>NC_140953.1:12905190-14105190 GCF_014529385.1 Adiantum capillus-veneris
TCCTAAAGAAACTGCAGTCAAAGAGAAAACCCCAAAGTGGCCTAAAGGGGCTGCTCGAGCCAAGGAAAGGAGAAGATGGCTAGCCTGGAAACACATGACCCCGAAGGGAAAGCATCTGGCCAATGCAAGTGCTTTCAACTCAGAGAGCCGGGTTGTACCCACTTGGTCAAAGAAGAAGTCATCTGAAGCTAAGCGGCAGAAGGTCGCCTACCGATTTGCACGACGCATGCGAGTGCTACCAATCCACTTCGACAATCCAGAAGAAGTGGTGAGAAGATTCCCATGTCCTAGAGAAGAGTGGTTCGGCTACTGGTCTCGCTGTTTTTGGAAGCGAGTGGAGGACCTTCCTCCCCTCCCTGTACAACTTATCCTGAAGAAGCTCTCTACCACGGGAGAAACCCAGTGGGTTGGAGATGAGCTGCAGCTGAATGGAGTAGAATTCATGCAACACGCCGATTACGGAAATTACCTACAATTGCTGTTAGCCAAGAGACTGGGAGTGGTCCGACGCGTCGCCATCACCCCGTACGTGCTAAGCAACGAAGGAAGGGTAGAGCCCATGAAAGGTGACAACCTCTTGTGCATGTGCCGACTCATCAACACTGGCACGGTAAGAGTATAAGTATTTCACCCTTTGTGCATGATGGAAAATGGGCCGACGGCATTCCCGTTCAGATTCCTGCAGCATATGCATGTGAATATCTATGTAGATAGGAAAGTCTTCTACCAACAGAAGATCATTTGCCTATTCGGTGCGGCAGTACTAGGAGAAATCCTCAATTCCCCGAACCCTATCATTCTCCCCATACTAGATTACCATCATTCCTTTAATGTCTCTATTTTTATCCTGTTTTAGCCTATCCATTCGCCCCTGTAAAAACCGCTATGAGCCCTTGCTGTTGATGTTAAAAAAAAAAAAAAGTTTGTAATTTCTCGAGTCACCACCATGGCAAGTGTTTCTTTCCCCACGTTCAGTGGAAAGAAGGGTGATGATCTCACCACTGATTTTTTGGACGATTTTGACATTGCTTGTGTCGTCTCCAACAAAGATAACGACGCTTCACGACTCAGAATTTTTCCTCTACTGATGAAAGTAGAGGCCAAGTCCTGGTATAATGCATTGTCCCAGGCTACCAAGAATGCATGGGATGTGTTAAGGGCTGCTTTTGTAAAGAGGTTTGGTGGAGGCACAACCTCGGAGAAGCTATGGCAGCTATGGACAGAATTAAAGCAGGCAGGCCTGCTGGAGTACGCAACCTATGAGTCAAAGTTTGTGGACTTATGGGAGAGGTGGGTTGCCACACTGGAGGAAGGCGAAGGAGCGCCCAATTTCCTGAAGAAGGACCGTTTCATTGCTGGTCTATGGTCCGCCGCTTAGAGAAAGGTGAAGGGAAGGTTTCTGCAACATATGAGTTGGCAGTCTAAGTCCCGCCTTAAAGACAAGAAGCTGCCATGCAAGCAAGAGTAAACGAGTTAGAGGAAACAAGCTCGGCCCCGACCAACCCCAGTGGCTGCAACAACCAATCAAGAGTCCAACCACAGGAGACAACGGAGGAACAGCAAGACCTGCTGAGTCGCATCACCACCCAATTAGACAGTTTATCTTTGCATCTGGTGCAGCAAGGGCATGCATCTGGCAGAAATCCAGAACAAGGAAGAGGACAATGAAGGCAGAACCCAGAATACCATTGTTACAACTGCGGGGAAGACGGCCATGGAATGTACTACTGCCCACACCCAAGAAGGCAGAATTTCAATAGAGGAGGGAGACCGAATCAGATCTCTCCGCCAAGAGTAAGACCACCACCAAGGCAACCAGGACCAATCCCAGCAATCCAAATCCTGCAACCACCTATACAACAGCAACCACCACCCCAACCTCTCATTCCGCCACTACCCCCACCACCTGCGCTGAACAAAGCAGTGAGTGTCATTATCTTAGAGGCTAAGGGAAGGCGAAGGTAGAAGAGTCAGCTCCAGAGAAGCACAAAGGAAAAGTGAAGGTAGAAGGAGTGGATGCTATGGGAGTGAAACGTGCGAGGCACGAGGAGGCATCTCAAAAGGAAGAGAAGATGAAATGGAAAGCCGAGTCTAGCAAGCAAGCAGCTAAACCGCGGCGGAAGATAGACATCGTGGACTTCTCACTAGGTGAGGAAGCACAACCCTATGACTTAGTTCATGATGTGTTAATGCAGGGCCCGAAGATAACTTGGCCTCAATTACTCCACCTTGCACCCAGAATGAGGAGGCAATGGACGAAAATGGTAAGTACAAGGAAATCAAAACCACGGATAGCTGGGGCTATCTTTGGGAGGGATCTCGATGACATCTTGCCAACCATGGACGCTCACATCAAAGGGCAGCGGATTTCAAACGTCTACATAGATGGTGGCGCACAAATATGCGTCATGAGTGAGAAGATGATGCACCACCCAGGTCTAGAGGTAAGTAGGCCGGCACCCTGCCGAGCCAAGATGGCAAACAATGTAAGAGTAAAATGCGTAGGCATTGTAAATGCGTTCAAATTAAAAGCATTCAATATGGAAGTGGAGGTAGACATCTTCGTCATGCCACACAAAGGGGAGGGCTACCCCATCATTCTTGGAAGACCTTGGCTTATGGCCATGGAAGCCAAACAAGACTGGAGCACCGGGATGATCCAGATGAAGGATGCTAAAGGGAAGTCCATATTCTACGACATGAGGACTGGAAAGCAGCGCAATATGATCTTGGAGGCTTCACAAGACGAGTCCACCAGCGACTGCTCGTCTACCTCAGGAGAAGACACAACCACCACTGATGGGAGTGATAGTAGCATCAAAGTAATGGGAGTCATTCTTAAAGACCCAAACAGCCTAACTCCATCTGAAGCAACCTCAGCAAACCAAGAGGGACCATCAAGTAAGCAGTCATTGGAGGATGCAGGTAAGCTACAAAAAATGCTCTCAAATGAGTTAACCAATGAAGAAAGGAAGGGGTATGTCTCCATGTTAGGCAACTTCACTACTTTGTTCATTGATGGCTATGACAAGATCACACGAATTACAGTAGTGCAACACCACATAAAGCTCAAGGAAGGCAGTAAACCCGTAGTACAAAAGCTTAGAAGACTTGGAGTAATTCAACAAGAGGCATTGCTTAAAGAAGTAAGGAGTTTGCTACAAGCAGGTTTCATCTACCCTGCCAAAGACTCAGAATGGGTCTCCCCAATAGTAGTTACACAAAAAAAAAAAGGTAAATGGAGAGTCTGTGTGGATTATAAATCGCTCAATGCAGCCACAAAGAGGGACCATTTTCCTCTCCCATTCCAGGATGAAATACTCAATGAAGTGGCAGGTCACGAACGCTACATAGTATGCGATGGCTACTCAGGATACTTCCAGATTAGCATTGCGGAGGAGGATAAGAAGAAAACAACCTTCATCACACCTTGGGGATGTTTTGCCTACAGAGTGATGCCATTTGGCCTCACCAACGCCCCAGCCACATTTCAACGCTATGTGACATTTGTTTTCCAACCCTACTTTGGAACATCAATACGGGTTTTCATAGATGATTTTTGCATCTATAGCTCACGAGCCCTTCATCTAAGCAAAGTCTATGATGGCTTAACCAGGCTACAAACCGTAGGTGGCCAACTCAACGTGGACAAGTGTCACATTGGTGAGAGCAAGGTCACTCTCCTTGGTCATGTAATTTCAGCAAAAGGAATCGAGGCTGACCCTAGCAAAATTCAGGCTCTGATATCTTTATCATCTCCCACCACCGCCAAGCAGTTGGTTTCTTTCCTTCAGAAGGTAAGATATTTAAGCAGGTTCATTCACCTGCTATCTCAAGTAGTCCTTCGCCTACAACAACTCACCCAAAGGGATGTTTTCTCATGGAGTGAAGAGAATGAGCAGCGGTTCACTGAGGTAAAGCAAGTCCTATCTAAGCTTCCCACTATTTCACCTCCTAAGTGGGACGAGCCATTCTATGTAAACCCTAGTGTGGGAAATGATACTCTGGGAGCAGTGCTAATGCAAAAGGATCCCAAAACTTCTTTCATGCGCCCTATTTACTTCTCTAGTAGAGTCATGACCCCATCAGAAAAGGGATTCACCGAAGTAGAGCACATGGTTCTAACACTAATGTTTGCTACCACGAAATTCCGCTCCTATCTCTTGCCTAGACCATTTGTAATCCTGACAATGGAAGAAGTTTTCCCTTATGTAATGCGACACATGGATGTCTCCTCTAGGATCTCAAAGTGGTTAATTAGACTACAAGAGTTTGATTACACCATGCAAGTAGAAAATTCCACCAGGGCTAGTCTAGCAGGAATTCTCACTCATCGCCACTACGAGAAGAAGCTGAAGGTCAACACGGAAGCAAAGGAAGGAATACCAGATAAAGAGAGCCCTAAGCTAGAGAGAGCTCACTCTCGCTTCTTTGACAGAGCATACAAGAGAACAATGGATCAGTCTGCAGCAGGCATGGTCATTTTCAATGAACAGCAGGAAAGAGTATTCTCCATGGGGCAGTTATTACACTCCCACTCTAACAATGAGGCAGAATATGCAGCCCTAATCCTTGGGCTGGAACAATGTATTTCGCAAAAAATTCAGCGCTTAAATGTGTTCGACGACGCTTTGCTTTTGATTAGGCAGATAAATGGCACCTGGGAGTGCAAAAATCAGGTTTTACTTGGTCAACTTCGCCAAGTTAAGGACCTTCTGAAGAAGTTTGAAGCAATAAAGCTCTTCCATATTCCCAGAGCAGAAAATCAAGAGGCAGATGCACTAGCTAAAGAAAGAATACAAGATGTTCCCATAGGAGCAATCAAATTAAAGTTACCTCTCTTCCAAGGCAGTGACGCTATGGCTGATATCATCAGCTTTCTGAATACAAGGGAATGTCCAATAGGACACACTAAAGTCCAAAAACAATGGCTAGTAAGGAACGCTACTAGGTACCGCCTTATAAACGACCACTTGTATTGTAAGGGCAAGGATCAAATTCTTAGGTGGGTGCCAACCTCCAGTGAAATCACAGAGGTAATTTCAAGCTGCCATGACGGCGTTTGCGGTGGTCATTTTGCTCTAGATATCACCAGTAGGAAGATTCTACAAGTAGGATACTTTTGGCCTAGTTTGAACACAGATGTGCACCATTGGTGTAAAACATGTAGGGCTTGTCAAGTGGCCAGTGATCGTACGCTAACCTACGAGCCACAAACCCCTATCATTTCATATGGTCCGTTTGAGAAATGGGGAATAGATGCAATTGGTCCCTTACCAAGGGCCCAATCAGGTAAACTGTACATCATAGTGGGTGTAGACTACATGACACGATGGGCAGAAGCAACGGCCACCACCCGCATTACAGCCCAAGAGGTGGCAAAGTTCATTTTTGAGCATATCGTTTGCCGTTTTGGCACTCCTCTTGAGATAATATCAGATAGAGGACCAGGATTTAGAGGTGATGTGGTAGGGGAACTGATGAAGAATTTAGGCATCACATGTCGGCATTCCACACCATACTATCCACAATGCAATGGTCTGGTAGAGAAGGTAAATGGAATGATTTGCAAGATCATCACAAAACAGGTGAACAACCATACAGGAGATTGGGATAAACATCTCATGGCAGCTCTTTGGGACTACATAACAACGTTCCAAACATCACTAGGTTTCACCCCTTTCCATCTAGTTTATGGGAAGGAGGCAATTCTACCCATTGAGGTACAAATAGCCAGCTTACGAGTCTTGGCCAGTCAGACCCACCGTCCAATCATAAACCTTAGAAACCACATCTTGGATCTAGAGAGACTTCAAGTGGATAGGGAGGAAGCAATCAATCACTATGCAGCACAGGCAGAACGATGCTGACTCACTTTCAATTAAGGGCTTAAAGAGAAAGGACTGGAAAAAGGCATGCTAGTACTGCGATACGACAGCATATTTGATACCAGGAAGGATAATAAATTTCAACCCAGATGGGAAGGGCCATTCATCATCAAGAAGCGCTACGACAACGGAAGCTATAAGCTGATGGAAGCAGATAGGAGAATTCACAAGACTAGAGTCAATGGATGGAGACTGAAGAGGTATTTCCTTAGGTTTGACCCAGAGGTATTTCCTTAGGTTTGACCCAGAACTGAAGAAGGGCTAGAAGCATGAATTCCTCTAGCCAAAAGAGAGAGGGCTAATGATAGCCGAATTTTAAAATCAAATCAGAGGAAAAAAAAAACTCATTTCACCCCCCCCCCCCGCCCACCTCTCGGTACCCCCCCACCGTAACCTATTTTTCCCCCTCCCGCCCCACGGGCATCGGATAAAACCCTCGCATTCTCTTCCCCCCATTTTCCTTACATACCCCCTTTTTCCTAATATCTCTCTCCCCCCCGATTTACCCTCCCCACCAGGCAGAAACTCAGAGAAGAAACCCCCAGCCCCCTCTCTCGTGCCTCCCTCGGTGCGAGCCGCGTGAGAACCCCCCCCCTCACCTTACACTTACCTGAATCACACTCACCCATTACCTCTACCCTCATTTTTAACCCCCCCCCCCCCCTCTCTCTCCCATGCACTGTGCGCCTCGCTGCAACACACACACACACACCGTACATACACACACCCCTATCCTACCCCCCCCCCCCCCCCCCCCTCTCCTTCCGCCATACGCAGTAGAACAAGCCGCCGGCATCATAGAAGAAAAAATAAAAATATATATATAAACATTATATATTTATATAGTACCCCCTCTTCCCTTGTTCCCATGCACGCATGCACACACACATATACATATACGCACTCACCCGCAAATACACATATATACATATATGCTCCCACACTCACACACATACACATGACACGCATATACGCACGCACCGACAAAATACAAAAGAAGAAGAACAAGCAAAACGCCATCGACATCAACAAAAGAAGAAGACGATCCAAAGCACGCGCTGCCAACAACAAAAACAGAAAATGCGCCGAAGGCATGCCCCGGCCGACTCCGAAAAGAAGTACGCTTGACACCGATGCAGCGGCAGCACGCCATTCGTCGGCAACACGCAACCACGATGCCATCCCAGTAATTTTTAGGTTATTTTACCATTATCTTCAGTTTTTCACCCGAGCCATTGTAAGATTTCCATTTTGTAAATATCCTCTCTCTAGGTGATGGTCACAAAGGCCCACCTAGAGATTCCCATCTTTTAATAACCTTCCCCAAAACAAAGCAAGGGTCAACCACACCGAGCCCACCACTTCCTTTGTCTCCCCGATTAAGATTACCCTAACCACACTGGGATTACCATAATCCAAGCAGCCAACACCTATAAATTGGCACTGAGAGGTCACTATTGGGGGGGGCAACTTATGGGGAACCAAGCATTGGGTAGAGTGTAGTAGGAGGGATTGACACCATCACTATCACGAGGAGGAGGTCTCGTGTGTGGGGTTTGCCTTGGAAATTGCACCATGCGAAGGGAACCACACCCATACCTCGACTCAAATGGTCGATGCACACACACGTATGCACGCTCTTGGCAATGAGTATTCACAGTCATTGAGTCACCCTGGAGAACGCACCAAGTAGGTTGCACCATCTCCTCTCTCTACCTCTCTACCACCACGGCATGCCACCTTGTAAATATTGCAGAAATAACTCACCCTCACACCCCCGAGGTTGTTTTCATCAATTGCGAGTGTTCTCTCTCTCTCTCTCTCTCTCTCTCTCTCTCTCTCTCTCTCTCTCTCTCTCTCTCTCTCTCTCTCTCTCTCTCTCTCTCTCTCCTCTCTCGGTGTGTAGGCTTGCGGTGTCATATCATCGTGGGCTTTGCGTCCTAGCCGCTCAAATGTAGGTGGTGCCCCCTGTTCGCTTTACCGTGGCAGGCTCGAGGCGAGCCATTTGCCCCCCGGCGTTTTAGAGGCCGTCGGGGTCGGGGTCTGCTTTGCGTCCATCAGCATAAAGTGGGGTAAGGGGGGGGGGTGAGTTGAGAGAGGGGGGGAGGGGATATCACCCCTTCCTATTTGGTAGCTCAAGATGAGAGGAGGGGGGGAGAGTCAATGGGGTGGGAAGTGAGGGAGAATATCAGCGGGACAAGGGAGGGAGAGTGAGGCCGAGGGAAGGGTGAGGCGAGCGGTGGGGAAGAGAGAGAATATTATTGGGCTATTGGGCTTGCCTAGAGAGCGAGGGAGGGAGTGTGAGGGCCAGCTGTGTGGATAAGAATACGGGAGAGCGGGTGTTCACATGCGGCTCGACATAGAGGGAGCGCGAGAGGGAAAGCAAGAGAGGGGTCAGGGTGAGTGCTCCAGGCCACTCCTGGCCAAGGGTGGCCAGTAAGAGGGTGTGTGGGTGAGAGAGAGAGAGAGAGGATATTAGAGAGAGAGAGAGAGAGAGAGAGAGAGAGATAGAGGATAGTGTGATAGGCCATTGGTTGGCTACGAGGGAGATAGGAAGAGAGGATTGGCCGGGCATGCTGCCGTGACAAGAGCTGGGGAAAGCGGTGAAGCGGTCTGGGGCGGGCAACAAGAAGAGCAACCTCTAGACACCCTTCAAGGCTCCCGTGCTGCTCAATGGGGCTGGGGCACAACACAACACAAACCAAAACAACAAACCCCCAGCCAAATCCCAACTACACAAGGGGCACCACCTAGTTTAAGAGCGAACTAGGACGCAAAAGAGGAGAATCGTTAGAGCAACCCACAAACAAGCAAGGAATTTACACTAACCCTAACACCAATGGAACACTCTCACACACTAAAACACGAGAGAGAGAGAGAGAGAGAGAGAGAGAGAGAGAGAGAGAGAGATGGTGCTCGCGTTGCTTTGAAGTGTATCGTTAATGATCAAGCAAACATAAATATATATATGTAAGAAAGAGAGAGAAGGGGAAAGGGGGTGCTTGTTGCACTACTGCCTTCTTTCAAATCTGTCATGACCAATCAAAGTGAGATTAGTATTTGTTCAACATAGCCTGAGTAAATTACACCACAACACATCACAAGAAAAAATCCACCCCAATCACTGTCTTAAGGCTAGGGGAGTCCTCTCCACCCTGTCGCCCTCTTACAGCATGTGGGATTTATGGCTAAATTGATAACAATACCCGGAGACAAGCTATCAAGAACTTAAATAAAACACCAAGACACTTACACATCATTATTGTCCATGACTTCACGTTGGAAGGGAGACAAGGTATCCATGCTTAGTCCAAATTCACCCTCCTTGATTCATCAAATGTTGGGCTTACACTAGTAGGAGAAATGATAGATTTCCTACTCTCAATTTAATGATCACTCTCTCTTACAATGGCATAGAGTTCCCTTGCTAATCACCCCTAATACAACACATACATATGCCTAATGCCAATGAGATTCCACTCAAGAGCTCCTTCTCAAGAGGTTGAGCTTGGCTTCTCAAGCTATAGCATAGTGCTCTTTCTTCTCCCCCCTTTTGTGCTAGCTACACCCTCCTTTTATAGCAATTTTGAAGGCTAGGGTTACTCCTCTTACCATGGTTGGGTTAGATTTTCAGCACTTTATCTAATTTCTTTTGGTTGGAATTATCAAGAAGTTGGTGGGGAAAGAGAGAGGAGAGAAATGGAGGTGATAGGACTTTTCATAGTGGGTTAGTGTTAGTAGAGTTAGTATTAATTTACAAATGGAATTGGATATTTACAATGGGAGTATCCATGTAGGATACAAATAAGGAAGAAAAACTCTTAAGAGGTAAGAAAAGGTGGATTTCTTACAAGGTTGATGCTCCAAGTATCTTGAGTAGGGCCAATTTTGACGCTTGTTGACGGTCCACTAGCTTTGACGGTACATTTTTTCTCCACTCTTGACCTTCCTTGAGAGACAAGGTAATTGAAGCTGAGTAATCAACCACCATGATGCTGTCTTTTAAGAGAAGAGGCTGAATTTTGTGGTTTTTTTGATAGATATGGGTAATTTGGAGGAGGAAAAATGAGACTAGGTGGTCAATTTTGGAATGGAATTGTGTGTGGGAGGTATGAGTTCACCATGGTTTCTCTTATTCTTCAAGGTTGAGGAGAAGGTGAGTAGGGTGCAGAGAGGAGTGGTGAGAGAGGTGGGGATGATGAGTGGAGAAGTGTGTGTGAAAGAGGAAAATGATAAAGTGGAAGAGAGAGTGTGGCTGCATAGCATGGGAAAACTGGGGTCCACTAATAAAATCATAGCTCACAGCTCGTAGCTCAAAAAAATATAAAAAAATTTGAGGCAAAAGTTCAGCCCACGAGCTACAACTTTTGTTTGTATCACCTTTTCAAATTCGGAGAGCAAGTGAACTTTAAAAATTCAGCAAAACCGACCGTTTTTTTCCATTGCACAAGGTCCTTGTGGGGTCCTTCTTTGGATGATTCTTTTGAATACCTCCAAGAGTGAGCCCTCCATAGTGCATGTATGCATGCCACCTACCCTTGACCTTATTTGGTAGGTCTATAATTGAAGATATTGTTGAGATCATGATATAAGTGAATAGTACAACTAAGAAAATCAAATATTGAGGGATCTAAAAAATATGTACATGTCAAATATAAATAATATAAGTAGAAAAAATATAAAGGGGTCAAAATAAATCTCTCATTATGAGGCTACCATAAAAAGATAAATATTTTTGGTGTTCTAATTTTTTAGAAAAAAAACAAAATAGATGTAGGAAGGGAAAAATCACAATAGTTTTTTTGGATTTTTGTTGGGGTGGAGTTACACCAAATATAAGAGAAGCTTACATGAAAATATTTCTATATGGAATAAAGAGTATGAAAAATGGTAAGAAAAATTGTGGTAATGGTGAGGCAATGTACAGAGCATAAATAACACACACCTAGGTAGAAATATTTAAATAAATACCAAAATAATTATGAAAAAATCTTTTATTTAGGCCCTATATACAAAGAAATATTTACATACGCATGGGCCATAATATACTTATATTTTTTATATTTTTTATTTTTTTGGCTCAACTAGCCCAATGACTAGCTAATTGAGGGTTTTTTATTTCAGTAAGGAGATATGGGAAAAGTCCCCTAACTCACACGCACCTATATACAGTGAAAGGGTGAGGGTAACCACAGTGTTTGAGTGATTTGATAGGGTGAGATAACTCAGTATGGCAATTACAGAGAGCCGAAAAACGGCTATCAGCGGGTTGTCAGCGAGGGAGGAGGAGTGGATGAGGGAGAGGAAGGGGGTGCCGAGTAGGGAGAGAGAGGATATTAGAGAGAGGTATGTAGGGAAAATGAGAGAGAGAGAGAGAGAGAGAGAGAGAGAGATTTTTAAAGTCAGATTATGCTGATCCAAATATTGTTGAATCAGATGTTGCGTTTGATGTTTGACGAGTCGGATTATTTGCTGAGTCAGAATATCGTTGGGTTGGATTATTTTATCCCTTTCAAATCTTGAAGCCAATCAATTACATGGTTTATCAACTCAAGTTGCCCAACCATTGTATCATACACAATGCTTTTCATGTGAGTCTACTCAAGCTTTACAAAGGAGAGCCTCCAACAAACCTAATTATTGAAGACCCCCCAAAAATCAAAGATCAAGAAGAGGTGCTACAACCCGAAGCTATCCTTTGACATGAGGACAAGGTACTACGACATGGTAATATTATCCGACATAATCTTATTTAGTTCAAAAATAATCCTTTTAAAGATGCTAAATGGATGCAAGGAATACAAATTAAGCATAGTATGAACCTGATCAATGTTTTGGTCTTATAAGACTAATTCTCTTTTTATTGTGCACAAATTTAAGTAGTATGCATGCTTAGAATCATGTTTGTGTTGACGACGTCTCTCAAACACCAAGTAGAAATTGCCACTCTACTTTGAAACTATGATATGGACTTAAGAGCAGACATGCTTGCGGCAGCTACATCTCCCAAGCACCAAATGGACTAGTCATCCATTTTGGAATGATGTCATAGGGTACAAAGGGATCCTCTACCCGCTATGAAAAATGAACTAATGACCAAGAATTTATATTCTCTACCTCATAGTCGAGGACGACTATGGTTTCGAGGGAGAGTTAATGTCATAAAATCTAATAACTAGATTTACCCAAATGATTTTCTCATGTTAAAATGATCATTTAATATGGGAAGATAAAAGGGAAAGAAGAGCTAGAATATAGATATGTGTTTTTAGAACAAACTCAGCACGTGGCCAAAAGGAGATGGTTTCATCTCAGCAATGGCTCACAAGGAGATGGTCTACTGAAGAAAAATGTGCATAATATAGCTTAAAAGACCTTAGGGTTAGCTTCATTAAAGACATCCAAAGGTTAGTGTAAAAGTCCTAAGACCTTAGGTTAAGCTAGGCCTATGCTTGAGATGCTTGATGACTAAGGTGCTTGGTCAAGCTAGGCATGTACTTGAAGTCAAAGCCAATCCCTACAAGGAGGGGGTGAGCCCTTGAAGTTAGGGGCATGAGAGAGAGAGAGAGAGAGAGAGAGAGAGAGAGAGAGAGATCGATCCCATGCTCTCGCTAAACCCATTCTTGATGACTAAGGTACTTGAGGTGCTTAAGCTAGTTGGGGGCCAAGGTTCTTGGGGGTAGAAAGTCAAAGGCATGCCTACAAAGGGGAGGGGGCTAGCCCTACGAGTAGGGGATTAGGTTGATGACCCTTCCCTCACCCAAGGGGCACCCCTTGCTCAGAGAGGCATATAGAGCACATGTCAAGGCCCTAACCAAAGTTTCCTCCATGATGTGCCTAAAGCTTATTGGATGGCCTTGAGAGGGGTCCAATGAGAATTTAACTTAATTCACAAATTGTTTAAGAATTATGCAAGCCCTCTCTCTAAAACGGGAAAGGAGGACACTTGTCCAAGGACTACCTCCATTGCTAGTTGTGACCAAGGCTTGTGATTGGCTAGGCTTGGTAGAGACAATGAGCTTCAATCAAGGGCTAAAAGAGGGGGTCGACCCAAGAAACTTGGGGTCTAGCTTGAAGGGTATACTCTCTCCCACACACTCACACACACTTTCATCATGTGAAGTGCTAAGTGCAAGAACTTCATCTCCTTCTCCAATCTTGTTGAGAAGTTGAAAGTCTACACCAACACTCCTGGTTATGGAATGAAAATCCGACCAAGATCCATGATTAAATTGCTTAAGCTTGCCATCTTCTTCATCATCATTACTATCCTATTATGCTATGCTAAGCAACAAGAGTGATGATAAGTGAGGAAATGTTTTCTTCTTGTACAAATGTTTCTTATTCCTCTTTCCTACCCTCCTCCCTACTAGCTCTCTCCAACTTCGAAGTGTTTGAGGTCTTGGGACTGAGGCTGGGGACAAGTTAATGCTTTCTTTTAGCTAAGTTACAAGCATAATTGTGGTGCATGAAGTTCTCTATGTTATGGAAAACACACATTCACACACATAGACATAGTGAGAGAGATAGAGACAATTGTAACGTCTTCTATTTCCAAGAAAATATGCCCCGTTCCAAAGTACAACTAACTTGACGTTTTATAAGGTTTTAAAATGTTAGACTCAACAAACTCTGACTCAACAAAATCCAGCTCAACAAACATCAGACACAACATCTTATTCAACAGTATCTAGGTCAGCATAATCTAGCTCAAAAAATATCTGATTGAGTAGCATCTGACTGACCAACATTTGGCTAACCAACAACTTACTTTGCAACATCTTAGTCAACACATATTCGACTCAGAAATATCTCAGTCAACACATGGCACGTCTCGGCGGTGGATTTGGTTGAAATCCAACTTGAATCCACATATCTACTATATAGCATAAAGTATAGTGCCTGGAACCTAATCCAAGATATAAAAATACACCATATAGCACTATAAAAAACTCAATGCTAGAATCTTCATATGAAGAAAAGTGTAGTGCCTGGTACTTAAACAAGGGTACACAAAATACATCACAGAGAGAAACTAAACATCACCCAATAATTCCTCAAGGGATTACATCAATGTGCCAATTCATGAAGCTATTGAGTAGAAAGGTTAATGAGATATGTGAGCCAATATAGATCACTGTGCCAAGCTTGAGAGAACATCATAAAGAGATACAAACATCTCAAATTATACAAAATATAAAACCACAAAGAAACAAGCATATTGCTACTCCATGAGAAACAAGTAGACACCATCTTCCATGAGCATTCTTCAACCTTGTTAGCACTAGTTTGGTACCAAAAAGGACACTTTAGTGTCCTTTTTTGCCGGTACGTGAAATCTAGAGCACACGTCAAGAAATGCTTCTGCAAACTTATAAAATGTTATTCAAAGTACTCAAAGAAATTATAATCCCTCACTTTTGATCATAACCTCAATAGTAACTACACTCATGAAAAGAACCTACGCAAAACAGCATTCAATGTATTCAAACTCATACTCTAGCCTAAGAAAAAAATGAGCAGGGTGCATGCAATAATCCGTGGTAACTACTTATGTATGTGTTTGATATTTTTGCAATTTTCATGTGAGAAAAAAATCTTTTATGACTAGAATTAAATACAGAAAGTCCTGTGGGTCAAATATGCAACGTTCACAAATTCAATTAACGATCACAAAAAACATTTAGTTCATCTAAATTTACAATGTCTTATGATGCATATATACTAGATCTATGACTCCATTACATAAGGTGATAATTTTTTATTGGTTATGCAAGCTACATTTGGTGATTTATGGCATACCCAAAACTGCGCATGTTGTAATTATGATTTATGGTATTTGGTGATTTATGGCATACCCAAAAAACTGCGCATGTTGTAATTATGATTTTTTATTTATAATAAATAAGCCTTAAAATAAAGTCCACTTTTGGATTTTTCCATTCATCTCACTTATTTGTATACAAATATCTCATATGGACACAATTGGGGGATTTATATACACACTTTCATTAGTTTTTCATAGCAATGCTGTTTTTGCAAGAAATTACGCACTATAATTTTTTTTAAATGAGCTTAAATTACAAGATGCCTATGAGTTTGAACCCTTGAAAAATGCTTAGTTGATGGTTATTGACCTATAGATACATTATACATCTTAGGTTTTGTCCCATAACCTCATTATGTTAATGGAAGACGGCTTGAAAGACCAAAATTTTCCTCTTTGTCAGCATTTTCAAGATTTTGGTTTTTTAATTATAACAAAAACTAGTCCCATAACTAGGTTATGAAGCTCAATTTCTTGCTATAATAAGTTTTTTCCTATCCATACACCTTGAAATCTATGCAAAATCTTATTTTGATGAGAAGTTATGTTCAATTTATGAAAATTTTGTTAAAACTGCACTAGGTTTTTATGATTTTTTCATCTTAAAACTTATCATTATAATCTTAATTTTCTATTAATTTTGGTAAAAGTAAAATTTGGCTATGTTATTCACCTCATGTCTGACCTAAGATATGAACGTGCCCTATTTATTTATTTTCTAGATTCACCAAATTATCATGACAAGTTGCTAGAAAAACAGGACACTTTAGTGTCTAAGGACATTTGAGTGTCCGATTACAGAACTAGTGTTAGCAAAATAATAGCTAACAAACATGGTCTTGATCTCCATATTTCATACATATTCCTATCCCTTATGAGCTTCAACTTCAATAATGTCAATAGCTTTGAGATAACATGCTTCAATGAGAGTAAAAGCATTTACCTTGCCAATCAGGATCAGCATTACTTGACCATCAAACATCATAACATGGATAAGAAAACAAGCCCAATCATGGTTCAAAAAATTCATTGTGTGGATAGATACACTAATCCCATCACATAATATATCATTAAGCAAAACACCATAAGAAATTAGAATGCAAGCTAACTCCTCATGAGCTTCATCACAAAGAACTTGATTTTCTTCAACCAAATATTCCTCATTTAAGCTAGAAATATTGCTTTCTTCACAGACATCAACATTAGATCCATCCATATCATCACAAATTTGAAGAAACTCTCCAATAACAACATCACAATCATCATCCATACCATAAGACATAAGTGAAAGCACATCAAATTCAGACACACGGTTCTCATGAGTATTGTGAGTATGAATCTTAGCCAATGGATGAATAGTGATAGGTATGAGTATGAGATTATGTGGGGTACCGTTTTGGCTCTCTTGGCTCTTTAGGTCCTCTCTCCATATCCCAATCTCCATCCCCTCTCCTATCTCATCTCCTAGGGTAGAGATATCAGCCACATCATCCATCTCCTCCTCAACATGTTTTTGATTAGAAATATCCCCCATGCATCAATGTATTATGCCTCTTCTCAACATGAGTAAAACAAGACCTTGCATATGCATTAGACATGAGATGCATGACATTTACCAATGGATGATCCTCAATCACTCCATGAGTATTACCCTCTAGTGGCAAAATAACAGAATGAAAAGACTCTTGTGTGGTTGCTTGAACCACCTCCTTCTCCACCATCTTTGGCATCCCCTCTTGTTGGCTTATGGTCACCATGCAATCACATGCATCAGCATCCTCTTCCTCACCTTCTTCCTACTTTCATACGACTTATGAGTATTCCCTTTATGATTATCAAGCCATTCATATGAACTTTTCAACTCATACTCAATGTCATCTAATTTCTCTAATGCACTCTCCATCTCCTTGAAACATGATGCTTTATGCAATTTTTTGACAACTTTTTAAAGCTTTCTAGACAATGTGACCATGCACGATTTCTTGCATTTCTCTTCCTTTGAGCACTCATCAACCATCCATGTACACCTATAACTTTCATGATTAATGCTCATGTAAAACTCACAACTCTTCTTTTTTCCATTTTATTAATATGGAGAAAATGAGGTAGAAATCAACATACCGATGGTTCTAGCAAGCACTATATCCAAGATTGATCCAAATCTTGACAAACTTGGAACAAAGTATGATTCAACAACTTCAACTTGAATATACATGTTTAGATTCAGCATATTGCATGTTCAGATTCAGCAAACTGCATATTCAGATCTAGCATATTGCAGCTTCAGTTTCAGCAAATTGTAGGTTCTGATTCTATCTTCTCTTCCAAGCAACGACATTGTACACCATTTGATCTACAATTGCAATCTCTCATGTTGTTCATGGCCCTAAATTTTAGCGCACACACATCCCTAGACTCACTCTTTATCCTCCATTATAGTGAATGCGACAATTAAGGGACAATCCCTTGTTTCTCTGAATTGCTGAAACCCGACCTTGATGTTGCATGATTATGTTGAATTTCCATATCAACAATAATTATTTCAAAGGCATGCAACTTTGATATTGGATGTGCAAGAGTGCTCACTTGATTTTTTGATTGCGTGATCTACATTGTGTGTTTATCTATTAGAGGAAAACCCTTGACGACGTGGAGTGTTTTTGCGTCCTCTCTTGCTATTGTACAAAGAAAGGAGCATCTCCTTACTTACCCTTGCCTTGAATCCCAAAAAGGGATCGCCAAATGCATACCAATAACAAGAAATTGATGCCTCTAAAACTTCTCTAGATGTCTCAATGCCTTCGCCCCTCTAATACTCCCTCATGATTGCCTTCCCTGCACATTAATCAATGCCACATGTCTCCCAGCCACTTCCCTAAAGACCTAGGAATGCTCACAATTCTCTCATAAGAGAGAAACCAGCAAGATTTCCAATGTGTCATGGGAAACACACACTCGGACACACAAACATAGAGTCTGAGAGAGAGAGATAGTTGTAACCTCTTCTATTTCCAAAAAAATATGCCATATTCCAAAGTACAACTAGTTTGACCTTTTATAAGGTTTTAAAATTTTAGACTCAACAAACTTTGATTGTGCAAAATCGGACTCAGCAAATAATCCAACCCAGCATTATTCTGACTTGGCAAATAATCCGACTTAGCAAACATCAGACACAACATCTGATTCAACAGTATCTGGATTAGCATAATCTAACTCAAAAACTATCTGACTGACTAATATCCAACTCACCAACATCTGGCTAACCAACATCCTACTCAGCAACATATCAGTCAGCATATATTCGACTCAACAATATCTCAATCAACACATGGCACGTCTCGGTGGTGGGTTTTGTAGAAATCCAACTCGAATCCACATATACCTTGATCACAAAGTCAAATGCCTTATCCTATTTGTCAAAAATCCCTAGTTACTATATAGCATAAAGTATAGTTCCTGGAACCTAATCCAAGATATACAAATACACCATATAGCACTATAACAAACTCAATGCTAGCATCTTCATATGACGCGAAGTGTAGTGCCTGGTGCATAGACCAAGGTACACAAAATACATCATAGAGAGTAACTAAACATCACCAAAAATTTCGTGCGCCAATATAGATTATTGTGCCAAGGTTGAGAGAACATCATAAAGAGATACAACCCTCTCAAATCATACAAAATATACTTGTAAAACCACAAAGAAACAAGCATATTGCTACTCCATGAGAAACGAGTAGACACCAATTTCCATGAGCATTCTTCAACCTTGTTAGCAAAAGAACAACTAACAAATATGGTCTTCATCTCCATATTGCATACATATCTGTATCCATTATGAGATTCAACTTCAACAAAGTCATTAACTTTGAGATAACATGATTCAATGAGAGTAAAAGAATTTACCTTCACAATCAGGATCAGCATTACTTGACAATCAAACATCATAGCATGGATAAGAAAACAATCCCCATCATACTTCAAAAAATGCATTGTGTGGATAGATACACTTATCCCATCACACAATATATCATCAAGCAGAACACCATAAGAAATTAGAATGCAAGCTAACTCCTCATGAGCTTCATCACAAAGGGTTGGTTTTCTTCAACCAAATATTCCTCATTTAAGCTAGACGTATTGCTTTCTTCATAGACATCAACATATAGACATCAACATTAGATCCATCCATATCATCACAACATTGAAGAAACTCTCCAATAACATCATCATTCATACCATAAGACATAAGTGAAAGCACATCAAATTGACACACATCGTTCTCATCAGTATTGTGAGTATGACTCTCAGCCAATGGATGAATAGTGGTAGGTGTGAGTATGAGATTAAGTGGGATACCCTTTTGGCTCTCTTGACTCTTTAGGTCCTCTCTCCATATCCCAATCTCCATACTCTCTCCTATCTCATCTCCTAGGGGAGAGATATCAGCCACATCATCCATCTCCTCATCAACATGTTTTTGATTGAAAATATCCCCCATGAATGTACTATGACTCTTCTCAACATGAGTAAAACAAGACCTTGTGTATGCATTGAACATGGCATGAATGACATTTACTAGTGGATGATCCTCAATCACTCCATGATTATTACCCTCTAGTGGAAAAATAACGGAATGAAAAGACTCTTTTGTGGTCGCTTGAACCACCTCCTTCCACCATCTTTGGCATCCCCTCTTGTTGTCTTATAGTCATCATGCAATCACATGCATCATGATCCTCTTACTCACTTGACTCAAACTTATCCCCAAAAACATCTTTTAATTTTCCACATGCTTTACGCAATTGATACGCCTTCTTATTACTTGCACATGACTTATGACTCTTTCCTTTATGATTCTCAAGCCATTCATATGCACTCTCCAACTCATAGTCAAAGTCATCTAACTTGTCTAATCTACTCTCCATTGTGGGACGGGTGTCTAACCTCACTCCTATCTTATTGTAGACATAGCGAGAACCACGAATATAATTGTCAATCCATGGGATGAAGCTGACTCAACCAATGCATAGAGGATACAAGAGGTTTTCAATATCTTGGAAAACAAAAAACAACTCGCATGTAACTCAAGCGCCTACACTCAAATGACAGAAATCACCAAAAGCTAGTCGCTCATCGGCAAACAAATCACAACCGTTACAGCATCAAATGACATCCAAACGTTACAAAACTTCTGGGACATGTTTATAAGACCTAAGCACACATGATTATGGTCTCAAATCTCACTTTAGGTCAAATGAAAATATCACAATTATTAATAGCAATGATTTTTTGACCTAGTCGTTTTTGACCCAAAATGCATCTAAATGCTTAGCAATGGTGCCCCAATACCCTGCCTATACTTAGTTTATGATTTTAAATCTTAAATTTCTACGTATGATGACATTAGGCCGCGGGTCGACGATGCCAAAAGCTACAGATTACTATGAAATGCTTATGCCAATGCATAGAGCTCCTACCTGCGGTTGCAACACAACAGATGACACTGCAATGTGACAATTGAGAAGGGTACTAGTAGGAACCGCGAGAAGGAGAGAAGTGAGCGCCATTAGCTTACGTTGGAGAGGGGGAATGGGGGAACACACCCGACACAAACACAAGGGCCTCTCTATAGCTCACGGTATCCACAACACCCCTATCCTCTCAAAAAACACCTTCAAAGAAACACTTTACACTAGCAGACCACCGTCTGCTCAATTTTCACTGCTCACACACTCCACAAATCCACCACACAAGGCACACCTGCAGCCACGGCCTGTCTCCACCCTTATACACACACACAGCCGCCCAATGTCGCTCTCTCACACAAAACACCGCTGGTCCGGAGGGCACACACGTTCACACAGCCGGCACCGAGGGGAAACATGAAAGCAAGAAAAAGAGAAGGGGGGAAGGGGAAACAACAGCAAGCGGGGGCAACGATGGCTTGATTGCACTTCAAAAACATGTACAATGGCTTGCACTGCCATCACCATGGCTATTTTTAAGAAAAAATTACAAAGGGGCTAGCTTGCTAGAGAGCTCCACTTTGCAGGCTTCAAACGGCATCCAAAAAGCCAGGAAAGAATCCATTAATTTGATCCAATTTTGACTTTTATACGGGAGGGGCTTTAATTTGGGAGTTTACACTTTAATTGGTCCACTTGGCACCTTGAATTGGCATTTTTGTGAAAGGGGCACCACCTTGCTCTATTTGCTCTCTTCTTCTCTCTTTTGCACTTGGGGGGGGGGGGGGGGGGGGGGGGGGGCATTAGCGATGTTGCTATTGCCCCTTGGCTTTGTACTTTTTATTTTTATCTTTCATTTTTTACCCCTTTGTGGCCTCAACCTTGCATTGCTCTATTGGCTTGATTTTAACTTTTTCCCTCTCTCTATCCGACTCCTCTATCACCTCTCTCTTATTTTCCTCTCTCCACTTTTCCTCTCTCCATTTGGCCCCCCTTTGGTCTCCCTTTGGTCTGGCTTCAACCTTACCCTCTGCCTTGGTTTGTCCTTTGCTCTTAGCTCGGATGTCTTCCTTCCTTTGACCTTGGTCTTGATGTGGCTCGGACAACCTTTACAATGGGCTCCTTGCTGCCCTCGGACCCTCTTTCCTCTCACTTTTCTCCATGTCCGTGCTGTGGGACCTTCCTCTTTTATGCAGGGGGAGGCAATATCGATGTCGCTATTGCCCTCCCTCTCTTTCTCAAAATTTTGGGCGCCGTCCCCGGCCCGCGGGACAATCTCCTTAAGCGGGTCTACCATGTCATCGTTCCATATTGGCCGCCACTAGACCCGGTCTCCTCTCACACGCAAGCGTGCCCCACCGCGCCGCCCCGCCCAACCAAAACCACCGCAGGCAGCGCCCTGCAGGGCCGCCGCCCTCCGACTCCATAGCCAACAGCTCACGGAGCTCATTGCTCGCCTCAATACACCCAAATGGCGCCTCTTTGCAGCCCTTATACCCCAAATGAAATCGTTGTGCATCCGCATGTGGCACCATGGGAAGCCACATGGCATCCTGTGGGTTGTTGGCCCCCAAGACTTCTTTTTTTAAAAAAGCCTTCAAACAGCTCATTAAAAACCCCCTTTGGATGCTTATTTTAATACCTATCAGTGCCTCGTCCGGTGATCGAACCTTGGAGTTGTAAATCCCGACCGATAGAGCCGGTTCCTGACTTCAAATTTCCCCGTGCTCACTGCACTCCGAGTCCTCGGGCTCGCGATTTGAGGCCGCAAAAAAGGGGAAAAACATCTACCAATTCTTCTCTCGGCATTACCTCCCGACTTCGTTCTACTGCATCTAGCTGACCCGAGTATCCGATGGATGCACCATTGATTTGTGCTAGCTCCACATGACGCACACTATCACCAAGAACCTTGGCGAGGCCGAAATGATGTCAGATGGCACATCCTCCAATTCGGTCAAGTGGGCTCAGACCCAGCCCCCGAAGAAATTTATGATGGCCTTAACTTACTAAACAGAGCTCTGATTTGCAATCCGAGAAGACCGGCAAGCTCCACAACTTGAGCACTACACATGTACCCACTGACACCTGCCTGGGCCAACTGTCCCCAGCTGCTGTGTTGGTCGGGGATCTGCTACACACTCTAGCTTTAAACTTCAGTATCTTGCACACCGGGGCTCCGTTTGACGAGCCGTTTGGACCGGCTTCTAGAGCACATTGAAAACTACATTTCAGGACACTGACTTGGCATTTTGTACACCTTTATCTGCCATCGCATTTGGACCGTCCTGCACTACTTTTGGCCTAAAAAGCCACTTCAGACATACTTTTTCGCTACCCTTTGGCTGATCAGGTCCTTGGCACCTGCCCTAGCCTTCTACACTGCACTCAATTGTTGCCTCTGCCTAGCATAGACCATCTCCTAGCTTCGACCAACTTTGGCTGCACCATCATTGCCCAACCCCCTTGTCCAACATTTATGTTCGACCAAAAGCATATGTACACAACTTTAAAACTGGCACACCAAACTGATGATTAAAAGAACTCGAAAAACCATAATTGTATGTACAGGCTATGTACAAAATCTTCGTCTCCTTCCTTTCGCACACGGCATACTTTATGTGGGTTGCTTACCCCCCTTGACTATAATTTGTTGCACTTGAGGCACTAGATCCCTCTCAAACTACAGTTTGAGCCGCACACCATTCACCATGTTCCTAAGAAGCTTGCCATTTGCTCTTACCAGCTGATAGGTCCTGTTCGGAAAGGCCTTCTTCACTTTATATGGACCTATCTACTTCTTCTTGAACTTCTTCTAGAATGTGAAATCCAGGTAGCTTTCGTACTTCATGACCAGGTCTCCTTCCTCTATCTTCTTGTCCATGGTGGTAGGTTTTGATTGAACTTGGCAACCCGCTTCTCCCTCTGCTTCACATAGTAGCCTGCCGTCGCTGCCTCTCAGTCCATGCCTCTCAGTCCATCTGCAAAGCCTCCAAACTGGCTATTCAATCCTGTAGAACCCCTTTTTAAGTGGCATTGACACGCCACATACCCTTCAAAGCACCTACCTGTGCATGTACTGGCAATGCAGACTCCTTACCATAGACTAGCTCGGATGGAGTGAAGTTTGTAGCCACTTTATAGGACGTCCTATATGCCCACAGACACTTTTTTAGATTTGCTTCCCACTCAGCTTCCTGCTTATACACGTACTTTGTTAACATCTTGACAACTTTCCCATTAGCACTTTCGACTAAACCATTGCATTGGGGGTGATAGGGTGAGGAAAATGCACTCATGGGCTTGCTTCTAAACCCCTGACCCCTAGCAGAAACTAACACCCATGGAACACCAAAACGGCAACAGATATTATCAAACACAAACCGAGCCACCACATTAGCATTTACTTCCTTCACTGCTTTGGCCTCGCCACCTTGTAAGGTAGTCAATGGCTACCACCACGTACTTCTTACTGCTTGTAGACTTTGGGAGAAGGCCTATGGCATCTAGACCCCACTTCTCAAAAGAACTTTGTGCAATGGGAGAAATCATAATACAAATGCCTATTGGAGGGGGGACCGGCTCCACATAAATCCGGTCCTCAACTGTTGTCATGTTCTCTAAATTCTCTCTCTTGCAAAAGTATTGTTCATGCCAAGTTAACTAATTGCTATGATTATGTTGCTATCTTCAATTATGTTCACCCGCTATGCTCACAAAGTCATTTCTCAAAAGTACTCTCATTAATTTCCGCTACTCTCAAATTAAATAGGCCAATTCCATTACAAATTATGCTTGGAATATGGGGGCCTACAGAAAGAAGAGAAGAGTGTATAAGAGAACTCGAATCTATTCTATCAAGTGTTGGTCTACATGGGGGTGCAGTTGAGTTATCAAAGGACAAGAAGGCATCTAGAAGTACACAAGATTGTCCTAATAAAATAGTTATGGGTGGTAGTAAGGCTAGGCATTTTCTTTCAAACTATTTTGACTCCCAAAGTCCCAATGAGTTTCAATTGTGGAAAAAGGTGTGTGACATTACCACCTATAGAGGTAATGAAGCAGTCCTAGGAATTAAGCGTGCTCATGTGTGGCAGTCTGTAGATTATATTTTCGGTCAGCTTGAAAAGGCAAAGCTAACCTGTGCTGAGATATCTACCTTAAAGTTTGTAATCAATAGTTTCACAATGCAAATGGTGGATGCTTGGGGGGAGACACTCATAACACATTACATGGTGGGTTGAACACTTTGTCTTTGCAGACAAAAAACATTAGTGTTTGAACTAAAGTTTAATTGTTTTTTCAGCACAATCCTTTTGCACATGGCTCATTTTTTCTCGACACATACAGTTAATTGGGCATCTGGAGTAGCCAAGGAATGAAGCACTCACACTATCAAGCAAAATCAGTGTATTTTAAAAATACACGACATGGAGGTGGAAGGAAAAAGAGCAATGCCCTACACGAGATGTTCAATTGGTTCTATAGAGTTTTAGAAAAGAGAGAGAGGAAGAATACTAGTGTTTCAAAGAAGTTTGAAATGTAGAGTAGAGAAAGTGGTTAGCGTGAGGCAATCACAATCATATCATGCTTTAAGTGTAAAAGATTGATGGTTGGAGACAAGGTGACAAAATGGCAAGCGTTGGGTCAAAAACCAATAGTTTATGACAGTAACCACTTCTATTGTAAACATGCGTTGTAATGCCAAGTGATTTATTGATGCACAAATCACTAGTCTTGTGAGTCAAGTTCCGTCTATTTTGGAGTTTTAAAAAAAAATTATTAGTATTATTGTGTTTTTAATTTTTAAATGTTTTTGAAGTACTATATAAGTCAAAACTTACAACTTGAAATTCAATTCTTGTTTGCACATTTTAGAAGATCCTCTTGAGCACAAACGAGCACACACTCATATCTTGCACCACATGGACAATTCAACAAGCAGACCACTATGCACAACATCGATACCACCACAACCACTTACACCACTCTGAAAATCTGCAGCCAACACCCCATGCAAAATCTATGGCTTCAAATCCACATCCTCAGCCACAAGTGGATAACCCAACTCCGCAATCCGCTCTAGACGCCCAACAACCTCCCCAACCATCAAAGCTAGATGATCAAACCACCATGCGATAGATTTTTGGTGATCTTGCACCACTAAATCATGCCAACCGCACACCTCTTCCAGATCCCCCACCAATTTCAAGTCTACACATTGCCACACAAGAAACAAGAGCAATCGAAGAGGAATATCGGAGTTCGCTGCAAAATTCGGAGCCGTTCCCTGATGTCACAGCACCTGGTGCTCACACAACCATGAAAACCACACCGCAAAGATTTGGACCATGATACAAACAAAGGGTAATCAAAGTAATGACCCACTTTTGAAGAACGAGAGGCCAAGAGAAGGAAGAAAATGGAAGAGATGGAAAAGAAACAGGTAGCTGAGAAGGAAGCACAAAGAATGCAAGAAGAATAGAGAAGACAGATGGAGCAAGAGGAATGGCGGAGAGCCAAGGCCGCCGAGAGTCCTCAGTTGGCAAACTTACAAGCACGAGTAGAGGTAGAGAGGAAGGTGGTAGAGGATAAATCTCAAGCTTCCCAACAAGAAAAGGCTGGGAGCTCAAGGCCTTCAAAAATTCCTCAAAGAGCCAATCAATGTGCAAAGAGGAAGAAGGACAAGGTTACTCCCGAAGCCCAGGAGGAGAGGAGGAAAAAGTATAAAAATGATGCTTCTCAATGGACCCGGCAGACGGCTCCTCCATCACCGCTAACAACAAAGAAAAACGGTTTAGGCACAATTGCTTTGTGAGAGATTTGAAAGTATAAGAAGAGCACTAAGACAATCATACCCAAAGTGGCCTTCTCTCAAGTGGTGAGAGAGATAATGGATAAATACAGTGATTCTGTTACATACATACAACACGCATCTTTATTGGCCCTATAGGATGTTTCCATGGACATTTTGGTGCAGCTGTTTCAGGATGGTGTTTCCTGTATGGTGCATGCTGTTTCAAGATGGTGTTTAGGCACAATTGCTTTGTGAGAGATTTGAAAGTATAAGAAGAGCACTAAGACAATCATACCCAAAGCGGCCTTCTCTTAGGTGGTGAGAGAGATAATGGATAAATACAGTGATTCCGTTACATACATACAATACGCATCTTTATTGGCCCTATAGGATGTTTCCATGGACATTTTGGTGCAGCTGTTTCAGGATGGTGTTTCCTGTATGGTGCATGCTAAGTGTTAGGCTTGAAAAATACGGATTAGCTCTAGCAATCAATTTGCAAAATGAAGGATGCCTTCATAAGAATTAGTTTATCCCATGTACTCTCTGTTGGTGAGATTTGTAATCTTTTCATATAATATCAAAGAGTCTAATTTCTACCATTCTGTGCAATTGTATAACTTGATTTTGTACATTGTATTTTTTAAGTATTTGAATTGTTCAAGTTGTTGAATTTAAATTGACCTCCATCATGCAAGCACCTAATGGCCGGGGGGACACCTCTCAGTGATTTTTTAATGAAACCGGGCAACCGGGGGGGGGGGGGGGGGGGGGGGAGGAGGGGCGTACGCATGTCAGAACTTCCCCGTGTGCACCGTGACACACAGGGCCTTTTTTGTGCCATCTAACCCCGCCGTGTGCCATGGTGTTCCCGTTGTCTCCGTACCCCCTCGCCCCCCTCATCGGCCGATTTCATAAAAAAGTCACCGAGAGGTGCCCCCCAATCGATGGGTGCTTGCATGGTCGAGGTTTTGTACATGTGTTGCGGAAATGGACAATATGAATCAGAAAACAACAAGGACAGAATGTGGACAAAAATCAATAAAAAAAACAATTGGTATGCATTGATTTGGATATTACATCATGGTTGATTAGTTTTTCTACGAATTACATATGTGGGTATGGGGCGAATGGATGACTTGATGCGAGCCTGACGCCAAGAGATTTTACAATTTCCTCTGGGTTTGTCACCCCTTGACCTAGGCTTAAGGCACAATGGGAGAGGATTGATCAAGGGTGCTTTCCTGTAAAGGGTGCTTGCATGTAAAGGCATACAATGTCACCTCTTGATCCACCAATAGGGTGAGAGAATCTTCAGCGAGTATGGCACTTAATGCTTTGCACTTGAGCAGCTCCACAGAACCATTCTTGGAGAACTCTTTGTGAGCAACTCAAAGAATCAATGGCCCCAAGTGTCTCACGTAGTGCCAAAGTGAGCTACCCCTACCCATGAGCAAGTTGCGTGAACCTCCAGTACGCATTGCAAACTTATCAACATGGTACGCCGTTTGCAAAAATCATTTTAAACAACTTTAACACTTGTTGTAAGGAACAATAGACAATTGACCAGGTTAAGAAATGTTTACCTCAGTTTCTTCATCCATCTCTGCAAGATTTTTCTTTGTAAGATCGATCATCTCCACCCATAGAGTTCAATGGTTTGTATGAATGGAAAGCGATTTTCGGGACGCTTTCGTAAAATGAGACATATGATTTGATTTCCACAACTGTACTTGCCACCGTTTGCACCAGCTTCTGCTCGTTTTCATTAGGGAGGAAAGAGAGGCTTGGTGGGAGACCTTGGTCTTCAAAGTCAATTTGAAATTTGACTTTCTCTTCCTTTCCATTGGGATTCTTCATGCCCACATAGATAGCAAGAACTGTGAGCAACTCATCTTCTCTGAGTCCTTGTGTTTTGGCAATATTGTCAAGGAACAAAAAGTGACGATCATCCACCACCACTGCATGCAAAGTGAGAATTTGGAGGTCCGGGACTTCCTCCGACAGCTCATCTCCCTCTATTATCCGATCTTCTTCCTCAGTGGAGCTGGGCTCTTGCAAGAGGACGAGTGCCATAGATGGTTCATTCTGCTCAACAAACTCTTTGATAACTTCATTTAATTCCTCCGCAATGGTCATAGGTGGTCTTTGGCTGGCCTTTTCCTTTGATTTTCCCTTATCCATTCCCTCAAGCACAAGTAAGGCCAGAACCATGTCCCAAGAAATGAATTGGGTGCCTATGCACCCCATGCCCAAGTCTATGAGATCATCCGCATCCTCTGTCCTGTAGTCTCATTCCTGTTAAGTATGGAGCCTAATTTACCCCTTGTAATTTTTTGTATTAAAAATGCACATTTGTAAGGCCACTGTTATGAGGAGAATCCATTGTGCGTGAAGAAAAATCACTCGTTGAAAAATCACAAGGGCAGATATTGCACATGCAGTGGGAGTTATGAGTAGGTTCATGGATAATCCGGGTAAAGAGCATTGACAAGATGTGAAGTGGATACTTAGGTATCTAAAAGGACAACCACGAATAGTTTTATTTTGGAGACATTGACATTGTCTTACATGGGTATGCTGATGCAGATATGACAAGTGACAAGGACACTTAAAGGAGCACTACTGGCGACATCTTCACAATTGGAGGCACAACAATAAGAGAAAGTGGTCTCACTTTCTACCACAAAAACATAATATGTAGAAATGATGGAGGCAAGCAAAGAGATTTTGTGGCTTCACAGATTCTTGGAGGAGCTTGGATATAAGCAAGACAATTGTGTCTTGTATAGTGACATTCAAAGTGCCATTTATATTGCAAAGAATTCAACTTTTCACTCAAGGAAAAAGCACATTGAGGTGAGATATCACTTAATACGTACTTTTTTGGAAAAGGGACATTTAAAGCTAGGAAAGGTGCACATAAGTGAAAATCCTTCAGACATGTTTACAAAGGTTGTCAACAAGGAGAAATTGAGCTTTTGCTCAGCTTCAATCGGCATTCAAGGATAAGAAGCTAGTGAAGCGGTCCGAGGCGGGCAACAAGAGAGGCAACCTTTAAACACCCCTCAAGGCTCCCGTGCTGCTCAATTGGGGCTGGGGAAACCACAACCACAACACAACAACAAACCCACAGCCAAACCCAAACAAGATAGGGGCACCACCTAGTTATGGTATGCGAACTAGGATGCAAGAGAGAACACAACTAAGAAGATGCACCACAAAACACACACAAGAAACCCCACACCAAGACACACACAAAATGGACTAGAGAGAGCTAGAGCAAAGGAAAGAGAGAGAGGAATGGATCTTGCATAATATCTTATTTGTGACTTGAAAATGAAGATGGTTCATTATGATGCTATCATAGATTTTGCACAAAACTAACTCAATGCTTAGTGAATGCTAAACATTGGCAACACACTCACACTGTCTTAGTGTGTGGGAGACCTCTCACCACAATACCCTCTTACAATGGACACAAAATTGTCAATGAAAACACACTAAAATACTTTCTAAAACAAGATCAAACGATGGAAACTCAAAATACACGTCACCTTGAATTTACCAAACCGTATCGCACAAGTAGAAAGACAAAGATTTGAACGTCGAATCAAGCCTTTGATGCACCAAACCTCAATTTATTGATGATGGAGGACCATATACAATAGTGGTTTTGATATTTTGAACTCACACTCTCTCACTTGCAATGTGTAGCTTGAAAGCTTCTCTCACACCAAAAGTGAAGCTCACAAAGTGGTTGCTATGCCTAAGTCTCTCCTCACGCATAGAGTGGTTGGGTGCTATGTGAGATATTGGAGGTTGTTTTACAAGAAAGAGAGGGGCCTATTTATAGGTTGGAGATCTCTCATTAAGATTATTGGAAATCCTAATCTACAAGCTAACAAATCAGCATTATGATTTTTTTTGAATATCAAAACATTGCGGGCCTTCTTTGTGTGCTTGAGTCATGGATGTGGGCTCAAAAGAGAGAATTATTGATGGAGATAAGGTGAAAGTAGAGTTTTAAGGAAGGAAGGAGAGAGAGAGAGAGAGAGAGAGAGAGAGAGAGAGAGAGAGAGAGCTACTATGCACATGTCTTGAGGTGAGGTGTCTTTTATGGTTAGGTCAATGGCTATTTTGTGTTATTATGTTAGTGGTTAGTGTTAGTAATCACTAGAAAGTTAATGATATATTTACAATGGGTAGAATGAGGTAGATGGTTGAAGTAAGATGGTTGAATGAAGTGAGGAAATCCTTGTGATGGTGAATCTTGAAGAAGTTTTGGATTTACTTGTGTAGGTTCCCAAAATGACTATCGATCCTCTTCTTCGTCTTCTCTTCTTTACGCCACCGCCGCCAAGGTTGATTATCGCGATGAAAATAGAAATTTGGTTGATGAGATCTCTCAATTTGTAGAGGTTAAGCATGGTTTACATGCTGAATTTTATGTATATAGAGAAGGGGTATGATGGAATTGTACTTTGGAAGTAATAGAGAGAAGCATAGAGATGGTGTATGTACATGTAGAGCTCATATGAGAGCTATGGAAGTAAGAGGGGAGGTTAATGGTGAAGAAGGTGAGAGAAAACATGGAAGGTGCAAGTTTGAGTGAGTTATTGAGAGGAATGTGTGTGTGTGTGTGTGTGTGTGTGTGTGTGTATAGAAGTGTGGAAAGAGGTGAGAGAGAAGACTATGGGCTACTTGTGAGAAAAGTGGACAGACTGGGGTCCACTCAAAAAATTCTTGCTCTCTGGTGGTTTCTCCAAAAATGACCAAAATGTTTGAGGTGATTATTCAGCTCTTGGTCCATATTTTCTCTTTTGATCACCGCTTCAAATTCGGAGTGGAGATGGATATAAAAAATCCCACCAAAATACCTGTTTTTCTTTATAAAAAAGTCTTCAGTGGCCCCCCTTTTGTTGAATTTGCATATGGCTCCAAAGGTGAGCCCCTCTTTGTATGAGAGAATGACCTAATTAATTCTTAGGGGTTTGAAAACATGCATAGTTGTAGATTATGCAAAATAGAATACATGGATAAGATGGGAAAAAATAGGCTAGTATATATAAACAATTTATGGAATATAAAATAGTGTGAGCTATATTAAAATTTTATATGGAAAAAAGAGATATATAAAAATATAGAAATCAAATGAGGGGACCTTCATTTGTTTTTATTGAAGTATATTTATTTACAAGAGATTAAAAAAATACCTATAAGAAATAGGAATTTAGTGAAAGGCAATGACTGATGGTGAAAGGTATTTTTGAAGTTTTTCCTTGGAGTGGATTCACACCAAAAATAAGAGAATCTTGTGTGAAGATATTTTTATATGGAATAAAGAGTATGCAAAATGGTAAGAAAATTGTGGTAATGGTGAGTCAATGTACATAGCATACATAGGCAAATAACGCACACCTAGGTATAAATATTTAAATAAATACCAAAATAATTATGAAAATTCCTTATATTTAGGCCCTATATACAATGCAATATTTACACACAAATAGGCCATAATATATTTTATTTTTTGAATTTATTTAAAATTTTTTGGCTCAACTAGCCCAAATTACTAGCTAGCTGAGGGTTTTAAGGAGATATGGGAAAAATTCCCTAACTCACACACGCCTATGTACAGTGAAAAGGTAAGAATAGCCACAGTGTTTAGGTGATTTTCGTAGGGTGAGGTAACTCACTATGGCGATTACGGAGAGCCGAAAAATGGCTATCATTAGCCCTTCCCCAGGATGATGGTATATTCATGTACCATCATAGAGCATCTTTTGCAAAGAGAGTGCTTTTGAGTCTTCTATGATATCTGGTCCCTTGACAGGATTTTCATTGTGTGGCTTCTTGTCACACTCATGCTTCATGCAACAAAACTTACATGAGAAAGTCGCTTTTTGATAGTTCTTCGGTAGATCCTTTGGTAGAAGGCAAATCAATTATGGCTTCAAGCGATACTCGTTTACCTTCCTGGAGTGCTTTTTACCATTCAAGTCCATAAGCTGATAGTAACTTGAATTGAAAACCTTCTTGACTATGTATGGCCCTTGCCATCTAGTTTCAAAATTGGCATCAAAATGATTGTCAAGTCGATTGTCATACCTTTGCACAATCTCTCCTTCCTTAACGCCTTTGTCCTTGAGTTTCTTGTCAAGCTTCTCCTTTGCTTGTGTAGCTTTTCTTTTGTAGCACTCGTAAGCTGCTTCTCTTTTCCACTCAAGCTCCACTAGTGTATGTCGATCCATCCATACCTCTTGATCATCTTGTGCACCTCTGCCATGAAGCCGTATTGTTGGGATGTTGAGCTCAATAGGCTGCAAAGCCTCTTGACCATAGACCAAGTGAAATGGTGTGAACTCCGTGGCTTCCCTATATGTGGTTTGATATGCCCACAAGGAACCACCCAAAAAGTCATCCCACAACTTTGTTTTGTTTTGCACCATCTTTCTAATGATGCCTGCAATGACACCATTAACCTTCTCCACCAAACCATTTGATTGTGGGTAGTAGGGTGTGCTATGACGATGTAGAATGTGAAGCTCTTCACAAACTTCTATGAGTAAACCCTTCTTGAACTCTGGACCATTATCCGAAACAATCTCTAGAGGTGTGGCAAATCTACAAAAAATATTAGTGTAGACAAACCTGCTCACTGTTTTTCCATTTACCCTGGCCACACTTTGAGTCTGTACCCACCTAGTCATGTAGTCTACAGCCACTAGAATGTAGAGTTTACCATTCTTTGTTCTAGGCAGAGGACCCATAACATCAATGCCCCGCTTTTCAAAGGGTCCATTTGCAAGCACTATTTGTCTTGGACCATGCACCAGCCTTTCATTTCCATTTACCTAACAGTTGTGACAACTTTTACACCAATGTTGGACATCCACATGCAAGCTTGGCCAAACATACCCCGCAAGAAAAATCTTCTTCACAGTTAATTCTTGGGAAAAATGACCACCACATGCCTCTTCATGCAAACCTTCTAGAATGGCTGGAATTTCCTCGATAGTTGGTACTCTTTTGCACACTTGATCCTTCCTTCTTTGATAGAGGGATCCTTCTAGGAAGAGATAGAAACTTTCCTTCTTCATGAGTCTCCTCTTTTGAGCTTTAGTGAAGTCTTGTGGAAACTCGCCCTCCAAAATGTAGCCAATAATGTGAGCCAATGACTCCAACCCTTGGTATCTCTATTGCTTGACAACTGTTGTCACCGTGATGACCTACACTTCTTTCTCAACACATGTAACTACTTGTTGTGCAAGTAAATCGGCATCTTCATTTTGTTTCCTAGGAATATGATATAGTTGCACTTCTTCAAACTGATTAAACAACCTACGAATGGTATGAACCTTTGTCATGAGGCTTTCATTCTTGCATGCCCAAATGCCTAAGATTTGCTTCACAAAGAGAAGTGCATCCCCCTTTACCATGAGAATTTTTTTACCTTGACTAATGCACATCTTCAAACCATGAAGTAGTGTGTCGTATTTTGCTTCATTGTTGCTAGTTGAACCTGGTAGATTGACCTTCTCTTTCATGACCACCTCTCCACTTGGGTTGAACAACACTATCCCTCCCCCTTCTTTTCCTGTGACTCGTCGAAAATCTCCATCAAAGAACAAGGTAAAAGCATTAGGAATACTTTTAGGTGGTGGCAATGGTAGGGTTTTTACTTCAGGCACCTTAATCTCTTTCTCATGTATGAGAATCCCTGCCAATTGTGCATGCACACTATCTTCTACCTTGAAAGAGTATTGGAACTCTTGCAACTCCATAATCCACTTAGAGATCCTGGTACTAAGATTCATTGAGATGACACCCAAGGGAACAAATTTTCTGCAGTGAGAATTACAAAAGGTTTTGGTAGCAAGTAGGATCTAAACTTTCTCACCGCAAACATGAGAGAAAGCATCATGAGTTCTGCCTCTGTGTAGCCTCTCTCCAAAGCATTCATAACCCTACTAGCAAAGTAGATGGGTCGCATCCTGGTACTATGGGCATCTTATTGTAGCAAAACAACACCAATTGTTTCTTTCCCAACACTAGAGCTAACAAAGAATGTGTACTCCCAACAAGGAGGCATAAGTGTTGGTAGCTCTAACAGAATGACTTTGATGTTACAAAAATATTCTTCAAGCTCATCAGACCAAACAAACTCGACTTGTTGTGTCAACTTTTGCAAAGGGTGAAGTAACTCCGAGGCTAAGTGAATGAAGTGTGACATATGCTTCACCTTTTGAATGAATGAGATGACCTCTTTTAGACTCTTCGGTGACGGTACCTCAATAAGATCCTTTGCCTTTGAAGGATCCACCTCAATACCTTTATAGGAAACCTTGTGACCAAGCAAGATCACTTCATCCTCACCTATGTGGCACTTGTCAGGGTTGAGTTGACCCATACAAGCAAGAGTCAACGAGTTAGAGGAATCGAGCTCAATCCGACTAACCAGTGATTGCAACAGCCGTTGAGAGAACCCAACCACAAGAGGCATGAGAAGAGCAACAAGACCTGTTGAGTCGCATCACTACTCCGCTTGAAAGTCTATCTGTGCATTTGGTGCAACAAGGGCATGCACAAATTTTAAACCTTCTTCTACCTTTTGTAGATGCAATGATTTTGAGCTATAAATGCAGAAATCATCAATGAACACCCTAATTGACTTTCCAAAGAATGCTTGAAACACCATGTTCATGAAACGTTGGAAATTTGCAGGAGCATTTGTCAGGCCAAATGGCATAACTCTAAAAGCATAACAACCCCAAGGAGTGATGAAGGTTGTTTTCAATTGGTCCTCCAATGCAATCCCTATTTGAAAGTAACCTGAGTAGCCATCACACACAGTGTACTTCTCATGACCAGCTACCTCATTTAGTATCTCATCCTGAAATGGTAGGGGAAAGTGATCTCTTTTTGTTGCCTCATTGAGCGGATGGTAATCCACACATACCCTCCACTTGCTGTTTTTCTTGGGAGTGACAACAACGGGAGAGACCTACTCTAAATTCTCCACTAGATAAATGAAACCTACTGCTAGAAGCTTTCTTACCTTCTTGAGTAGAGCCTGCTCCTTGATGACTCCTAGCCTTCGTAGCTTTTGAGCTTTAGGTTTGACCTATGGATTTAGCTCGATCTTGTGTTGAACATCATCAACTCCACGCACGTGGGTGTAGTCTTTAGCAGAAAGCTTAGGAAATTTCCTTAACACACCTTTGAAGTCCTCTCTTTCATCCTTTGTAAGTGTTGTAGACAACGTACCTTCTAACATTCCTTCATCTTCCACATTTTGGTTCTCTTGGGAACCTACCTCCTCCAAACCTTGACAAGAGGTCTCTTGGTTGGTTGGCTTAAACCTTACCCCCATGACTTCGATGGAAGACTCCTCTTCAGTAATGCTATCGCTACTTTCTTCTTCTGAAGTGTTATCAGTCCAATCTTCTTCCATCTCACTTTGAGATGATTCTTCATGGATCTCCTCTTGGCGTTGCTCCTTCATGTCAAAGACAACCTTCTTATGATTGTCATTCCTGCAAATTAATTTCCCACTCTCCCAATCCAGCAAAGCTCGCATTTTCATTAGCCATGGTCTTCCTAGGATAAATGGATAACCACTTTCCTTGGTCGACATAACATAAAAATCCACCGCCTTCTTAATGCCAAAGGCCTCTACAAAGAAATTTTTACAAATGCCTACACACCTAGCCTTGCTATTGTTTTCCATCTTGACTCTGATTTCAGGTGTCTCATGGATGTGCATGCCTAGTCTTTGCATGAGTCCCTCTGTCATGATGCAAATTTGTGCACCCCCATCCACTAGACCTTTCCTAACCAATCTCCCTTTGATGTAACAATCTAGCACAGGTGTAATGTCCTCATTCATTTTAGCTTGTGTAGTTTTTACAATAGGCACACTCTCTTTTACCTTTTTCCTAGTGCTAACTTCCCTTGTTAAATCCCTTCTAACTTGTTGGACATAATGCAAGAAATTGAGGCCATGAGATATCAGGACCCTTACCTCTCATGTCTTCCAACAAGTTGTACGGAGCCATACCATGTCCAAGAGGAAAGTCTTGGAGGTTAACACGACGTCGCGTCCTCTTGGTTTCCTTGGTCTCCTTTGCCTTATTTTCTCGTCCATGGTCACTTTGTGATGTAACTCCTTTCTCCTTACCTTTTTCTCGGCCACGCTTAATGCCATTTGTTTCCAGGTCAATCTCATTGGAATTTGTCACCTCTACCACATGCACATTTGGGTGTGTCAAAGGTGAAACTCCTTCCACTCCTTGTGGAGGTGGTCTTGCTCCATTTGGACTTTGTAGAAGACGTGGTTGTTGACTAGTTCCTTCACCTACATTCATCACTGGGAAGTTCAAGTTAGGTCTCCCTGGCTCCCCACGGGGCCAAGGACAATTATACATCCCATGTCAAGACTCTTCGCAATTCCAATATTGCAAGACTCTCCTAGGTCGTTGTGGATCTCGCTCTTTTGACGTCTTTGCTTGTCCCTTGGGACCTATAGTTTGTGCAAGGTGAATTGACAAGTTACTTAAGGATTCATTTAACTTCTCAATTACCTCCGCTGTTACCTCAGGAATCTCTCTAGATGTTGAGCTTGCAATTTTCCCTTAGGTCTAGGACCCTTTATTGGAACCTCTCCCCTTAGGCACTTGAGTTTTCTATACTTCTCAACAGCCCTAGTTTCAGTTGCATCAAAGGTAGCAGGTGCACCCGCCTCAACTTTTATCTTGAGTGTAAGGAAAGGGACCGGCCTATGAACCTCTCCTTTCTTTAAGGAACTCTGCACCATCACCAGGGTTAGCAACATTTCTCACTCATACAGCCCAAAGACGTAGAAATGTGGGATTCCCAACCCGCCAATACCAAGATTGGGATGGGATCCTTGACAGGTCTCTAGGTCTGATAAAAATCCGAGTCTCTAAACAAGAAAAATCCAATGAATAGACCTTTACCATTGACAATGGCTTGGGTCTATAGCCTTAGAAGAAGACCTAGTCCTGTCTCGCAGCAAAAACAAGACAACGTATAAAAAGTCCAAAACTACTATTTCGGTCCTATAACTTCCACAAATTGAGCTAAGGTATCCTCAACCAACACTTTTTTGTCCCGTAACATATGTGAGGGCACAGCCACTGGTGGACTCCTCTTCCAAGTGAAGATGTTTTCCAAACGTTTTTAGTGTGCGGGGATGGATAGTTACCTGACTAATCAGGTCCACCCGTCCATGATTGACAACCTTAGTCAATCCCCACTTACCACCCCACACTCACACATGATTCTTTTGTTATTTAATTACTACCATGTTCTTAACACAATTAAAATAATGATTCCTTTTATCCTTCATAACATGATTTTATTAAAACTGCCCTTGAAAACAATATTGAAAACATTCTTTTTGCAAACAGACATCTTTAAACTTAAGACAGGGTACTGTCAATCATACATTTTCCATAATAACCATGACCAGTACTCTTCTTGTCTCAAGATCACCTAAGGGTGAAAAAACGGCACCCATTCCTTATTCACAATCCGGAGTGGATAAACCCCCACCCAAGGTTCCGGGTGCCCATACACCAAACCAGTTGCCCATACAACCGGGCGGCTCCCCTAGGTTAAAAAACGGTATCCTAACTTATGTAGAAACATCAAGACATGACACGAAGTAGAAACTCAACGTTTATGGGGGTAACCGACTTATCCATGGCTGGAAAGCCATCATTATCATCAAAATATACCAAGGAGTCGGAGGTGTCTTGAGACAAGCTGTCTTAAGGATGATCAATCATATCTTTCCTAATTCAACCAATTTTAACCCAACAATTCTTTCCTACATTATAAACAATGCATGTTGGAAGTTACCCTCCGTTTTTGGTCAATTATTCCTTTTCTTATTCTTACTCACTCCTTACGTATGCAATGCTAACTTATAAAAGAGTTTAAACTATTTAAAGACTTAATTGAATAATAGGAAACCCACCTGGGACTCATCGGCCATCTGCTGTTGTGTTGGCGCCTGAAGACTCTCCTCCGTAGGCCTACTACTAGGCCCAGCTTCATCGTCATGCAACGTTCTTTTTAGAGCTCTGTCCTCATCATCAGATGTAGGATTGGCTCGGGTCCTTTTAGGTGCCATAACTTCTTATTCTTATAAGAAGGACGTCTAATCATTAGGTAAATTATCCAAAAGCTAAACTTATCCTTTGCATCCAATTTTACCCAAATCTAGGTTAAATTTGTAGTCTTAATTGGTAAATTCTTGACCTAGTACTTTCTTATTTGCCAAAAATAGGGATGATAAATTTTTCCACAGCTTCCCTAAGGGTTTTCTAGGCTATCCTAATTTTCTTATAATTTTCTATATCTTTTTCCTAATTTTTCCATCGAACCTTAAGCTTGGAATCTACTTATTTTGAGCTTAATATTTATTCTATTTATTTTCTCTCAAAGATTTTATTTCCTCAACTTTATATCACACGTTTACACTTACTATAGTTTTCCTAAAAACTACTGACCGCAAAGTCTATTTATTTTAATCAATCTTTAGCTAAAAATATAACTTTTGGTCAATTATAATTTTCTAAAATCACTAATCAACTATGATATAATTAGCACTAGTAGATAAGGATAATTTTTGACCTCTGTTAATTATCTTATTATTCTCCAACTTAATTAATAATTTCCATCTTCAATTTTCAGCTAAAATTAGTATAATTTAACTTAAATAAATATCTATACTATTTTTCTAACCTTGACATAATTATCACCACCATTTTATTATGTAATTTAACTCTAATAAATAGAATGTAATCATATAACATGATTTACTAATTTCCCCCTTTAAATTTTAGCTAGAATTAGTATATTTTGACTTAGATAAATATCTATACTAAGCTTCTAACCTTGACATAATTATCACAGCCTTCTCATCATGTAATCTAGCTCTGATAAATAACATGTACTCATATAGCATGATTTACTAATTTTCCTCTTTAGTTTTAAGCTAGAATTAGTATAATTTGACTTAGATAAATATCTATACTAAGTTTCTAACCTTGAAATAATTATCATGGCCTTTTTATCATGTATTCTAGCTCTGATAAATAGTATGTAATCATATCACATGATTTACTAATTTCTCTCTTTACTTAACCCTAAACAATAGTGTTTTTTTGCTAAGATAATTAGCTAACTAAATATCTGTGGTTAAGATAATTATCACGGGTTTGTTAAGTTATTATTTAACTCTGATAATTATCTCAAAGGTTTTTAGTTTAATTTACTATTTTCCCCTATTACTTTTTCATTAAAAATAGTTTTTTCCTACTGAGATAATTAGTTAAACTAATTATCTGAGATTAAGATAATTATCAAGGGTTTTCTAAGTTTTTTCTTTGATAAATATCTCAAATTATTTTGGATCCGTTTGCTATTTTCCCCTATTTATTTTTCCTAAAAAATAGTGTAATTCTGCTAAGATAATTAGTTAAACTAATTATATGAGCTTAAGATAATTATCACTGGTTGCATAGAATGTGTTTTTTTTTAATAATTATCTCAAAGCATTTTGGATCTATTTACCATTTCCCCCTTTTAATTTCCCTTATAAACAGTGTAATTATGTTGAGATACTTAGTTAAACTAATTATCTGAAGTTAAGATAATTATCATGGGTTTCATAACATGTGATTTACCTCTGATAATTATCTCAAATCATTTTAAATCAATTTGCTATTTTTCCCTATTTATTTTTTCATTAAAATAGTATAATTATGCTAAAATAATTAGTTAAATTAATTAATTGAGGTTAAAATAGTTATCACAGATTTCATAAGGTTTGATTTACCTCTGATAATTATCTCAAAGCATTTTGGATCAATTTTCTATTTTCTTCTTTTAATTTCTCCTAAAAATAGTGTAATTATGCTAAGATAATTAATTAAGCTAATTATCTCAGGTTAAGATAATTATCATAGTTTTAGTAAGATGTGATTTACCTCTGATAATTATCTCAAAGCATTTTAGATTAATTTGCTATTTTCTCCCTTTTAATTTCTCCTAAAATTAGTGTAATTTTGCTAAGATAATTAGGTAAACTAATTATCTGAGGTTAAGATAATTATCACGAGTTCCCTAAGATATGATTTACATTTGACAAATATCTCAAAGAATTTTGGATTAGTTTGATCATTTCCCCCTTTACTTTTTTCTCAAAAATAATGTAATTCTGCTTAATTAATTATGAAAATTACTCAAAAACTTACAAGATAGTTTTCCTAGCATAATGACAGTCTAACATAGCTCTGATAATTATCTCATCTTAATCTAAACTTAATTAGTATAATTATCATTAATTTATGGTTAAAATGAGTAATTTCAATCCTAATATGATATAATAATTAATTAGCTTAGTATCCCTAAGCTTAATCACAATAATAGCAGAGAATTTTGAATTAGAAGAGAATTTTAGAATATACATAGGTTTGATCTTCAATTAATTAAGAAATTTATAAATAGGTTAACTTAGTTTTACTAATTAAAAAAGGTTAGTGCTAATTACCGTTGATTAACCAACTAGAGCTTTGCTCTCTAGTGATTTCTACGTAAAGGTCTATCCAGATGAGAGAGAATGTACCAAGGCTCTGATTCTGTCTGAAATTGTGAAGCAAGGGGTCCTATTTACAAGTTTCTGGGCACTCACAGGCTGAAAAATGGCAATAACTTGCATCCCAAGCAGCCCTCTAGCTCCAAAAACGCCACCTGCTGCTAAATCTAGTATGGGAAAGTTCATCACTACCCCCACACAGTCCCCCAAATACACAGAATCGATTTTCTGCTAGTTTGTTGACTTTTAATGATTAATTTTGGAAATATCTGCAATTTCTAGAACCTTAGGATAAAAAGTCTTTAGTAGTAATAATTACTGAAAATATTCAATTTTACTTAACTAATTAAATTCATAGTCTAACCTTTCAGAGCCCGTAACTTTTTCAGATTTTATCGAAATTCGGTTCTGAAAAATTCTAACCCTAGTAAAGCTCTGGTTACGGTTCCAAAAATACTGGTATTTACCATAGTTGGATCATTCTACAGTGTTTTCTTAACAACCAAGTTAATTTGATCAGGCTTTGCACAATTTCTAAGGTTTCAGGAACTGGAAACCTTACAAGAAACTCTTGTTTATACATGTAGTAGTCATCTAAGTCTTTTTGTTTGTGAGAAACAATGTCTTGCCATAGCTTTTGAGTGTTTTGGGGATCAAAGAAGTATCTCTTGAAATGATCCATAACTTCCGTGTAATTCCCTTTAACTTCCTCAGGCAAAGAGTCAAACCAAGTGCTAGCATCTTTCCTAAGGACCACCTCAAACATTTCTACACGTTCTTGATTAGTTACTATCCTCTTGATACGGCAAGACATCTTGAAATTTGCTAAAAATAATTCTGCATCCTCTCTAGGCTCTACAAAGAAAAGAGGATCTATCCAGACATTTGGCGTTGAGCCTCTATTGAATCAGTTTCAAAGTGACAACATGTTTTTGTTTTTGTTTCTTAAAAAGATTTACACAATAATATTTTCTAAATTACAATCTATTCTACAACAAAATAAAAATATTCACATCAAATGACCTATGATAATCAATAAGAGGCAGCATGACAGGGTTTGGTGACGCAAGAATTTCTCCTACTCTTTGGTCACCAAACATGAACACCATACGTTGTTGAAAATGGATTTTTCTACTAATTGCAATGTTTATTCTAATGTGTGGAGTGAAATGGAAGGGAAAAACATCTATTCTTGGGCCATTATCCATTGTCTATGCATTACCTAATTCTTAAAACAAAACAAAAATATAGACATCCTAAGGTCGTACCTAATGAGAGGCAAAATAAAAGGATTTAATGAAGCGTTTATCTCGGCCAACCTATGTAATGGAATTTGCCTATTCAATTTGAGAGTAGCGGAATTTAATGAGAATACTTTCAAGAAATGATTTTGTGAGCATAGCGGGTAGACATAATTGAAGATAGCAACATAATCATAGCAACTAGTTAACTTGGCATAGACAATACTTTTGCAAGAGAGAGAATTTAGAGAACATGACAACAGTTGAGGACCGTATTTATGTGGAGCCGGTCCCCCCTCCAATAGGCATTTGTATTACGATTTCTCCCATAAAGAGAGACTTGCTACAATACATTCTTTGTGTTCCTTGTGACCTAGGTGAAGCAATGAAGATGGAAAGCTTCATGCATCACCATAATAGCATAACCTAAACTTGAAGAAAGCTTTAACTATACCAAGCCTCAGTCCCAAGACCTCAAACACCTTCGAAGGTGGAGAGAGCTAGCAGGGAATGAGGGTAGGGAAGAGGAAGAAGAAACATTTCATACGAGAAAGAGCTAGTTCCTCACTTATCATAACTCTTGAGCTAGCATACATAATAGCATAGTAATGAAGAAGAAGAAGATGACAAGCTCAAGCATTGAAGCATGGCTCTTGGTTGGATTTGCACTCCATAGCCAAGAGTGTTGGTGTAGGCTCTCAACCTCTACTTGCTTGGAGAGGGAGCTCTTGCACTTTGCATAGCACACAATGAAAGTGTTTGTGAGTGTGTGTGGGTGAGGATACCCCCTAAGCACCCCCCTAGCTTGCTTGGGTCGACCCCCCCTTGTAGCTCATGCTTGAAGCTCATTGGACCCCTCCAGGCCTAGCCAATCACAAGCAGGAGCCATTACAAGCAACTGGGGTAGCCTTGGGACAAGTGTCCCCCTTTCCCCTTTGAGAGAGAGGACTTGATAAATGCAAAATCAATTAATTAAATATCCTAAATTATCATTGGACCCCTTGGGTGGCCAACCAATAGCCTTCAGGCACACCATGAGGGCAACATGAGGAGGAACTTGACAAGTGTCCTTGCTGCCTCTTCAAGCTGGGGCTTCCCTTGTGTGTGTGTGTGTGTGTGTGTGTGTGTGTGTATTCTCTCTCATCTCCCCCCCCCCCCCCCCCCCCCCCCCTTGTAGGCTCGCCCCCCTCCTTGTAGGGATCTTTTTGACTTTAGGAGCTCAAGCACCTTAGTCATCAAGCATGACAAAGCACTTGGACTAAGGGGTATTCCCACAAGCATCTCAGGCAAGCATGTCAAGGCACCTCAAGCACCTTAATCAAGCGGTAAGTCAAGCACCTCAAGAATGGAGTAATTCAAGCACCTCAAGCAGGACAAACACCTCAAGCAGGTCAAGCACCTCGAACTTGGGCCGGGTTCCCACCTCAAGCTCAGCCCTAGCTTACCTAAGGTCAAAGGACTTTTTCACACATTATTGGAGGTCTTCAATGAAGCTAACCCTAAGGTCTTATGCTCCATTGGTTAGCCTTGCTCTTGATAGACCATCTCCCATTTGGGCCCCTTTACTATTGGCCCCGTGTTGAGATAGATCTATAAGCACATATCTATATCTTAACACTTGTTCCCGTTTATTCTCCCACATTAAGTGATCAATTTAATATGAGAAAATCATTTGGGTTGGTTAGATATTAGATTTTACGACAACCTAAGAGGACCTAAAATTCTATGAATTACACGTTGAAATTGCAACTTAGAACTAACAATTATGTGTACCTTTTGCCTTGCAATGGGAATAAAAGGATCATACAAATTATCGTGATTCATACAAACTACTTGACTATGCTAAAGGTTGATCCTACACAAAAAATACACAAGCCCTCCTTCATGGGGGCACCAAAATTGAGGCGGTCCGGTGCCGGAAACAAGAGAGGAGACCTCTAAACACCCCTCAAGGCTCCTGTGCTGCTCAATTGGGGCTGGGGAAACCACAACCACAACACAACAACAAACCCACAGCCAAACCCAAACAAGATAGGGGCACCACCTAGTTATGGTATGAGAACTAGGATGCAAGAAAGATTTTGTCACAACCAAGAAGATGCACCACAAAACACACACAAGCAACCTCACACCAAGACACACCCAAAATAGACTAGAGAGAGCTAGAGCAAAGGGAAGAGAGAGAGGAATGGATCTTGCATATTACCTTATTTGCGACTTGCAAATGGAGATGGTTCGTTATGATGCTATCATAGATCTTGCACAAAACTAACTCAATGCTTAGTGCATGCTAAACATTGCCAACACATTCACACTGTCTTAGGGTGTGGGAGACCTCTCACCACAATACCCTCTTACAATGGACACAAAATTGGCAATGAAAACACACTAGAACACTTTCTAAAACAAGATCAAACGATGGAAACTCAAAAATACACAAGTCACCTTGAATTTACCAAACCGTATTACACAAGTAGAAGGACGAAGATTTGAACGTCGAATCAAGCCTTTGATGCACCAAACCTCAATTTATTGATGATGGAGGACCATAGACAATAGTGATTTTGAGATTTTGAACTCACAGTCTCTCACTTATAATGTGTAGTTTGAAAGCTTCTCTCACACCAAAAGTGAAGCTCACAAAGTGGTTGCTACGCCTAAGTCTCTCCTCATGCATAGAGTGTTGGGGTGCTATGTGAGACATTGGAGGTTGTTTTACAAGAAGGAGAGGGGTCTATTTATAGGTTGGAGACCCCTCACTAAGATTATTGAAAATCCTAATTTACAAGCTAAAAAATCAAGATTATGATTTTTTTAATATCAAAACATTGCGGTCCTTCTTTGTCTGCTTGAGTCATGGATGTGGGCTCAAAAGAGAGCATTATTGATGGTAGATAAGGTGAAAGTAGAGTTTTAAGGAAGGGGAGAGAGAGAGAGAGAGAGAGAGAGAGAGAGAGAGAGAGAGAGAGAGAGAGAGAGAGAGTTACTATGCACATGTTGTTGGGGTATAAAGCCCAATGTGGTCGCCCAGGTAAGTGGGTGGGCTGCCAGGTATGTACACATATTCTTTTGTAAAAACCTAATAAGAACTCACTATGCTCTATACATTACAACAGAGCGAGTTCACCATATCGTCGTGATCTTCTTCTCGCACTCTCCCTCGCGTCGCACTTCCGCTCGTACTCCTTCAACTGGTATCAGAGCTCAGATCGAGGCTCGATCGAGGCTCGGGGCAGCATTTGCAGGTATCCAGAGTCACCTGCTTAGATTGGAGTGAGATTCGACAAGCGAAGACACGCCCCCAAATCTTGGCCATCACGGCCACCGTTCGGCTTCGACAGAGTTCTGTGCAGGCCATTTTCGACTACGTGGTCTCGGCGGGTGCAGATCCGACTCTGCAAATTCGGGGTTTCGGCCTACGACTGTAGGTGCGGAGGATATCGGCACTCCCAGAGTGCTGATTTGTGGTTGTCTACACATCGAAGGACGGCTCACAATTCTTGGAGGCGTGTCACATACGACACGGGTGCATCTACACATAGATTGTAGGCGACATCCATACTAGTTCATCAAGTAGCTTGTGTTTGTTGCTTGATATTCCAGATTTCATCCTGACATTGTAGGTACTTCCACATGGGATGTATTGTCAGAGATGATGTATGTCTGTTGAGGGTTTTCTGGCTGTGAGTCATGCAACAAACAACCGCCACAACGGTTACAGCATACAGTGGGAAATTTGTGGATGTATGACTTTGTGGGAAGTCTATGTATTGTCAGATTTACTGCAGCATTTGTTGAGGGTCGAGTGAGGTTTTATTAAGCTGGGGGACTCTCGAATGTTGAGATCCTTTCGGTGATACAGGTCTTGGAGCGATCCCTCGAGCACCCTTAGATAGGCAACTAGGATGTATTGACTGTGAGTTAGACACTTGGGATTGTATCTTTGCTTTACTTCCGTTGAGGCATTGTCGCAGTCTATGCTTACAGGACAGTGACAGGATAGTGAGAGACAGTACAGGTGCAGGACAGGATTACCCACAACTTACAGTGTTAGAGAGATAGTGGTTTTTTGAGCTGTTTTTGGTCTGTTTTTTAGTACACCAGAGCCATTTTACAAAGGAGACTCTGCCGAAATTTCTGCAGAATCTGAAGCTTTCTTGGTTCATTTTGTTAAGTATGGAGCCTTGATTTACCCTTGTAATTTTCTGTGGTAAAAGCACACATTTGTAAGGCCCCCATTATGAGGAGAAGCCATCGTGCGTGAAGGAAAATCACTCACCGGAAACCAAAATTTTCACGGACAAGAATCAGGGGCAACTTTAGAAGCCTCGGGGACGGAGGCCCCCGAGACTTTTTTTCGCCGGAATATGATGGCCGGACGGCGGCCGAAAAGTGGTCGGAAAACAACCGGTCGGTTGGCCGGTGACCGGTAGTCTATGGCCGATGGCCGGTGGTCGGAAGTCAATGGCCGGTGGCCGGTGGCCGAATTCAATGGCCGGTGGCCGAATTCAAAAGCGGACTTGTCTTCTCAAGGGCGGCCACACATGGGCGGATTGGAGGGTCCGATTTGGACTTATTCGCACAAGGGCGGCTACACATGGCTGTCTCTCATAAGAGAGGGCAGCCCTTTTGGCCTATAAAAGGAGGCCATTTCTACACACATTTCATAGTGTGAAGTTGATGCAACAAGGTGAGTGTGAGGTGGTGAGAGTGAAGCAAGGTGGGAGCTCCATTAAGGGTATAATCCCTTTGTAAACTACTTCTTGTTTTGAAGTACTAAAGCCATTGAGTGGCTACTTTCCCGTGGACGTAGCCCACATTGGGTGAACCACGTATATCGTGTGTACTCTCTCTCTCTCTCTCTCTCTCTACTCTATAATCTCATGTATGTAAATCTGTCTCTCTCCATTAAGTAATCTACTCAATTATCTATTTAGCTACGTCTTATTTCCTAACAACTGGTATCAGAGCAAGGTTTGCTCGTAGCTAAATTATCTCAAGGAAAGGATTCCTTGAATTGAGTGGGAGTTATGGCGGAGGAAGGGAAGCTCAAGATTGAGAAGTTCAACGGAAAAAACTACCAACATTGGAAGATGCACATTGAAGACTATCTCTACCAGAAGGACCTCTATTTGCCACTAGGAGGTCTTGCGAAGAAGCCCGCAACAATGGCAGATGAAGCATGGATTGTCCTTGATCGAAAGGCACTGGGAACAATCCGGTTAAGCTTGGCGTCAACGGTGGCCTTCAATGTTTTGGAGATGAAGACCACGGAGGACTTGATGAAGTCACTTGACGACTTCTACGAGAAACCATCGGCATCCAATAAGGTATTTCTTATGAAGCGCTTGTTCAATCTAAAGATGGAAGAGAATGGTTCAGTTGCAGAACACCTAAATGACTTTAACACAAACATAAGTCAACTTCGATCAGAGAAAATCAATTTCGATGACAAAGTGTGAGCTCTCCTTATACTATCATCTCTAACGGATAGTTGGGTCAGCCTTGTGATGGCTGTAAGTAATTCTATCTCTGGCACAAGTACTCTTAAGTTTGATGATGTTGTGGGTGTTCTCCTAAGCGAGTAAATGCGAAGGAGAAGCACAGGAGAATCATCAAGTGCTGCACTATCACTGGAAACAAGAGGAAGACCTAAGGAGAGGTTCAAAAACCAAAAGGGTCGTGATCGCTCAAGGCGGATCAAGTCACGCACAAAGTCAGTTCTTGAATGTTGGAACTGCGACAAGAAGGGCCACGTCAAGAAGGATTGCTGGTCCAAGAAGAAGAAGGAGACATAGTCTCAAGACAACAAGCCAACATCGGAGGCCAATGTGGCAGGTAAAGTAGAGCAAGATGCTCTAATTCTCTCATTAGACAATGTGTCTAATTCCTGGATAGTAGATTCCGGGGCTTCATTCCATGCGACACCACACAAGCAACATTTCCAAGACTACACCAAAGGTAATTTTGGGTATGTATACTTGGGAGATGATGAAGCTTGTGAGATTGTCGACAAAGGTACAGTTTCTGTCAAAACTAACAGAAATGAATGGAAGCTTAAAGATGTTAGGCATGTTCCTTCTCTTCGCAAAAATTTGATCTCTACAGGATAATTGGACGATGAAGGTCACAACATTGCATTCGGAAACAAACGGTGGAAGATCTCAAAGGGATCTTTGGTGGTTGCCAAGGGTGAAAAAGTCGGTACACTTTACTTGTGTACTGTTAGCATGCAACCTTCAGCTTGTGCAGCAACTACAGAAGTTGAGAGTGCGGTGTGGCACTACCGACTTGGGCATATGAGTGCCAAAGGAATGCAAATCCTTCAAACAAAGAAGCTTCTACCAGGTTTGAAAGAAGTGGACTTAGAGTTCTGTGAAGATTGTGTTTATGGTAAACAAAAGAGGGTAAAATTTCAAAAATCAGGAAATGAAAGAAAAAATAAAAAACTTGAGTTGGTTCATTCTAATGTTTGGGGTCCTGCAAGTACACCATCACTTGGTAGCTCATTGTACTATGTAACATTCATAGACGATGCGACTAGAAAAACATGGGTTTATGTCATGAAGAATAAATCCGATGTATTTTCCATATTTCAAAGGTGGAAAGCCTTTGTGGAGAATGAAACAGGTACCAAGGTTAAATGCCTCAGATCTGACAATGGAGGCGAATATTGCAGCCAAGCTTTTGAAAGCTTTTGTGCTAGCAATGGCATTCGGAGGCAAAGAACAACCCCAAGGACACCTCAACAAAATGGGATTTCGGAAAGGATGAACAGGACAATCATGGAACGAGCACGAAGCATGCGGCTACATGTAGGCATACCGCTTGAGCTTTGGGCAGAAGCTATAAGTACGTCTATGTACTTAATCAATCGGTCACCCTCAACGGCATTGGATGGGGGATTTCCAGAAGAGGCATGGACAGGTAAACCGGTGAATTATGCATTTCTCAAAGTGTTTGGGTGTGAGGCTTTCATGCACATAGATAGAATCCTAAGATCAAAGTTAGATGCAAAGTCCAAAAAGTGTTTCTTCATTGGCTATGGAGAAGGAGACTTTGGGTATCGCCTATGGAATCCTGAAGATGGTAAAATCTTAAGGAGTAGGGATGTAATTTTTAACGAACAAAATATGTACAAAGATTACTTGGAAAGAAAACAAACAAAAGAAACAGGTGATGAGTACATGGAGCTTGAGGACGGCGAAGACTCAAGGACTACAAACGGTGACAATGTGCAACAACGTCAACCAAATGAGGAGCCTCAACCTATTCCCCGAAGATCTACAAGAGCAAGTAGACCTCCAGAAAGGTTTGTTCCTTCCTTCAACCATCTCGATCTCAGATTCTGGAGAGCCGGAATCATATGAAGAAGCTATGCAACATGAATCCAAAGAAGAATGGACAAAGAGCATGCAAGTGGAGATGGACTCACTACATCGCAACCAAACATGGGAGTTGGTTGAGTTTCCTAAAGGTAAGCGGGCACTTCAAAACAAATGGGTGTACAAGCTAAAGGAAGAAGAAGGTGGGAAGAAAAGGTACAAGTCTAGGATTGTGGTAAAAGGCTTTTCTCAAAAGAAAGGTATTGACTTCAATGAAATATTTTCTCCTGTTGTAAAAATGAACTCAATTAGGCTTGTCTTAAGCCTTGTGGCTGCTCATGATCTAAATCTCGAGCAAATGGATGTAAATACGGCATTCCCTCACGGTGACTTAGAGGAGGAAATCTACATGCTTCAACCAAAGGGGTATGAAGTAAAAGGTAAGGAGAAAATGGTTTGCAGATTAAAGAAGAGCTTGTATGGTTTAAAGCAAGCATCAAGACAATGGTACTTGAAGTTTGATCGATGGATGTTGGATCATGGATTCACAAGATGCAACTCGGATCACTGCGTCTACACGAAGAATTTGGGAGATGGGAAATTCATCATCCTAATGTTGTATGTTGATGACATGTTGATTGCAAGAGCTAACATGCAGGACATCAAAGACCTAAACGAGGAGCTGTCCAAATCTTTTTCAATGAAAGATTTAGGTGCTGCAAAGAGGATACTTGGTATGAAAATATCAAGGGACAGGACGAAGAAGACAATAAAGCTATCTCAAGAAGATTACATCAAGAAGGTACTAGAAAGGTTTGCAATGCAAAATGACAAACCAGTTTCTACACCTTTGGCTGGTCATTTTAAACCAACGAAGGATATGTGTCTAAAGACACAAGAGGAGATAGCCTATATGTCTAAAGTTCCATATGCTGCAGCGGTAGGTTCTCTAATGTATGCTATGGTCTGGACAAGGCCAAACATTGCACATGCAGTGGGAGTTGTGAGTAGGTTCATGGACAACCCAGGTAAAGAGCATTGGCAAGCTGTGAAGTGGATACTTAGGTATCTAAAAGGGACAACAACAAATGCTTTGTATTTTGGAGGAACTGATATTTTTCTAGAAGGGTATGCTGATGCAGATATGGCAGGTGACAAAGATACTCGAAGGAGCACTACTAGCTATGTGTTCACGGTTGGAGGCACAGCAGTAAGCTGGGCTTCAAAGCTGCAGAAGGTGGTTTCACTTTCTACCATGGAAGCAGAGTATGTAGCAATGACGGAGGCAAGCAAACAAATTATGTGGCTTCACAGATTCTTAGAAGAGCTTGGATTCAAACAAGACAATTGTGTCTTGTACAGTGATAGCCAAAGCGCTATCCATCTTGCGAAGAACTCAGCCTTTCATTCAAGGACAAAGCACATTGAGGTGAGATATCACTTCATACGCACTCTTTTGGAAGAGGGACAACTAAAGCTAAGAAAGGTGCATACAAGTGAAAATCCTGCAGACATGTTTACAAAGGTGGTCAACAAGGAGAAGTTGAGCTTTTGCTCATCTTCAATCGGCATTCAAGGATAAGAAGCCAGAATGGAAAGCAGTCACAGGTTTGGTTTGGAGATCAGTCTCCAAGTGGGAGATTGTTAAGTATGGAGCCTTGATTTACCATTGTAATTTTCTGTGGTAAAAGCGCACATTTGTAAGGCCCCCATTATGAGGAGAAGCCATCGTGCGTGAAGGAAAATCACTCACCGGAAACCAAAATTTTCACGGACAAGAATCAGGGGCAACTTTAGAAGCCTCGGGGACGGAGGCCCCCGAGACTTTTTTTCGCCGGAATATGATGGCCGGACGGCGGCCGAAAAGTGGTCGGAAAACAACCGGTCGGTTGGCCGGTGACCGGTAGTCTATGGCCGATGGCCGGTGGTCGGAAGTCAATGGCCGGTGGCCGGTGGCCGAATTCAATGGCCGGTGGCCGAATTCAAAAGCGGACTTGTCTTCTCAAGGGCGGCCACACATGGGCGGATTGGAGGGTCCGATTTGGACTTATTCGCACAAGGGCGGCTACACATGGCTGTCTCTCATAAGAGAGGGCAGCCCTTTTGGCCTATAAAAGGAGGCCATTTCTACACACATTTCATAGTGTGAAGTTGATGCAACAAGGTGAGTGTGAGATGGTGAGAGTGAAGCAAGGTGGGAGCTCCATTAAGGGTATAATCCCTTTGTAAACTACTTCTTGTTTTGAAGTACTAAAGCCATTGAGTGGCTACTTTCCCGTGGACGTAGCCCACATTGGGTGAACCACATATATCGTGTGTACTCTCTCTCTCTCTCTCTCTCTCCCTCTCTCTCTCTCTCTCTCTACTCTATAATCTCGTGTATGTAAATCTGTCTCTCTCCATTAAGTAATCTACTCAATTATCTATTTAGCTACGTCTTATTTCCTAACACATTTGACAGGTTGATATTGGTTCACAGGTCAGTTTACAGGGGAAACTCTGCCGAATTTTTCCCAGGAAAGTAAACTACTGTGAAGCGTAGCTATGGCTGGATCACAGGACACTGCTCTTTACAATATCAAGAAGCTGGATGGAACCAATTTCCCATTGTGGAAGAAGCAGATTATGCACGTGTCGGTACAAAAGAAGCAGATAAAACCTATAAAGCTCAAGGGGATAAAACCAGAAGATATGGACGAAGATGAATGGAGAGAAATGGATGAATTGGCACTTTCTACCATTATGCTGACTTTGGCAGAAAACGTTTACTTCAATGTAGCAGACGAGATGTCGGCTTATTAAGCATGGTTAAAGCTGAGTGATCTTTATGAGAAGCAGAGTGCAGCTTCACAGGTATACTGGCTTAAGAAGCTTGTTGACTTGAAGATGAAAGAAGGGACACCTATGTCCAATCATCTGAATGAATTCAACACAATTTACAGTCAGTTGTCAGCTCAAGGTGTCAAGTTTGATGAACCTGTTAGAGCTATGTTCCTGTTGATCACATTGCCAGAAAGTTGGGACACTTTTCGCACATCTTTGAGTAATTCTGCACCTCCAGATGGTTTGACCTTTGCAGTTGTAGAAGGCAGTCTGCTTACTGAAGAAACCAATAGAAAGACAATGGACAAAGGCAAAGGAACAGCCTTAGTTGTCAAGGGAAGGACCAAAGAAAAGTACAAAGGTGGAAAGAGGAATCAGTCTCGTAGCAAGTCCCGCACTGCTAAAGGCAAGAGTGACATAGAATGCTACCATTGTGGCAAGAAGGTCACATGAAAAGAGAATACAGAGAATGGAAAGCAAAAAAAGTCAAAGAGAAAGCAGAAGACCATGGTGAGAAGAACAAGTCCTCAGTGAAGATTCAAGAAATAAATGTTACAAACACTGTTGCAGAGGATAACAGTCCAGTGTCAGGAGATATCTACTTCTTGAAAAATACAATGGACTCAGCTCTTCTTACAGCATCTGATGGAAATGCACTAAGTGACTGGATTATAGACTCAGGGGCATCACTTCATGTGTCTCCAAACAAGGAGTGGTTTACCTCTTATGTGACCACTAAAGATCATGTTCGGCTAGGCAATAGGCAGACATGTGAGATCTTAGGTGTTGGAGATGCTCAATTGAAGTTTCAGAATGGCTCTTCTTTCATGCTGAAGAATGTGAGACATGTTCCCGCAATTACAAAGAGCTTGATCAGCACATGTTTACTTGATGATGCTGGCTATGTCACCACTTTTGGACAGAACATGTGGAAGATATCCAAGGGTTCTATGACAGTAGCACATGGAGTAAAGTCTGGAGGACTTTACATGATTTATGTATCAAATGTCTCTAAAAATGTAATCAATGTAACCGAGCAGCCGAACGTTTCTTTGTGGCATAGCCGGTTAGGACATATGTCCAAAAAGGGAATGGAAATCTTGTCTCCTTCTGGTTATTTTCCTGGCTTGTCATTTAATGATTTTGAATTTTGTGAACATTGTCTGTATGGTAACACAGTAGCCACATAAGCATAGAAGCAATAGAAGAGATACACAGTTGGCACTTGTTCATAGTGATTTGTGTGGACCTATGCCTAACCTATCTCTATGGGGAGCTTCTTACTTTATGACATTTATAGATGATTACTCGAGGAAAGTATGGGTTTACTTTCTCAAGCACAAGGATGAAGCGTTTAGTGTTTTCAAAACGTTAGAGTGGCAAGAAGCTTAAATGCTTACGTACTGACAATGGTGGAGAGTATGTTTCAAAGGCCTTTCAGGACTTTTGTAAGTCAAAAGGTATAAAACGTGAACTTACTACTCCTTACAATCCTCCTCAAAATGGTGTTGCTGAGAGGATGAATAGGACCATACAAGAGAAGGTCAGAAGTATGTTGTCTAATGCACAGCTGCCAAATGGGTTTTGGGATGAATTTGTATCAACAACTGTTCATCTTATAAATAGATCTCCTACCAAGGTTTTGCAGAAGGATTTAGTGGCAGAGATGGTATGGTCAGGCAAGGTGCCCTCATACAAGCATCTCAGAGTCTTTGGCTATGAGGCATATACTCACGTTGCAAAGGAATTTAGGAACAAACTTGAGCCAAAGAGTAGAAAGTGCATCTTTCTAGGCTATGGTAATTCTGGTGAGATGGGGTACAGACTTTGGGATCCCGAATCCAGAAAGGTTATCCGTAGCAATGATGTTCACTTTAATGAAGCCAAATATCACCAAAGAGGGTTGAGGAGATTAGAAGAGTTGTCTTCCAAGAAGATGGACCTGCACGTGCAAGACAAAATGTCAGGGCTCAAGAGGAGCAAGGACAGGATAGAGTGGAACCACAGGTTTTGGCTGAGCCTGAGCCACCTATTGTGCATAGATCTAGACGTATCATGCAACCTCCTGATAGGTTTTTCCCATCTATGAACTATGTCATGTTGACTGACTGCAATGAGCCTTCATGTTACAAGGAAGCAGTGCAAATGAAGGACTCCAGGAATTGGCAATTGGCCATGCAGTCAGAGATGACAGCTTTGCATAAAAACCAGACATGGAAGCTAGTTAAATTACCACAGGGAAAAAAGGCTCTACCTTGTAAATGGGTTTACAGGTATAAGATCACCGCTCATGATAGTCAGCCAAAGTACAAAGCAAGGCTCGTTGCCAAGGGCTTTAAGCAAGAACAAGGCATTGACTTTGATGAAGTCTTCTCTCTGGTGGTCAAGATGACTCATTGAGATGCTTTCTTGCATTGGTTGCCATATTAGATTTGGTGTTGCACCAAATGGATGTCAAGACAGTGTTCTTGCATGGTGATTTAGATGTGGAAATTTACATGCAGCAGCCAGAAGGGTTTGTTGAGAAAGGCAAGGAAGATTTGGTATGCCAGTTGTTAAAGAGTCTTTATGACTTAAAACAATCACCGAGGTCATGGTACCATAAGTTCCACAAGTTTATGCTTTCTCAAGGCTAAAAACGTAGTGAGTTCGATCACTGTCTATATACAAAGAAGGCTAAGGATGGCAGTTGGCTGATCCTTATTTTGTATGTGGATGACATGTTGATTGCTAGCAAGCACTTGGAAGAAATTTCAGCTTTGAAGTCAAAGATGGCAAAATCATTTGACATGAAAGACATGGGTGAGGCAAGTCATATACTTGGTATGCGCATTGAGAGAGACAGATCAAAGAAGTTGATTTGGTTATCTCAAACAGAATATATTGACAAGGTTTTGCAACGTTTCAATATGGAGAAGGGAAAGGCATTGAGTGTTCCATGCCACCATATGTGAAACTTAGCAAACAAGAATGTCCTGTGTCTGAGGAAGAACAGGCTGAAATGGATAAGATTCGATATGCGTCTGCAGTGGGTAGTTTGATGTATGCAATGATTTCTACTCGCCCAAACATTGCATTTGCAGTGGGAGTAGTAAGTCGATACATGTCAAACCCAGCCAAGAAACATTGGGAGGCAGTGAAAGGAATATTGTGATACCTGAAAGCTACAAAGAGTATGCGCATATGCTATGGGAGTCAGGAGCTAAGTGTAAATGGTTTTACAGACTCAGATTATGCAGGTGACTTAGACAACCGAAGGTCTACGTCAGGGTATGTCTTTACATTGGTTGGTGGAGCAGTATCATGGCATTCTAGATTACAAGATTGTGTTACTCAGTCTACTACAGAGGCTGAATATGTTGCAGCATCAGAGGCATGCAAAGAATCAATTTGGCTTAATCGACTACTAACAGATTTGGGAATCAAAGAAGAGATGCCTGTGTTACATTGTGATAGTCAAAGTGCTATACAATTGGCTCGCAATCCAGTTTATCACTCAAAGACAAAGCATGTGGATGTGAAGTATCATTTCATCATGGAAATGCTTGAGGATAAGCAACTTCAGCTTGTCAAAGTTCACACCACAGAAAATCCTGCTGATCTACTTACAAAAGGACTTCCCTCAAAGAGCTTTGCGCATTTTCGCAAGCAGTTAGGTGTAGGGTAGTACATCACTTCTCTACATCTCTTGTATATTAGCTTCTATAGTAGCTTCTCTCACACTTAAAGTACCACATTGGACTTTAAGTGGGAGGTTGTTGGGGTATAAAGCCCAATGTGGTCACCCAGGTAAGTGGGCGGGCCGCTAGGTATGTACACATTCTTTTGTAAAAACCTAATAAGAACTCACTATGCTCTGTACATTACAACAGAGCGAGTTCACCATATCGTCGTGCTCTTCTTCTCACACTCTCTCTCGCATCGCACTTCCGCTCGTACTCCTTCACATGTTTGAGGTGAGGTGTCTTTTATGGTTAGGTCAATGGCTAATTTGTGTTAGTATATTAGTGGTTAGTGTTAGTAATCACTAGAAAGTTAATGATATATTTACAATGGGTAGAATGAGGTGAATGGTTGAAGTAAGATGGTTGAATGAAGTGAGGAAATCCTTGTGATGGTGAACCTTGAAGAAGTTTTGGACTTGCTTGTGTAGGTTCCCAAAATGACTATCAATTTACGCCACCGCCGCCAAGGTTGATTATCGCGATGAAAATGGCAATTTGGTTGATGAAATCTCTCAATTTTCAGAGGTTAAACATGGTTTATATGCTGAATTTTATGTATATAGAGAAGAGGTAAGATGGAATTGTACTTTGGAAGTAATAGAGAGAAGCATAGAGATGGTGTATGTACATGTAGAGCTCATATGAGAGCTATTGAAGTAAGAGGGGAGGTTAATGGTGAAGAAGGTGAGAGAAACCATGAAAGGTGCAATTTTGAGTGAGGTATTGAGAGGAATGAATGTGTGTGTATGTGTGTGTAAAAGTGTGGAAAGAGGTGAGAGAAGACTATGGGCTACTTGTGAGAAAAGAGGACAGACTGGGGTCCACTCAAAAAAACCTAGCTCACCGGTGATTGCTCCAAAAATGACCAATATTTTTGAGGTGATTATTCAGCTCTTGGTCCACATTTTCTGTTTTGATCACTACTTCAAATTCAGAGTGGATATGGATATAAAAAATCCCACCAAAATACCTGTTTTTCTTCACAAAAAAGTCTTCATTGGCCCCCCTTTTGTTGAATTTGCATATGGCTCCAAAAGTGAGCCCTTCCTTGCATGAGAGCATGACCTAATTGATTCTTAGGGGTTTGAAAATATTCATGGTTGTGGATTATGCAAAATATAATACATGGATAAGATGGAAAAAAACAGGTTAGTATATATAAACAATTTATGGAATCTAAAATAGTGTGAGCTATATATAAATATAATATGAAAAAAAGAGATATATGAAAATATAAGGAATCAAATGAGGGAACCTTCATATGTTTTTATTGAAGTATATTTATTTACAAGAGATAATAAAAAATACCTCTAGGAAATAGGAATTTAGTGAAAGGCAATGACTGATGGTAAAAGGTATTTTTGAAGTTTTCCCTTTGAGTGGATTCACACCAAAAATAAGAGAAGCTTATGTGAAGATATTTTTATATGGAATAAAGAGTATGCAAAATGGTATAAAAATTGTGGTAATGGAGAGTCAATGTACGTAGCATACATAGGCAAATAACGCACACCTAGGTATAAATATTTAAATAAATACCAAAATAATTATGAAAATTTCTTATATTTAGGTCCTATATACAATGAAATATTTACACACAAATGGGTCATAATATATATTATTTTTTGAATTTATTTAATTTTTTTAGCTCAACTAGCCCAAATTACTAGCTAGCTGAGGGTTTTAAGGAGATATGTGAAAAATTCCGTAACTCACACACGCCTATGTACAGTGAAAAGGTAAGAATAGCCACAATGTTTAGGTGATTTTGGTAGGGTGAGGTAACTTACTATGGCAATTAAAGAGAGCCGAAAAACGGCTATCACTAGATGAGAAGTAGTCACAGGTCACGCCTATATACAGTGAAAATGTAAGAATAGCCACAATGTTTAGGTGATTTTGGTAGGGTGAGGTAACTCACTATGGAAATTACGGAGAGCCAAAAAATGGCTATCACTAGATGAAAAGTAGTCACAGGTTTGGTGTGGAAATCAATCTCCAAGTGGGAGAGCGTTAAGTAAGGAGCCTGATTTACCCCTTGTAAAATTTCTGAATAAAAAATGCATATTTGTAAGGCCCCCGTTATGAGGAGAATCCATTGTACCTGAAAAAAATCACTCATCGGAAAGCCAAAAAATCACGGCCAGCCTCGAGCCAGAAAATTCCTTTTTTGTCCGAATATTATGGGCGAACGCTGGCCAAAAAGTGGTCAAAAAATGGCTAGTTGGTTGACTGATGGCCGGAGGTCGGAAGTCAATGACCAGTGGCCGATTTCAAGGCGGACTTGTCTTCTCAAGAGTGGCCACACATGAGCACATTGGAGAGTCCAACTTGGACTTGTCTACACAAGGGCGGCTACACACGACTGCCTCCCATGAGAGAGGGCAACCCTTTTGGCCTATAAAATGAGGCCTCTTCTACACACAAAATCCATTGTGGTGCTTTGTGAAGTTGATGTGAGGTGGTGATAGTGAAGCAAGGTGGGAGCTGTATTAAGGGTATAATCCCTTTGCAACCTACTTCTTGTTTGAAGTACTAAAGCCATTGAGTGGCTGCTTTCCCTGGATGTAGCCCACATTGAGAACAATGATATTCATTGTTGCTACATTTGTAGTGACAGTTGCAGAGGTAGCTCCATCGACGCGTGCCTTACCTGCATGACCATAGAACCGCAAAATATAGGTAATGAACCATTGAGTGACCTCTTTAGTTCTATTGTTGATAGTCACATTTCAAGGGTGAATTGATGTGTATATTGTGTCCTACAATTACCTCTTGTCAAGAATTCCTCTTTGTTGTCTTTTGGCCAATACGGCCATTAGAACGAACAATGACTGTGTTGCAAAGCTCAAACTTCTATAGTTGAAAGAGGCTATCAACATACAATAACATGTTTTATCATGTCCAAAACTTTCCTTGGGTAAGATCTTGTATCTTTCAATTGGCACGGTGTTTGTGGGAGAGAGTTGGTAATGTATGCCACCTTTGATTATCAAATTAAACCCATTCCAAAGCTCATCACATGGAGGAGAAAATGTTTGTGGTGTGGGATGAAAATCATCGCCTTAACATATGGAAATATTGGGCATTGCATGAGAGACTAGATGAACTTTCAATCCCAAAAGTTGAATGCATGCTCGTGAAGTTTGATCCTTGGGGGATGGCAAAATTTCTATTATGACCAGCATGATCAACAAATATTGTTCTTTAAATTTACTTCTTTACATCTGAATTCTAAATGATCACTAAATTGTTACTTAAATAATTTGGGTCGCATGAGTTCATGTGCCTCACATCACTATCCACAACATTTTTATGATGCAAAAGTTGGCACTTGGAAACCCATAGTCCTTGTTGGACAAATTTAACAAGGAGGACATGGAAAACGTTGAAAGAGCACTTTGTGGCACTGCCATGAACCGATCAAGGTGGCTTAGACTTTCAATGTCTTTTCTAGCCCAGCTACTGTGGAAGGTGACTGTAATTTATAGTATACATGCATTTGATTACTTGAATATATTGTATATAAAATTTAAGCCACCTTTATGTTGTACACTATCAGAGGAGTTTGATGCACAATGTATAACCATAAAACATACAACTTTCCTTTAAGTGATACGGAGAACTTTGTTGTTCAAAAGGGGTTGGAAATTGTTGTCATCGCTAATCTAAAGAACACAGTAGGCTTCTTTCAAAAGTGCATTTCATTCGTGGCTTGGGGAGATAAGGGGTGCAAAATGGCCCCCTTTAAAGTATCTAAGGTTGCACGTGCATGCATCAACCATACCAATTGAGAATTCTTTGCTTTATTTGAATGTATTGGATTTTTTTGCTAATAATTAATATGATGTTATCTCTAATGATACACTGCATGAAATGTTTTTTAGTGTACATATTGGCCAAGGGAGAGGTTTCCATGACCGAGACATCTATTCCAACATAGGAGAAGCCATTCTTTCACTAGGAGAGAATGCATGTCTGTTGGTGGCAGTTAGAACAGTGAGTATAGTAACATTGGAGAACAGGGTTGTATATATGCATGCGGTGTTGCTAATGCTTCTTGTGCAAGGGTGTATTGAGCTTGTTGAAGAAGACAGAGGCAAAGAATTCAATGGTGAAGAAGCTCCATGCATGTGCTACACACAATTATGGCGTATGTATTGAAGAGACATTGCAAGCTTTACAGGAATATCACTTCGGCAAAGCATTTATGCGATGGATGTCAACCATATGGGCCACACATAATGGAGAATAGGAGTAGCAGCCACACTATGCATGCACAGTGTGATGCTTACTATATAAGTATTTAATTATTATGTTTTATGGGTGTGTATGATTCATATTGTATGTTTTAATCAATGGAGTCAATATTGTATATTGCATATAGTGGGTGGCTACACTCAAGAGAAGCTTGTGGTGTCCATACCTCAAGCATCCTGTGTTGGAATTAGGGTTGCAATAAAACACATAGAGCTTGGAGAAGACAAAGGAAACTCAAGGATCACAACAAAGAGTGTATTACTTAGTGTGCAATGGAAAGATTAAGATAGCCCTAGAGTGATGAGAAAATATACAATGCACTAAGGAAAAAACCTCCTAGTGTGGGTAAAAATGCCCCGACGGTCCTAAGTGTGTTCACACACATCACTACCACATGTATATGGTAACAAATCCCCCCTAGGAGTGATGCGGTGAATGAGAGCTACCACATAGAGTATAGGGAAGTGCCATGCCTTGAGGACATGATCAATCCACCAAGGGGAGTAAGACCAAAGCTTTGCAAAAAGCTTTGATCTTCTCATGAGACAATGCCTATGTGAAAATATCTGCAAGGTTGTCATGTGTTGTCACATAAGCCAAGTTGAACTCTCATGTTGAGAGCCTCTCCCTGACATATAGTGGTAATGCACCTCAATGTGCTTTGTGCGAGCATGAAAAATTGGGTTCCTCGCAATTGCCAATGCACTCTGATTGTCAATGTAGATAGTCTTGTCAATGTCTCTTCCAACATCTAGATCATCCATAAGGCGTCTAAGTCATACACACTCCCCATAGCTGTTTGCCCTGTACTCAGTCTCATAAATAGAAGTGGCCACAATAGGTTTCTTCTTGCTGAACCATGAAATATATAAACTGTCGAGCATGAAACAAAGACCACTTGTGGACACTCACGTGTCAAAACAACTAGCTCAATCTGAGTCTTAAAAATCATGTAAGTTGGCGGCAATTACCTCCCCTTGGGATAAAACAAGCCAAGATGTAAAGTGCCACTCAAGTAGCAAAAAATCCTCTCAACAGCCTGCCAATGCTTAGACCTTGGGCTATGCATAAATCTGCTCAATTTTGAGACTTCAAATTGAATATTTGGCTTCGTGTTGCATACATAAATGAGGCAACCAACAACAATTTGGTAAAGAGTGACATCGACAGGATCACCAGTATCATGAAGACTCAATTTCAAACCTGCTTCCATGGGAGTGGTGTGAAGCATAGGGAACTGGAACATGCTCATCACCACCCAGCCATGCCCTATTATAGACCCTTGGCCTGCTAAATCTAGGGACCCCTTGATTGCATGTCCGTCTGGGCCCTTGGCCGTGCCTGATCCTACCCTTGGCATGACATTACCCCCCCCCTTAGAGAAGCATCTTCGTCCTCAAAAACAAGAGTGATGATACACTAATGTTTTTTATAGTGGCATCCTTCATGGATCCAGCTGTTTGGTTGATCGAAACACGGGTCAGCAGAGGTTCAATGAAACCAAGAGTAACATCTTGATTTTTCACATTGTTGTCCATTTGAAACCATCTTGTGTTATCGATTCCTATCCAATCATAGTGTGTAGACTCCATTTAGAACACACATGAGTATGCAAAACGAGTTACAGAAAGATGTACCCTAAAGAGTACCTCTTTTCACTTTCCATGAAAGTAACTTGCTAGCATAACTCATCATCCAAGTTTAAGTCCTTGACTTGTTCTCAAATTTTTCATCAGTAAACAACCCCACCATAACTAGTGTTCAAGGTTGAGAATCTGACTTATACATGAAGAGACTAAACCTAGTCGCAAACATGCTTTAGCTGATGGTAAGCAAACTCCAAGTAGAGCAATAAATGCTTATTAATTGGATTGCTTGGTGCTAATATACGCACTTTGCATATCCTTGAACACAAGATTACACTTTGTAATCTGCATATCCCCTTGGATAATTGACAGTAGTGAGGTGTGTTTCCCCCACGGTTTACAGACAATTTTTCCAGATGGCTGATAAACGGGGATCACTATATCGTACAACATTGCTGAGGAATCAACAATTGGCTGAATAACCATCGTAGTGAACTTAAAAAATCTACAAGCACCCAAACCGAGCCATAACCTCTGTTGATGATTGGTAGACTCAAAAGTAATCTCATAGAGATACTGCACGTAGAGTGCAAAATGCTTCCTAAGCAACAACTAGAAGAATACACATGCCGTTCCCAATCAGCTTTTGCTAAACACTAGGGCCCATAACACCTAGTGTGCATGCATTTAGCAAAAAATAGATCCGAACCTGTGTATCCATGATCATCCTTGCCAATACTTATGGCAAATGTGATGCACCTAGTACACATTAAAGAGGAATGTAAATAGTTCTGAAAAGAAACTAAATAATTTCAGTTGCAATCATTTGCAAGCCTTACTGAAATGTCTGAACCATATAAGAATGTGACACAATGATCACTTTTAGATACAAACAATGAAACTTTTTCATTAACAACTTAGAGCCTTTCTATATGTATAAACAACCATCTATTACGTTGTTTAGCAATACTTGTATCTGAATAAGTCATTCTAAGTATTCGACAATTTTTGGCCACCGAAATTGCTCCTGATACGTCGTGTTAAAAATGGTTTAGAAAACAGATTTGACACATACTTGAAGTAATGGGCGCCAATGTCAATCCAGAGACTCATATTCTTCACATGTGGAATATGTCTCATGTAAGGATGTTTAAAAAAGAACATCCTTCAAGTACAAGATGTACTTGTGTGTGGAGGTAACTCTAAACACCCCACGACAAGAGTGAGAGGGACTCTCATTCATTGCTCCACACTGGCTAAACCGAACTCCTTGAGTCCCTAGACCATGTTGTATCCCATGTCACAACATGTGCCAAATCAAATCCGACAAGTGGATTCAAACAACATAATGTACATTGGACAGTACGGCCCAAAATACTTGTTCCCACATGCCCTTGGCATGGCCCTGGGGGATTGAACTGAAAGTTTAGCTACCCGTATGCAAATGCACAAGAGCACGTTGTCGTGCTGTGACACGTACATAGTGGGAACGCATGCTACAAGATCTATCTTGTATTTTTTTAGATACATAATTATATTTCCTATAGTGTACATATGCATATTTAAGTATAATAATAAGCCTTCTATCTCATCCTATTATTTTTCTCAAGGGTAACATATCCTTACTTTACCATCAGAAAATACTATGGGAAAAGAATCAATAGCTCCGCCTCTTTAACTTGGGGCAAAAAGCATTGATTCTTTATTGTTGGAATTAGGGTTGCAGAGAAACACACACAACTTGGAGAAGACGAAGGGAGCTCAAGGCACACAATAGAGAGTGTGTTACTTAGTGTGCAATGGAAAGATAGATAGCCCTAGAGTGATGGGCGTATATACAATGCACGGGGGAAAAAAACCTCCTAAAGAGGGAAAAAATGCCCCGGCGGTCCTAGTGTGTTCACACACATCACTACCACATGTATATGGTAACAAATCCCCCCTGGAGTGATGCGGTGAATGAGAGCTGGCACATGAGTAAAGGGAAGTGCCATGCCCTGAGGACAGGATCAGTCCACAAAGGGGAGTAAGCCCAAAGCTTTGCGGAAAGCTTCAACCTTCTCACGAGACAATGCCTTTGTGAAAAGATCTGCAAGGTTGTCCTGTGTTGGCACATAAGCCAAGCTGATCTCTCCTGCTGAGAGCCTCTCCCTGACATAGTGGTAATGCACCTCAATGTGCTTTGTGCGAGCATGAAAAACTGGGTTCCTCGCAACTGCCAATGCGCTCTGACTGTCAGTGTAGATAGTGTTGGCAGTGTCCTGTCCAACACCCAAGTCAGCCATAAGGCGTCTGAGCCATACACACTCAACCGTAGCTGTGAAGACTGCCCTGTACTCAGCCTCACAACTCGAAGTGGCCACAGTAGGTTGCTTCTTGCTCAACCATGATATACATGAACTGCCAAGCATGAAACAAAAACCACTTGTGGACACTCGCGTGTCAAAACAACCAGCCCAATCTGAGTCCGAAAAAGCATGTAAGTCGGGCGGCAATGATCCCCCCTTGGGATAAAACAAGCCAAGATGTAAAGTGCCACTAAGGTAGCGGAAAATCCTCTTGACATCCTGCCAATGCTTAGACCCTGGGCTATGCATAAATCTGCTGACCTGCGAGACTGCAAACTGAATATCTGGCCTCGTGTTGCATACATAAATGAGGCAGCCAACAGCAGTTTGGTAAAGAGTGACATCAGCAGGATCGCCAGCATCATGTAGACTCAACTTCAAACCTGTTTCCATGGGAGTGGCAATAGGTTTGCAATCCTCAAGTCCAAACTTACATAGCAATGTCTCTATGTAACTTTTCTGACACAAGGCAATACCACCATCACACTGCTTAAACTGTATACCCAAGTAATGATGCAACAGCCCCAAATCTTTCATTTTGAAAGTAGCATTCAAATCAGCCTTAAATTTAGCAATATGTCTCTCATTTGGTCCAGTGATCAGCAAATCATCAACATAAAGAACCACAATGAGAAATACATCATCCTCACGCTTTACATACAATGTGCTTTCTGTTGGACTATTACGAAAGCCTCGTTTAACCAAATGAGTGTCAGCTTTCTCATACCAAGCACGAGGAGATTGCTTCAACCCATACAAAGCCTTCTTACATTTGCACACTTTGTCCTCTTGTCCTTTTATGACAAAACCGCGAGGCTGCGTTACATAAACTTCCTCAAATATGTCACCATTCAAGAAAGCAGTAACAATGTCTGATTGATGTACATCCCAACCAAAATGAGCTGCCAATGCACATAGAAAACGCACAGTAGTCATACGACAAGTGGGAGCAAAAGTCTCTTCATAATCTATGCCTTTTTGTTGTGCATAACCCTTTGCAACAAGTCGAGCCTTATGGCGATCGATCTCACCATCCGGCTTGCGTTTCAACTTGTAAACCCACTTCGTACCAATGGCCTTTTTGCCAGGAGGCAAATCACATAAAGTCCATGTGTCATTCTCTATAAGTGCATCATATTCTGATTTCATGGCAGCAATCCAATTTTCTGAATTCTGTGCTTCATCAAAAGACAGAGGCTCCTCAACATCATGTAAACTAGACACAGCCAAAGCATAACAATCTGATGCATAAGATGCATGGCGAGAGCCTGAACGAGTACGACTAGATAAAGGTGCATCCAATTTACTGTCACGCAAAGTGTGCACCAGCCATTTTGGCATACCTCTAGCCTGCTCATTTTCAGCCCTTTCCTCATCAAGTACATCATGTACATCTGCATCAGTAATAGGCTGTTCTAAAACATTTTCAGAAACCCCCATAGGCTGTACATTTGCCTCATTGGAACTTACATTCGTATTTCCACCACTGAAAAGAGGCAACAAAGTGTCATAAATGTCCTGTGAGCTTACATTACTGTCTCTAGTACATGACAGCAAGGGTTGAACAGAATCTTCCACAAACACTACATCCCGTGAAACCAGAATACGTTTTGTTTGCGGATGATACAACCTGTAACCTTTGCTTTCAGCACTATAACCAACAAAAATACATTTGACAGCCTTATCATCCAATTTTCTGCGCTGCACTTGTGGCACCAAAGCATATGCCAAACAACCAAAAACATGCATGTGCTCAATAGAAGGTTTTCTATCATGCCATGCTTCATATGGAGTAATAGACTGCAAAGCTTTCGTAGGACACCTGTTAAGTACATAAGTGGCACACATGATGGCCTCAAGCCAAAAAGAATGAGGCAAAGCTTGACTTTTGACCATACATCGTGCCATTTCCGTTAGTGACCTGTTTTTCCTCTCAGCAACACCATTTTGTTGAGGTGTATAAGGCACTGTACATTGGTGTTTTATCCCACGACTAGCCAGAAATGCATTAAATTCATGAGACATATACTCCCCCCCTCGATCGGAACGGAGGGTGCCCATAGTACATTTTGAGACATTTTCAGCCATAGCCAAAAATTGTTTGAAGCACATAAAAACTTTGGACTTCGCTTTAAGCGGAAATACCCACGCATGCCTGGAGTAATCATCAATGAAAGTCACGAAGTACAGGTAATTGCCCAAGGACGGAGTTTGCATGGGCCCACAAACATCACTATGCACAAGCTGCAACCTGCATGTGGCCCTAACTGAACCATCCTTTGGAAACTTAGAACGCTGCATTTTACCCAGAATACAGCCTTCACAAACATGTTTGATAGGTGCTTCAAGAGGCGGCAAAGAAGCAACCATATCAGATTTCTGCAAACGCAGTAAACTGGCAAAATTCAGATGACCAAAACGTGCATGCCAAAGTTTTGCATCTAAAATAGCCCTTGAATCTGCAACAGCATTTGCAAAATTTTGTCCACACTTGTCATACAAAGTGAGCTTATACAGCCCACGGCACAAAAGCCCAGATGCAACAATTTCATCACCAAAACTGAGATCATGAACTGTACATCTGTCATCCACAAATTTGACTACAAGTCCAAGTCTAGCAAGTGCGGATACAGACAAGAGATTCTTCTTGATCCCAGGTACATAAAGTGCATCAACAAGTGTGAAGGAACTGCCATTAGCAGCAGTGAGCACAATCTTTCCAACTCCCTGAATTGGATAAGAGGCGTTGTTGGCACAAGTGACTGAATTCCCATGAGGGACAGACTCGAGAGAGGTAAACAATTCACGATGTGAGGTAATGTGCTTTGTAGCACCACTGTCGAAATACCACACATGTGAATCTGCAGCAACTGACAAGCATGCATCATGGACAGCAGGATTGTAAGTGCACTCTGCGCTAAAAGCCCATTCTGTATCAACATCAGCATCACAATCTCCTTTCACAGAAGACTCAACAATGGCTGCATTTGTAGTGGACCCAGCATTTGCAGTGGAACCACCCTCTTTCTTCTTAGCCTCTTTGGCCTTCAACTTAGGACACGACTTGATCAAGTGATCATTGGCTTTACAATAATGGCAACGCATCTTCTTTTTGCCCTTATCACCAGAATTGCCAGACGAAGTGCTGCCAGCAGAAGCATTAGGAACAAAATTTTTGCCACTCGCAGCAGAACCATAAGAAGTGGCTGCATTACTGTTACCACCCTTTCTTTGAGAAGCAATAAAAGCCTGTTCAACTGCACGCTGCCTAGTCCTGTTTTTTCTAGAAAGTGACTCTTGCAACAGCAATGTGCATAATGCATCAAACTTGACAACTTCAGGATTTCCTTGGGTCATCAGTCTCCAAGTACTAGCAAAAGTCTGGTAGGAATCTGGTAAGGCATCAAGAACAGTCTGCACAAGGGAACTGTCAGAAATGACTTCACCTGCAGAAATGAGTTGCTCATTGATATCCTTGACACTAGCAAGGAAAGTGTCCATATCATCTTCCTCATGCATAATCTTCGACTCTAGCTCTTTACGCAGCAAAGCAATTTTAGCCTCATTGCGGCTTGCATAAAGACCTGCTAGAATATCCCAAGCCTGTTTTGCAGATTTTGCTGAACGGATGTGAGGAATAATGGTGCGCTTCACAGACAACGCAATCAATGCATGAGCCTGCGCATCCTTAACATCCCAACGAGCTTGTTCTGCCGTAGGCAAAACAACTCTAACAGCTGCAATCCTTGCAGCAAGACCTGCAACATCCTCAATATCGCCTACATCTTCAGAACCAGGACGTACATCAATCCCCTGCACAATGTTCCAGACACCTTTTGACACAAGAACATGTTGCATCATATAAGCCCACATAGGGTAGTTGTCCCCATCCAACCTGTCCTCAGCAGCAAACATCTTGAACACATCTGTGTTGTTGTTGTCAGCCATGGTAAATGCTGCACCTGATGTGAAAACTGCCCGAAAATAGGAGAAATGGAGCAGGAACAACTTGTGCTATATAGCACAAACCGTAGAAGACTATAAGGCACCTGTTATGCAGAAAACGGCACTGACAGAAAATCTGCACAAAATGACGAAATAGCCTGTGCAGTACTGCCCGTAGTGGAAACGGAGGCCGAAATGAGCCCAAATCAAAATTTTGAGCAGACCAAGCTCTTCGAGCTTTCCCAAAATATTTGTCGACCTGCGAACGCTCGCCAAAGCTCACTGAAATCGGAGAAAGTGAGCAGGCGTGTGCTGGAGCAGCTGGCGACTAAGCCCGGGAAGACGTGACCTGCTCTGATACCAATTGTTGGAATTAGGGTTGCAGAGAAACACACACAGCTTGGAGAAGACGAAGGGAGCTCAAGGCACACAATAGAGAGTGTGTTACTTAGTGTGCAATGGAAAGATAGATATCCCTAGAGTGATGGGCGTATATACAATGCACGGGGGAAAAAAACCTCCTAAAGAGGAAAAAAATGCCCCGGCGGTCCTAGTGTGTTCACACACATCACTACCACATGTATATGGTAACATTTATTTCTACTATTTCATTATCATCTCACACCCTAGCTAGATCCTATATCTAGGGTAAACTCCAATATATATATATTCTATGTATTTTTTATACTTTTCTTATATTTCTTTTTAAATAGCTACTAGGAGAGAATCAAATCCTAGTGGGACACTAGGTGGCATGATTTCAAAGATACACTTATTTTAATGCATTATTGCAAGCATGATTACAAAACTTTGTCAAGGAGCAATGTCATGCTTTCATATGGCATGAGGTGTCCTTTGGAATTAAATGAAAGTCTAGGCTAAGGAGACCACATGAAGACTTTTGCTGCCATAAATGGACCCTATTTTGATGAATTTTTTACACAAGGTTCCAATCCGAATTGAAAACTTATTTTAAAATGAAAATCGTAGCTAATGAGCTGAAGTTTTTGCCCATATTTTTACTTTTTTATTTGGAACCACGGTTGAGGAGATATGATCAAAATACTGGACCCCAGTCTGCCCACATCATGCAGGGGCAACTCATTTCCAACATTTCCAATTCCTGTTCACACTGGCTCCTCTCTTCTTGTGTAAACCCTTGGGGGTTCCCTTCACCTATAAAATGGGACCTCTTCTTCCTTGGAAGGAACTCAAGCATTCAAGCCATTGATGAGAGGAAATCTTTGAGGGAGTGAGTAGTAATGCCTAATTGTACTTAGCCATTAACATAAGCCCAAGCCTACACTTTCTCCTAGAGGGAGACTAGCCATTCTTGCAACAAGCTAACCTTGGAAGATCAACTCTAATCAAAGAAGGTCTTGCACTTGGTGTATCAATCAAAGTGGAATTATCCACTCTTCTTCTCTCTCCATCAATAATGGTGCCGAAGGGTTTGTCAAGTAAGATGTGTTCTACATTGATGTTTTCTTGATTTCTTGTTGTTTTCTTTTTCATCTCTAATCCAACATATATATATGTATCTAATCTCATCTCCTTAAGCAAACCTATCTCTCTCATTCTTAGTAATTCATCCTCTCTGGAAATTCTAGGTTCTCTTTTCTACAGGTACATCTCTCCCCGCAGTATCCTTATTGCCTACGGGCAAGAATAGGGCTTGGGAGGGAAACTTCTCATCTTTTCACTTCTCTCATATCTACATTTCTCACATACTATCCTAGATGAATAATCCACATGATGATCATTTCTATCGCTTTCACTCTGTACGATCTATTAGAATTAACGTATGGATTAGCCGTAAAATACACTTTCAACAACGTATAGTGTTTCTCTTTGGCCCAGAAAGGCTTAATGAAATACTTCTATCACCGGATCCCATCATACTACCTCTCATAGACTATAACTTTTCTTTTGACGTAAGCGTAGTTATCTTGCTATGAACCAAGAGGATTTGTACACACAATTAATCCCAATCACTAGACAAAATATATATATTATGGTAAGCACAAAACTACAATTCCAAAGAACAATTCGTAGCCTATTTGTTTAGCCAAGATTGAATTTCATTAACTCATCTATTAACCCTTTCATATTACCCATGATACGATATGACCATAGCCTTGATGTTTTCATTTTCGTATTGTTTTGACATTCTCTTTTGTGTTCTTTCTTTGTGTGCGTGAGTGCAAGAGAGAAAGAGTGAGTCTTCTTTGATTGCACTTCTTTCCAAACCCTAGTCTTCATGGCATCTATGGTTTAACTCCTTCATATAGTTTTTGTTGAGTTCTCTCACAAACTCTCACAGCCATAAGCCCGGTGCTTTCCTGGCAAGACCGCAAATTTCTCGACAACGTCTCCCACCTGTGAAAAAACCAAAAAACATTGCACTAGAAACCCTGGGTGTTGCCTTAGCAATCCAAACCCGTTGGGTACAATCTACGTAGTCAACCCCTTGGTAAGACCCTTTGTAGAAACTGCTCAACTAGTAGCTAACGGTAACCAACATAGTTAACCGTGTACGGAATGATGAGTATCAACTTGAAAAGTTTAATTTTTCCACTACCGCGTGGTAGATAATGGAATTCTTTTCTTGAAATTATAGTGAGAGTAGATCAAACTGTGATCTTCAATGTCTATGGGGTGATTTAGTAAGCACCCGCGGGGTCTTACCCCAAAACAGTGCGTCCATAGACACTCGTAGTGCTATAGAGAGAGCAGGAGATCCACACAAGGGGAAAGCCTAGCTCTTATGGACAGCCATGCTGTCACAAAGATATGTTTTATCTAATGTCCATGGTAGAAATTAGCCGAGTTGAGTTTATGGTTATCAAAAACTCAACTCAAGTGTCGCATTAAAACCATGTCATGCAAAAATGACACCCTAAACATCCGTAAGGACAAGACTCTTGCTTCTCCATTAACGTCGTTGCGTACTCTAGTGGGTAGATGTGTCTGATCTTAAGAAAAATCACCCAAGGAATGCCAAGAGTTGGGTCGTACCCGAGATCTGACAATGACTCTCAATCAGCGTGTGTGGCTCATAGCCCTTATGGCAATTAGTGTTCAATCGACGAAATAATGAAGACTAATGTAGACGACGTTGTCAAGAAATTTGCGGTCTTGCCAGGAAAGCACCGGGCTTATGGCTGTGAGAGTTTGTGAGAGAACTCAACAAAAACTATATGAAGGAGTTAAACCATAGATGCCATGAAGACTAGGGTTTGGAAAGAACTGCAATCAAAGAAGACTCACTCATTCTCTCTTGCATTCACACACACGAAGAAAGAACGCAAAAGAGAATGTCAAAACAATACGAAGATGAAAACATCAAGGCTATGGTCATATCGTATCATGGGTAATATGAAAGGGTTAATGGATGAGTTAATGGCATTCAATCTTGGCTGACCAAATAGGCTACGAATTGTTCTTTGGAATTGTAGTTTTGTGCTTACCAAAATATATATATTTTGTCTAGTGATTGGGATTAATTGTGTACAAATCCTCTTGGTTCATAGCAAGATAACTACGCTTACATCAAAAGAAAAATTATAGTCTATGAGAGGTAGTATGATGGGATCCGGTGATAGAAGTATTTCATTGAACCTTTCAGGGCCAAAGAGAAACACTATACGTTGTTGAAAGTGTATTTTACGGCTAATCCATACGTTAATTCTAATAGATTGTACATAGTGAAAGCGATAGAAATGATCATCATGTGGGTTATTCATCTAGGATAGTATGTGAGAAATGTAGATATGAGAGAAGTGAAGAGATGAGAATTTTCCCTCCCAAGCCCTATTCTTGCCCGTAGACAATAAGGATACTGCGGGGAGAGATGTACCTGTAGCCAAGAGAACCTAAAATTTGTAGAGAGGATGAATTACTAAGAGTGAGAGAGATAGATTTGGTTAAGGAGATGAGATTAGATACATATATATATATATATATATATATATATATATATATATATATATATATATATATATATATATATATATATATATATATATATATATATATATATATATATAGATATATATATATATATATATGTCGGATTAGAGATGAAAAAGAAAACAATAAGAAATCAAGAAAACATCAATGTAGAACACATCTTACTTGACAAACCCTTCGGCACCATTATTGATGGAGAGAGAAGAAGAGGGGAGCACTCCACTTTGATTGATACGCCAAGTACAACACCTTCTTTGATTAGAGTTGATCTTCCAAGGTTAGCTTGTTGCAAGAATGGCTAGTCTCCCTCTAGGAGAAAGTGTAGGCTTGGGCTTATGTTAATGGCTAAGTACAATTAGGCATTACTACTCACTCCCTCAAAGATTTCCTCTCATCAATGGCTTGAATTCTTGAGTTCCTTCCAAGGAAGAAGAGGTCCCCTTTTATAGGTGAAGGGAACCCCCAAGGGTTTACACAAGAAGAGAGGAGCCAGTGTGAACAGGAATTGGAAAAGTTGAAAATGAGCTGCCCCTGCATGATGTGGGCAGTATTTTGATCATATCTCCTCAACCGTGGTTCCAAATAAAAAAGTAAAAATATGGGCAAAAACTTCAGCTCATTAGCTACGATTTTCATTTTAAAATCATTTTTCAATTCGGATTGGAACCTTGTGTAAAAAATTCATCAAAATAGGGTCCATTTATGGCAGCAAAAGTCTTCATGTGGTCTCCTTAGCTTAGACTTTCATTTAATTCCAAAGGACACCTCATGCCATATGAAAGCATGACATTGCTCCTTGACAAAGTTTTGTAATCATGCTTGCAATAATGCATTAAAATAAGTGTATCTTTGAAATCATGCCACCTAGTGTCCCACTAGGATTTGATTCTCTCCTAGTAGCTATTTAAAAAGAAATATAAGAAAAGTATAAAAAATACATAGAATATATATATATTGGAGTTTACCCTAGATATAGGATCTATCTAGGGTGTGAGATGATAATGAAATAGTAGAAATAAAGAATCAATGCTTTTTGCCCCAAGTTAAAGAGGCGGAGCTATTGATGCTTTTCCCATAGTATTTTCTGATGGTAAAGTAAGGATATGTTACCCTTGAGAAAAATAATAGGATGAGATAGAAGGCTTATTATTATACTTAAATATGCATATGTACACTATAGGAAATATAATTATGTATCTAAAAAAATACAAGATAGATCTTGTAGCATGCGTTCCCACTATGTACGTGTCACAGCACGACATCCACCCCCTCTAAACCTGCACATCCTCCGGTATGTGCCACATTGTCTCTTTGTAAGATTAGACCTCTTGTACATCTTCCTTGTTTTCTTCTTCACTGGATGATTCCAGAGCTTCATGTTCACTTTGATCTTCACCTGTGTTTTTCTCTTCTTCCTCATCCATATCTTCTAGATCATTGTCTCCTCTTCTCTTAAACATTTTAATCCTTTTTCCTGCAATGGGAATCTTTACTTCTATACCATCTAGTTCAGACAAGCTGTAAGTAGCATTTTCATGCACATGCTTTACAACATACGGTCCAAACCATCTTTTTGAGAACTTACGCATGACTGTGTGCTGGTTATCAAGGCTACTATCATACACTAAAACCCAGTCACCTTTGTCAATTACTTTGCTCCTAAGTCGATGTCGCTTATCAAAATAGTCCTTGTTTTTCAACCTTGCATTTTTGAGTCGTTCTTTTGCAGCTTCAATGTCTCCAGGTCTTCTCTCTAGCTGCCTTATACGCAGTGCAAGGAGATCTTCCCTACTAAGCCCCTCTTGCCAAGGTAGTACATTCCATGTGGGAATTGTATCCTCAATCGGCATCACTGGCTTTTGACCATGCATTAGCTCCGCAGGCATGTAGCCAGTTACTGAGCTATGTGTTGTACGATCAGCCCATAAAGCATATGGTAACAATTTTGGCCACTCACCAACTCTTCCTTCGCAAGCCTTGGCCAAAGCTTTGATGATAGGAGGATGTCCTCTTTCACTCTTTCCATTGCCTTCAGGGTTGTAAGCTGTAGTAAGAGAAAGCTTGATCCCTAATCTAGAAAAGAACTCCCTTACTTCTTCAACATCCAGTTCACCTCGATCTGCAGTGATTTTTCCCACACAACCATAACGGCAAATCACCTCATCAAGAAGGAATTTGCACACAGCTTCTGTGGTCTTAGCTCTTAATGCTCTTCCTTCAACCTGGTTAGTTAGGTCCTCTCGTGCAAGAACCAAGTATCTCATCTGCCAGAGTCCTAAAGGCATCGTGACTAGATCCACAACCCATTTATAGTGCATGGCTAGTGGATATGTAGGGTGCAATCCATCACGATGTCGAACATTTGAATACATTTGACAAGTTACACATGACTCTACAAACTGAGATACATCTTTATACATACCCTTCCACCAGTATTTTTCTTTCAACTTGGAGAAGGTTTCCCACACACCCCTGTGTCCAGCCCATAGACTCTCATGAAACTCTTGCATGAGCTTTACTTGAGTCTCTTTTTTACATATAACCCGTTGTGGTGTAGCACCCTTTTGTTTAGGATGCTTCCACAAGTAACCATCCCTTAAAAAGTACCCATATGCTTTCCTGCGTATCCTCTTGAATTCTTGTTCAGACCAATCATCCTGTTTTGTTAGAGTACTCAAGTACCTTCCAATAGAAAGCCAATCACCTTCATAAAGATCTTTCAAGAACAATTCAAGTGAATTAGTCATGCAGACATTGTTACCTTTGACATGAGAGATAGAATAGAATTTTGTGCCTACATCATCTCCCTCATCAATCATTTGTGACTCATCTTCATACCTTGCCCTTGATAGCATATCTGCCACTGTATTGTCTTTACTTGCAATGTGCTTAAACTCGGGATTTAAGGACTTAATGTAGGCAATCCACCGCAACATAGCAATGTCTGGTGTTGAGCAGCTTGTAATCATCCCAAGAAGTGGTAGACAATCTGTTTCTACAACCACACATGCACCAATTAGGTACTCTTTCCCACTTTTCAAGGCTGTAACCATACCCCATAACTCTCTCTTTATCTGTGGATAGTTTCTTTGGTGAGCACTTAGTACCTTTGCTCCAAATCTTACCACATACATGTGTCCTTCTTTGTCATCTTGCCCTATTGCCCATCCAATCCCTGTAGGACTGGTATCTACTGTCACAATCACTGGCCTTTGACACTCATAGTCTACCTTTCTCAAAGTCGTTGCTGACTGGAGTAACTCCTTTAGCTTTTTCATGGATTTTACATGTGCTTCTGTCCATTTAAACTTTTGATTCTTTCCAAGCAGCTGATAAAGAGGATCAGCTACATGTGCATAATGTGGAATCCAAATAACATAGAAGACACATGCTCCCAGAAACCTTCTAACCTCAGTGATGCTAGTGCATGTTTCTTTCATTCTTTGGATGGCATCTACCTTTGACGGACAAGGTTTCCTACCATATGGCCCGCACATGTGCCCCACAATGAGCACTTCTTTGACACCAAACATAGACTTTTTCCCTGACAATGTAAGATTCACTTCTTCCAACCTAGAAAAAATTTTATCACAATCATTTATGTGATTTACCACAAACCTGCGACATCCCTTGAGATCCAAAGCTTCATCTTTGTCACTTTCTTCACATCCTTTGATAGGCAAATCATCAATGAAAGGCATTGTGATTTGAGGAATAAAGTCACGTAAGACCTTATTCATCCCATTCATCATATGTGCAACCGAGTTGGTTGCTCCCTGTGGCAAGGTACACATCCTTACCAAACCCAAAGGTGTCCTCATGGTTGTCAAGTCTCTGCTTTCGATTGCAAGCTGAAATTGATCATACCCTGAGTAGAGATCCCCCATTGAGTAGATTGCCCTCCCTGCAAATGCCTCTGCAAACTCATCCACAATTGGACCTGTACCTACATTTCTAATTGTCACCTTGTTCACTGGTTGCATATCTTGGATGAAGCGTAGAGAACCATTCTTCTTTGGAACTGTGAACCACCTGTTTGAGTATGGAGCACAAGAAGGCTCCAAGATTCCCATTTTGATTTTCTCATTCAGTAGCTCTACTAACTTTGGCAAATGAGCCTTTGGAACCGGAATAGGCCGCAGATTCCAAGGCACATGAGGTATTGTGAAAATTACCATAGGAGCTACAATATAAGGATCAACACATCCTATCTCATGTGGCTCAAATGCAAAAGCCTTACCATGCTTTGAAAGCATTTCTTTGAAGCACTTTGTCTCCTCCTGTGTTAGAAACTCCTCGCAACCAATCTGCAACTCTTGAAAGGACTCCTTTGTGAAGGTATGCCCGATATTTTTAGGATTCCGCAAACTTGGTTGTAAAGAAGCCTGTTCAATCTTTTCCTTGTTGTTGGGTGGTAAGGGTGAAGCTACTGGTTTCACCTTCTTTGCTACACTCTTGTATTTAGTTTCAACATGGACTTTTGGGCCAACTGTTTGGCTTTCTTTAAAGGCTTCTATTACTTGATACATTTCCATAGAGCAAACTTCTACAACTTCATTTTCAAGATGCAAACTAGACCTCATTATAGCATCAAGCTCACCCATAGTATCTACAAAAGAAACTTGTTCACACAAACCCAAAACATTTTCAGTAGGCTTTAGCAACCCACTCTTTTTCATGCCTATTTGTACATTATGCACATATTGCCTCTCATATCTCTTCAAATCTTCAAGTTTTGTAAAACATACTGATCCATTCCTTGTTACCAAGGAGCTCATCGAGAAAGTTTCACCTATTTTTGGATCAAGCGAAACCCTTTTTCTTTCTGTACCACTGCAATCCCGCTTTACAATGGTACTTGGCCAAAACCCATCATTTCTCTATGATCATGAAACTCTTTGCTTACCTTTGGTAGAGGATGTTCTCTGAGGTTGTCACGATTTCTTTCATGGTTTACACAGACTGTGAGAAATTGGATAGCTCGTTTACCATCTTTGCTACGTATTCTAGCATATGCTAAACCATCGTCCATTACCTTTGTTTCCATTCGAACTCCCACAATGTAGGGTTGTCCAAGGATGAGATGATATGAAGATGTATCCTGTACAAAGAAGTTTTGGTCAATCTTTACATCACCTATTGTTACCTTCACACCTGGACATGCTGCATACAATTCACCGGATGAATTGTTTGCCACTTTTACCATCCAGCCATGATCTGTGTCCATCGGCCATTTGCACTTGTTGTAGAGACTCTTTGACATTATGTTTATTTCTGAACCATGGTCAATCAAGGCAACAAATGGCTCTTCAAGATCACCTACCTTGACCAAAGTTTCTGTAGTAGCCCTTGCCCAATGACTTTGTGAATAGTAACTCCTAGGAATATCTTCAACTTCTTCATCATCATTTGAGAAATACACTTTCTTCACTCTCCCACTAGATTGGTAGCATCCTACCACAGCTCCATCATTCTCCTTATTTTGCAGTTGCATCCCTTGTGTCTTTGAGGTTTCCCCTTCAACCTGTGGATGAGAAACTTCAGCAAGGGTTTGCCTCTTTCTCTTGATGATGTCAATGATCTCCTCATGGAATTCACGCTTTGCAATGCCAAGAACTTCTCCCAGAGTAAACTCAATCTTGCTATTCAAGATCCTTTCCTCCAAGACTTTCGTTAAATCTGTAGCAACCTCAATATCAGATTGTAGTTTATAAGTTGGGCCTTTTGTCTTACCTTTCGTTGGCTCTTTCTTCTTTCCTGTTGTAGACTCCTCCATGAGTACTTCAGGTGGAGATGCTCCTTGTGTTGAGGGTGTTTGAGAAGGCATTGAGTCACTTCTTCCCCCACTTCTAGAAGCTCTTTTTGATGGTCCTTCATCAGCATTCTCACGTCTGCGCTTCTCTTCTACAATTGCCTCATTTTGTTGGCATTTTGTAATGTAGGCATGCACTGACAATGAGTCCACTGGATCATTCCATCCTATTTCTAGACGTATGCAATCACCTGCCTCATGTAGAATCTCTTTTGTAAGCTTTCTCTTTTTAGCTAATTGCATGACATTTGGCCAAATTTGACCATGATGGTCACTCACCTCTTCATCACAAAAATGTTCAATTTTTACTCCATAAGTAGCTGCCTCAACTGAAGAGGTGGCATGCTTGGTTGCCATATCTTCAACTAAGGTTTGCATTCCCCCCTTCCCAAAGTTAGTTCTCAAGGGTAGACCTGTCTCTCTTAAGTGGATTTTACCATCCTTAAAAAAGACAACATCTTTTGACAAAGCATCACTAAAATCATCACAATCCCTTCTTACATGGTCTGTACTATCACACCAAATACATCTATTAACAAACCCTTCTTTGGGCTGTTGTCTTTGCCTAGGAAGTGGCCCTGATGGTTGGCCTTTTTCTTCAAGCTTTGCAAGCTTCACCTTCAAGTCACGCATTCCCTTCACAAGCTCATCTAGCATGGACTCATCAAACTTAGGAGCGATAAAAATAGGCTTTACCATTTTGTCAAGAGTTGAGGTGGAAGGACTTGTAGTGTTTAGTACCATCTTGTCCCTTCTTCTTTGTCGTTTGGCAAGCAGTGAGACAGCACCTTCAACCTCATTCCAGCCGGTCTTTAGTCCTTGCTCAGCATCTTTATCTTCAAGAAGAAGCTCCAAATTTTCTTGAAACTCTTTACCTGCAGCTTGTAAGAAAAGATCTGTCTTTTCTGCATCTAGTGTGGCCCTTTCTGTCCTTGTGAGTTGTGCATAGCGCCGCTCAAATTCCCTAAGTAGTTCTGTTATTGATAGTCCTTGCTTTGGCTTGACTACCCATTCTAAGAATGTCCTTTTGGTCACTCTCTCAGAGTCCTCCATGAAATATTCCTCCTTTAAAGCTACTTTGAGTTCTTCCCAATTTCTCCCATGCCCGTCTTTAATTGCCCTAACATGCTCCCTAATTTCTCGAGCAACAACTAGCTCAAAGCTTTGAATCATCTCACCTTCTGACATGCGATGCAGCTCCATCTCCTTCACATACTCGCGTAAGTACTTGGTTACATCTTTGCCATTGAATTGATCCATTCTGTTGACGACCGCTTGTATGGCCTTTGTTGCTGAAATCTCCCTTCTTTCAGTGGCATGTTGTTGTTGCATGAACATTGCAAATGCTTGAAACATTTGCATTGTTGCTGGGTCAAAATGCATACCCTGTTGCTCAACATGATCACCCATGGTTACCCACAAACTCTCACCCTGGCAGTTTCGCGTCGGGTTCACCAAAAATATGTCGAGAAATTTGCGGTCTTCCCAGGAAAGCTCCGGGCTTATGGCTGTGAGAGTTTGTGAGAGAACTCAACAAAAACTATATGAAGGAGTTAAACCATAGATGCCATGAAGACTAGGATTTGGAAAGAAGTGCAATCAAAGAAGCCTCACTCTTTCTCTCTTGCATTCACACACACGAAGAAAGAACGCAAAAGAGAATGTCAAAACAATACGAAGATGAAAACATCAAGGCTATGGTCATATCGTATCATGGGTAATATGAAAGGGTTAATGGATGAGTTAATGGCATTCAATCTTGGCTGACCAAATAGGCTACGAATTGTTCTTTGGAATTGTAGTTTTGTGCTTACCAAAATATATATATATTGTCTAGTGATTGGGATTAATTGTGTGTACAAATCCTCTTGGTTCATAGCAAGATAACTACGCTTACATCAAAAGAAAAATTATAGTCTATGAGAGGTAGTATGATGGAATCCGGTGATAGAAGTATTTCATTGAGCCTTTCAGGGACAAAGAGAAACACTATACGTTGTTGAAAGTGTATTTTACGGCTAATCCATACGTTAATTCTAATAGATTGTACAGAGTGAAAGCGATAGAAATGATCATCATGCGCGTTATTCATCTAGGATAGTATGTGAGAAATGTAGATATGAGAGAAGTGAAGAGATGAGAATTTTCCCTCCCAAGGCCTATTCTTGCCCGTAGACAATAAGGATACTACGGGGAGAGATGTACCTGTAGCAAAGAGAACCTAAAATTTGTAGAGAGGATGAATTACTAAGAGTGAGAGAGATACATTTGGTTAAGGAGATGAGATTAGATACACACACACACACACACACACACACACATATATATATATATATATATATATATATATATATATATATATATATATATATATATATATATATATATATATATATATATATATATATATATATATATATATATATGTCGGATTAGAGATGAAAAAGAAAACAATAAGAAATCAAGAAAACATCAATGTAGAACACATCTTACTTGACAAACCCTTCGGCACCATTATTGATGGAGAGAGAAGAAGAGGGGAGCACTCCACTTTGATTGATACGCCAAGTACAACACCTTCTTTGATTAGAGTTGATCTTCCAAGGTTAGCTTGTTGCAAGAATGGCTAGTCTCCCTCTAGGAGAAAGTGTAGGCTTGGGCTTATGTTAATGGCTAAGTACAATTAGGCATTACTACTCACTCCCTCAAAGATTTCCTCTCATCAATGGCTTGAATGCTTGAGTTCCTTCCAAGGAAGAAGAGGTCCCCTTTTATAGGTGAAGGGAACCCCCAAGGGTTTACACAAGAAGAGAGGAGCCAGTGTGAACAGGAATTGGAAAAGTTGAAAATGAGCTGCCCCTGCATGATGTGGGCAGTATTTTGATCATATCTCCTCAACCGTGGTTCCAAATAAAAAAGTAAAAATATGGGCAAAAACTTCAGCTCATTAGCTACGATTTTCATTTTAAAATCGTTTTTCAATTTGGATTGGAACCTTGTGTAAAAAATTCATCAAAATAGGGTCCATTTATGGCAGCAAAAGTCTTCATGTGGTCTCCTTAGCCTAGACTTTCATTTAATTCCAAAGGACACCTCATGCCATATGAAAGCATGAAATTGCTCCTTGACAAAGTTTTGTAATCATGCTTGCAATAATGCATTAAAATAAGTGTATCTTTGAAATCATGCCACCTAGTGTCCCACTAGGATTTGATTCTGTCCTAGTAGCTATTTAAAAAGAAATATAAGAAAAGTATAAAAAATACATAGAATATATATATATTGGAGTTTACCCTAGATATAGGATCTAGCTAGGGTGTGAGATGATAATGAAATAGTAGAAATAAAGAATCAATGCTTTTTGCCCCAAGTTAAAGAGGCGGAGCTATTGATGCTTTTCCCATAGTATTTTCTGATGGTAAAGTAAGGATATGTTACCCTTGAGAAAAATAATAGGATGAGATAGAAGGCTTATTATTATACTTAAATATGCATATGTACACTATAGGAAATATAATTATGTATCTAAAAAAATACAAGATAGATCTTGTAGCATGCTTTCCCACTATGTACGTGCCACAGCACGACAACGTCGTGCCCAATTTTTGGCTGAGAGTTAGAGCACCTTGGCTCATGTCGTCTCCCAAACAAACATGTATCAAAAGATTATTAAAAAGTTTTTATTATTCTTCAAGAGAAATAAGAAAGAGAGAGAGGGAATGCTGGGCTGAGGAACTTTCCTTAAGTTATTGCTTTTTATATACCGCACCCATGGTTGTGTGCATCTTATGAGTAGCGTGCAACTTATCGTATAAGCATACAATAATCTGGCTGTATAACGCTCTCATCGAGAGAGGTAACAGAAAACACAAGTCACATCTTGCTTCATCGATCGTGTAGGAGATCGTGACTGTACGGAAATGACTTAAATATGGCACTTTGCCTGTGAATTAAGTCTTAGATGTAGGTTCCTTTTAATGTTGTTGTGCGTTGACAACAACCAAAAAGCATGTTTAAACTTAGAAATCATGTGGAAAGAATCGAGAAATGTCCTTGTCCTTGACAGAGTGTCTGGTGTTATAGCGGAAGCGTAATCTATGAGGCAATGGAGTTGATTCCACTTGACCAGCATGCCTTGCATGCAAAATTGTAAGCCCTTGGCTACTATGATGGCCTCAGGCATGAGAGCCGAAAGCATAAGTGCCTTGCACAGTCTGCATTGGTAGTGATGCATCATAATGTGATGTCACCACACAAAGAAGGGGAGCAAATTTCTAATCGTAACAGTTCTCCAAACTAACGTGCCAATTCCCTTGATACCAAATCAATAGGTAGTAGCATGGCATGCGTGAAAAGCCTTTCTTCATGTGAAATTGTCAAAGCACTTTGCTTTACAGAACCGACAATATTTTCCAAATGAAATGTGTAAACATGGAAAAATAAACAAAACTGAATATGGGCTAACATGGTCATCCTGTTGTAACCAGTGGTCTAGCCTGGTCATCCTTCTGTAACCAGTGGTCTGGAGATGTCGGAAAAAAAGCTCGCTCAAATGTAGATCATAACCATCTCTGTTGCGCGAGAGAGAATTATCGTGTGTATCATATACACCCTCGTATATCCTATACGCCTGTCTGGTATGTAATGAAATAAGATGCAATCATATTGCCAATTCCCCCGCCAAGTTTTTATGCTCATAGCATAGTCCAAATGCGAGAATCTTCAATGCAAGATGTCCAAATTGTAGCCAACAGATGCTGGTATCGACGTACAAAGATCATGGCAAACGAGAGTTGACCTTGTCAAGCAATTTTAATTGAAATTGGCTAGTGATGTGTGGCGAGCATCTTTGCCGGCTTCTGGAAACAGTGACAAGAAGTCGTCCATGCCGAGCTCTGTGCACCCTTCATGAAGTCAAGCCACGAGGTGTGCCGATCAACTTGAGATTCCATGGGCATCAAAAGTGAATTGCAATTGATTCGTGCAGCAGATCAGGGCTGCACGTACTCAAGCCATGCTTGTGCTTGGAGTGCCTAAAGTGAACTCCCCTCAATTGCATGCAAGCCTTGCTAGAAGGCAATGCAAGCCTTGCTTGCCCGAAATGTTATGTAAATTTCAAAGTAACAATGCAGCATGCACATCATAGGCATAATTCAGTTGCATGTACAAGTGATGATCATTCAGGCTAGCAAAACCATGCAAATGAATGAAGATTGAAAACTTGTACAGCAACCTTGCTGGGACAAGAATCACTCATCATGTTCAAACAAATTTTCCAAACAACTTCAAAAACAAATGCATACCTTATTACTGACTTGTGCCGACTTACCTTGCTAGCCGCATGGCCTATGTGGTAGCTCTTCCACGATCCTTGCAACCCATGTTGAAACTTGAAGCTTGTCTTGCCCTCATGTACCCTCATGGAGGTTGGTTGCAAGCCTGCTCTCGGAATGCCTTGCCTTATGGACAACTTACGGTTAAGCTTAAATCAAGGATCAGTTACAAATTCTTGGCTACAAACCTTTTCAAATGTGACTCACTCGAATCGAAGAGAGTTCGAGGCATACATACTTCATGGAATTTCTTGTTGTAGTCATATCATCTGAAAGCTACATCAGTCGTCGTTGCCCGTATTCCTTACCTTGACAACTGCTTGGTCACTTCGTACTTTCTACAATTGCTGCTCCCCTCAAACATTCAACAAATGCAATTTTGGCTCCAACCTTGGCCGCCTTCGACACACCATGGTCTTGACTAATTCGGCAAGGAAAACGAGCCTCGGCCCTTGCAAATTGATTTACATTTTGGCGAGCCATGGAGTCTTGATCCTTGCGGACAAGGGGTGGAAGGGTGGCATGGGTGGCCATTCCAGTGGAGACTTGGAGAAAAAGTAAAAAATAAAATTTAATAAAAGGATTTCTGCTGGCTATGGCGCTGCAGAGCATCGACAAGATCAAGAGTGGGAGCTTGTCTGCGATCCACTGCTCTACAACACTCAGTGGTATGACGAGTTTTGCTCCCCATAGCCAGGCGACCTCAATGGCACCAAACATGCAGCAAAACTCTTTGGTTGACCCTGTTCTCCCTCCCCGACACAAGGGGAACTTCCTACGGTCCTCCATCTTGCCCGACACAGGCGGCCCTACTACCCGCGTTGTGTCTCGGTTTCTTTCCCTTTGACCTCTCGGCTTCGTCATGAGATTGCATGAACATGCATGCCTTGCATGCAATTCCCTGCAGCCTCAAAAGATCTTCCATCCTCTCTATCAAGCCTTGATGAACGCCATGCAACCATGCTACAACTTCTTTGCTACGAGAGAGAGAGAGAGAGAGAGAGAGAGAGAGAGAGAGAGAGAGAGAGAGAGAGAGAGAAAGAATTTTCCCCTTCCTCCATAGCCCGCTCCTCCCTGAGCTCTGATACCAGTGTGAAGCATAGGGAACCGGAACATGCTCATCACCACCCAACCATGCCTTATTATAGACCCTTGGCCTACTAAATATAGGGACCCCCTTGACTGCATGTCCGTCCTAGCCCTTGGCTGTGCTTGGTCCTACCCTTGGCATGACAAGTGGTAATAGGTTTGCAATCCTCAAGTCAAACTTACATAAAAATGTCTCTACATAACTTGTCTAACACAAGGCAATATCACCATCACACTACTTAAACTGTATACCCAAGTAATAATGCAGCAACCCCACATCTTTCATCTTTGAAATTAGAATTGGAATCAACCTTAAATTCAGCAACATGTCTCTCATTTGGTTCAGTGATCAGCAGATCATCCACATAGAGAATGACAATGAGAAGTACATCACCCTCATGCTTTACATACAATGTGATTTCTATTGGACTGTTACGAAATCCTCCTTTCATGCCATGCTTCATAAGGAGTCATAGACTACAAAGATTTTGTAGGACACCTGTTAAGTACATAAGTGGCACACATGATGGCCTCTAGACAAAAAGAACGCGGAAAGCTTGACTTTTGACCATACATCTTGCCATCTCCGTAAGCGACATGTTCTTGCTTTAGCAACACCATTTTGCTAAGGCGTATACGACAATGTACATTGAAGTTTTATCCCACGACTAGCAAAAAATGCATTAAATTTACGAGGCATATACTCCCCCTCTCGCTCAGAATAGAGGGTGCCCATAGTACATCTAGAGACATTTTCAGTCATAGCCAAAAATTGCTTGAAGCACATAAACACTTCCAACTTCACTTTAAGCAGATGCACCCATGCATGCCTGTCATCAATGAAAGTCATAAAATAAAGGTAATCTTCTTTTACACACTTCCTATATACCTAGGGTAAAAATATGCAATGTCCGAGCGTCCAAGGCGTTTAGGGCTCCACCACTTACTGAATCTGCTACCTAGGCACACTATTGACCTGTCCTTTACAGCTTGGAACTCCCATTGAGCCTGTAACACATTAAAATATTACAATGGCTTGAAACAATTCAGGAATTTACAATACATGATCATTTTGGGAAAATGTGAAAAATGTGTAACTCCAATCTTAATTTCTTCTTTGTATTCATCCTTGATGTGCATCCGTACATCTTCGGTCTTTAGCAGCTCCTGTTAATTGACGTTGACTCAGTTAACATTCCCCCTTTCCAATTTTAGTGCCCGTCCTCCTCGGGCACTATTACGAAAAGTGTCCGTGGAGGCTATGGAAGGTTTTTGATTGGTTGTTGATGGGCTGATTGTCTTCATTTGTCGTTGAATTTATTGATGAGGTTCAATTTGTTGCAGCATCTTCATTGGTCCAAATATGTCTGATGTGAGAGATGATGTTGCATTTGTTCGTTGGAATAGTATAATTGGTGAGGCTGTTGTTTATTTATAAAAAGTATGTACAAGGGAAGTAGAATGATGAGGTTCTAAATTAGGGTCTAATACCTGGATGACCAAAGGAAAAAACCAAGTGGAGAAAAGTGCCTTTGGGATACGTGCATTATTGGAGTACTTATTAGCATGGGAAATATTAATAAAGTACTGAAGGGATTATTCACTGATAGATATGGAATTGAAAAATATGATATCTATGGAAGTGTACTGGGCCGATGCCAATTTTCCAAGGTCAGCACCAAGCGATGGGGAGCATTGGGCAGTCACCAAGCCTCCTATTTTCTCGGTGCTGACTCCACTGTCACATGTAATGATTTTGAGCCCCAAGGTCAACACCAAGCAATGGGGAGCGTTGGGCAGTCCCCAAGATTCCTATTTGCCCAGTATTGACTCAATTGCATTTTTGTAATCACATTACCATGGTCTTCATCATCGGTTATACCAAGGTCAATACCAAGCGATGGGAAGCGTTGGGTAGTCACCAAGCTTCCTATTCACCCCGTATTGACTTCACTATATGACATGTCTTTTCGTTGTCGGTTATCATGCCCCAAGTACTTTGTTGTCGCTTGTAATGGCTTTAATACCAAGGTCAACACCAAGCGATGGGGAGAGTTGGGTAGTCCCCAAGCCTCCTATTCACTCGGTATTGACTCCATCACATGACTTGTCGGTTAGCACGACATTGGTTTGCCTGTTATAGTCCACCCAAGGTGAATAGTTGGTAGCAAAAAGAGTGTCTAATGCATATGTCCAATGATGGGGCATCCTATTTATGCATACACAGAAATGCATGGAAAACAATATGATGTGCAAGAAAGATTTTGAGGGGTTCTTCAGAAAGATGGTGTAGCTATAAAAGCTTATGACATGGCCTTGTAAGCTGGCACCCCTTAGAATGGTTTTTGTTGACGAGGATATGTGCTCTCATCTTACTGTGCACTGTGCGTGAGTGTTGGACTCTACGACACTCCACCAATTGTAAGTTAATAGACTTTGACTCTTATGTTCATCTCATCCATCATAAGCGACATGACTTTAGATATGCTCAACTCTTCCAGCTTGAGCGTAAGCCTAATAACTAAGACTCTTAGCAAAAATTTTAATATGACTTGAAGCTTTGGACTAATGCTTTGCTCATTTTATGGCTCGGCAGCTCGACTTTAACTATGCCAAAGTGTTTTGCACCCTGGCGACTTGACTTTTCACATTCTTCTGCTTACTGCAAACATTTCTTCAGGTAAAAGTAAGCTAGAATCCTCAAAAAGAGGATTAGTGAAGGACCAAGTTGGCATTGAAGGTTTCTTTTGCCATACCTGCCTTATCTTCTTCAAATCTGCATTCGCATTGGTTGGGTTGTCCTTCTTTGACTGTGAAGACTTTAGTGTCTATTTGATTCTCCAATTAGGCATGTTGTAAGAAGTCTTTGATGTTGTTGTAGGCCTCTGTTCACTGTTGGCATTTTGCTGTTGACTTGGAGCATTAGAGGACATAGGAATCCAAATCTTTTGATGACCTTTGTATCTCCATTGTTGACTTTGCTTCACTCTAGGTCTTGTTGAGCTCTTAAGATCTTCATGAAAGTTTGGTGTAGTTGCAATTGGCTTGTGGTTGACTGGTAGCCAAACCTTTGTATAGCCACTGTAGAATCCTTGTCCAAGAGGAAGATCCTTTGAGATCCATCTTTTTTTTATATCCTCTTGAGGGTTGTGGTAGACTTCAGTATCTTTCGATGTTGTTCTGTTGTATAGCTGCTTCTTAGGTATCCTAGAATATTGTCAAGGTTGATACCTTGTGGGCCTTCTTCTTGGGAGGGACTTGATGTAACTTCAAATGCCCTAACTTGCGGTTTTGGTATCCATATCTATCTATTACCTCCATAGTACTCCTGTTCCTTTAAGCTCCATTGTGATGCTATCCATCCCATGTGTTTGTGTTTCTTTGTTGATTCCCTGTCTTTAATTCAAAGCGGATCATTGACTTTGACTAAATTTCTCGGAACAAACACTTGATTTTCTTTGCTTTCTTGAGTACTTTGGCTGATATACCTTTGCTTTTCTAGGTGTCTCCTTAGAGGTTTTAGTTGGGTCAGCAATTGACTTGAAATTTTGAAATTCTGATTTGCTTGAAGAAGCAGATTCATGAGGGTTCTTTGATGTAGAGGCATAAGATGTCACACCTTCTTTGATAATCGGTGGAAGGTCCACTTTAGCTTTACCTTTGTTTGCAAGATTTGTCTTTGATTCTTGTGACTTTTGCAGCTTTGAATCTAGCATTAATGGTACCTGTAAATGTTGTTAGCTACCTCTTGGAAAAGAGAGTATTAGCATTTTATCTTCTTTGTAGCCCTTGTGTTGGTCTAACCACTAATGTCCAAGGATGACATCTGCAATCATTTCTTTTGAAGTCTTCACCTGAAACTTTAAATGCTCTTCATGATGTTGGATGCTAAGGGTAGCAACCATTTCTTCTTGACTTGTAGACTTACCCATGATTTCTCTATTATCAGGCTTGCCCTGAGTAATCTCTAGAATGCTTTGGATGTTGTTTTCAATCATATTGCAATTTGCTTCTTTATCCATTAGAGCATTCATTGCTTCTGACACTTGCTCCTTTTGTACTGTTGAGAAATATAGCTATTCTCATTGTTGGCTCTATCTTTGTCTTGATTTTGTCGTGGTCTCATCTTGATCTAACTGTGTCTTTGTGAGGGTGACTTGAGACTCTTTTTTCCAATCTGACTTCATCGGTTGATTTAGTTGGCAATGTTGATTGATCTTTGGACTTACTATTGCTTCTTAGTTGTCTGCAACCTTGTTCTTCTTAAATTTTGGCTTTGGTAGTATTTTCTGCTCAATAGCTTTCATGGTTTCTCTTTTCTCTGTTTGATCTGCACTTGCTATTGTCTGATTTGCTTTAAGCTCTTCTGAAGTTTTGTTCGATGGAGATGAATCATCTTTAATAAGATCTGCTTTGATATAAGTCTCCATTTTAACTGTGCTTGAGGACCTTGTGTTTTCGTCCGCGGGTGACCATTGTTGGTCTTCATTCTTTGTTATCTCTAAAGACTGCATCTTCATTGAACTCTGTATCTCTAAGACCTTTTGGGCCATTGGCATTCCCATTATGATGTCGTTTGGCATATCCTTTGCTGTGATCACGTAGAATTGAGCTATGATGATCTGTGAACTTACTTCAATGGTGGTGGAGATAATTCCCAAGCATTTTGCTCATTTGTTTCCAAATATGTCAATGAGTTCATGAGAATCTTCCAGCTGTGGTTGGCTACATCTTTTCCAAGTGCAAAAAGACATGAGGTTCTTGTCTAACTGAAAATCCAGCTTTACTTCTCTTGACAGTTTTTCTTCGTCTTCACCAATAATGTTGCACTTGCTCGTTCAGGATTTGTGTCTGAATTGACTGCTTTTGCTATGGTAGTGTCCTTTGGTTGAGCTCTATCTGCATTTTCTTGGCTTTGATCACCTGCTTCAATTGATGTTGACTCCATTGGCTGTAATATTGCACCTTTTTGCAATTGCTGAGCATTGTCTACCTGCATCTGAGTGAACTTTGACCTTAAAAGATCCATTGTACTTTCTGGCAGAATCCATCTCTTCTTTGGAGGAGATTTTGGTGGTGAACTTTGTGAAACTTTCTGGACTTTATCTTTCATTGATTTTGACTTTTCTGTCACTTGTTCTGGCAGCTTGAGGCTTTGCATCATCTTCAGATAGTCTTTGACTTCAGTCGTTGGGCCATCAGTATGGGTTTGTACAACATCGTGATCTTGTTGATATTCATTACCATGTGCATTTTGATATGCATATGTGACCTTGGTCACATGTACTGTTTGAACACTATTGTATTTGTCAGCTTTTGACTCTGACTTGTGGAGATCAGCTGAAACTTTTTTCCTTGATGATCTTTATATAAGCATTTGTTTGCATATTCTGAGGGAATCTGGGTCAATTGGAAACTTCCAACAACCATAAGATCTTTCAATGGTTTCTACTTTGAAGGGGTCTGTTGGCGAGAAGTTCTAGGGATTCTAATTGACATCGCGGTTTCTGGTACATAAGATGAGCTTGATGGATTGGCGGCTCCCCCCTTCCTAGGGTGATCACTATAGCTTGCTTCATTGTAAGAGTTCAAAATTGTTTGGCTCTGGTTCAGACTCACCTTTTGGGACTGTGAAGGTACACTTTGGATAGCATTGTTGATGTTTGGCATCTATAAACCTTTTGCATAGTTTCCTATGTATTTCTGTGAAACATGACAAATTATTCCCAAGGTCAAGCTGTAGATAGCATTATCTTTGCCTTGATATTGTCTATCCCATGGGTCTCGTATGCTATAAGCTTCTGTGGTTTCAGGACCCAAGGTATCATAGATGCTAGACTCTCGTCTATATCTACGACTGTTTTGGTCAAAGTATATGCTCGTTTGGTCACAACATCGCAGCTTGATTTCTGTTGGAGGAGAGCTTGGCTTTGAACAGATTTATGGGTTCACTCAGATAATATCTTTCAGTTCTAGAGAGGACGGGCTACAATAGATTCTTTCCTTTGAAATGAACCATCCTTTTTTATTTATCACTAGACGCACTTCTATGAGTTGGTATGTGGGCCGTTCAAACACTGGCTGATCCTTTTTGTACATTTTTCCTTTTTGGTCTACATAGTGTGCATATGAATTATGGGTGCCATACAATGCTAACAGCATTCTGATTGATGTACCCCTTAGACTCGTGAATGATTGCACACTTGTGGCAATGGATGCAGAATCATTTGCAAACCTAACAGTCTTTTCAACATTCGACGATATCTGGACATCTTGACCAAATTCATGTAGGAATTTTTTGTTCAAAGAATCAATTTTAAGCTTTTTAGGTGTCTGTGCTTCTTTATGCTGATTTTGAACTTGCAGTGTTTTTATTGGTGCTTCTAATGGTAATGCAAAATCAATATATTGCATTAGAAATGACAAGTTAAACGCACTTACATCGAGATTCACATTTCCAATTTTCTGTGTACCTTGCTTGGCAGTCGATGTGTCCTTGTTGGCTGGATTTCTTGGACAATCTTCAAAAAAATGTCCATCTTTTCGTCCACAATCTGAGCAATATGCCATGACTGATGGTATTTCTGTTAGGAATGGGATCATACTAGCTAGGGTGGACGAAAGAGAAACATACTATCAATGTGTGTGAGTGTGTGTAAGCAAGGTTATCACTCAAGTGAATTAGGTTCCAAGATAGGATTAGCTTGGACTCATAAACACAATCTTGAGTATTGACTTAGCTTAGCACAAGCTCACCATAGACAAGCATGTAGTGCAAAGTAGAGTTGTGTTTATTCATTCATGAAATGAGCTTTAAGTAGCTCTACAGCCTTGCTCCATAGTATGTGGGATAAATCCACTCTCCTCTCCTTGACTCACACTTTAGGACAAAGCTCACACTTTACAATCATCCCCTTGAGGTTTGGACTATGACAAGGTACTGAAGATGCAAAATCCACATAGGATGATAAGTTTCTATCCACACAGGATGGTAATATCCACATAGGTTAACAAAATCCACAAAGGATGGTGATATCCACACAGAAAAATAAAATCCACAAAGGATGGTGATATCCACACAGGATGATAAAATCCACACAGGAAAAAGTCCTCCCCTACAAGTAGAGAGGCTGCATCTTCAAAGTATGTCTTCATAAAAGACAAGGTTGGTCTCTCCTTTGTCTTCTTCGTCTTCAATTATGTGAGCTGATCCTTTGTTAGGTCTCTTGCCTTCGTTGCTTCTGCTGTTGCTTTCAACTGCTTCATGGTCTTTGACTTCGTATCCTCCCCTCGAACGAGTGCTTCTATCCCCCTTTTTTGTTGTGCAATCAGGATTTATTCCATGCGTCATAATGACATGCAACAATATGCTAAAATATCCTATAAAAGGGTTTATGCAAAAAATTAATGCTTTCTCTTCTATCTTGGTCATACTCCGAGAGCCCAAGCATGCGGTGTTTCTCATACTCATTGTCACAAAGTCTTCACGCATGGAGAGGTTTTAGCAATTTGGAGACTCTCCAATGCCAATGTCTATCCCTTACAAAAGCACATTTATAATGTCATCGATGTAGACAAATATAATTACATACATTGCAAGAAGTTGTTGTTCTTGGCTGCAAGATCAATGTGTACTTTGGAATTTCCCTTCAATGTGAAGCTCCTCTTCATCCTCAGTGCAACTCCTCTTCAGAAGGAAAAAAAAATGTATTCTTTGATTGCTTGGAAGTCTTGTTGAAGCTCAATGAAGTTTGATAGTTTTCTTAAACCACCTTTGAATGCTTTGGAAATCCTTTTGAGAATCTCTTTTGATGATTTAGCTTTAAAAATTTTGCCAAGTATCTCCTTTTCTGCTGCAGGTGGTAAAGGGCTCAAAAGTTTTCATGAACCTTTATCAAGGAGCTCTAGTTGGTGGTGCCCGTGTGATGCGAGGCTTATGCCAATGGGCAGTCCGGGAAAGCAGGGTTGACTTGTCGGGCAGGCGGGGGCACGTGTGGGGCACCAGGGCAGAGTTTTGGGCAGGCGCGGGCAGGAGCGGGCAGGGCACCGGTCGGAGGACTTATCAAGCACGCAGGGGTCAGTCGAGCTAGAGTCCATTCACGCACGCGACGCCGATTGGATGGGCACTTAATGAAGCGCCAATTGCGGTCGGTCGGTGCCTGGGGTCGTTCGGACCCGTAAACGCACTTCAATGCAGTTGACCGCCGGCCTCAGATCCGCCAGTGGGCACCCAAGCCTTTTTTGGTATGGCCCCTCAAAAATAAGTGTTGACCTTTATTTATAGGGTGTTCCCACCTTGGTAGGGCCAGATTTGAACACCTTTTGGGGCTTCTTTTCTACACGGTTTTGGTGGGCATTAAAGGCCTTTTAGGCACACACACAATTTGGGCCTTGAATCTGCAGGGAAAACCAGAGAATGAGGGTGTGCATGAGAGCAAGATTGAGCAAGCTTTAGAATAGGCAAAAGAGATGCAATTTTAGCATGGGTGGGCTTGACGGAAAGCACTTGAATGGGGCTACGCACACACACCAAATTGCAAATGTCAATTTGCTAAATAATGAGTAGCTATTGAATGCAAGATGCAAGTTCTTAATGGTTAAATTAATGAAATCTTATGCTAATTAATCTTCCAATTAGCTAGTGAGTAGTGGCCCAAGAGTCTTTAGCTCAAGAACATGCTCATGCTAGCCAATGGAACACTAATCAGGCATGTGGTATGCAATAGAAGAGAAAATCTAATGGATTTATCTAATGATGATAAAGTAATGCTAATTGTACTAACACACAAACTCATAACAACAATCCTAGCTAGCACACCATAGCTCTGATACCAGTTGTTAGGAATGGGATCGTGCTAGCTAGGGTGGATGAAAGAGAAACATAGTGTCAATGTGTGAGTGTGTGTGTAAGCAAGGTTATCACTCAAGTGAATAGGTTCCAAGATAGGATTTAAGTAGCTCTACAGCCTTGCTCCACAGTATGTGGGGTAAATCCATTCTCATCTCCTTGACTCACACTTTAGGAGAAATCTCACACTTTACAATTTCAATTGGCTCTGTCATGTCAAGCTCTAGCAGAGAAGCTTCTTTTTCTATGTTGGCCAAGTTGTCGGCATCTTCTTTTAAAACACTAAGCATCAAGCTGTAGACTGCTCCGTCTTGACCTTTGTACTGTCTTTGGCTTGGTTCTCCAATTAGACTGTCTTCTATTGGCTGATCTGTTGGATCTTCCATTTCTGGTTCTCGATTATAGATCTGACCACTGTAATCTATGTACAATGACCCTAATTGCATATGCAATAACTATATGTTTTGTTGGCTTGTGCAAATTTCTAGATAAACACTTGGGTTGACTTTTTGAACTTCTATCTGCACTTCATCTTTGAGCTTACAATACCTGGCTCCACTGAAGTCTGTGAACATCTGGGAATTCTCTGAATCTGGCTTCACTCTTATCAATAGAATCTTGGCTCATGTGCTCTTTTGCTGCTCACCAAGTATCTATGGCCTTATGAATCTGCATATAAGACTTTATCTCCATTGTAGCCATATAACTGTAAAATCATCTCCGTTGCAGTTGTACTTGTGTTGCCACTGCTACTGGCTTGCTCAATTGTACTTGAACTCTCAGCTCTATTTGAGTCCATGTTGGGTTGTTCTGTAAAAATTGTTTCCTAGCAGATTTTGGTATCAATTAGCAGAATTTCTGCTGCTTTTACTAGCCTAATCTACAATCACATGCGAGTGGCCCTTGCTCGTCCAACTGGAAGCTAATTTGCAATGCAATTGCTTGCACTTGCCAATTTCGAGCGTGCAATTTTGAAATTTTTCTGCCCCTTAAACGGCTTTGAGTTGGTCTTTTTGCTCGCTTTTTTTTCGACTGATCTGATTCGCTTTGCAGTGTGTAATTTCTCCGGTTGTGCTTTTTTCAACTTGCTCGCTTTTGCGCGGGTTGTTCAGTGTGCGACTCTTTCGGCTTTGCTTTTTTTCTTTTCTGTCCCTTCCTGGCTTTTTTGGCACTTTCAATGACTTTCTTTTTTTTTATTCTTATAATTTTTTTAAAATTTTTGAATTTTCTAAATTTTTAGTATTTTTGTGATTTCTAATTATTTTTTTGGAAAAGTTTTAATTTTTTATAATTTATCTTTGAATTTTGTAATTCTTCTAGAATTTTTTTATAGTTTTATGAAATTTTTATGATTTATTGGGACTTTTTTGGATAACTTTGGATTTTTAATGAATTTTTTGTGACTTTTTATGAACTTTTTTTCATTTTTGTGATTTACCTATGTCAATTTTTGATTTTTTTTTCTTTTTAAAATGATTCTCTATGAGCTTTTTATTTCTTTGTGAAATTTTTATGAGTTTTTCTATTTTTTGTGATTTTCTAATCCCTTTTTTGATTTTTTATGAGTTTTTTTTAATAAATAAATTCTTTTTTTAATTGTTTTTGTGATTTTTTTGTAATACTTTTTTTTTAAATCCTTTTGTTGGTTTTGTTTATTATTTATTTATTTAAATTGACAAAACAACAAAACAAATAAAAATTACCTCAGACCTTACCTGGCACTGTAGCATTGACCTGCGTCGGTCCAAAGCGATGATGTCACTGGATGCAAGGGTAGCGGGGACGTGGGCAGGAGCAGAGAAACTGAGCATGCAGCACTGATGTGGCAGGCTGTGTGTGTGTGTGTGAGTGTGCGCGCGCGTTGTTCGGGGTTAGCTATTGACAGCGCTATTGCGGGGTCGAGCGGCTTAATTGCGGGGGGAGAGAAGAGAGAGTGAGAGTGAGTACCCGTTGAGCCAAGCGTTGTCGTGCAGCTATGCTCCCATGCTAAGAAAATATGCCAAGAAGATGCAGATCAAGCTTATTGAAAGCCTACTTGATTAATGGTCAGTGATCAGGGCTTGTTAACAGGCTAAGTTTAATGGTTAATGTATGCCAGATGCGGCTTAAAAGGGCCAACAGATGCCTTAATGATGCCAAAAATGAGAATGCTTGAAGTGAGCATAGATGGAAGATTATGATCTAGAACTGCAGTGCTTGAAGTGCTCTACCAACCTGTCTTTACGGCTCATCGATTGGAGCTACGGTGAAGAAGTTATGGCATATTGAAGTATGAGTCGATTGCAGATCCGTACCAGATTGGGCAACTGCAGCTGAGGTGACAGAAATGAAATGAATGCACGGGCCTGAAGTGCTCACTTTGTGGAGCGCGTCGGTCTTTTCAGATCAGTGATCCGAGTCCCGATCGCCAAGATATTAGCCGTTAAAGATTCACCGGGGGGGCTGGCTCCGTACCAGTCTGGTCTGCTCGATCGGAGTGCCATTTGGAATTTGAGAAGCAGCCAAGGTTTTGAACGCAATAGAGTAAGTGCTCGAGGAGAATCTTGTCCAGCACTTTGTGGATTGTTTCCATGCTCACCTTGCCGAACTTGTACAATACTGACAGCTCAATGGATGTGGTGTCGAGGTCTTCTGGTATGTCTTTGAAGGTAGATGCATCCATTAATGTTGGTGTCCTTGAGGCCATTAGGCTTGCAGCTCCCAATATTTCTTCATGATAAGCCCAAATCCATAGCCTTATGGCATGGCCGCCCATACAATAAGACCGGCCGCCCAATGAATTTGGCCGCCCACATGCTAAATTAAAAAGGGGCAACCCTATTTTTTATAAAGGAGGTGTGAAGCCAAAAAAGGAGATGGCGTGCAGACGGCAGCAGGCAGTGCATGGGAAGAGGAAGAGCTCATACTGAGCTCTGCGGGCATCGGATGAGTGTGGCCAAGGAACAAAAGTTGCTTAACAGGTGAAAGCGAACCTATTCGGCTCCGCTTTGGCTTGTTTTCATGCTAGTCATCACCGGGCCTGCCACGTCATTACCTAGATTCCTGCACCACGTCAGTCACGGCACCGTGACTGATGGGCAGGGCAAAAATAAGGATATAGGGGAAAATAAGGGCATGTGTGGAGTTGTTATTCGTAGAAGAGAAGAGGGGAGCAAAGCGGCAAGCAAGGCTCTCTCTCCCGATCTCCGGACCAAGCAAGGCGAGGCGAGGAGGTAATCAAGGCGTGAAAGGCTCTCTCTCTCTCTCTCTCCCAATCTCCGGACCAAGCAAGGCGAGGCGAGGAGGTAATCAAGGCGTGAAGGGCTCTCTCTCTCTCTCTCTCCCGATCTCCGGACCAAGCAAGGCGAGGAGAGGAGGTAATCAAGGCGTGAAGGGCTCTCTCTCTCTCTCTCTCTATCTCTCTCTCTCTCTCTCTGGATCTCCAATCAAAGCAAGGAGGCTCTCTCTCTCTCTCTCTCTCTCTCTCTCTCTCTCTCTCTCTCGGCTATAAGCAAGCAAGAGCTTGAGAAGCGACCAAAGCAAAGAGAATAGAGTTATGAGAAGGGAAGTTCAGGAATCTTGGAAGGTGAAAGAAACAAGGCTCTCTCTCCCTCTCTCGGCTGTAATCAAGTGAAAGAAGGTAAGCAAGGCAAAGCGGGAGAACAAGCAAGTACGAAGTCTCTCTCGTCCTCGACCTCGACTTAGCTCAATAACGAGAAGGATGCTTGGCAAGAGCAGGTAAGGTAGATCTCGGCAAGGGAAAGAGTGAAGTTTGGCAAGAGCAAATAAGAAGATTTTGGCAAGGGAAAGATAAGGCGAGTGAAGTTTACCGGATATGTACGTCCTAATCAGCTTCAAATGGCTCTAATGGTGGCAGGCATAAGTGAGAAATTTACAGTCGTAATCTAATTTGAGAGCATTAAACTCTCCTAACACCATCGGTGCCGTTAACGGCAAACATTTGTAATCAAATTTCACGTCGGCTAATCATTAGCAGCTTTAAACATTCCGGTTGTCAAATTTTTAGCGTTTAAGGTGTTTTTAGAGTCTTTTGCTTTGTGTTTGGCATCTAGTCTCTCTCACCTCCCACAGCCAGAGGCCCGGCGTCTGCCCAGCTCACGTAGTGAACACATATCCCCCGACAACGTGGCGGGGTCTGGATTGGCGCTCAGTACGGAGCAAGCAAGAGAGAGAACACTTCGACTTGGCATGCAGTTGCGTGAAGACAAAAGAGGGAGAGGGCAGCGGGGAGAGACTAGAGAGAGAGAGAGAGCGCGTGGCTACATGCCGTCTAGTAGAGAGCACGCAAGAGAGTGTGAGTGTGTGTGTGTGTGTGTATGTGTGTAAGTACGACAAGAAGGGAGAGAGAGAAGGTCACGCTAGAGAGAGAGTGAGAGAAGAGAGAGAGAGAGAGTGAGGCGGATGAGAGAGAATGTTTTTTTATCATGATTTTAGAGTGAGGGGGAAGAGAGAGGTTACAAATAATCGGACAGAGAGCGAGGGGAGTTAGAGAGAGAGTGAGGGGGTGTTCACACAGAGAAAGAAAAAAGGAAGAAGAGTATTTTAATGTCGACGGAAACTATCCCAACAGATCATAAAGATCTATTGAAAGTTTTATGCGCCACAAGGCAAGGGTGTCGAACTTGAAAATTATTTTTCTTTATTATTATATTTTCAATCGTCCAAAAATGCCAAAAATAGGCCGAAAATTAGCCGAAACACTAAAAATCACCCAAAAATCCAAAAAATTTCCTTTTTTTTTTAAGAAATCTCTAAAACCCATTGGCAATCACAATCAAACACTTTCGACACGCATAAGCACACCAAAAATAGCAATTTTTATCAAAAATGCCAAATTCGACAAAATCATCAACCCGGTCCTCCGAAATAGTAAAAAGCTCAAAATTTGATGAACGAAAGCCCAAATGCGCTCAAAATCAAGCTGTAAGCACACATTCAAAACGGCTCGTAAAGATCGCAAGATATCAAATTTTTATGGAGTTAAGCAAAAATTATAAAAATTATCCAAAAAATACCCTTTTTTTTTGGAAATTCTCCACACATAGAAGATTAGTGCAACCAAATAAGATCACAAAAAGCACATCAATTCAATTGCCAAATAATTTGATCAATAAAATCCAAACCACACAATTAAATCGATAAAATTAGGTCAAAATTTGATGCATTTGAAGTGTGTAAATCCTTTTTTGAGCGCCAAAACGCAGCAATTAACCATTACATACATCAAACATGCAATCAAAAATTGAATTAATCATGCACATTAAGCACTTTTTAGGCACACACACACTAATAATTGACAGTTTTTACCAATCTTTAGGTGCACACACAAAAAGGTAAATCTTGTCAAAATTGCAATGTGATTTCACAAATCTCTAGTTGGGTATGACCACAACCCAAATCTCTAGTTGGGTATGACCACAACACAAATCAATCATCACACAAAAAGGTAAATCTTGTCAAAATTGCAATGTGATTTCACAAATCTCTAGTTGGGTATGACCACAACACAAATCAATCATCACAATTGAAAAATCATTAAGCACACATTGATTTTTAGGTGCACAATCAAGGGCAAAATAGTGCACACACGTCTAAAATTAAGTATACACACACTCAATTAGAATGCACACATACTTGATTTTAGTGCACACACACTTGCAATTGACCATTCAAGCATGCAATTAGATCAATTAAGCACACAATTAACAACGCACATTCACCAATTAGCAATTGAAACTTGTCAATTTCATACACCACCATCTAGAAAATTTCGGCATTACGACGGCATGAAAACGAACAATCCAAAAATTTCATAGCATCATAGCATCAACATTGCATTGCATCAACCACATTACATTGCATCATGATGGAGTGTCTACGCAATTCTACACATCTTTAGATTCTAGGGAGGTTGAGAATACTACCTTGATTACCTTTCCATTGAAGATCGATTGAACGGTTGAAAGCTCCAATCCTTCGTAGCAAATTAGAGTGTAAGCTAGCAAAATTAGTGAAATTAGTAAGGGGTTAGTGTGAAATTAGAGTGTATAAACACACAATTGGCAAGATACGGTGACAAATTAGGGAATAATGAACACATTGCTTCATGCACACACATTCAAAATCCACAAAAACATAAACACACAAGTGAAATTAGTAGTAAAATTAGTGAGGAAACACAACCGATCGTGACACAATTACATTAGCATAGGCCATCGTCCCCGGAAACGGTGCCAAATGTTGGGGGTCCCATCGTTGCATAGCTCCAATGGCCAACAAAATTATCAATCCGGAGGGATGAGCTACCTGGCTAGAGCATGGAAACACTCACACAATTAGTGAGCTAATCATGGCAATGCGAATGGTTGACTCTACGAGGTGATCTTCTCGGCCTATGGAGGAGCTAAGCCACAATGATGGGCAATCTCCACATCCACGTCTCTTCACCTTCAATCAACCCAATCACACACACTAACGATTGCAAGATGCACACAACACAAATCCTATCATGCAACACACTAATCACAAGCACACACACATAGATCTATCAAGCACTACACTCCAATCAAACCTACATGCACACACAAGATTAGAGAGGGATTAACCACTAATTAGTTAAGATCTAACTAATCAAAGCATCATAGGCAATCATAAGAAGCATGAGAGAGGCATAGTGAAAGAGAATTAAGCATTGATTAGTGTTAACCAAGTCACATGAGCAAAGAGAAGCTCAAGGACTCCATAGCCACACACCTCAAGAGCTCTCACCAAAGAGTGCTCTCAACAAATGAGCTTGAGAACCCTAACTTCTTTTACACACTACCTTATATACCTAGGGTAAAATTATGCAATGTCCGGGCGCCCAAGGCCTTTAGGGCTCTACCACTTACTGAATCTGCTACCTAGGCAGACTACTGACCTGTTCTTTACAGTTTGGAACTCCCATTGAGCCCGTAACACATTAAGATATTACAATGGTTTGAAATAATTCAGGAATTTACAATACGTGACCATTTTGGGAAAATGTGGAAAATGTGTAACTCCAATCTTCAATGCTTCTTTGTATTCATCCTCGATGTGCATCTGTACGTCTTCCGTCTTTAGCAGCTCTTGTTAACTGATGCTGACTCAGTTAACAATGCCAAAGTTTTACAACTCAGTTAGCAATGCCAAAGTTTTGCATCTAAACAGCCTTTGAATCCACAACAACATTTGCAAAATTTTGCCCACACTTGTCATACAAAGTGAGCTTATATAGCCCACGACATAAAATGCAAGATGCAACAATTTCATCACCAGAACTGAGATCATGTATTGTACATCTGTCATCCACAAATTTGACTACAAGACCAAGTCTAGCAAGTGCTAATATAAACAAAAGATTCCTCTTGATCCCAGCCACATACAATGGATCAACAAGTGCGAAAGAACTGCCATTTGTAGTAGTAAGCACAATCTTTCAAGTCCCTTAACCGGATAAGAGACATTGTTGGCACAAGTGGCTGAATTCCCATGAGGGACATCCTTGAGAGAGGCAAACAAGTCACGATGAGAGGTAATGTGCTTTGTAGCACCACTATCAAAGTACCACACATGAGTATCCACAACAACTGGCATACATGCATCATGGACAGAAGGATCATAAGTGCACTTTGCACTAAATTTTGCATCAACATCAGCATCACAATCTCCTTTCACAAAAGACTCAACAATAGCTGCACTTGTAGTGGAACCAGCCTCTTTTCCCTTCAATTTTGGACACTGCTTGATCAAGTGATCATTAGCTTTACAATAATGACAACACATCTTCTTTTTGCCCTTTTTCACCAGAATTCCCAAATGAATTATTGCCAGCAAAAGCATTAGGCACATGTGATTTACCACTTGTAGAAGAACCATGAGAAGCGGTTACATTGTTGATACCACCTTTTCTTTGAGCAAAAATAAAGGCTTGTTGAACTGCACGGTGTTTAGACCTTTTTCTTTTGGAAAGCAAATCTTGCAAAAGCAATGTGCATAATGCATCAAACTTGACAACTTCTGAATTTCCTTGGGTCATACGTCTCCAAGTACTAGCAAAAGTTTGGTAAAATCTAGCAACTCATCAAGAACGGTCTACACAAAGGAACTGTCAAAAATGTATTCACGTGTAGAAATAAGTTGCTCATTGATATCCTTGACACCAGCAAGGAAAGTGCCATCTCAGATTCCTCATGCATAATCTTCGAATCCATCTCTTTACGCAACAATGCAATTTTAGCCTCATTGTGACTCGCATAAAGACTAGAATATCCCAAGCCTGTTTTGTAGATTTTGATGAACGAATATGAGAAGTAATAGTGTGCTTCACATACAACACAATCAAAGCATGATACTGCACATATTTTACATCCCAACAAGCTTACTCAGCCGTACGCAAAACAGCTTTGGCCAGCAACAATCCTGCCACCAAAACCTACAACATTCTCAACATCACATACATCCTCAGAATCTGGACGTACATCAGTGCCTTGCACAATATTCCAAACACCCTTTGGCACAAGGACATGTTGCATCATGTAAGGTCACATAGGGTAATTGTCCCCATTCAATCTATCCTCAACAACAAACATGCTTGAACACATTTGTGTTGTTGTCAACCATGAAAAATGTTGCACCTGATGTGAAAACTGCCCAAAAAGAGGAGAAATGAAGCGGGAACAACATGTGCTATATAGCACAAACCATAGAAGACTATAAGGGATCTGTTATGTAAAATATGGCATTGAGAAAAATTTTGCACAAAATGACAAAATAGCTTGTGCAATACTACCTGTAGTGGAAACGGAGGCCAAAATGAGTATGAATCAAAAATTTGAGCAAACAAAGCTTTTTGAGCTTATCCGAAGTCTTTGTCGACCTACTGACGCTCGTCATCAGAGAAAGTGAGCAGGCGTGTGATGGAGATGCTGGCAACTAAACCCAAGAGGATGCAACCTGCTTTGATATCGATTGTTGGAATTAGGGTTGCAGAAAAACACACGCAGCTTGGAGAAGATGAAGGAAGCTCAAGGCACACAACAGAGAGTGTATTACTTAGTGTGCAATGGAAAGATTAAGATAGCCATAGAGTGATGGGCGTATATACAATGCACAAGGGAAAAAACCTCCTAGCAAGGGAAAAAATGTCCCGGCTATCCTAAGTGTGTTCACACACATCACTACCACACGTATATGGTAACATCCTAGTGATGCATGGGTGGAGTTGGAGAGAGAGGAGAGTGATATATATCCCGATGAGTGGATAGGAAAGCTCCATAGTAAGCATGCGTGGAGAGACTATCCATGGTTCTTACACTATGTCCATGGGGAGTTTCTCAAAAATGCATACAATGGAAAATTCTATCCTTTTTATGCAAAGAATGTGATACTCATTGTTGTTTAGTGACCTCACTATTGATTTGACTTGCAATACTACACAAGAAGGTGAGGGGAAAGGGCAAGAGCGCAAGTGTCACCATCAATCAACCTCAGATGCCCTTTCTCGTAGCATGGATAAGGGAAGTCCAAAGCCCAAAGAAAGCAGCAATTGGACCATCTAACGGAAAGAAAATAGATCAAGTATTCATTGAAGAATTGAGGAGTCATCGGGCAAGAAATAGATTGAAAGGAGAAAATAGCAAGGTGGAAATTCAGATTCCAAGCAGGATGACTCCAAGCAAGGTAACTTCGAGCTATGCTTAGAATCATGTAGATCGAGTCCATCATGGGATTCAAGATTCTAGGGGCTCGATACACACCACCTCATGGTGACTGGACAAAGCGAGGGAAACTACCCTCCTTCATATCATCGTGCCACAAGGATTTTCAATACGCTTGGTTCCTTTCCACATGATAAGAAATACAAATAGAAGACAAGTATGATGTTTAAATCAAATTGGTTTCCAAGAATTGATTATGTTTTTCAAGCAACACACTCTTGGCACACTTGAACGCGAACATGGTGGAAATTTGGGTTGTTGGAGTGGTTCCCCTACATCTTGTAGTCCTTGTAGATGTAGACAATCTATGTGATGTGTTCAAGTCCTTCTAGCCCGTGGGAACATCCCTTGTCAGAGCACTCACACACCACTCCTTTCTTTGGGGCATGCATGCAAAATGTAGTGGTCATTTTTTCACATATAGCACATAAAAGAGATCGTCCTCACTAATAATATCATAGCGTGAAGTCTTTGTATTGACCAAATCTCTCTCTCTCTTTGCTTGTTCCCTCCCTCTCATGGCTTAGCCCCACTTGCACCCACCATAGCCAACCAATCCTAACAGTGGTATCAGAGCCAAGGATGGTGAGGGAATTCTAAACCGTGTAGGCAAAGAGGGCCTTGCTCAGATTGTTTGTTGCTTTCTTGCTCATAGCATTTGAAAATGTTGTTGTTGTGCATGAGGTTGTCCTAAGTGACATTTGCCTTTCAAAACGTTGTCTAGGTGGTGCATCAAAGTCGACGAGATTTTGAAGTCCCAAGCGCCGATGGTAGACGAGATTTGTTCTTATGCGCAAAGTTCTGTGATTGCAAGATTTGTTGTTTCTCAAAATCCACCTGCCTACTGCAAGTTTTCAAGCATTTCAAAACACTAGGAAAGATCCCTTTTCTAGTTGTCATTGCTCAATAGTGGTCATCATCAAGCTTTTTGGAGACTCAATTCTTGGCAGTGAATTTTATATATAAGTTCAATTGTTCATCAAATATGGCATCCAAAATCAGTAAATTCGAGGGTCTCAATTTCATTCGTATAAAATCAAAGTGAAAGGATACCTCATGCAGAAGAATCTATGGAGTGTCATTAAGCCTCTTTCAACAGATGAAGCAGAAACAATTGTTGCGATCACTCGAGCTTTATTTGCCAAACAACAAAGGAAAGATGAGCAGGTACTTCCTATTATTCTAATTTCTCCTTAGGACGATTTTATTCATTATTTAGATGATATCACATCTTCAAGCAAAGCCTGGATAGAATTAGAAACTCTTTTTGATGCCAAGGCTAAATATTCTAAAATGTGTCTAAACATGGAATTTTATTCTTTAACCACGCATCCTAATGAAAATATAGTAGTGCTAGCTAACAGGTTAATGAGCATCAGAACCTAGCTAGTATATGTTGAAGCTCCAGTACTTGAGGAAGGTCTTATTGCCGTTTTACTCAATAGCATAAAAGATCCTCTGTCTTCTTTGGATGGTATTGTGAATTCTTTGCAGGAAGAGGAGAAAAGAGCATCTTGTGCTAGTTCTTCTAAGGTTCCCAAAACATATGCAGTCAGTGGATGTACTTCTATATTAACTTCAATAAGACCGTCCACTAGTAGTTTGTGGGAAAAATAACCATCAAACAAAGAATTGCTTCACCAAAAATCATTGTGTTCATTGTGTAAGATAACCATCCTTCCAACAAGTGTTTCAAAAAGAACAAAAGTCAAATAAACTTTATTGATGGTGATGTTGAAGCACAAATGGTCGTCATCGAAAGTGATGTCCTTTAGTTTGTGAATTAGAGGGTTGTAATTTGTGAAGAGGCTATAACAACTTGTAACAAGGTGAATACTCACAATGGCCTGCATAATATGATGGGAGTGTGTGTGTGTGTGGCCCCCAAGTTAATGCCCCATCTGAAAAAACTAAGTAAGATGATAAGAGAGTATGTGGTCCTTAGTTTATGCCTCTTGAAAAAGTAAGAAAGAACACTGACTTTCTTATGAGACGATATTCAATCCAATAATCCTCCAAGTCAGAAAATCATAGCCACATACTGGCTCATATGTTATTATATTCATTCATTCATGAGATACCTCCTCCAGATCCCATCCTTACGTCCCAATGCTAACAGTGAAACTGATTTGAGATCTCTCTCATCCCTATAAAAGGTATCAATTGCCTAAAGCAACGTCATATGAAGCTCACGTAGCCAACCCAACATCCACTTGTTGTTGCTCCCACAGGAAACCCACACATTGAAAAAAAAGCATGAACCTCCTCTCCGCCCATAGCTGCCAGCTCCCCTACGCATCCGTTGCCCTTGCAGAGGTCACCTCAAATCCCTTGCCCACCATCTTGCTCAAATGTTTTCTCTACCTACTTTGACACCCGACAACCTCCCATTCCCCTTCGACAAGGATCTCACGTGACTCATCTTTTTCAGAATTTCCTCCAGCTGGTAACTCCTACAATAGTCCTCCAAGTGAGTAACTTACTAATGAACCTTATATAGACAAACAAGGTGAGGCATCACGTGGGCCTGCCAATGGATGGAACTCGCGAGGCGGACATCGCTAGGTGGTAACACAGATGGCTCTACATGGTGCAACTTGGGCATGTGAGGACGTGCATGAGGGGGCCCACGGGGCATGCCTAAAAATTCATTGGATGCTTTGGTTAACATGGCACAATAGAGAAAAAAACCTTTTAATTTGACTCATGACATGAAAAATTTGAATGCCTACTTGTATGTTCATCTTTTTCTCATGTCAATAATCAAATTCATTCATCCTCTCAACTAATTTCATGGAATAGCTTCTTGCACTCCCTTCTTGAATCAGGCAGCTCTCTCATTTTTCTACACTAGATTATCTTAATTGGCACAAGATCACTTGTGAGCTCTTCATACATGCTTGGTGAAGAGCAGTAGACTGTGGGTCGTTTCCTCATTTGCTCCATCATTGGAACTTCCAAAACACTCATTCTCTCCCAAAACCTTGAAGGGCATGAGGATTTATCTACAATATATACTAGAGTTGAGGCCACAAGACATGACGTAAATAAAGGGCCAGGTAGGCACCATGGGACGAGGTGGACGTTGGATAAGGCTATATGAGGGGGCCAGGAGAAGAAAGTAGGTTGGGGGGCTCGAGTGATCGATAGTAAAACATGTGCACATCCTTCTAATTAACAGGTTTGCTAAGCAAGTAGATGTCTGGAATTTTAATATAGCAAATTTGGAGTATTCTAGTGTTTTGCTTACATATGGAAATAGTGTACACACAACACACATGCAAACATACCTATACATAGCCTGACAAAGTTATTCCCTAATATCGAGAATAGAATATCGCATTGAGCTACTCCACATTCTTATTAAGAAATCAAGCATCATCCAGCTATGGGGTACCTCCGTTATATAATGCATCAGTGTGTGGCTAAGAACACGTGTAACTAAAGTTAGTAAAGCTTTATAGCTCTTAAAAGATGTACTCCAAGTTAATTTAAAAGACGTATTTCAACTGAGCTCTCTCCTCTGCTCGTGCTTCTTCTCCCGTCTCTCTGCATGAGGCCATAAAGGCCACAACAATTCTTGATCCAGCCCACAAGCCTGACTCAATCAAGGCATATATATGTTCCACACTAACAAGAAGTTGGCTGACACACTCACAATTTAGCAAACAATGCTGGCATACTGACATCCTAGTACATGTACCACAAGTGAAACTTTTTTTCATAGAGTATATGGAAGACTTAACATTAAGCACTCGGAGAGCAATGATGCTCGATTCAAACGAAAGATGTTGCAATTATTTGTCGCTACATCAAATCTATGTACTTTGGGGTCCACAGAGAGTCACAACAAATTCAGTGTTTCTCAAGATTCTACAATTACTTTATCTTGCTTTACCTACAATAGGCTCAGAGAATACTTGTCAGTGATCGAGTAAATTGCGTAAAATAATACTATCCCCTGTGTCATGATGCGTGTAACCATTGCAAAGACCCGAGAGGAAACCAAACTAAAAAACAAGGATATGGGCTTCGTATTATAGGAACTCAGTCCTTGGTATATGCATTCTGTGACTTGTCACATGTTAATTGCTTTGTAATGGTCACTCTACACTTGTGAGAACTACATGTCACAACAATTCTCTTGCTGTTAACCAACCATGATGAACAAAAATGGTTCTCTCTCTCATACACACGCACATGGGAACTTGAAGGTTTTCATTAAGCTTGAAAAGAATATATGAACACGAGATATTATACATGTGCAAACAAGGAGACATTAGCATGAACCCTAGAGAAGACAAGCTGTTCAGGTAAAACAAAATGTACAGCTTACAAATCAGAAATGTCTGCTCATGGATTGCCACATGCGATAAACAACAAGCTTTTGAAAGATATATATATACACAGAAAAAGACAGGCTCATGAGGATGACATCGTGAATGTCGCCTTTCTTATGAGGCACCATATTGCCAACGAGATTTTTAAAGAATAGGTGAAGAAATCCTAATTTGTGGATGACCTTTCCTTTCGAAGAAGAGTCTTTGCGTTGAGCAGATGAAGGCTTGAGAGATCCTGTGGAGTTGGTCAAATCTACAAGTCTGTCATCATCGTTTGGGGCAAATTTTTCTGCAGTGGGAGCGGATTCTTGTGGGAGGAGAGGATGCATGATATGCACAAAGAGGGTACCTGCACAAAGAGAGAGTAAGGAGAGAATACTTGTGGGGAAGGCAGTTTCTGAAACGTGGCAGAGAAAGGAATTACTTGGAGAGAGGGCTTTCGCTCTGCTGAATAGAGAAGAGCGTCGATGCTGCGCTTACCCTCGCTGAAGAAGAGAAGAGGTCCCGTCCTCCATGGCAGCAGGCTATGGCAGCAGCCATCACATACACACATGCCAAGAGGAAGGAGATGAAGTAGAGCAAAAGAAACAAGGTGACGCATCAGGTGGTCCTGCTAATGGATGGAACTCGCAAGGCGAACATCGTCAGGTGGTAACGCAGCGTCGCCGACAGCTCTACCTAGTAGCTCGCACGCACACGCCTTCTTCATACTGCCACAACGTTTCATCCACGTTTCCTCCTCAATCACATCATCGTACCTTCACCAAAAGCCCTCGAAACATGATGGTCGTCCACGTGGACGGCATCCTTCAAAGTACTCCCAACCCAACCCAACACCAAGGCCTTTCCTCAGCAGGCCAAAAAAAAAAAAGAACCTTGCATTGTCTCTTGCAGCAGTTTTATTAAGGAGGCGGGACCGCTGTCGACAGACTGGGAGAAACGACGTCTTACTCTGCCCTGCGTGCTACCGCTGCTACGTATAGCAGTCCTAACTCGAAGCGTGATAAACGATTCAGGATTTTCAGGTGTTTCTTTCAACAAGAACTGCAGACCTTGCTGGTAGTGAAGGCTGCATATTATTGGGTTTTCTATGCCAAGCGAAGACATTCAAGGTAAATGGAGGATGTGACAGCAGTTTTCCTCAAATGGATGTGCAAGGCAAAGAAGTGTGGGAAGAAGAGGCATAGGATGAAGTGCAAAGAAGATCTCACTGGCAGGCATGGCTCTTTCACATTCGTATGTGCATGATTTTGCCAGCCTCTTGTACAAATGCAGAAAAGAGAGAGACCTAGCCCAAGCTCTTCAGTTGCACCATGTTTTCGTTAGCCAGAGAGGGCTGGATGTCCATGGGCCAGAGCTTGTGTCTATACTGGTTGATTTGGGGAGCATTTGCCATGCTCAACAGGTCTTTGAAAGAATGGCTTCTCAGGACAACTTTTCCTGGAATGCACTCATCATAGGTTATGTCGAGCATGGTAAGCCAAAGCATGCTGTCTCTCTATACCAGAGAATGTCTGAAGTTCAAGATGATTCTATTTTTCCTGGTGGTTATACTTTTGTGGCCCTCTTAAGAGCTTGTGCCGCTCTAAAGGATCCAGGTCTAGGGCTTAGTGTACATGTGAAAGCTGTCCGGTTGGGTGTGCTGGAGAGCAACCCCTTTGTTGGTTGCTCTTTGGTCGATATGTACGCCAAATGTGGCGACATTTCTACAGCGCATGCATTGTTCAATGCCTTGCCCATTCAAGACACAGTTTCTTGGAATGCTCTTATCACAGGATATGCTGAGCTTGGGTATGGCAAGGAGGCTTTGCAGTGTTTCACTCGAATGCAGCAAGAGGGAGCCTCTGGAGATGCTGTCACATTTGTATGTTGCTTGAAGGCTTGCGGCAGCATAGGAGACATTCCCTTGGGCCAAGAAATTCATGATGAGGTGGTGAGAAAGGGGCTTGAATCACATAACCTCATTTGCAATGTGCTGGTTGACATGTACGCCAGATGTGGTCAACTTGTAACAGCGAAAGGGGTCTTTGATAAACTTCCAAGGCGAGACATCGTGTCATTCAACTCACTTTTGAACGGATTAGTAGAACAGGGGTGCTCGAAAGAGGCATTGGCCTTATCCCAACAGATGGAACACGATGGCTTTCCCTTGAGTAATGTTACATGCTTCTATATTTTAAGAGCTTGTTGCAGTGTAGGATCTTCAAAAGAAGGTCAACAGATACACACACAGATTTTCTCGAGAGGTTTGGAAAAAGAGACACATCTTGGAAGCTCTTTAGTCGATATGTATGCAAAATTTGGCTTGCTTGTGGATGCTCGTAATGTCTTAGACAGACTGCCTAGTAGGGGTGTTGCTGCTTGGACTGCATTGATGGCAGGTTACGCTGAACACGGACATGGGAAGCAACTACTTGATTGCTTTGAGCAGATGCGGACTGAGGGCATCTCTCCAGATGCTTTCACGTTTTCTTGCAGCCTTAAAGCTTGTGGAAGCATAGGAGCTACAGAAGATGGCCAAGAGCTGCATGCAGAGATTGCAGGCAAAGGCTTAGAGAAAGAACTGCTTGTAGGCAACACACTGGTCAACATGTACGCAAATCTGGGTCTGCTTGCAACTGCTCGAGCTGTGTTTGACAAGCTACCCATCCAAGATATGTTGTCTCTCAATGCACTTATTGCAAGCTACTCTGAAAGGGGTTATGGCAAAGAGGCTCTTCACTGCTTTGACCAAATGGCGCACAAGGGCATTGCGCTAAACCCAGTCACAATCATTTGTGCCTTGAAGGCCTGTTGTGGCGTCGGATCTGTAATGAAGGGAAGAGAAATTCATGTGAAAGTAGTCCTGACAGGAATGGAGCAAGAGCTTCGTATCGGAAACATGCTGATTGATTTCTATGTGAAGTTCTCCTTGCTTGCAGAAGCGCAAGTACTGTTCAGCAGACTTGTTACAAGAGATATAATCTCATGGACTGCCCTATTAGGAGGGTATGCTCACAAAGGTTTTACCAATGATGTCTTCTTTATTTTCGGAAGGATGAAAGAAGAAGGTATAACACCAAATGCTGTGACCTTTGTCCATGTCCTATACGCATGCAACCATGCAGGGCTTGTGAAAAAGAGCCAGAGCTATTTCGAAGCCATCACTGAGGAGTATGGTCTGACCCCAGAAATTGATCACTACACTTGCATAATTAGCCTCTTGGTTCGTGCAGGCCACACAGACAAGGCAGTATCAATGATGAGGAAGATGCCAATTCAACCAGACCTTGTCATGTGGCAAGCTGTGTTAGGTGCTTGCTCGAAGCGGCCCACTATGGAACTTACTGATTTACTTCATTGAGGCTAGATGAACGGGCTACATGTTCACTATCTACAGACGTGCTGGCTCATATGAAGAAGCAAACAAGGCCGAGGCAAGGAGAACTGAAAACCCAGGTTGGACTTGACTCTCATCTGAAATTTCGGTTGTGTTCTAGCTCATTGGAGCAAAAGGGAGCTTCATGAAAGAAATGAGAAGACGAGACAAGGTCGAAGCAATGAGAAAAGAAAAATCAAGCTTGGACTTGACTGGTACCTGAACTTTGGGTTGTGTTCTGTCTAATTGAACCAAAAGGAAGCTATATGAAAGCCATGCCAATGGATGAAGATTGGGGTGCTTTGGCTTTGCTTTCTAGATTTGCACAGGGAGTGTGAGCTTTGTACTCGATTTCAAGTGGGAATCTTGTGCTGAATTAGTTATGAACACCAGTGAAGAGATAAAGCTCTGTTTTCTTGAGAAGCTGCTTCTCCTCATGACCATATTGGTGTTCATGCAGAGTGCTTTGTATGCCTTAGGGAAGGCTGCTGGTGAATGAGGCGGTTGATGAGGAAGAGCATGGTTGATGAGGAAGAGCATAGTCGATCGTGGTGTGGCCACAGGATAAAGAAAAAGTATGTGTGCCGCTGGCATAAACATAGCAAACTCATTCCAATCTTTTTTGGGTAGCTAGCGAGCAGTGCTGGGGCTTTTTTGAGACAGTACCTTTAGAACTCCCGGCACAGTGCAGACTTTCAAAGAGAGTAATATCCAAAGAGAGTTATCCCCAAAGAGAGAAGAATTTGCAAGCAATCAAACTGCTAGAAACATGGTAGTTTTCCTCTTGCAGTTAGCCCTTCAAGAGTGATCACTCTCTCTTGATTAAAAGGTCTTGAGCTCAAGACTCATCATATAGATCTTGAAGGTGTCTCCTTAGACATTAACATTCTTCTTCTTCTTTCAAAAATGTGCAACAAAACAATGCACTTCCAATGAGGACACCCGATTGTCTGGGTGTTCTATTGTAAAGGACAGCTGGTAAGGGCCTTACAAACAATGCTTTTTCAGAGTGGCTTTCCTAGAAGGGCGCAGAAATCTGTAATGGATTATGGTCGCCATTGTCTCTTATGACTACTATGTTTTTTAACTCAAATGATAAAGCCCCAAACCATGTTAAGACACCCATAACATAGTTTGATATTTTCAACAACAGAAAACAACAATTTTTTTGGGTTTATGGAAAATGACATACGCAGTGCTTGCACGAGAAGATTTAACTAATATGGTTGAAGGTCTTTCTTTAAGAACAAAAAGCATAGAAGGGATATGTAAGTTCTTAGACAATGTGATTAACCGTTATGGTTGTATTGGGAAAATAACAGTTGACAGGGGTGAGTTGGATGTTGCAAAAGCTAAGGAGTTTTTCTCTAGGTTGGGCATTAAACTCGCTCTCAATACTGCATACAATCTTAAAAGGAATGGTAAATCAAAACGTGGGCATTCTCCTATCATTAGATCTTTGGCTAAGGCTTGCAAAGGAGAACTGGGAGAGTGGCTTAGACTATTGCCTTATGCTTTATGGACTGATCGTAAGACTCATAGCTCGACTAGCTACTGGCTATATGCCTTTTGAGTTGATGTATGGTAGGAAACCTATGATGCCAATTGAGAATGTAATTCCCACATGGAATGTGTTGCCTTGGAAGGATGGAATGAGTAGGGAAAACCTTCTTGCTTTGTGCATACAACAATTAGAAACAAGGCCTCAGGATATTGAGTTGCAATAGCATGATTAAAAGTTGCAAGGTTGAAGAATAAGGACAAATTTTGTAAAAGGCACAGGCTCACACCTAGAGCTATTGAGGAAGGTGATTGGATGTTGGTGTATGACAATAGTCTTGATAACCAACATTCAATGATAAGAAAGCCTTTCAAGCATGTACACGGGAATGCAACTTATACCTTGCATGAGTTAGATGGACAAAAATGAAGATTTCCATTGCAGGGAAAAGAATTAAACTAATCAAAATAAGAAGCGATACAGATCCCTTTGTTTCACAAAAGTCAAAATGAAGTCTCTCATGAACATGTTATGGATGAATATGAAGAAAGAGATGATGATGCACTGGACTTTGTTGCAAGTGATGATGAAATCGACATGTACGTTGACTTAAACGAAGACTGAAGTTGCAAAAGATATATGTGGCACATGTCGAAGGATGTGTATGTTTAGAGGGGGTGGATGTCGTATCGTAGCACGTGCATAATGTGAAATTAAAATATCTATCTCACTCTCAATGATTTTGTTATTTGGGACTGAGTGCTATAATGTACATAGTGTGATATATGCAAAAATAGATGCCATAGTTGCAGTTCTGTATATACCTTGTCGGGAGAGCGAGGCCCTAGATGTGGTACTATGGCATGTTTTGTCACATAAATATATTCCTATTTTGCTTAAGAAATGTACAAATGTCAAGTGTACGAAAGTGGCACACTCGTTTTACCTAGAAAGTTGAGTGCGGGCGATCTCGACAAAAAAAAGCAGATTTTATGCGCGGACATGAGAGATGCATCCAGAGTGTTTGCTAAGTGTAAAAATGAGGTGATGAGATTTAAGTCCAATAAGAATTTACCACGATTTTAGGGATTCATTCCAGTTCATTTGGACTTTTTACGGGAAAAAAAGGACATTTTTTGGGCTAAAAATGACCCAAAAATGCTAAAACATGGTTCAAATTGTCCTTTTGAGGGTCCTTTATAAACTATATGTAGTGTGTGGTAAAATTACCTCCTTGTATCTTTGAGCTTACATGAAGGGTTCTGCTTGTTTAGTCACAAGTTAATGTTTTGACAAATTTTGGTTTAACAAAATTTCAAATGTGGATCAATTTATGTGATTTATGTAAGATTGAATCCCAAAAAAATATGTATTTGATTGGTTTTAAGGCATTGTAACCAAATCTACTACCCACTTATAGTGCATAGCTAGTGGGTATGTAGAGTGCAACCCATCACGATGACGTACATTTTAATACATTTGACAGGTTTCACAAGAATCCACAAAATGAGATACATCTTTATACATACCTTTCCACAAATACCTCTCATTGATTTTGAGAAAGGTGGCCCACACACCTCTGTGTCCAACATAAAGACTCTCATGAAAGTTTTTGATAAGATACCTTTTAGTGTCCTCATCATTCACAACCCTCAATGGCATTCCATTTCTTTGCTTTGGATGCTTCCACAAGTATCCATCTTTGAAAAAGTATCCATAGGCTTTTTTGCGTATTCTTTTTGAATCTTGATCAATCCACCCTTCTTGCCTTGTCAAAGTGCTCAGATAACGTCCAATGAGCAACCAGTTTCCTTGATATAGGTTCTCTGTAAATAAATCAAGTGCATTTGACAGGCAAACATGATCACCCTTCGCATGAGAGCTACGATAAAACCTTGTGCCTACATCATTACCCTAAAAAATAATTTCTTCTTCATTTTCATATCTTGCTCTAGAAAGCATATCTGCAACTGGATTATCTTTCCGTGCAATATGCTTAAATTCAAGATTCAAGGACTTTATGTAGGCAACCTATCTCAACATAGCAATGTTAGGAGGAGTAGAGAAGCTTGTGATCATTCCAAGAAGGGGTAGACAATCAATCTCGATAATTACTTTTGCTCCTATCAGATACTCTTTATCACATTTCAATGCTATAACTGCTTCCCATACTTCCCTTTTCACATGTAGATAATTGCGTTGACGAGAACTTAGGACCTTTGCTCCAAATCTCACTACATATCGCTTACCATCTTCATCATCTTGGCCAATCTCCCATCCAATTCCTGTGGGGCTAGTATCCAGTATCACAATCACATGTCTTCCGCATTCATACTTTACTTTAGTTGGCGACATAAGCAACAACTTCGTTAATTTCCTCATGGCATGTATATGCATTTCTCCATTGAAATTTTTGGTTCTTTCTCAAGAGTTGATACAAAGGTTCTACTACATGTGCATAATATGTAATCCAAATAACATAAAACACACATGCACCCAGAAACCTTCAAACCTCAAACACATTTATACATTTCTCTTTCATTCTCTGAATTACAACAATCTTTGTAGGACAAGGACTTCTACCATATGGCCCACACATATGTCCTACAATAAGAACTTCATTCACACCAAACAGTGACTTTTGATCAGACAAGATAAGGTTCACCTCTTCCAACCTTGACAAGATATTATCACAATCATTGATATGGTTTGCCACATACTTGTAGCACCCCCTCAAGTACATAGCCACGTCTATATCACTTACATCACATACTGACTTTTGACCAGACAAGGTAAGTTCATCTCTTCCAACCTTGACAAGATATTATCACAATCATTGATATGGTTTGCCACATACTTGCGGCACCCCTTCAATTACAGAGCCACATCTATATCACTTACATCACATCCTTTAATCGCACAATATCAAGAAGGGCATCATAGTTTGAGGTATAAAGTCACATAGGACTTTGTTCCTCATGGTAGTCAAGTCCCTGCTTTCCATTGCTAGTTGGAGCTGATCATACCTTGAGTACAAATCTCCCATAGAATATATCGCCCTTTTGGAGAATGCCTCTGCAAACTCATCTACAACTGGCCTTGTACCCACATTTTTTATTGTCACCTTATTCACAGGTTGCATATCTTGAATAAAGCGTAAGGAACCAATTTTCTTTGGAACTGTGAACCACCTATTTGAATATGGAGCACAAGAAGGCTCCAAAATACCCATCTTGATCTTTTCATTAAGCAAATCAATGGGTTTGGAAAATGAGCCTTTGGAACTGGAATAAGTCTCAAGTTCCAAGGTACATGAGGGATAGTGGAGATCACCATAGGAGAAACAATGAATGGATCAACACACCCTATCTCATGTGGCTCAAATGCAAAATCCTTTCCATGTTTGGCAAGCATTCCTTAAAATCATATTCTTTTAACCTCTGTCAAATTGTCCTTGCAACCAATCATGAACTCCTTCAAAGTATCATGTGTACACTTATGTCCAATCTTGCTCGGGTCACAAAGACTAGGTTGCAAAGCAGCTTGATCCATGCCACATACTTGTACTTGGCCTCAATCGTACATCAACACCTTGAGAATTTTTGAAATCCTCAATGACTTTGTACATTTCTATTGAGCGTACTTTCACAACCTCACTTCCCATATGTAAAATTGAAATCCACTAAAGACTCCAAGTCTTGCATAGTATCCACAAACAAACACTCATCAAACACACCTGCAATGCATTCATCATGTTGTCTTTCACCTCGCTTCAAGTCCTCACACTTTGTAAAAGTGATAGATCCATAGTCTGTTAATCCTACAAAACCTGTAGAAAGCGTTTCTTTTGCATATACATCATGTGAGAACTTTTGCTTCTTGTACCACTGCAATCCCGCTCTACAATGGTACATTGAAAAACCCCCTCATATATAGTCCTTGAATTCTTTGTTTGTTTCTGGCAAGGGTTGCAGTCTGAGACTTTCACGGTTCCTTTCATGGTCCACACAAGCAGTAAGGAATTGGACCGTGCACTTTCCATCCCTACTCCTTATCCTAGCATAAGCTTAACCATTTGTCCATCATTTGTTTCCATACGAGTAGAAGTGTTGTATGGATGCCCAAGGATGAGAGGGTATGTAGACATCTCCTGGAAAAAGAAATTTTGGTCATCTTTCACATCCCCTATAGTCACCCTTACATTCAGACAAGATCCATATAGCTCCCTTGATGAGTTTTTTGCTGCACGGATCATCCATCAATGATTTATATCGATTGGCCATTTGCCTTTTTGATATAGACTCTTTGACATAAGATTAATTTTTGACCCATGATCTATCAGCACAATGTATGGCTCTTCAAAGTCTCCCACTTTCACTAGGGTCTCTATAGTCGCTCTTGCCCAATGACTCTTGGAGTAATAACTCTTGTGAGTGGTCTCGACTTCATCTTCATCATCCAAGAAATGAACCTGTTTTACTCCTCCCCTAGACTTGTAGCATCCAACAATAGACATGTACTCCCTACGCATTTAAAGTCTCTTCTTCACCCTGTACATGGATAGATTCAGTAAGATACATCCAACAATAGTTTCATCACCTTGCTCACCATAGACATGTACTCCCTATGCATTTAAAGTCTCTTCTTCACCCTGTACATGGATAGATTCAGTAAGACACTGCCGCTTCCTCTTGATGATATCAATTATTTCTTCATGGAACTCCCTCTTTGCTATTTCAAGGACCTCACGCAAGGTAAATTTCACCTTACTATTCAAAATCCTTTCTTCCAAAATCTTTTTGAGATCAATTTCTGTCTCTATATCAGATTGGAGTTTGTAGGCCGGACCCTTTGCTTTAGCTTTTGTTGCATCCTTTTTCTTTTCTTTAGAGGCTTCTTGCATAGGCACTTCGGGGAGGCATCTGCATAGGCTTCTTGCAGGGAAGCTAATCTAGGAGGCGCTGTGTCATTTTTGCCTCCACTCCTCATGGACCGCTTTGAAGGCCCTTCGTCCCCATTCTCACGCCTATGTTTCTCTTCGACCAACGGCCTCATTGGCTTGACATCTAGCAATGTAAGCATGCATTGACAAAGAGTCTACAGGGTCATTCTAACCTGTTTCTAGCGGAATGCAATCTCCAGATTCATGCAAGACCTCTTTAGTCATTTTACCCTTCACGACAGACTCTATTTCACATGGACACAATTCTCCAATCCCATTAGATGCTTCTTCTCCAACCTTGATACCTTTTTTATAAATAGGTTCTACCTTCAACCCATAGGCAGCTGTCTCAACCATTGATATGGCATGGCTAATAGGCATGTCCTCAACTAGATTCTTCATCCCACCTTTCCCAAAATTTTCCCCAAGAGCTTATCTGTCTCAATTAAGTGAATCTTGACATCTTTAAAGAAAACAAGCTCCTACATCAAAGCATCTTAAAAACTTTCACAATCCCTCATTGCGTGGTCTGTACTGTAACACCATATGCATATATTTACAAAGCCCGCTCTGTTTTGAGGTTGTTGCCCTTTAGATTGACCTGATGGTTGCCCCTTTTCTTCTAGCCTTGTAAGCTTTAACTTTAGCTCTTGCATTCCTTTAACAATATCATCCAAGATGGATTTGTCACTCTTTGGAACCGCAATCATAGGCTTTGGGACTCTCGGGAACACTTGAGGCTTGAGTAGGGTTAACTATCATCTTTTCTCTTTGTCGTTGTCTCTTAGCTAGTAGTGAAATGGCATCTTTGACCTCATTCCAATCAGTCTTTAAGCCATGTTCCGCATCCTTATCCTCAAGTAGTACCTCTAGCTTCTCTTGAATCTTTTTACCTGCTGTCTGCAAAAATAGCTATGTCTTCTAAAAGTTTAGGGTAGCCTTTTTAGTTCTTGAAAGTTGATCATAACGGTGTTCAAATTCCCTTAGCAGTTTCGTAGGAGAAAGTCCCTCTTTTGGTCGAACTACCCACTCTAAAAAAGTCCTCTTTGTTACCCTTTTGGATTCCTCCATGAAATACTCTTCCTTCAAGGCTAATTTGAATGCTTCCCAAGTTCCCCCATGGTCACTTCTAATTCCACTTACATGCTCTCTGATCTCAAGAACCACAGCTAGCTCGAAACTTTGTACCATCTCTGCTTCAAGCACTCGATGCAGCTCCATCTCCTTCACATACCCACAAAGATACTTTGTTATATCTTTACCATTAAACTGGTCCAATTTCTTCACCACTGATTGAAACCCAAATTGGTGGCCTCAAAGCCTTAAATACAAGGTTGGAACAGCACGGCACTACACTAGCAAACCATATGTGCAGGCTTTGTATCCCTTCATAGAGGAGCTCAAAGTGCTGCTATTGATGCTCTAAAATGTTTCTTCAGCTCTCATAGTCACAACACCATGAGTGATGTGGAACTTTGAGCCATTTTTTTAAATCATTTTTGGGTAATTCTTGACGATTTTTTTATCATTTTTAACCCAAAAATGCCCTTTCCTCCCCCCATAAAAAGTCCAAACAAGATGAGAAAAATCCCTAATATTGTGAAAAGATTCCATTGGGATTAAATTTCATCTTCAATGTTATTTTTACACTTGGAAATTACTCCGGATGCATCTCTTATGCTTGCACATAAAACCTACTATTTTTTGCCGAGATTGCCTGCATTGAACTTTCTAGGCAAAACGAGGGTGCCACTTTGATACACTTGACATTTGTACATTCAAAAAGCAAATTAGGAATATATGCCATAGTGCCACATCTAGGGCCTGGCTCTCCTGACATTGTATATACGGAATTGCAACCGTGGCATCTATTTTTGCACATATCACAGTATGTGCATTATAACATTCGGTCCCAGATAACAAAAGCATTGAGAGTGAGGTAGATATTTTAGTTTCACATTATGCATGTGCCATGGCACACCATCACATTATCTAAGATCTTAGTCAAGTGGAGACATGCTAGATAACATGTCACATCCCACATTTGCTATGCCTAGAGCCACACCTACGAACTTTGGGACACCGTACCAAGCATGGGGCTCAAGTACCATACGTATGTCAAGTCCAATTCCGATCCCCATTTCATGTGTAACTTTGAGAGATCCTATATCCACTATACCTGCCCATTTAGGTGATTTGACAACATCTGCTCAAACTATTGGCCAATCTATTATGGAGAATATATGTGGCCTAGAAGCAAGGCGGTACAAGTGGCCAAGCTCACATAGAAATCTAGTTATGATAGAGATCTTAGAAAGAATATTGAGATATTCAAACACGTATGCCATTGCCTGGAAGAGCACAATGAGTGACATAAGTGTAAGGATTTAAGCTTGTGTTGGGGGTACCATCGTAGCATAGCTCCAATGACCAACAATAATTTTCATTCCGAAGGGATGAGCTACCCAAATAGAGCATGGAAACAATCCCAAATTACTGAGCTAATCATGGCAACATGAATGGTGACTCTATGAAGTGAGATTCTCGACCTATGGAGGAGCTAAGCCATGATGTCTGGCAATCTCCACATCCACTTCTCTTCACCTCAAATCAACCCAATCACACAAACTAACGATTGCAAAGACGCACAACACACATTTAGGAATTTTGGGGAAAATGCATAATTTTGGGACGAATGTTTGTGAACTAAGTTCTTGAGTGGTGGTTGCATTCTGCTATGTTGTGGTGTTGTCGACCATTGCTGTCAAGTTCTAGATTATATTTTTCAAGTACTAGGTTACATTATTGTCAATCTTTGGTGTCAACTTTGCTAGGTTGCATTGTTGTCACTAGTTGGGTGTCCAATTCTACTAATTCACAGAAGTTGCATTGTGCTAGGAATTCAGATTATGTAGAGATCTTGGAAAATATTGATGTTTAGATGGGGATCAAGAGTATCCAAAGAAATGGAGAAGGTTTATGTTTGACTAGTAAAGTGAAGGTAGATTTGCCTTGTTCTAGATGTAGAAGTAGAATTCAAAGAAACTTGGAGGGCCATAGATGGTTAAGTGTGGGGGGTTGCCATGTTTGCCATGTTCAATGCCACTTCTTTCAAAGCTTGGTGTGGTTGTGCTAAAAAACTCAATTTTGGAATGCGTTAGTTTGTGATAGAGAACTCATTGCTATTTTATGTTTGACGACAAAAGAATATGGCCTTTTTCTTTATTTGTAGATCCCAAGGAATAATTATTCTACAAGCACAAATGCTAAAATCTGAGTTGTATTCAAGCTAAAATGTTGAAATTGGAGCTAGCTAAAACACTCATTACAAGAGCAAACAACCCAAAACACAAAAGCAAGTTGACAAGAGATAACAGACACTTGCAGGAAAGAGGGTACTTTTTATCACATTTTTCCATATAGTGCTCAACAATAGGAGCTTTTTGGGAGAAACCATAACTAGCTATTAGCATTGGAGGGCAAGGAGCCATTAACTCCCCATCTGCTCCAAGGTTAACTGCCCCAATAGCACCTAGTTAGGCACGTAGTTCCTCTCTCACAAAAGTTTTCAAAGAAATGACAAGGACTAAAATGAATGTTTTGATCTAAAAACTTTCGTAGCACTTCTCCTGTACACTCTGTTGAGACAAGGCTCAAACTAGAGATTGAGGCTTCAAGTTCCACCCACAGTTTGAGGATTCCACTTGGTACTTTTTTAGCTTAAACGTCAAAAAGTGAAAACTACAAGAGCAACAAAATTAAAAAAAAAACAATAAGAAATTTGCAAGAGGTTTTAGACATTTTTTACGTAAGTAATGTGGACTCATGAGTTTCCACTTTGGAGGCATTGCATCATTTTCAAGTGGAGGGAAAGGGACCACAAGCCCCCCCATCACCATGGTCATCCGTTGCCCCAACAACACCTACCTAGGTATGCGATGCACCTTTCACAAAAGCTCATGACTCATGAGATTGTTTTAAATCATAGTTTAGGGTGTAAGATGAGAAATTGTATAGTGTAAAACCCCCAATAAAAGTAAACTTTCTTTTCTCAAGGATTGATGAGATCCTTTAATAGCTTTTCAGTCTTATCAGCTCGAATCTTTCCAGATTCTTCCTGGCGGCATCGTCTCACATGCAATTTACCACACAAAAAAAATGAGTTGCACTCCCAATGAGTGGGAATTGAACTCTCATGGGATAGAGAAAGAGAATGCATCATGACCATCCCATCATCAAGCACTTGTTGTCCATTGATCAAACCTTGCGTTAAAAAAATAAACATGTTCATCATGGGCGTTGCACGCAGGAGGTTGGCTGCTGCATCCCTTCTTCGCTAAAAACTCTGTAAGCCCTCGTGACCCCTCGTGGATACAAATGCGGGCAGACCTACTAGTCGACGTCCAATTGTCCCCCCCCCCCCACACACACACACACACATTCACAAGCCTCGTCCTCGTGTGAATTTGTTGACAATCGAGGCTAGCTATGGTGGGTGTAGCTTGAGGCAAGCCATGGCATGGAAGATGAGCAGTAGAAAACGAGAGAGAGAGAGAGAGAGAGAGAGAGAGAGAGAGAGAGAGAGAGAGAGAGAGAGAGATCAAAGATTCGACACAATATGAATAAAAAGTAATACGCTATATTCTTTGATTGAGAGCTTACAATGTATATAAAGCCATAAAAACCATGCAAAACTTGACTTTAACTGATCTTTCTACTGCATGCCTATAAGAGGCTTTTCCCATGGGCTGACTGACAAAGGGCTTGAACCCAACAATCCCCCCCTCAAGTCCGAAATGGACAAGAAACTCATGATACCTCGAGTTTTTGGTATACTCTTCAACTGAGAGTTTTAGGTTTTCTCACAACCAAGGATTTCTGGTTTATCCATAACTTGGTGCTAGATCAGTAACCCCCCCTTGAACAAATAGGGTGTAGGACAAATATGTAGCTACCAAAAATGGAGTTTTTGGTTCACTGCCAGACCTTGGGTTTCAGGTGTACCCAGTAACCTCATGAGAAGTGCAACAAAATGGGCTGAGAACAAATACTTTTGGGAGGTCTTACCATTTATAGATGGTAGTGTCTATATCTCGTACAATTTTTGATGTGATGACAACCGACAAGCATGACAATAACTGACAACTGATGATCTAAAAACAAGGCTTTGGACAATGCTATTGACAATGGACAAAACCATAGATCTATGACATTAAACTGGTTTTGAAAAACTTGTACTGTAGTCATGAAGCAGATACTCATGTGAGATGTGTAGATGTATCGAGTGCTTGAAGCAGAACGTTCTTCACTTGCTTTCTTGATTGATGAACTTTGATTGTGGAGTCTCATATTTGTTCTTCTTTTAGTGACCTTGATTTCAATATCCTGCATTGAACAATGGCAATATGCAGACCCTTTTGAAATCTTCAAGCTCTACAAAGCCGTCGAACCGATGACAGTGCCACAAGATGCTTTCACTTTTGAAATACGTCCGGCTCTGTGACTCCTTGTAAATTGTCCTCCTACCTCATGCTGTAAATCGAATATTGAGCAGAGATTACCCGAGGGTGAATAGGGTGTGAGCGTCCGCTTGCTTAGAGGGTAAATTTAGGTTAGTTGTTGAGAGGAGCACCGAAGGCCAAGAGATGGTCTCTAGAAGAAATATGTCATATGTGATGTGTTGTTTGCGATAGGGGCTTCTACTACCACACAATCCACATATACAGTGCGATAGATTCCACTAAACCTCTCTGACGTGCTGATGCATCTACTATAGTGGCCACGCCACAATTCTGGGTGTGTGTGTGTGTGTGTGTGTGAGAGAGAGAGGGTGATGATTGCACAAGCAAAAAGGGTAGAGGGGTGAGGCAGGGTACCAACCAAACAATAAGGAAGATAAATTTTTTTTTAGGAATCTTTAAACTTTTGATTGCATAAGCAAACAGTGCAAGGATGAGGCAAGGTACCAACAATGAAAAAGGAAGGAAGAGAAAAAAATCCTAGGAATCTTTAAACTTTTGATTTTTAATGATTGAGTGAGTCAATTGACTAGAATAGGTAGAATTGGTATTTTATTTTTAAGATGTGGTTTAAGTAGAGACATGGACATCAAGAATTCCACTTGAAACAATTTTATGAAAAAGACTTGCCAAGTGTATTATTATGGTATTCCTAGATTATAGAATAGATTTAAATGAGGTCAATGAATGTTTTGTTATGCGATGTTTGAGTTTTTTCTTAACAGCTGAGCACATCTTATAGACAGAGGCTAACTTTGTGAAGATAAGCCAATTGAGTACAAAACAAGATAAGGTTCATTGCGAGCAATATAAGTAATTGTAGATGCATTCAAGTGCCACATTATCAAGATCATAGGACACATTAAATAGATTTATTTTTGGCTTTAGAAGGTTCCTCTTTGCAATATACACAAAGATGGCAAGAAAAAGACATAAAAGTATGCCCGAAGTTGAAGTCTTTTAGCGAAAAGTTACATGTATTTTACAAGAGGTAGCTTGAAGAAAAACACATTGTCTCAAAAGAATAAACCTTAGTTATCTTAGATCTACTTCATGTTATGTCACCTTATCACACATATTTTAGCATTTTTGTAAAATATATGACAAAGTATTCATGTCCTCATCAAGTGTGAATGAAATTTGCACGACTATGTCTAGCACTAAAAAACAATTGAAACATAAAAATACTATTAGTGATGCTTTTAAAGTTGCACTACTTGAATAAGTGCCAAGTATTGACCATATCTAAAATTAAATGTAATATTTATTTATCTTGGTGTAAATTTTTTTATGTTTCCATTGGTTTTCATCATAATAGATTCTATTTTATTCTAAATTTTTAGTATATGTGGTACACATTTGGAGTTTTATTAATTTCTCAACACTTGCTTGTACGTGCTATTGAATTGATCAATACAAACAAATAGAGGATGCTCCATGGAAGTATCTCATGGAATTAGATTCCATAATATATAATAATCTTTCCCAAATGCAAACACAATTATGCTCATCATCAAGAGTAATTGTAGCATCTGTGCTCAAAGAGATGTCCTCCACCAATCAAGCATGTGATAGAAGGTTGTGCATTTGAGTGATGAACCACACTCATCTCCTCTTTGATGCTAATTGATATTGATTCTTTTGGTTTGTTTAGATATTCTTGAATCTATTGAAGATAGCAAAATAGCACCACCCCCATGAAATTGTCTCATGTATAGATCCTTCATATATGTGTTATTTAGTTGCTAAAAGAGGAATGCTTGTACTCTTCATTAAGAGAATTCATTTTGCTCTCAAAGAGATTCCCTTCACAATCTAGCATGTGACAAGTAGTGGTTTATTGGGAGTCATGAACCATACCCCTATCCTCTTTGATCTATTGACAATGATGTGTTTATATTGTTCTATTAATATTTAAGACATACAACGTAATCAAAAGGTAAAAAGTTTATGAGAATGATCTCATGGAAGCAACATATATTTACATATTACTCATTGGAATACTAAGCATGTGCTTGCTCTCCATAAGAGAGAGTCCCTACCTTTGTGATTAAAGAGATAATTCACTTGCTAGGCTCCACAATTTTGCAAAAATGAAGTATGTTTGTGCATATTCCACTTACATGAGAATAGAGATTATATCTTTCTAAGGTGAACATTGCATGGTTATTTAGATTGATAATATTGTGAACTCTTTGATCTATGATAGTGATTTATTTGTATTGTTCTATTAATATTCAAGAAATGCAACATAACCAAAAGGTTCAAAATCCATGAGAATTATCTCATGGAGTAGCCTATATTTACATATTACTCATAGGAATACTAAGCATGTGCTTGCTCTCCATAAGAGAGAGTCCCTGCCTTTGTGATTAAAGAGATAATTCACTTGATAGGCTCCACAATTCTACAAAAATGAAGTATGTTTGTGCATGTTCCACTTATGTGAGAATAGAGATTATATCTTTCTAAGGTGAACATTGCATGGTTATTTAGATTGATACATATAAAACAAAGCATCGATATACTTTTAGTACTCTGGAAAAATGAATTGGTTTGCAATAGAGAAACCAAGTATGTACAAGAGGAAACACAATGTTTAAGGACACATATGTATAACGTTAGCCCCTTGATATCGGTTCTAAGCTTACATTTATAGTGTGTTCACCTGCTAGTTCAAGAGAGGTATGTGAGTCTCAAACTCAAATTAAATACTCTCCTTAATATCCCACATAGTAGCAACAAGTGAAGCTTGAACTTAAGTTTGAGCTCTTGGTTCATTTGCTAGTACTTCAAATATATATGGCACAAAGGGTCCTCACAAACAACCCTGAGGTCAAACTTGACAATAAATACTGCAATTTCAAATCTCATTTAAAAAAATGGGACTTGAATAATTCCCAAAATTCCTAAATAGGTCTTCACACATCACTAATCCTATCATACAACACACTAATCACAAGTGCACACACATATATTCATTGAGCATCCACATTCCAATCAAACCTACATGCATACACAAAGAATAGAGGTCAATCACACAAGATCGGAGCGGGATTAACCACTAATTAGTTATGATCTAGCTAATCAAAGAATCATTAAAAATCATAAGAAGTATGAGAGAGGCATTGTGAAAGAGAAGTAAGCATTGATTAGTGTTAATCAATTCACGTGAGCAAGAAGAATCTCAAGATTCCATAGCCACACACCTCATGAGCTCTCACTAAAGAGCGGTCTCAATAAACGAGGTTGAGAACCCTAATTCCATTTACACACTACCTTATATACCTAGGATATATGAAATGTTCGAGCACCCAAGACCTTTAGGGCTCCACAACTTACTGAATCTACAACCTAGGAACACTAATTGACCTATTTTTTTACAGCTTGGAACTCTCATTGAGCCCGTAACCCATTACAAATATTACAATGTCTTGAAATAACTCGGGAAATTACAATACATGGCCATTTCGGAAAAATGTAAAAAATATGAAACTCTAATCTTTAGGCTTCTTCGTATTCATCTTCAATGTTCTTCATAGGGCTTGGGCCTTTAGCAGCTTCTGTTAACTGATGTCGGCTCAATTAACATTCCCCCCTTTTGATTTTAGGTTCGTCCTTGAGCATTGTTGAGAAGTTTCCGTGGAGACTATGAAAGGTTTTTGATTGGTTGTTGATGGGCTGATTGTCTTCAACTGATAAGGTTCATTCCACTATAGCATCTTCATTCGTCTAGGTTTGATTCTTGATGTGAGAGATGATGGTGCATGTGTCCTTTATAGCAGCATAATGGCGAGGCTTTTGTTTATTTATAAAGAGTATGTACAAGGGAAGTAGAATGGTGAGGTTCTAAATTAGGGTCTAATACCTAGATTACCAAAGGGAAAAAACCCAGTGGCAAGGCTTTTGTTTATTTATGAAGAGTATGTACAAGGGAAGTAGAAGATGCTGATCATTCCCTCCCTCTCTCTCTATTGTACCATCTCTCTCTTCTCTTCACTTCACCTAGCAAGTTGCTTCTCTTTCCTTCCTTTCATGTTTTCCTCCCAAAAGCTCTACAATAGAAGTTTGAACCTCCTTTCCCTCCTCAAGCTTATTGCATTCTTCTCAAACTTGCTCCATTCTCCTCAAATTGAAATCTGACATTTCTCCATGAGCCTCACTAAACACCTCTACCTAAAGCTAAAGATCTGTAGCATATCCTTCTGCTAGATCATCCCTCTTTCTTCCCTCAATAAGTGTCATGCTCCTTTTCCATTAAGCTCTCTAGAGATGATCTACTTCTCTCTCAAGCTTTGCAACACTAAGTGTCATCAATCGTCTTTGTATACCGTCAAGAATCTTGCTCTTTATACAGTTGAGAACATAGATGTGCAATGTCTAATCATAAGTGTTTTTTTGCATGTCGTGTTACTATTTCTCATGGAATCATCAGATACTCAACAACCTAGGAATGTCATTAACTCCATTTCATGCAGCAATGTACAAGACAACAATAGATGCTGGGTGACAATGGAGTTCAAACTAATGATGTGGGTGACAATGCAGCACAACTCAAAAGGTGCATACAAGGTCTCAAGGAGACGCATGGCTTCTCAAACACACCATTGGAAGGGAAGAATCATGGAGTTAAAGAAAACACAAGACGGCAAGAGGCTTGCGAAGTTGCAACATGTGTATGTTGCTTTGCAACTAAATCTAGAGACGGTAGTGGCTCCATCGAGGTTTCCTGCAAACTGTAATTTTACTCCTCTGTCAAGGTTTTAGTATTTTTGTCGTGTACATTGCTTTTGATGATTGTAAGATTCCATTGCTTGTTCATGTTTGCAGATGTTTTTCCATTTAATTTTGTAGAGTGGGAGCCAATAGAGTCCTTCATGGGAACTTTTGAGGCCTTCCATGCTGACCTTGGCAAGTTTCTCTATGCTAGCTATCCATCCTTTGGGCTTGCCTCACATGACATTTTTTTTATAATCATACTTATGTCACGCCTAGGCGAAATGGATATGGTAATCTTTCTCCGGTTCACTCACCAAAGAGTCTAGAATGGCCTAAGCCAGACAGTGCCTTGATCTCATCAACCAAAAGGAGAATCGAAGTGGATGTGAAAGCATCAATGAAGTGCACCTATGGTTCCCACAAAGCCATGGTAACATGGTTTATGTCTCTTCATGTGTTTGTGTTTACCTTTTGACTTCATATTGTTCACATGACACCAAAAATGTGGACTTGCAAAGGGTGAGGTGCTATCAATAGGTTCCTTGCAGCTGGATGGGAGACTAAGGTTTTCTACCACTAGAGAGATAGAATCAAGTGCTATGTAGTTGCTGAGAATGTGGTGTTTAGATACAATGTTGTGAAACAAACCTTGTAAATGGTCTTTCCCTATAGAAGATGGAAGCTAAATGGGAGACACTAGACTTTGATGTTGTTGCTAGAGAATCAGTTGCCCTGCAAATATGCCTCCACAACGATGCAGTGCACTGAATAACGATTGGCACCTCAGGCACCTTTGCGAGTATCTTAATCTCAAATATACCTTGCCCAAGTAATACCTCTTTGTAATCAATGAAAAGGTTGTTCGCTCCAGAAAAGAGAAGATCTTTTTTTGTAAGAACATTCTGTTTCCGCGATGTATTTTTGTAAAAGCTTGTAACTGACACAAATTTTGCTCCCATTAATACATACGATGTTTTGAATATCATCTCTGTGCATACTTGTTTATTCTCAACTTGTTCAAGTTTTTGATTGAAATGTGCAATTTCTTTGATGTGGAGCATAAATGTTTTCAATGTTGGTGTCTTTCAATTCTTAGTCACGTGACTGTGTTTAAAATTATAGTTTTAATTTATTTTGTCGTTAATTTAAGTGCTTTTGAAAAAGTGAACTTGGGCATATAAGTGACTTTCTAGGTTTAAAATTCATTTCTCACATTCACAAAACTCTAGCTCTAAGCTCTTTTCGCATCTTCTTCGCAAACAAACCCATGGCAACATCTTCTGATGCACTTGTCGAACACCTAGAAAAGGTAAGACTTGTGGATTGAGAACATGAACTAATTAGTGTGTTCGAGGGGACAAATGACATGCAGGCCACTGCCAACCTTCATGCAGAGACGTTCAAAAGATTTCTTGATTACATGGTGCAGCACATGGAAGAAGATGCCATAGTCTTTGAGGGATCCGACATAGCGTGGCTGCCGATGGATTTCCTCAAACATCTCTATGTGGGCAACAAAAACTTTTGCTTTCTCTTGTTGAGGTTTATTAAAGGCCACATGAAACTGTTAGGAAATAGGACATAGCTAAGTAGATATTAGAGTAGTTTACTTAATGGAGAGAGATAATTTTCACACATGAGAGATTATAAAGTAGAGAGAGAGAGAGAGCACGATATACGTGGTTCACCCAATGTGGGCTACATCCATGGGAAAACAACCATTTAATGGCTTTAGTAATTCAAACAAGAAGTAGGTCACAAAGGGATTATGCCCCTAATAGATCTCCCACGTTGATTCACTATCACCACCTCACATCAACTTCACAATGCACCACAATGCATTTTGTGTGTAGAAGAGGCCTCCTTTTATAGGCCAAAAGGGATGCCCTCTCTCATGAGAGGCAGCCGTGTGTATCCACCCTTGTGTAGACAAGTCCAAGTTGGACTCTCTAATGCGCCCATGTGTGGCCGCCTTTGAGAAGACAAGTCCGCCTTGAAATCGGCCACCGCCCACCGTCCATTGACTTCGGACCTCTGGCCCATCGGCCAACCGATTGGCCGTTTTTTGACCACTTTCATGCCACCGTTCGTCCATAATATTCTGACAAAAAAGGAATATTCCGGCTTGAGACTAGCCATGAATTTTACGTTTTTCGATGATTGATTTTTTCATGCGTGATGGCTTCTTCTCATAACGGGGCCTTACAAATGTGCCTTTTTAATTCAAAAAATTACAAGGGGTAAATTATGCTCCATACTTAACAATCTCCCACTTGGAGATTGATCTCCACACCAAACATGTGACTTCTTTTTATCCTAGCTTCTTATCCTTGAATGCCAATTGAAAATGAGCAAAACTTCAACTTCTCCTTGTTGACTACCTTTGTAAACATGTATGCAGGATTTTCACTTGTGTTCACCTTTCCTAGCTTTAGATGTCCCTCTTCCAAAAGAGTACGTATGAAGTGATATCTCACCTCAATGTGCTTTTTCCTTGAGTGAAGGCTAAATTCTTTGCAAGATGAATGGAACTTTGAATGATACTGTACAAGACACAATTCTCTTGCTTATATCCAAGCTCCTCCAAGAATCTGTGAAGCCACAGAATCTCTTTGCTTGCCTCCATCATTGCTACATATTTTGCTTCCGTGGTAGAAAGTGAGACCAATTTCTCTTACTGTTGTGCCTCCAATTGTGAAGATGTAGCTAGTAGTGCTCCTTCAAGTGTCTTTGTCACCTGTCATTCTGGATCAACATACCCTTGAAGGAAAATGTCAGTGCCTCGAAAATACAAGCATTTGTGGTTGTTCCCTTTAGATTTTCTGGGTGTTCTATCGTAAAGGACAACTGGTAAGGGCCTTACAAACAATGCTCTTTGAGAGTGGCTTTCCTAGAAGGGCACAAAAATCTGTAATTGATTATGGTCGCTATTGTCTCTTATTGACTACTGTGCTTTTTAACTCAAATGCTAAAGACCCAAACCATGTTAAGACACCCATAACATAGTTTGATATTTTCAACAACGGAAAACAACAATTGATTATGGTCTCCTCTTTTTGAAGGAGTACGAGCGGAAGTGCGACGCGAGAGAGAGTGCGAGAAGAAGAGCACGACGATATGGTGAACTCGCTCTACTGTAATGTGTAGAGCATAGTGAGTTCTTATTAGGTTTTTACAAAAGAATATGTGTACATACCTGGCGGCCCGCCCACTTACCTGGGCGACCACATTGGGCTTTATACCCCAACAAACTCCCACTTAATGTCCAATGTGGTACTTTAAGTGTGAGAGAAGCTACTATACAAGCTAATATACAAGAGATGTAGAGAAGTGATGTACTACCCTACACCTAACTGCTTGCGAAAATGCGCAAAGCTTTCTGAGGGAAGTCCTTTTGTAAGTAGATCAGTAGGATTTTCTGTGGTGTGAACTTTGACAAGCTGAATTTGCTAATCCTCGAGCATTTCCCTGATGAAATGATACTTCACATCCACATGCTTTGTCTTTGAGTGATAAACTGGATTGAGAGCCAATTGTATAGCACTTTGACTATCACAATATAACACAGGCATCTCTTCTTTGATTCCCAAATCTGTCACTAGTCGATTAAGCCAAATTGATTCTTTGCATGCCTCTGATGCTGCAACATATTCAGCCTCTGTAGTAGACTGAGTAACACAATCTTGTAATCTAGAACGCCATGATACTGCTCCACCAGCCAATGTAAAGACATACCCTGACGTAGACCTTCGGTTGTCTAAGTCACCTGCATAGTCTTAGTCTGTAAAACCCTTTACACTTAGCTCCTGACTCCCATAGCATACTCTTTGTAGCTTTCAGGTATCTCAATATTCCTTTCACTGCTTCCCAATGTTTCTTGTCTGGGTTTGACATGTATCGACTTACTACTCCCACTGCAAATGCAATGTCTGGGCGAGTAGCAATCATTGCATACATCAAACTACCCACTGCAGACGCATATGGAATCTTATCCATTTCAGCATGTTCTTCCTCAGACACAGGAAAATCTTGTTTGCTAAGTTTCACATATGGTGGCAATGGAACACTCAATGCCTTTCCCTTCTCCATATTGAAACGTTGCAAAAACTTGTCAATATACTCTGTTTGAGATAACCAAATCAACTTCTTTGATCTGTCTCTCTCAATGCGCATACCAAGTATATGACTTGCCTCACCCATGTCTTTCATGTCAAACGATTTTTCCATCTTTGACTTCAAAGCTGAAATTTCTTCCAAGTGCTTGCCAGCAATCAACATATCATCCACATACAAAATAAGGATCAGCCAACTGCCATCCTTAGCCTTCTTTGTATATAGACAGTGATCGAACTCACTACGTTTGTAGCCTTGAGAAAGCATAAACTTGTGGAATTTATGGTACCATGCCCTCGGTGATTGTTTTAAGACATAAAGACTCTTTGACAACTGGCATACCCAATCTTCCTTGCCTTTCTCAACAAACCCTTCTGGCTGCTGCATGTAAATTTCCACATCTAAATCACCATGCAAGAACGCTATCTTGACATCCATTTGGTGCAACACCAAATCTAATATGGAAACCAATGCAAGAAAGCATCTCAATGTAGTCATCTTGACCACCGGAGAGAAGACTTCATCAAAGTCAATGCCTTGAACCCTTGGCAACAAGCCTTGCTTTGTACTTTGGCTGACTATCATGAGCGGTGATCTTATACCTGTAAACCCATTTACAAGGTAGAGCCTTTTTGCCCCGTGGTAATTTAACTAGCTTCCATGTCTGGTTTTTATGCAGAGCTGTCATCTCTGACTGCATGGCCAATTGCCAATTTCCGGAGTCTTTCATTTGCACTGCTTCCTTGTAACATGAAGGCTCATTGCAATCAATCAACATGGCATAGTTCATAGATGGAACAAACCTATCAGGAGGTCGCGTGACACGTCCAGATCTACGCACAATAGGTGGCTCAGGCTCAGCCACAACCTGTGGTTCCACTCTATCCTGTCCTTGCTCCTCTTGAGCCCTGACATTTTGTCTTGCACGTGCAGGTCCATCTTCTTGGAAGACAACTCTTTTAATCTCCTCAACCCTCTCTGGTTTAGAATGATATTTGGATTCATTAAAGTGAACATCATTGCTGCGGACAACCTTTCTGGATTCGGGATCCCAAAGTCTGTACCCCATCTCACCAGAATTACCATAGCCTAGAAAGATGCACTTTCTACTCTTTGGCTCAAGTTTGTTCCTAAATTCCTTTGGAACGTGAGTATATGCCTCACAGCCAAAGACTCTGAGATGCTTGTATGAGGGCATTTTGCCTGACCATACCATCTCTGGCACTGAATCCTTCTGCAAAACCTTGCTAGGAGATCTATTTACAAGATGAACAGCTGTTGATACAGCTTCAGCCCAAAACCCATTTGGCAGCTGTGCATTAGACAACATACTTCTGACCTTCTCTTGTATGGTCCTATTCATCCTCTCAGCAAAACCATTTTGAGGAGGATTGTAAGGAGCAGTAAGTTCACATTTTATACCTTTTGACTCACAAAAGTCCTGAAAGGCCTTTGAAACATACTCTCCACCATTGTCAGTGTGTAAGCATTTAAGCTTCTTGCCACTCTGAGAAACGTTTGGCTGCTCGGTTACATTGATTACATTTTTAGAGACATTTGATACATAAATCATATAAAGTCCTCCAGACTTTACTCCATGTGCTACTGTCATAGAACCCTTGGATATCTTCCACATGTTCTGTCCAAAAGTGGTGACGTAGCCAGCATCATCAAGTAAACCTGTGCTGATCAAGCTCTTTGTAATTGCGGGAACATGTCTCACATTCTTCAGCGTGAAAGAAGAGCCATTCTGAAACTTCAATTGAACATCTCCAACACCTAAGATCTCACATGTCTGCCCATTGCCTAGCCGAACATGATCTTTAGTGGTCACATAAGAGGTAAACCACTCCTTGTTTGGAGACACATGAAGTTATGCCCCTGAGTCTATAATCGAGTCACTCAGTGCATTTCCATCACATGCTGTAAGAAGAGCTGAGTCCATTGTATTCTTCAAGAAGTAGATGTCTCCTGACACTAGACTGTCATCCTCTGCAACAGTGTTTGTCACATTTATTTCTTGAATCTTCATTGAGGACTTGTTCTTCTCACCATGGTCTTCAGCTTTCTCTTTGCCTTTTTCTGCTTTCCATTCTCTGTAGTCTCTTTTCATGTGACCCTTCTTGCCACAATGGTAGCATTCTATGTCACTCTTGCCTTTAGCACTGCGGGACTTGCTACGAGACTGATTCCTCTTTCCACCTTTGTACTTTTCTTTGGTCCTTCCCCTGACAACTAAGGCTCTTCCTTTGCCTTTGTCCATTGTCTTTCTATTGGTTTCTTCAGTAAGCATACTTCCTTCTACACCGGCTATGTTCAAACCATCTGGAGGTGCAGAATTACTCAAAGCTGTGCGAAAAGTGTCCCAACTTTCCGGAAATGTGATCAACAGGAACATAGCTCTAACAGGTTCATCAAACTTGACACCTTGAGCTGACAACTGACTGTAGATTGTGTTGAATTCATTCAGATGATTGGACATAGGTGTCCCTTCTTTCATCTTCAAGTCAACAAGCTTCTTAAGCCAGTATACCTGTGAAGCTGCACTCTGCTTCTCATAAAGATCACTCAGCTTTAACCATGCTTGATAAGCCGACATCTCGTGTGCTACATTGAAGTAAACGCTTTCTGCCAAAGTCAGCATAATGGTAGAAAGTGCCAATTCATCCATTTCGCTCCATTCATCTTCGTCCATATCTTCTGGTTTTATCCCCTTGAGCTTTATAGGTTTTATCTGCTTCTTTTGTACCAACATGTGCCAAATCTGCTTCTTCCACAATGGGAAATTGGTTCCATCCAGCTTCTTGATATTGTAAAGAGCAGTGTCCTATGATCCAGACATAGCTACGCTTCACAGTAGTTACTTTCCTGGGAAAAATTCGGCAGAGTTTCCCCTGTAAACTGACCTCTGAACCAATATCAACCTGATGAACTAGTGGATGTCGCCTACAGCCTGTGTGTAGATGCGCCCGTGTCGTATGTGACACGCCTCCAGGAACTGTGAGCCGTCCTTCGATGTGTAGACAGCCACAAATCAACACTCTGGGAGTGTCGATATCCTCAGCACCTGCAGTCGTAGGCCAAAAACCCCAAATTTGCAGAGTCGGATCTGCACCCGCTGAGACCACGTAGTCGAAAATGGCCTGCGCAGACCTTTGTCGAAGCCGAACGGTGGCCGAGATGACCTCAGAATGAAATTCTGACAACACCGAGCCCTTCGAACATTCCCACGAGATTTGGGGCCGTGTCTTCGCTTGTTGAATTTCACTCCAATCTGAGCTGGTGACTCTAGCCTCCTGCAGTGCTGCCCCGAGCCTCGATCTGAGGTCTGATACCAATTGAAGGAGTACGAGCGGAAGTGCGACGCGAGAGAGAGTGCGAGAAGAAGAGCACGACGATATGGTGAACTCGCTCTACTGTAATGTGTAGAGCATAGTGAGTTCTTATTAGGTTTTTACAAAAGAATATGTGTACATACCTAGCGGCCCGCCCACTTACCTGGGCGACCACATTGGGCTTTATACCCTAACACTTTTTGGCCAAGCAGTGAGAGCAAGGATGAATGAGTTGAGATAGCATATCTTGTGCACCACTATCATCAGCTCATCTTGATCACTGGAAAGTGCCTCAAAGTGCATTTGTGAAGAGGGGAGGTTTCAATTCCTGTGGGTCTTCACATGGTCTTCACTTGTTTTGTGCCATTTGCCATGATGAATGTATGCGGTGCTATTCAATTTTCATCCACCAGTCCAAATGCTTCCTCTGTGTGTGTGTGTGTGTGTGTGTGTGTGTGTGTGTGTGTGTGTGCGTGTGAGAGAGAGAGAGAGAGAGAGAGAGATCCTCTCAGAAGGTCAAGTATGATGCTCTATGTTGAGCTGATCAATGAATGCTTGAGGATTATGGATATAAGGGTAACAGCTGAGAGTCCATGGAGTGGCTTACAGAGAAAGGTATGTAGGGATTGGTGCAAGCTGAAAATGTGAGGAATGCAAGCTCCAAAGGAATCATAAATTGAACATACGCTCTAACTTGCAAGGGGTGTATAAACACGAAGGGACTCTTCCCTAGTGCCCTAATGCTTGTCTTGCATTGTTAACCCTCGTGGCTCACGGACACCCTATCGCCTACGACGGACACTGTAACCGTATTATTTATTTAAGTAGAGTCAGGCACCGGGCTTGTCGGTCCAATAGGGAAAGGTAGAGTGATCGCCGATGAGAGGCGCACTCTAACACGAACATGCTAGGGTTAGTTGGCTAAGCATGGGCGCCCAAGTGTGAATGGGGTGAGCTCACATAAAAGCCAATTAAACCTAAAATTGAGTCATTCTCTCATTGTGCAATAGAAGCTGCTCTTGCTCCATCTCCACCTTCTCCTTCACCATCTCCTTGTGTGTGTGCGTGTGTGTGTGTGTGTGTGTGAGAGAGAGAGAGAGAGAGAGAGAGAGAGAGAGAGAGAGAGAGAGAGAGAGAGAGAGAGAGTGAGAGTGTGTGTGCGATCGAGCGTTGCGGCGGCACGACGGCGGCGAGGCGGTTGAGCGCGGCGTAGCGGCGTCTCCCTCTTCTTCGCGGCGAGGAATCCTCTACGACAGGAGCATAAGGCGGTGAGTGACACACCATTGCCCTCTTTGAGCTTACTAGTTAAACTAGTTGTGTGCTTGGAGCCGTCTGCGGCTCGTACACAGTGTATCGGTAAGTCCCTTGCTTTGACAGTACGGCAAGGAGCGCACATTTTTGGCGCCGTTGCCGGGGAATAGCCCTGCACTAAGCCCAAGAGGCACTTTGTGCTTCTTGTATGAGTGGTTTGCAGTAGGAAAGAAGAGGGAGAGGAAGTTAGCATTTTCTGTTTTTCTGCTGCGTACATTTAGTATTAGTTAGACAGTTAGCAAAATTTTGTTTTTCTGTTTGCACACAGTTAGCATTAGTCACACAGTTAGCATTTCTTGCGTTTTTTGCGTTTTTTGTGTTTTCACTGCACAATTCTGTCAAGTTTCAATTTCTGCATTTTCTGTGTTTTCTGTGTTTTCTGGTTTGTGCACAGTTAGGCACACAGTTAGTTAATTAAGTAGGTTAGTAATTAGGTGAACCACTGATTAGCAGGCCAGTAGGTAGGTGGGACAGTAAAGAGGTAGGTGAGGTCAACGCGCACCAAATAATATCTCAAAAAAAAAAAGTTTTTGAAAAAAAAATAAAAACGCGAGTGAGTGGGAGGTTAAATTTTCAAAAATAAAAAACGTGAGTTATAAAAACGTACGGGTTGGTCTGTATAAAAGATAGATCGGGATCGGGATCATTACCCCAAGCCCAAGCCCAAGCCCAAGCCCAGGCCCAAGCCTCAGTCCTATGATATATACTAGACTCACTCTTATATATATACCCTACTCCCTCAAGAGAGAATGAGAGCATGTGGGACAAGTCCTCCACTCTCCTCCCTTCTCTTCCCACTTGCACCCTTAGACTTTCTAGTTTGGGCCTAGTTCCCTACTGGAAATTGACAGTTTTAGGGATTCCGAGGGCATAGAGTGACCAAACGGAGGGCTGTAAAGCACGGCACGACCCTCTGACCGATACGCTCGTTTCGAGCTATCACACGGCCCATTCCACGACACGCTCTAAAAAATCTAGCAAAAAAACAAACAAAAAACACGCTAAAAACTAGTCACAAGGCCTCCTAGAGCAGCTTTTTGACACCTTAGGGTATCAAAAGCACATGCACTTACGCTCTGGGCGGGTGCTAGAACACGAGCATATTGAGGGTGCCTCTGTTCATACGAACACCCATTACCCATCCACGATAGGATCTAGACCCTCAGCGGGGACACAAGGTAGCACCACCCAAGACCCTAAAATAGCCGCTAGTGATTCCTCCTCCGACTCAGAAATCATGGAAGCATACCCTACCCAAAACACTGAGAGAGAAGGCCATGCACCTCCCGAAGCTCCACAGCCTAGTACTAGTATGTTTAGCCGTTTCATGGAAACATTAGGTAGAGCTACTCGCTCAGAACCTGATGCAAATGAAGCACACGAAGGGGGTGGGGAAGTGGACTCTCCTTTCACATCGCACGTGGACCCCACACCCCCAAAGAGTGTCCATGTGGATATCCTGCCAACTTCTTACCAAGAAGGCCCTGTTGAGCTGCCTCCTTCAGAAGTTCCCTCTAGAGTACCGTTGGTGACAAGTAAAACCACGGGGAGCAACATTGCTTCTACCTCACAAGAAACCGTTAACACGTCGACTCTAGAAGGATTGTTCATTAATGATCATTGGACATACGACCTCCACACTGAGGTGTTGACGGATCTACACTCTAGCCACACCTACCATGTAGGATAGATAGAGATTGTACAATCCACCTCTAGTGCCACGAGCATCGAAGATCAACAGAAAATGATCTGTAATGTTATCCATGGCATTATTCAATCAGAAAGGCAAAACCGAGGGGTAAATATACTCTCAACTGGCCCCATGAGATTTCTGGATACGAGCAAGGCTCAACAGCCTACTCTATCACAAATGGAGACTCCTCTAATGAGCCCCATGGACCCATCTTACGTCATTTCACCTGGGGTCTCTATGCAATCTGAGCTTCCGAGCGACAACTTTAGCTTCCCTAACTTGGCTCAACCCTCTATTAAGGAAAACCCAGTGCTCACTCCAGGGATAAGCCTGACAGAGAATGTACCGATGACATCTACGGTTAGTGCAGTGCCACTACCTAGTGTCGTAGTACCTAATATGGGGCCTCGACCGTATGTGCATCTAGCCCCTTATGCACACATGGCCCCCACACCTCCAATTGTACCACTTGTTTATGCTCCTCGAGTGCCGCTCCCTAGCCCTTATCCGAGTGGACCTATGCCCGGTTATGTTCCATATCCTGCATCATCCACACATATGCCAAGACCGGTACCCGTCCCTCTCCCACATATGATTCCAAGAGTACCTCCACCGGCCCTGCCTCCTCACATAGGTGACTTGGCAGCGTTTGCTCAAACCATAGGTCGATCTATCGCGGAAAATATGCGTCACGCATCTGATAGAGAGCCTAGAAGTAAAGCAGTACAAATTGCCAAACTCACGCAAAAATTCAATGGGGACGAAGATGCTAGAAAACACATTGAAGTGTTTGAACAAGTATGTGATTCCTTAGGGGAACGCAAAGAACTACATAAGTGCAATTCCTTAAGCTTGACATTAAGTGGGAAGGCTGGAGATTGGTATAGAACCCTAAGGGTGGACGAGAAAACAATCTACCCTACCCTTCGAAGGTTGTTTCTAAAGGAGTACATACGAGAAGGTGTGCTTTGGGGTGTAGCATCTCAGCTACAGAAGGCCGAACGTAAGGAAGGAGAGTCAGTAAGGGACTTCATTAGTCGTCTAAAGCACTTAAACTCTCGCTGCCCTGTAAATGAGCACTTCAACAATAACCAACTGCTTGATCGATTCATTCGAGGGTTGAGGAATGAAGGAATCTATAATGGACTAGTGATTAGAGGTATCACAACCTGGGAAGATCTCACTGCCAATGCAATCCAACTAGAGGACAACTTGATGATAGCAGGCATGAGGGTGTCTACTGACACGAGATCCACTAGCTCCCAAGCCATTGAGTATGAACCCCTGACTGCAAAGCCCATTGCCAATGAGCCAAAGGTATTTGAGACATTCTTGACAGACCTCACCAAGGCAATCCAAGAGTCTCTTAAGGATAATCGACCCCCTCAAAATAGTCACATGTATCCAAGAAGGGAGCAACAATGGTGTTCCATTTGCTTAGGTCCACATAGCACTAGTGAGTGCCCTACGTTTAGAGTAAAATTTAATGGAACTTGCAACACATGTGGTAGGTATGGTCACCAAGCTAAGGATTGTTTAATGATCAAACACATTATGGCAAATAGACCACCTGTAGCCTGGACGGATGCACCTCGAGCTCCTGTATTGATGCCTGCTCCACCTGTTGAGCAACTACCGCAACACATGGTCCCTAGACCTCAAAATGTTGTACAAGCTACACCGCTACCACCTCCTGTGCTAGGACCGCAGCCCCCGCATCCAAGAGTCGCCCCTATGAACCAAGTGGGTTGCGAGCCATCAAATGCTTATGCAGATGGCTGTGAGGAGGAAATAGACACTAGTATTGCCTACGGACTTGATACATTGGAAGAGTGTCCTATATACTACATGGAAGATTGTTGGGGGCAAGTCAAGCCGGTTTATCAAGCTGCTGCTCTCGCATCCAGAGGTCAAAATATCAACACCCAGGCTAGGAGGCCACCTCTTCAATGCTACGAGTGTGGTGGACCACATCGGGCAGCGGAGTGCCCTATTAGGCTGCAAAAGAATGCTGCACAGATGCAAATGAATCAAGGGAGCACGTCTGCAATGCCAATACTTACATGTAATCGTTGTGGCATAGATCACTTGATTGCCCAATGCCCTTATAACCCAAATGCGCCTAAAATCACACCCCTAAATTTGGTCGAAATTGCTAGTGTGACATCGCCAATACCACCCGTCGCACCCGCTTATGCGATTACACGGTCCATGCTTCAAGGGCCAGGCCATATCCTCGAAGAGAGAGATACCGCGTCAGTTATCCAAGCAAAGAAAAAGAAGACGCGAAGGAAGAGGTCGCAGAATACGGGAAATTCAAAGGCAAGTTCCAAAACAAACATAGGAACAGGAGATGACCCCGTGTATATGAATGACCTCGAGGATGATTCGGATTCAATCGAGACAATGGAGACTAGAACCAATACCACAAAGGGAAAGACCGACAAAGAAAACCGTAACATGGAACCAAATGAAAACCGAATAAGAGAAAACCATAAAGAGCCTCTGAAAACACCACTAGTGTTTCCAAATCCAATCCAAGACCCCCAAGATAAACCGCAGGGGCAAAAAGGGAAGAATCGTAAAAAGAAGATTGGGACGTATCCAAACCCAGTAGACGAGATTGAGCAGGTGAAACATCTAAGAGGTTTAGTGGAGGAGACTCAAAGGAAACTAGAACCAGAACCCATGCATGTCAAAATTCATGACACAGTGTTTCCCACGCAAGTTCATCCACCCCACATGAACCATAGACCGTTAGCCATATCTAGTATCATCCAAGAAGGGAGTGAGGACGGGGCATCAGGAAGTGAGCATACACCTTTCTTGTTGGAAAGGATGTTTAACGAAGGAATACCTGATCCCATTGAGGAATATGAGATTCCATCCTCACCAGTTCCTAGTCAAGGACCTGCACCCTGCAAAATGCCAATGAATGTTGCCAAACTAGTGGACTTCATGTCTTCTGAGGTCCGAACCACGATCATAGCAAAGCTGTATGGAGATCCTGAGTTATTCCTTGCACTTCGAGCATTCCTTAACGGAGAGCTACGACGGGATTACCGCAGTTTGCGCAACCAAATAGGCCTGACTCGATTATGATTGATGAGGAAAATCATGTGCAATCACTTGACTTAGATGGACACGAGTCTGTGATCGAGGTACCCATTAACGAATTAGGGCAGTATTTTGAAGGCGACGAGTCTAATGCGACCCTACCCATCACTACCAAGGGATTAACTATAAAGGGAATTCTTGATGGTGGTGCGGGAGTTAGCATCGTTACAAAAGATTTTTGGGAATCCATGGGAAAACCCCGCCTCAGTGTTACTAACATTGTGGTAAAGATGGCAAATGGTACCATAGCCAAACCTATGGGGATGCTCAAGGATCTTAAGATCAAAGTTCTAGGACACAAGGTACGACATACGTTCATTGTAATGGATTTCTCTAAACACCTTATGTCATATGAAATGATTTTAGGACGACCATTCATGAGGGAAGCACAAATGGTTCATGATTGGTCTAAAAATCATGTCTATTTGCAATTCCAAGACTTGTCCTTAGAGTGGATTTGGTGACTGGTAAGGTACACCCCTTAGGGAGTAAAACCATTATTGATCATCGCTCTGACACCACAGTTCACTCGGCCCCACTACAATATTGTTACACTTGTAAGAAGGATACAGACATTGGCCAAGATTCTCCTTACATGGATGTGTTACCGGGTATGACGGAATCAGACAACGTAGACTGGGTACACCTAGCTGCAACCATAGATACCTGGGGAAATAGAGGAACCACTTGGGTCACACCAGAGGGGGAAGAGGTACCACAAATTGCACCTCTGAACATGATAAGTGCCATACATGCATCTTCTAAGGGCAAGGCAATTGTGGACCAATCTGACAGTGACACCGATAGCTCAATAGAAGACTTTGACCAACACGACTTGGACACTGACTCCCAGAGTGAAACGGATTCTGAATCTCATGAATTAGAGAGTGGAGCAAGTTCAGAGTCAAAACATTTGGAAGGACCGAGCACATCAACCGATGATAGCTCCCCCGAGAGTGAAGAGGACACCAACGAGGACTCCTTTAGTGAGCCAGATCTAAATGCAAATCAAAAGCAGGTCTCAAATAAGAAAAAGAAAAACCTTAAGAGGCGTCGATATCGAGCCAATGTACGTGCTAGGATAAAAAAGAAGAGATCCTTAGCAGAATGGCTCAGTTATATAGGGGCATGTGATGCTCATCGAAAATTGGTAGACAATTGGGGTGAATATCTCCAAAATGTTATGTGGTGTGGACCACGACCCCATGACATAGCCCAATTAGAGATCATAGACAAGCCAAGGTTGAGCCGCACTGCAAGGAGGCGTCAAAACCAAGAGTTAGCTCGACAACACAAGAAAGCAGAAATGGAAGCACAAACCAAAGCACAACCAGAATCCACAGACTTGCATCCTGCACCAGAACATTTCAAATCTTACACCACAGGGGAAGCAAAGGTTGTGTACACAAAAGCCCAAAGAATACCTATCGATGGGAATAATGGAATCTATGATGGTCCGGAAATAGTTAAAGAAATAGAATTAGCTGACCCCGGTGAAGAATCAAAACCTGGTTTTATTACCCAAGACCTCACAGAAGTTGAAGAGGCGGTCCTCAAAGAGCTTCTCAAGGAATTCAAGGACGTATTCGCTTGGACATACCATGATATGAAAGGTGTTCCACCTTCTGTGGTCCAACATACAATCCCTATGATTAGCACTGCGAAGCCCGTACAACAAAGACCCTACCCGATGAATCCTAAGTACGCAAAGATCATTCAAGAAGAACTAGAAAAGCTTATCAAATGTGGGTTCATATATCCTATTGAACACTCTGAATGGGTGTCTCCGATAGTTATCGTGCCAAAAAAGAATGGGAAACTCAGGGTGTGCGTGGACCTCAAAAAAGTTAATGCAGCTACTAGAAGAGACCATTACCCCCTACCATATTCCGAACATGTACTCGAAAGAGTTGCAGGCAAGGAAGCTTATAGCTTTCTAGATGGGTACTCAGGCTACAACCAAATCACGATAGCGCTAGAGGACCAAGCTAAAACTGCCTTCATCACAGAATTTGGCGTGTTTGCATTTCGTGTGATGGCTTTTGGCTTAACAAATGCCCCAGCTACATTCCAACGATTAATAAACACTGCTTTTAAAGAATATTTGAGAGAGTTTTGTGAAGCTTTCTTAGACGACCTTTGTGTTTACTCTTCTTGGAAGAACATCTATCATGTTTGCGGAAGGTGTTTGAAAAGTGTAGGTTATATTGTATCTCATTGAACCCGTTCAAATGCCAATTTTGGGTCAAGCATGGAGTTATTTTAGGGCATATAGTATCCAAGAATGGTATCTCAACCGATGAGAGCAAAATTAAAGTGATTCTAGAGTTACCACCACCAACCAATTACAAGGGAGTTCAAAGGTTCATGGGACACGTGGGTTATTATCGACGGTTTATTTTATTTTTCGCTGAGATAGCACGTCCTTTGTACAAGCTTCTCATTGAATTTAAATGGACTGAAGAGTGTGACCAGGCCTATGAACAATTGAAGAAAACACTAGCAAGTGCTCCGATTTTAAGGACACCTAACTGGGATGTCATTTTCCATGTGCATATTGATGCATCAAACTTTGCTATTGGGTGTGTTCTCACTCAACCAGGAGAACATAAATTGTACTATCCCATTAGCTTTGCAAGCCGTCAATTGAACGATGCTGAAAGGAACTACACCACTACAGAGCGAGAAGGTTTGGCAATGGTTTATGCAGTAAAGAAATTTCGCTACTACCTTCTGGCAAACAAGTTTGTATTTTATGTGGACCATCAAGCGTTGTTGTATCTGGTAAACAAGCCATGCTCCATAGGAAGAATCACACGATGGTTGTTAATTCTTCTAGAGTTTGATTTCACGATTGTAGTGAGACCCGGTAAAAGGCACGTCATGGCTGATCATTTGTCTCGCATACCCAATGGTGAAGCCCCTACAGGAGTTGATGATGAATTACTCAATACTTCCCTATTCATAGTTGAGACTATGCCTGAATGGAGTGAGAACATTGTTAACTTTTTAGTTAATGGTTTTCCACCCAAGGAACTTCGTAAGGATATCGCTGGAAGGCTAGTAAAAGAATGTGAACCCTATTGTTTGATTGCCGGAACTCTGTATAGATTAGGCAAGGATGATATTCTTAGGCGTTATGCCCGCGAGGATGAATATTTGTATATCTTGCAAGAAGCACATATGGGCATAGCAGGAGGTCATTTTTCAGGAGACCTGACTGCTAGAAAGGTGATGCAATCAGGCTATTGGTGGCCAACTTTATTTAAGGATGCATCACTTTTTGGAAAAGGGTGTGATGAGTGCCAACGTTACAAGACCACACAGCGCAAAGACAAAATGCCCTTACATCCTATTAAAGTAGCCCAACCATTTGAAAAATGGGGCTTAGACTTTGTAGGTCCAATTAGTCCCGCAGCTCGCAACACTCAATCTCGATATATTCTAGTTGCTACGGACTATGTAACAAAGTGGGCTGAAGCTAAGGCTTCACAAAAAGCTGACGCGAGGACAACAGCTAAGTTTCTTTTTGAGAACATTATCACAAGATTTGGTTGCCCTTTTGAAATTGTTAGTGATAATGGTACCCATTTTATAAATGAGGTAATAAGAGAGCTTACCACGACCTTTATGATATCCCACCATAAGTCTACACCTTATTACCCGCAAGCTAATGGACAAGCCGAGAGCACCAACAAGACTCTAATCTCTATTTTAACCAAGACGGTAGAAGCTCATCGCATTGATTGGGATTTGAAGTTGATATCTGCTCTATGGGCTTATCGTACTGCTTATAAAGTGGCTATTAATTGTACGCCATTCAAAATGGTATACGGCCAAGAAGCGGTTATGCCTTGGGAGTTTGTCATTCCTAGTCTTAGGGTAGCTTCGCAAGAAGGATGGAATGGTAACCCCTTAACTGAGCGTTTGTATATCTTAGAAAAACTAGACGAAGAGAGACAGTTGGCTGTGCAAAATGCTCTTGTGGAAAAGGATAGGAGAAAGAAGTGGTTTGATCGCCATGTGAAGGACAAGGACATCAAAGTTGCTGATAAAGTCCTTATGTATGGAGTACGTAAAGAGAAGAAACAGTTGAAATATGCTGGTAAAGGACCATATAGAGTATGTGAAATTACCCCACAAGGTACCCTTTGTGTGGAAACTCTTGATGGAGTTGAAACCATTGGATTCCTCAATGGGAGTAAATTCAAAAGATATTATGATCCTTTAAGCCAAGAAGAACTACGGGCCATTCATCAAAAGAAGGCCGCCAAAGCACAAACCGAGTTAAACAAGATACAAGCTCAAGCTGAGGCTAAGGAGCGACAACAACGTATAAGACAAAAACGAGAGGCTAACCTTGGAGTCACAAATGCATTCTACGTGGAAATCGAAGAGGATGGGTTGGACTCTGACACACCTCTACGATACCCCATTGAGTTAAATAGTGCCTATGGAAAAGTGCTATATAACGCCTTATTGGACACGGGTGCTAAATATAATGTGCTATCCTATGGGGTGTGGTGTCAGTTAGGGAAGCCACCTCTATCTGAGAGTATTATCCAAGTCAAGGGTGTCAACAAGAAAAAAACTACAATTTTTGGAATCTGGCACACTTCTGTCAGTTATGACAATGGGATTGTAGGTCAAGACTTTTTGGTCATGCCTACTGGAACTATGGAGGGTAATATAAACCTAGGCCGCAAGTGGATGATAGCCACCAAATGCACTATTGATTGTGGGACTGGGGGTGTTACAACGCAAAAACCAACTCTTAGCCCTACCACTCAAGCCATAGTCCCTGAGATATTGCCTAAGGAAATAAAACCCAAGACATTGCATGTCCAGGAGGTTGAACCATACGTCCCCATAGCCCAACTCTCTAGAGCTTCAACTGATGTAGTTGAAAGAAAGCTTGAGACACACAAGAACCATCCTAATATAACACAGAAAACATACAAGTGGGTCCCTAAAGCCTCTGTAGTGAGCATGGTTGATGCAAAAAAACGGAAACCTAGTAAGAACCGTCCCACTCACTCCAAGAAATGTAAAGAAACGTTGCGTTGGATTCCTAAACAACTATTGGAAGCCCAAGGATACTATGAAGGAAATGATCAAATCTGGGTGCCCAAACGTAAAGTGTACTCTTACCTGTCACCTGGCCCATGTAAACCCAATCCTGTGGCTCCAAAACAAATTGAAAATCGCGGAAAAGAAAAAATCATGAAATGTTACACACCCGATCTAGAGCTAGTTTGGGTACCAAAGAAAGAACGATTTGTTCCACCTAGCTCAGGAACAGGGAAATCAAATGAAGCTTCTTGCACTTCATGTAGTTCCTATACGCAAATAGAAGCTTCGACACAACCTCCACCTACCACTGTACATATCCATACAAGCACGAAAGAGTTTGCACCTCCCGGGGTAAGTTCACCACCTACAACAACGTTGCCAATAAAATCATGGGAGAGTACCTTACCACCCTTGCAACTAGATGAAACGCATAGGGCGGTCAAAAACTATTGGTTAAAACCTTCGCCCATAACAACTTGGAACAATTGGTTTCAAAAGGTGACGACCTCCTTCCAAAAGGTATGATCTACCCAAGGAAGGGGGGAGTGTTTGCTAACCTCAATCATTCACTCGCTCCCCTCTCAACCTTCCCCCCTGACCTCTCAATTCCAATCTTAGGGAATGTATATATATAGCCTTATACTCACAAAAAACAAAAATAGTAAAGAGCAAGAGCGACTAGCAACGAGAGAGCACCCTATCAGATCTTACATATAAGTCCAAATTCACCGTGTCAATTCAAGCAACACACAAAAACAACTCTTATGTTTTAAAGGCCTAACCAAATCTATCTGTCTTGTCAGAAATGGCTACTTCACCAGAGGCATGCACTTCTATTTTTTATGAAAGGTACCCTTTGTCTTTTCCTCAAGTGTTCTACGTATGCTACCCTATACTTTCTTGCGAATGGGATTTGATAGAGAGCCTTGCATGTGAGAGAAATTTTGAGGAGTTAGAATGGTTGATACGTCTATGGCTAACTAGTGATCCCTACCCAGTAGCGAATGTGTCTCCAATGGCACATGCTTATTCTTTTGCACAAGATGAGTATCCACGCATCGCGAGGTTCTTGATTAGCATGCTTGCACAAGAGGATGATGAAGAGGAACTAATAGAGACCGAGGAAGACTATGGCCTCACGGACAACGATTTTATTTATCTAGATGATGAGGATAGAGGCCTAGCCTTAGGGTGGCCACCCGGTTTATATAATATCCTCTTTCCTTGATTCTAAAAGGGGTGACAGATAGGTAGGTTAGGGGTCTAGATTGTGTTTTGAGTTTGTTTTTTAGGAGTTTTAATTTTTCACACTGACATGCCTCCTAGAGGTATAGTGCCTGTTTTTGGATGTGTTAGGTAGGACTTATATGAATCTCCATCCACATGGCTGAGGACATCTGCTTCAACGAAATGAGCCACTCCATACCTCCATGTGTACTACTTTCCATGATTCATGTTGGTGGATATGTGTAATTGCTAATAATGATTTTTCATTCTTTGTTTGAGTGCAATAGTTATGATGTTATCTGCCATTATAGATGTATAAATTTGTCTTTGCTTAAGTTGATTGAACTCCAGTTTAATCTTATGGATGAGCCTGAAGATTAGGAGACCGTGACTTTAGGTTAACTCATTTACTTGACCACTAGGCCTAGCTAATAAAATTATCTGAGTATTTGAGACCTTAGGAATGTTTTAGGCAGAGAAAAGCTTGCTCACTCAAACAACAAAAAACACTAGTGCGAATACCAAGGAAATGGAAACAAAAAAAAAAACATAAGTGCCACAAATGAAAAATCTTACGCTGGAAGAGAAATCCTGGCTTGAATTGGTACTTCACTCACATGTATTGTCTATGGTACTAGAGCCCTAGAGGTTCCCAGTGTGGGCGCTTTTCCTTGAGAAGCAAAAAACCCCGGACATACAAAATAAGCACACACGTCACATGATTGTGACCCAAAGTAAAAAAAGTATTAAAAAAAAATAAAAAAAATTAAAAGACTTCCATTGAGTTTACAGTTAACATTTCAAGCTTTTGTTTGCAGTTGTGAGACCGAGTTGGCTAATCAAAGCTGAAAAGCATAATTAGGGAATCTTGCATTTAGATAATCTTCTTAGCTTAGCTAGTACTAGAGTAGTTGTTTTAACCTTAGTCATAGCTAACTAATTGATAGACTCACCCATAAGCTCAAAACTCTTGATTAATTAATTTACTCAAAGTGCAATTTATTTGTCCTTAATGGCAGTCCAACATTTCATAAATCTTGCATTTACTCATTTCCACATGTACTTTACATTCCCCTCATGATTTATGGCAATATAATTCCGCTTGCTAAAACAGTGACTTTGCCTTGCAGATTCAAATCTAGGTGCTCTACAACATGGACATACCAAGCTTCAACTCAATAGCTTCCGGGGACGGAATCTACATCAGGAAGGGGGGCAATGTTAACCCTCGTGGCTCACGGACACCCTATCGCCCACGACGGACACTGTAACCGTATTATTTATTTAAGTAGAGTCAGGCACCGGGCTTGTCGGTCCAATAGGGAAAGGTAGAGTGATCGCCGATGAGAGGCGCACTCTAACAAGAACATGCTAGGGTTAGTTGGCTAAGCATGGGCGCCCAAGTGTGAATGGGGTGAGCTCACATAAAAGCCAATTAAACCTAAAATTGAGTCATTCTCTCATTGTGCAATAGAAGCTGCTCTTGCTCCAGATCCACCTTCTCCTTCACCATCTCCTTGTGTGTGTGCGTGTGAGAGAGAGAGAGAGTGTGTGTGAGAGTGTGTGTGAGAGTGTGTGTGCGATCGAGCGTTGCGGCGGCACGACGGCGGCGAGGCGGTTGAGCGCGGCGTAGCGGCGTCTCCCTCTTCTTCGCGGCGAGGAATCCTCTACGGCAGGAGCATAAGGCGGTGAGTGACACACCATTGCCCTCTTTGAGCTTACTAGTTAAACTAGTTGTGTGCTTGGAGCCGTCTGCGGCTCGTACACAGTGTATCGGCAAGTCCCTTGCTTCGACAGTGCGGCAAGGAGCGCACATGCATCAAAGACAATGGGAGGGAAGTTGGATTGCTGCTATGGTGTGAATTGTGGATCAAAAGATAGGCTCAACCGTGTATGGGTGCATTTGGTCTCCTCTCTCAAAGAAGAAAATGATTTTTGTAATTGGGGGTAATGTGTGTTGTGTAATGTGTAAAGTGTGAGCTAGTTTCTTTCATGTTGTGATACATTGGTGTGGTAGGAAAACCTCATCACTGTAGGATCTAGTGATGCATCATGTAGCAAGTGTCTACGTTTCGTCTTCCAATGCACATATTCTTGTCTTGCATCCATACTAAGCTCAATAATTTTCTTTTATGAGTCTTTTAAACTTTGTTAATTTTCTCCAAAGTTAGAGCGGCAAGGGAAAAAGGTAAGATTGCTTTTTACCGAGATGGAATGCTCCACATAACGGTGTGAGGCCTATGGGACCACACTCAAAGTTGATACTTAGAATTGTAATGGATCTTTGCGTCTTGATGTGGGTGCTTTTGAGGAGAGTTTTAATGGGAGATGCATCATCTTCTACTCTAAGACACATCAGGCCCCTGGGTAGTCTATGCCTCACATTAGAGGATACAGATGGGAGACAGCTTGTAGACAGGAGACACGATTAGAGCACAGAGGGTGGGGCTCAGGAGGAGTGTCAAATTTATTTAGAGAGGAGTTGCAACCATTGATACATATAGCTCACAGGGATGAGAAAGATAGGTACATGTGGGTGAGATTGTGGGTGAGATTGAGAGCAGAGACTGACATATATCTTTACATTGCTCTTTGCTACTTTCCCCTGAGTACGTCGGTATATGCACCACCCAAAGGACAATCCCCCTTCTCTATTTTGGATAATGACATGTGGGAATTCTCTAGAGATGGTGAACATTATCATTCTAGGGGACTTCAATGCTAGGACTACCCATCATCAGAAAATATTTTATGATACTTCAAAGGAGATGTTGAGAGAGCTGGATGTTGCAAAGACGGGCCTATCCAGACTATCACAATATGGGAACATACTGAGTATGTATGGAACTTGATAGACATGGGGACTGCATATGGATTGGCCATCTTGAATGGCATAAAGAGATTTCCCACAGCGGGAGGTTGCTCATGCTTTCCACACAAACATGGAGCCAGCACAGTGGATTATGTCATGGCACAACCCAGCCTAATCTCTAGTATCTAGGATCTCATAGTTGGGCCATACCTGTTGGGGTGGTAGTGGATCATGCTATTGTGTTGTTGACCATCTCTTTCTAGTTCAATGTAGCACACAGTCCACGGGTAGTAGCCCCTACTCGCTACACCTTCATGTGCGAGACGAATTTTGTATCCATAGATGGGATATACAGACGCCTATGCACTGAGGATCTAGGGCAACCTGTGGACGAGCTTACTACTATACTGACACAGACATTACATGATGCACCAAGAATAAGCATACCCATACACCCAGCCTGAGCAGAGATGCCATTCTGGGAGCATGCCTCATAACAGCTGGTATGATGAGGAATGCCGTAGACTAGAGCTAGAATTCAGAGGGAAGTTCTCTTGGGGGACATCATTCACAGACAATCACAGATTGACTTCTGATGCCTAGTGCGGTGGAAGAAGAGGAATTTTTGGCTCGACTAGAGCAAGATCTATACCAGCTATTCTTGAGTATTCCTTGCATGAGGCATGTAGGCTCTTTCATGAGCTGTCCCCCACCCCTTGCCATTACCTGTACAGAGACTTGGGGTCAGTACGCATCATCTTTGTACACAGTTTTTGGACAGCCGCCCCTTCTCAACCCCCCTAATCCATGCCCAGTGTTTGGAGGTGATAACAACATACAAGTGCCCACCTAGCCAAGGCGCCATTGAGTCAGCCGGCCAAAGTTTTGATATGGTCACATTATTTTTACGATGTTTAATACATTAAACCCTGTAAAAGCCAATGTCAATCGTCTATGTCAAACCTAAGTCAAAGATGTAATTTTTCCAATGATGTATGTAAAGGTCCATGAGAAGTTGGCCTCCGGCCACTTTAGAAAGCCCTAGGTATATAATACACTAAGGTTAGTGGGAAAGGGAGATCATTTTTTGAGGATGAGTGACTAATGCGTTACGCACAGAGAGCTGCCTCTTTGCTCAAACTTGTAATCATCGCTTCTGTGGCTACGGTAATTAAAATTCAGTTTTGTTTCTTGCATTGTGTTCCTCTTACTCTGCTCTTGCATTCAAGTGTAAGCATTCAAGATTCGGTGAAGGTTTCAAACGCATCCGTTTAGGCCTTAAATCGTTGTTTTGAGTGTTTATATGCGTATTTTATGTTGTTTTGACCCTAGGAGAGGCTTTAGGGACCCAAAAACAACCCTTTAGGATCATCCGTTTACTGTTTTTGCGTACTGTGGGACGAACGATCGCGATCTTTGTACCTCTCCAGAATGCTGTGACAGTGATAGGATATGTTCCCTGATAGTCCCCTGTAGCTTCCCTTCAAGTTTCGTGCGATTCCGATATGATTTGCATGGTGAACGGGCGTGATGACTGTAGAGCTGTGTAGAAGGACATAGGCAGATTACTTGGCTTTAGTGCGATTGATTTGCTTGTAGAGTTAGTAGTTGCATCTCTTCGAGTTCACTTCATTAGGATTGACACCCTAGTGAGTTTCCATGCCTCATCCGAGTCGCTTCCCCTGTATCGATAATTTTATGTTGATGCTTGAGAGCTATGCTATGGACGTCCATCGCGGCGACCCGCAAACATTGGCGCCGCTGCTGCCGGGGAATGAATCTTAGGTGATGAGTGACCGAGTGCGTATTCAGAGTTTTCTTATTCTTCCAAAAGATAATTTCCATTCCATTTACATTTCAGTGAAGCATCTAGACAGGGGTTTAGTGCTTAGTGGAGTCTAGGGTCGGGGGACTGGCTAGATCTACTCTTGAGAGATATAGGGAGTTGTGAGTGAGGTTGCTTTAAGCATTTTTTCTCTTCAAATTTCTTTGTATCAATTGAGTACTGATCCATCATCCGTTTTTTATCCTGTTTGTTTTGTTTGATTCATTTTCTTATGTTCTTTCATTTCTGTACTGAGGAGTAGGATAAGTAAATCACATTCTAGTCAGATTTGGGGCAAAAGTTAGAGCCAAAAAACCAGAAAAACCATAACTTTGACAAAAGGACCATAAGACTCTGAAATTAGAAAATCTGACCAAACAGAGCTGAAATTGATTCAAATCACAAAGTGATAGCACCAAACACTGGGAAATACTTGTCAGAGAGAGCCTGTAAAATTTCATCAGATTTGGCTTTGGTACTACGATCGCGATCGGTGTACCTGAGTGTCAGAATTGTACAAGATTTGACATGTGCCTTCCTAATAAGATTCTAAACAAGTTTGTCTAAAGCAACCACACCCAAAAACATCAAAAATCAAGGAAATCAGGCCATTTGGGTAAAACTAGCCTGACAGACCCAGAAACTGTAAAATCTTGACTTTTGGTGATTCAAATGCAAAAAGACTTAGGGGATAGCCTTAAAACATCAGTGTCTACAAGCATGCCAAATTTGGTCTAATTTGGGCTCCAAACTATGATCGCGATCGGTGTACCTCATTGCCAGATTTTAACCAGACTTTACCCACACATACACCTAGGTTATATAAGATACCAGGAGTTTTCAAAATTCAAAAAAAATCACCAAAATAGCCAAAAACAGCAGACAGTCAGGAAACCGCTGCAGCAGACCAAGATCTGGTGAAAACATGACTTTTTCTTGTCCAAATTCAAAAATATTTGGGGAGTAGACTGTACACATCATTGTCTACCATATACACAAGTTTCATCCAATTTGGGCTCCAAACTACAATCGCGATCGGTGTACCCCAGTGACAATTTGAGTTGAGACTTGGTGAGTAGGTAGTTGATAACTAGACAAACAACTTTCTCAAAAGAACCAGGGTCAAAAAACCAAAAGACAGTTGTCAAATAGGGCAAACACTAATCACTGATCCTTCATACCAAAATTTTGAGAAAATTCAAGTTTTTTTGATCCAAATGCAAAGTGGGTTTGGGAATAGACTAATCATACCCATATCTATCAACTCCTAAAATTCCATGCAAAAAGGAGCTGGAACTACGATCGCGATCGGTGTACCTCGGTGACATTTTGGATTGAAATTTTATGAGTAGGTAGCTAACATCTAGTGCAACATATTTTCCAAAAGCAGCAAGGTCAAAAAAGCAAAAGAAAGTGGTCAAAAGTCCCAGTTACACAATCAGGCCAATAACTGCAAAACCACCTGGGATTTGGGTTTTCATTGGTCAAAACATCTCCAAATTCAAAAATACAAAGACACTTGGTATCAAGACATCAAGAGCTAGCTACTGTGCAAAAATCTTCCAAATTTGTGACATGGGGTCAACGATCGCGATCGGTGTACCTCTACATAGTGGGGGTATCTGATTTCATAAGTTTGTAGATCTACTTGAGTACATCCCAAATCTCAAGTTTGAGTGAAAAATACCCTCTGGAAGCCAAGATACAAGCCAAAGTTCCTGTGTTCTGGTCCTGAGACTGTTTTGAGCGCTGTTTCAAGTGCAGTTCACTAAAAGTGCCCTAACATTTGATAGGCAACTCCAAATTGAGTCAGGTATAGCTAGGAAGAAAGCTTGCGGGTTGAATTTTACTAGGTTTCCTAAATCCAAACTTTTAGGGTACCCCAAAACCAGTTTCCAGAGACCAAAAAGGTCATAAATTGCTGACTTTTGAAAGACTTGACCAGGGGCAAAAAGGGATTGTGTTCACTAAGCCAAGGTGTTCTTATCAAGGACCATCTTGAGAGTATTGAGTGAGGCTTAAACATGAAAACTCATCCATCATTAGGGTTTCCCACTCAACTCAGAGCTATGCCGCCTACACCTATAACCAGAGGGTTGAGATAAGACCATGAGGCTTATCAATCATATCAAGCCAAACCTCAAGGCATGGCTCATGGATATTTGTCAAGTGATCATGTAGCTCACTGGAAGCCAAACCAATCAACTAAAATGCGGGAGTTTGGAAGAGAAAAAGTGGAAATTGCTGGAGACCTAGAGGAGAAGCATCCTCTAATCAACAAACCCAACGTGAGGTTCATCAAAACCAATGAAGCCATGAGAGTTCTAACGGATTACACTTATGATGGCCTTTATAGGTTACCTATTGGGGATCAAAACAACTTCTATAGATGTTTAAATTCCATCATTGAAGAGTTGACAGACTACAAGAACCTCTATGCCTTCACATACACAGATGACCAGGGAGTGCAAGTTCTAATGGTAGATAATTATGGACGAGAGTACAAACTTATCAGCCCAATTGAGCTAGAAAGATATACATACATGGGTACTCCAATCTCTGCTTACTACGTTCAACCGAGTGTACGCGTACCAGGGTTTTTTGAGTCTGATTTGCCAGAAGCTAACATTGAAACTATGGAATCGAATGGACCTCAAACATCCAAAATAGCTATTCACGGGAGTGTAGCTTCTACCTCATTGAGTGGAACCAAGAGACCACCAATTAGACTTACAAATCCATCAACATTTTCAAAACATGTCTCAAAGGGGATTCCACCAGGATTTGCTCCAAGACGAGAAGAAGGAACGAGGGATGTCTTTGTGAGAGACCCCAACACACTAAGATACATGGTTGAACCAGAACCAATGAGACCATATCAATTGGCCAAATGTGTCAAGAAGAAGTATGATGGATTAAGGGATCCATACGTACATGCATCCTTGTTCAAACAAGTGTTAAGAGCCGAACAAGTATTTTATTTTCATACACAGTATGAGGGATTTGGCTTAACCTTGGAAGGGATAGCATTGAATTGGTTCCAACCGTTGGACAAAAATGCCTTCTCAAACGTTGAACAATTGTTGCAAGAATTTGTTGTGGAGTTCTCTAAAAGGGGAATCAAGCACAACACAGTGTCCCAAATCTATGCATTCAAGCAAAAATAAGATGAGAGAGTGAAGGAAGCATCGCTAAGCTTCAAACAATATATAGAGAGATGTCCGGAACATGAGTTACCACAAGATGAAATATTATCAATTCTCTTCATAGAGGGTTTGAAAAATGAAACTCTCAAGAAAGATTTGCACTTAAAAGGATGTACTTCCTTTGAACAAGTCACGAGAGAAGCGTTATACCTAGTTGACAATTGTAAAGCCTATGGCAAGGAAATTGGTGATATAAAGATCACTATGGATAATGCTCCTTTAACATCTAGTGAAACCAACACAAGGCAAGTGGTTATGTCTCAATTAATGACCAACCTAGATGAGCTAGCAGTGCAAGTAGCACAACGAATAAAATGGTGTGCCATTGAGCAAAAATGGACCAATCATGAGATGAGTGAGTGCTAGTACCTACACGAAGGGGATACTATTTGGACATCAAATTGAAAAACCAATGCCATTACCAAATCATCCATTATTTCAAAATAGGGTTGTATCAAGGGCTTTACAAAGAGCTAAGGTATCACAACCTAGGCTAGGGCAAGAACCTATGAGAAAACTCTATTCGACACTCTGATGTTTATAGCCAATCAAGAGCGTAGACCAGAGACCATTCTGGCTAATCAAGAACAACCATCAGTTGTGCCACCAGTGACTCAACAAGATGGACCATGCTACAAGTGTGGAGGTAATCATTGGGCCAAGAATTGTTCTCGTGTAGAGATAATTGGATATTGTTTGGAGTGTGCCATTACACACGTTGTTCCAAATTGTCCAAAACACCCAAACAAACAGGGGGAAAAAACAATGAATGTTGTGGGAATGTTACCTTCTCCAAGTGGATCAGAGGCAGAACCCAAAATTCCTGTGAAGGTAGTGACTAGAGCCCAAGAAAAAGAAAATGCTGAGGACCAAGCTAACGAGGAGAAAGATCAACAACCCAAACAAGGGGAGACAACATGGAGCCTGAAGCACCAATTCCACCTCCAGAAACAAAACCAAAAAGTGTTGGATTTGAAATGCCTAAGGCAAAGGTTGTTGAAACATTAACTCAAAGAAACATTGAGCTAGAATCACAAAAGGATGTGCAAGCAAAGACTGCAACACAAGAAACCAACAACCTAGAAATTCAACTAGATGATCAAGTAGTGGACAACACTACTAATGATGCAAGGTCAAGATCACAATTTATGGCACCTATCCCAGAGATAGATGAGCCATGGCCAAATGAATTGTGGGAAGCAATTAGAAGTGCAAAAGATGGAAGTACGACTTTCCAATCTGCACCCATAACTGAGGTCAATACAGGGCATGAATTCTATCACAGAGACATTCAATCTCTAAATAGAGATGCAGGGATGGAAGTTTCAATTGAAAGCAAACCAGAGTCCGAAGACCTTACCCTCATACATAGGAGAACATGAGGCAGACTTAGAGACTAGAGTGGTGCCATCTCATAGGAAAGCCATATCCAAGATGATGGATACAAAGAGTAAGCAAGAGTTGATGTCAGCTCCAATACAGTGCACCATTACTCTATCTAAACTGCTTAAGATTAGACCACATGTATGGGATGAAGTAGGAAACAATTTGGGGAAGATGGGATTAAAGATACCTCTTCAAGATCTACCCTCAAATGAACAATCAAACAAAACTCAACAAGAAAGTGCAGACACTAAACCTGTGCCAATAAACAAGGTGGGGGAATATTGCGAAGGAGAAGAAGGAAACACCACCTTACCTGTGGAATACAAAGGAGTTAAAACATTGGCTATACTTGATAGTGGGGCTGGAGTAGCCATAGCCACAAAAGACAGTTGGGAAAAATGGGGTAGACCAGCGCTTAGGAAAACTAGAATGAAGCTGCAACTTGCAGATGGATACATGGAAAAAACTATGGGTATCTTAGAGAAAATTATTGTGACTTCTTGTGGAATTGAATATGAACATACGTTTGCAATCGTAGATTTTGGAAAAGGGAACAATTTTGATATCATTTTAGAAAGACCTTTCATGCTTCAACTTAAGATGGTTCAAGATTGGGGCTATGACTATATCTACTTGAGACATAAAAAGATCACCACAAAAATAAGCATAAAAGACCATAGCTATAGAGATGTGAATAGAACTCCTTTAGAAGAAATTGACTCTACTATAGTCAATGGGAAAGAGATACGTGCATGGCTACAAACCAAACAAGAACTTTGGATGTGTGGTGCTTCGAAGTGTGGAAGCTCAGTGAAGGAGGATTGCATCCTAGAAAGATCAATGGACGATGAAGCTTACATACCAGAACCCTTTCCAGAGCAATTATTTGAGCCATTTGGATGGACTCAAATATTGGCAACCTTGGATGTGTGTGTAAATGAGCTAACTCCAACCAAGTTTTGTAATGAAGAAGGCTACGACCTAGTTCATGTTTTATGTTGAAAGTGTTGAAGGAAGCTAATGAAGTTTGTGAGTGGTGTGAAAGCAGAAAAAGTGAGATAGATAGCTACATCCTGGAGCATGAGGCGAAATTGAAAACGAAGGAAGCAGAGCAACCACAAGAATATGTCATTATTGACATACCTGATGAAACAACAAAAGCTATTTCAAAGAATCCGACTCCAGAAAAAGTGCAAATGAAAGTAGATGAAGGAGAAAAGCTTCCAAGTTCAACGGCAAATCTTCAACAAATGCAAGATCAAAAGAAGAACAGGGACAAGGAAGAAGATGGAATATCTCCTACGATGATCAAATTCAATTTATGCAGACAAACAGGGCTCAAGGTTACATGTTCGGCCGCAATAGATCCAGAAGCAACAAAGAATCTAATGACTTATGTAACATGGGTCATGATGGGAAAGCCACCAATCAATGAGCTAGAAGAAACAATTTACACAAGTTCAAAAATGCCGATTCCTAGCTTTGGAGTGGCAGAAGCTGTACTCAAATTGAGTACCGGGGAGTATAAAGATACTTTCCACATAATCAACTCCCATCATATCAAAGAGAGTCTGGTCCTAACAGAAAGCTAGAGGAACATCTTCTTTCGACAACAATCAAAAGCTTCAACAAAAACAACGGTAAGACTCCATGAAGCTTCTCAAATCCATGTAGAGAATAAATCGCCAACCATCACGGAAAAAGGTAAAGCAAAGGTAAACATTGAAGTATATCAACCTTGCAAGATGACTTTACCTTCGATGAGCCTCCATCAAATTTCCCACGAAGCCTCTACATCAAGAGCCACACCATCAACAATGCAATGGAAACCAAAGCAAAAAGTATATCAACCAAAGTTTCCATCACAAAAAAGCATCCAAAAGAAGCCGAAGAATGTCAAGCAGGTGTTGGTATCCAAAGAGCACATCCAAGTCAAAGACCCATTTTGGATACATGAAACACGGGTTCAACCACAACAATAAAAGGTGACAGGGTGGATAGCATCAAATGAGTCGATCACTGCTCAAGGCTACTTCCAAGGAAACACTAATGTTTGGGCCAAAAAGCCTAAAGTAACAGCCTAGACCTACCCACCTAAACCAACGAGTTCTACAAGGGACAAGCCGCACTATCAACGGAATAAAAAATACTCAGGCAAGCGAAATGACACCAACAAAAGGCAAACAAAAAGACCTTCCAAGCGAGCAACGCGAAAACTTTGGGTAACCGAAATCAAACTTCAACGAAGATACCCAACACAAACAGGTGAATTAGCGGATGATTCCAGTGAAGCTACTTGAAGCACAAGGATTCTATGAAGGTAACACCCAAATATGGTTACCCAAAGTAGTTGCTCAACCTAGAGCCACTAAGACCAACCAAGCAGCAAAGGACCCCACACAAAGACAATCAACAACAACAAATAGCCAATGGGTACTAAGCACAACCAAGGGAGAAACAACCTCAAAATGGATCCCTTGTCTTCTACTACAAAAGCAAGGATTTTACAACGAAAATCATCAGGTTTGGATACCAAAGCCTAGTGTCCATCAAATCATAGAAGAAGATAAAATGCCAAAGAGGGTCACACAAGGACCAAAAACAAGATGGGTTCCAAAATTGCTGGTGGAAACTCAATCACAGAGAACCCACACATCTCGACAATCGCTTCTCATGGAAATTAATGCAAAGGCTACATCAAGCCCTATCAGAGCTGAAGGACTTGTTTTACAAAGAAGTATCAACATACAACAAGCAAGTCAAGAGGAGTCAAAATATGCCAACCTACTCGACAAAATGGTGGCATCCAAAGACCAACACAATGATAGAGGCCTTAATCTCAAGAACTTATGGCATTGGGTTTCACGCCATGAACAGGTAAGTCCAAGTCGCCATTAAAAATACATGGCATAAAGGTCAAGAGTCGGACAGCTGAGCCACTAAATGAGCAAGGCATTAGTCCCAAAGCTTCAAGTAATATTCTCTATGGTCTAAGAGTCTTAGCTATTCTAGGTCCTGCTCAAGGTGGAGGAGTTGAGCATATTTATGTGGTGTCGCTCATGCTGGTATAGGTGAGCATAAGAGTCCAAGTCTATGTATTTTAAGTTTGGTAAAGTGAAGAAGAGAGTCCAAAAGACACTCACGCACTATGCTTAGTGAGTAATGAGTGGAGAAGCTTCAACATCAAAAACCCTTCTTGGAAATGTGGAAGCTATTGAGATGTCCTTGGATATCATATGTGCTACATTTATTCCTTGAAGCACCCAACAACTCATTTTTCACACCGCATGATTTTCTTGAAAGAACTCTTGTGTGCATAGAGAGTGTCCCATAATTGGCACTTGCATTACGCACTCTTACTTTATTTCTCCCAAGCACTCACCTTGCATGAACAGGTACTCAACTTCCAAGTGTTCAACCCCAATAAGAGCGTATACCAAAGGCATTTTTTCCCACTGGGTTTCTCCCTTTGGTCATTCAGGTTCTAGAGCCTAATTTAGAAACACCCATCACTATTCTATTGATATATTCCTTCCATCATCTGAAACCAATAAAGAATTTGTTCCACAATCTTCAAAGAGATAAAGTGGGGCCACATTTTTCTCAACCACGCTTCAACAAGAGCAGCACTTATCTTCAAAGATACCAACAGAGCTCTGTTGACAAAGTGGCAAAGAAAATCAAATTGGAGATGTCAAAGTCTCAAAAATTTTGAGATACAAGCTCCAATAAAAAGTCAACTGCACAAGGAGGCAAAGTATCCAAAGAAGCAGGTATCATCGACCAAGTGCACAAATGGAAAGGTAAAGCAGGATGTGCAACAACATGCACAAATGCCTCGTCCACAACATCCAAATCACAAGCACATGTTCATCAATCAAAGGCAAATGAGCAACCCATTTGAACAAGAAAAACATGCCAGATATAACTCAATGAAGGAAGGGGGGAGTCTCATCAACAAGAAGACTAGACTACAAATGGTCGTGTCAAGGGACGACAGGAGCTAGGAAGGGGGGAGTGTTTGGAGGTGATAACAACATACAAGTGCCCACCTAGCCAAGGCGCCATTGAGTCATCCGGCCAAAGTTTTGATGTGGTCACATTATTTTTCTGATGTTTAATACATCAAACCCTGTAAAAGCCAATGTCAATCGTCTATGTCAAGTCTAAGTCAAAGATGTAATTTTTCCAATGATGTATGTAAAGGTCCATGAGAAGTTGGCCGCCGGCCACTTTAGAAAGCCCTAGGTATATAATACACTAAGGTTAGTGGGAAAAGGAGATCATCTTTTGAGGATAAGTGACTAATGTGTTACGCACAGAGAGCTGCCTCTTTGCTCAAACTTGTAATCATCGCTTCTGTGGCTACGGTAATCCAAATTCAGTTTTGTTTCTTGCATTGTGTTCCTCTTACTCTACTCTTTCATTCAAGTGTAAGCATTCAAGATTCGGTGAAGGTTTCAAACGCATCCGTTTAGGAATTAAATCGCTGTTTTGAGTGTTTATATGCGTATTTTATGTTGTTTTGACCCTAGGAGAGGCTTTAGGGACCCAAAAACGACCCTTTAGGATCATCCGTTTACTGTTTTTGCATACTGTGAGACGAACGATCGTGATCTTTGTACCTCTCTAGAATGTTGTGACAGTGATAGGATATGTTCCTGATAGTCCCCTGTGGCTTCCCTTCAAGTTTCGTGCGATTCCGATATGATTTGCATGGTGAATGGGCGTGATGACTATAGAGTTGTGTAGAAGGACATAGGCAGATTACTTGGCTTTAGTGCGATTGATTTGCTTGTAGAGTTAGTAGTTGCATCTCTTCGAGTTCACTTCATTAGGATTGACACCCTAGTGAGTTTCCATGCCTCATCCAATTCGCTTCCCCTGTATCAATAATTTTGTGTTGATGCTTGAGAGCTATGCTATGGACGTCTGTCGCGGCGACCCGCAAACACCCAGACACATGTGCTTTTTCACCGCTGAGATGGTGAAGAAGGCCATTGATAGGATGAGGACTGGGAGAGCATATGATCATGATGGCTTAGTGGCTGAGCATTTCATGCATGCCAGAGATCTACTAGCAGAGCTTCTAGTAGTTATGTTTAACCGTGCCATGTGTGAGGGCTTGCTTGATACTTGGATCCTATCTATGATTGTACCTATCTTCAAATCAAGAGATCCTATAGAGCTTGGGAATTATTGCACTGTGATGATTGGACACACATTGGCACGGTTGTAGGCATCCATTCTTGAGCAGCAGCTAAGTAGATGGGCAAAGAGAGAGGGAATGCATGCAGCTAAAAAAAAAGGGTTCAGGAGAGGTTTTTCTACTCCTGATCATATCTTGACACTGAAAGCCATCATCAAGGAGGGAAGATCCCGTGGGAGACGGATCTATTGTAGCTTTGTGGACTTCCACAAAGCATTTGACACAATACCCATAGCTAGATTGATGCGCATATTACATGAGATGGGAGTAGCCACAAAGCTCATTTGGGGGATCATATTATTGTACAAATCAGTAGTAGGGCATGTACGCACCTCAGAGGGTCTATCTACACCGGTTCACTCCACTATTGTGGTGAAGCAGGGCTGCCCACTCTCTCCTACTCTATTTGGTATGTATGTGGATGAGGTTTCTGACTACATTAAGAGAGATGGTGATAGAGGTGCACCACTGGTAGGGACATGGATTCCGGTATTGTTATATGATGCTGATGATAGTGTGTTGATCTCTGACTCTTCGGAGGGGATGCAACGTCACTTGGATGCTTTGCATAGGTTTGCCCATGAAAGTGGTTTGTCTTTCAACCTTGGTATAACCAAGGTCATGGTATTTAATACCACCCCACAGTGGATCAGGAGGTCAGCTCTTGCATTCACCTACGGCTAGGAGACAGTGGAATATACAGATGCTTACACGGAGGAAATACGGGTTGGCATGTGCGAATCTCCTACCTGTGAAGAAAACACTCATTCTTTGTGCAATGGCTTCCAGTGACGAGGTAGACGTTAAGAGTTTGGACATACCACAAAAAGGTGAGCACTTTTGGCAATTCTCTTGACAATAAACCTCTCTAGCATGGCATGGAATCTAGATGTAATGACAGATGTTTTCACAAACCAAGAGAGTCAACTACATTTAGAGAGTGGCTGAGGATTGAAGTTTTCTAGGCGTCAATTGCAAGAGAAGCAGGAAACGTGTATTGTGGCATCCGTAGTATACATTTGACATCCATGCCTGGAATGGACCTTGATTCATTCATCAATGATGCCAAGCTCATAGAGGAAAGAGCTTTGCTTATGAGCTGGCTATAATGAAAATGGGGACTCAATTAGAGGTGGCAAAAGCATTGGTGGAAGCAGGAAAAAGATGCTTTGTAGGTTAGATTGCTACATATTACTGTTTGAATAAAATGAAACATATTTTTGAGAGCCTATGATTTTGCAACCGTATTAGATGGTTGCAAAAGCATAAGTTCAATATAAGAGGTGTTTCAAGCTTGCAAAAAATGCTTGAGATCAATAAACCAGAGCAAGTGTTCAACCCGTTGCAACTGGCTCGCAACTTCAAGGGAAGAGTATACCAAGACCTGCCTTGGTTCTTGGAATATGATGAGGGATGTTTCCTTGCAAATGAGGAAAAAGCTCAAAATGATGCAGTGAAAGAAAGAGAACGTGCAAGTACAGAAATTTCTAGAGCGGTAGAGTCTACTGGGCAATTGCTTGGTGGAGATGTATTTGATACTACTTCACAGGTATCGTTATTCCATTAAAACTCTTCACCTATGAGCATTGTCAATATTGTGGCGTTTCAATTTTACTGATCAATTGAACTTTGTTATGCAGATCGAACAATCCATTCACTCTTCGGGCTCACAATGTGAGGCTAGAATGAAAGAGCAACGTGAGTTCTTTTGATTTACGTAAGAATCATAGTCTTGATTGTTTTGCTTGTTGATATGGTCTTGTTGTTCAGGTAAAAGAAGTGAGATGTCTGCAGAGGAGCCACGAGTCTGGAGACTGAAATATTGCATGTCTCAGACTTGCCCCTTGTTACAATACCATCTACTCATAATTTCTAATCTTGGGTAAATGGTTAACCGTTTAAGTATGATGCAAGAGCATGCTTGTTTAGTAAATGTTTGGTTTTACAGCTAGCGGTGGTGAGCGTGTCCAAATTCTGCATCTTGACTGGGACAAGACAGAGGAGGAATTGAAAAATGCATTGTTGAACAATGTCAAGCCTCATGTGGTAGAGAAGTGTCTGATGACAATGCACGATGGGTCGGCCTCGGATTCATCAATCAACGCTTCTATTCTATTCTTTCCATCAAACGTGCTTGTGTATGGGCTGTCTAAAATAGATGTACTTGATTGGAACAAGATGGAAGCATGCCATTTTGGAAAACTCTTGCACGACTTGCATTCGCAACTGTCGACGATGAAGGTGTGTTCGTGGTCGTTTGTCCGTTAGATAGTTATGGAATGGTGCACGATATGGCGTCAGCTATTGGTTTGCAAGAAGATCACTTGAATGTGGTTGTGTGTAAGACACCTGTGTGCAAGACAAAGAGTAGAACCATGCACTGAGAAAAGAGCAGTCTTGGTCTTCAAAGGCCATTGATGTGAGGTATGGTGCTTCTATCATTGGTTCAAGTATAGTTTTCTTTTGTCGTGTAGGTAAATCCTTTGACCTATATTTGTGGTGTAGGGGGCATGGAGCATGGGAATTGGTTCCTTTGGGAATTGCTTGCATAGTACACTAATGAGAACGACATTGTTGTTTAATACGAGGGTGATTGCGGAGCATTGGCCTTAATGGGTAGCCAGATGGGACATATGATGACATTATTTGAGAGCAATGGGGATGTCTCCAATAGACTAAACAATGTTTTAGAGATGCAAGCCCATCGACTACGAGAGATTCATGAGTGAGACAAGAGAATTGCAGATGAGGTGGAGTGTTCCCTTAAGGCAGCGTCTCTTGTGGACCCACATCCAGAAATTGTGGAACTGGATCCACCAGCCCATCCCATATAGTAGACTAGTTGCAAGATACCTTAAATTATGTAGACAATCAAATTTGTGGTCTTCTAACGTATACTCATGCTTTGAATATTCTCTAATTAAATAAATGTGTTACATTTTCTCTCAAATACTTGTAATGATGACATTTGTTTTTTGTGGTTAAACTTGAACGTTTCATTTCTATGCAAACTTGCTGGTTTTTTGGTTATTGAGTGCTTTGTGCATTTTTGGATACTTTGTAAGCTCAGGAAGTTTAGTTAGTCACTATGGTTGTCTTGAATAGGAAGAGCAAGAAGAGGGCCTTTTTGTCTATTTGATTCATGCTTTGAATATTCTCTGATTAAATAGACGTGTTACATTTTCTCTCAACTACTTGTAACGATGACATTTGTTTTTTGTGGTTAAACTTGTACATTTCATTTCTGTGCAAACTTGCTAGTTTTTTGTTTCTTGCGTGCTATGTGCATTTTTGGCTACTTTGTAAGCTCAGTAAGCTCCATTAGAGACTATGGTTGTCTTGAATAACAAGAGCAAGAAGAGAGCTTTTTTGTCTATTTGACTCAATCCACTAAAACGAGCATAGAGGAAGCTTTTTAAAAAATATAAACAATTGTTCTATTTTTTAAGAAAAGCTTCCTCAAAAGCTCCCTCATAAAGATTCCTCCAATCCCCTACGTTGGCAATCATTGCATTCCAAGTAATGACATTCCAGATGGGAGCTCTTCAAGAACTATTCATGCTTTCCTTAAAGCATCACATATAACAGTCAAATCCACCTAGACACTACCAAGCATAGCATTTAGCTTACATATCAATCAAAGCATTGCAAGCCTCCCAATTTAGCCCAAATAACGACTAAAGCATTATTGATTACAAGTTTAACTGTAGCCATATTAATTTTCCCTGATCACGGATTTCCAAAATTGCAAAGAAAAATGAATCAGCCACAAATCGAGCAATTAATGCTCGATTTGAGCCTTGTAAAGCACATTCTCTAGACCATGCCAGATGCTATCATCGGGAACCTGTTAGAGTTTTGGCATCTCAAGTGAACTGTCTAATGTGACTCCATTATTTATTTTGGCCTTTGGGTGTTTAGTTTACTTATTTGTCAAAGTCTAGGTAGGGCAATTTGCTTAGGTTGCTATATAAGCAACCCCATGCCCCCATTGTATACACATTCAATTATTCATTGCCAAGGTTGATTGGTTCCGGAGACTCTCTCTCTCTCTCTCTCTCTCTCTCTCTCTCTCTCTCTCTCTCTCTCTCTCTCTCTCTCTCTCTCTCTCTCTCTCTCTCTCTCTCTCTCTCCTTCCTTGGTCTCTACGCTTTTGCATAGTTGAATTCGACATGGTATTAGAGCCCTTGGTGGAGCTCCGTGATTGAAGAGATTTGGTGGAGGTGGAGATGTAAAGAGAGGTTGAGAAGGTCATTTCATCATCGGCATCCCTTGCTCTCTCCAGCAGCACCGTTGTTTCTCCCCTAGATTGCTTTTGGAAACATTGGAGCCTGCAGCACCTCTTGCCCCCTCGTCATCCAACGTTTTAGAACGTTGCCCTTGGAGGCCCTCCTTCTTTGGCGACGACAAGCACCCATCACTCCCCGACCCAACGTTTTAAAACTTTGTGGGCACGCTTGGGTAGCAAGGTGGGATTTGTTAACAGGGTTGTGGATTTTCTTGGAGCAGAATCTTTGGAGAGCATTGTTTTCTTGAGGAGTGCCTTTGTGCCAACCTTGTTGAAGGGCTTTGTGGCGGCGGACCAAGATAAGTGTAGTGTGGAGCTCAACTGAGGGATAACGGATTTTGTAAATCCATTTTGGATAAGCAGAGGAGTGGATTGCCTTGGAGATTCTTGCGGCTTGGTTTGTGTGACCACCTTTGGAGTGCCAAAAGGTTTCCCGGATTACCATATCTTCCAACTTCAACATGGCCCCCCCTTGCTCGAGCACCAATAACAAATTGAATGCCAATAACTATGCTCATTGGAACTTGATCATGAAACTCTGGTTCTCATGGGAAGGCTTATGGGATATTGTCGACGACTCAGGGCGTTGTCCCACAAGGGATCCTAACAATAGGTACACACGTCTTCAAGATGATGAATATCTCAAATCGCGTGTCGATTGGGATGCGACTAATGCAAAGGCCATGTCGACCATTGTGGAATCTCTTACAAAGGACCTTTCTCTAGCCATTCATAATTTGAAGAATACCAATGATACGTGGTTAAGCTCGTAGGAATGTTTGATTGCGATTCTATGATGTAAGCAATCGCCCTTCTTGGACAGTTTTTTGCCATCCAGTTTTCATGAGGAAGTTCCATGCAACTGCTTTGGTTCTTACAAAGTTTCCTAAGGAGTATGAAATGGTGTCTAGGACACTTCGGCTACAAGTCACAAAGGAAAAGCTAGAATTTGGTGATCTCAACTCTTTTCTCATTGAGGAGCAAGCCGTGTTGATAACTCAAGGCAAAATTCAAAATTTTGAGGCAGAAGCACTTGCTGCTACCTTGCCTCCATTGTATACACATTTAGTTATTCATTGCCAAGGATGATTGGTTCATGAGAATTTGTGTGTGTGTGTGTGTGTGTGTGTGTGTGTCGTATCATAGGGGACTTGATGTGCGCTACGTGTGAGCCACTAAGGGAGCAAACACGCAACCCATGTGTGGGGAAGCTCAGGAATGAATATGGTGTGTCACTCACCTCTGTCTTTTTGTCGTTGCAAGAATCTGGAACCGTCATGAAGAGGAAGTTTATCCACTCCGCTGCTCAACTGCCTCACCACCATCGATGACGTCGTAATGCTTAATCGTACACACACTCTCTCTCCCTCTCTCTCTCTCTCTCTCACGCATACACACACACACACACACATACATTCATGAGCACACAACAGAGAAGGAGATGGAGATAAGGCAAGAGCACTCTCTTTAGCATGCATCTCTCAAAATGAGGGATTTAGATAACGATGACCCTTTTACATGGGTTTGGCCATTCACATATAGGCGTCCATATTGGCCGGTCAAAGTAAAAAATATTGTCAATTGAGATATGTGGTGCACCTCTCGTCGACGATCACCCAATCACCTATAGGACTGACAAGCTTGGTCCCTGACTAAAAACAATGTGATATCTATGGATGTTAATTGGGCCGATGTCCAGCCTCATATTCGTCCGATGCTGACTCCACTGCATGACTCGTAAAAACATCATCACACAGGTCTTTGTTAACGGTTAACATGCCCCCCTTTCTCATGTAGATTTTGTCCTCGGAAGCTAGTGAGGTGAAGCTCATTCATCCAGGTGGTAGAGCATCTGGGATAGATTGTCTGCACAAAAAAATTATTGTGAGAGTATGCAAGCGGAACTATATAACAATAAAACATGAGGGAGATATAAAGTACATGAGGACATAAGTAATTGCAAATAATTATGATATGTTACACTGCCATTAAGGACGAATAAATTGCACTTTGATGAAATTAATCAATCAAGAGTTTTGGGCTTATGGATGAATCTATCAATTAGGTAGGTATGGCTAAGGTTAAAACAACTACTCTAGTGGTAGCAAAGTTAAGAAGATTATCTAAATGCAAGATTCCCCAATTGTGCCTTTCAGCTTTGATTAGCCAACTAACTCTCACAATAATGGAAGTCTTTTTTATGTCATCAATTTTTTCTTTTTTTATCAAAAATTATTTGTTGTTGTGCTTATTTTCTATTTCCGAGCCTTTTTTCTTTTCAAAGAAAAGCGCCCACACTGGAAACTATGACCATATACATGTGGTAATGATGTGTGTGAACACACTAGGACTGCCGCCGGGGCATTTTTTTCCCTCTTTAAGAGGTTTTTCCCCCCGTGTATTGTATATACGCCCATCACTCTAGGGCTGTCTATCTTTCCATTGCACACTAAGTACACTCTCTATTGTGTACCTTGAGATTCCTTCATCTTCTCCAAGCTGTGTGCATTTCCTTGCAAACCTAATTTCAACAATTGGTATCAGAGCAGGTCACATCCTCTCAGGATTATTTGCTAGCATTGCAAGAACACCCCTGCTCATTTTCTCCAATTTCAACGAGCTTTGGCGAGCGTCAATAGGTCGACATTTTATTTCAGGGCTCATTTTGATCTCCGTTTCCACTACAGCCATGTCTGCACATGCAATTTTTTCATTTTGTGTAGAATTTTTGTCAATATCAATCACTACATAACAGGTCCCATACAGACTATTGCGGGTTGTGCTTTATAGCACATGCTGGTCTCACTCAATTTCTCCTTATTTTGGGCAGTTTTCACATCAGGTGCATACATTTTCCATGCTTGACAAAAACATAGATGTGTTCAAGATGTTTGCTGCTGAGGACAGATTGGATGGGGACAATTACCCTATGTGGGCTTACATGATGCAACATGTACTTTTCTCAAAGGGAGTTTGGAACATTGTGCAGGGCATTGATGTACGTCCTGGTACTATGGACGCAGGCAATGTTGAGGATGCTCCAGGTTTGCTGCTATCAGAGTTGTTTTGCCTACGGCGGCTGAGCATGCTCGTTTTGGGATGTAAGAGATGCACACACTCATGCATTGATTGCATTGTCTATGAAGCGCATTATCACTCCTCACATCCATTCAACAAAATTTTCAAAACAGGCTTGGCATATTCTAGCAGGTCTTTATGCAAGTAACAATGAAGCTAAAATTGCTTTGCTATGTAAAGAGTTGGAATCGAAGATTATGCATGAGGAAGATGAAATGGACACTTTCCTTGCTGGTGTCAAGGATGTTAATGAGCGACTAATTTTTGCAGGAGAAGTCATTTTTGACAGTTCACTTGTGCAAACTGTTCTTGACGCTTTACCAGACTTTTGCTAGTACTTGGAGACTTATGACCCATGGAAATCCTGAAGTTGTCAAGTTTGATGCATTATGCACATTGATGTTGCAAGAGTCACTTTCCAAAAAAAAAAAGACTAGGCAGCATGCAATTGAACATGCTTTTATTTTCAGCTCAAAGAAAAGGTGGGAACAACAATGTAACCACTTCTTATGGTTCTGCTGTGAGTGGAAAAACTTCTATTCCTAATGCTTCTGCTGGCATAACTTTGTCTGGCAATTCAGGTCATAAGGCCAAAAAGAAGTTGCATTGCCATTATTGTAAATCTAATGATCACTTGATCAAGCAGTGTCCAAAATTGAAGGCAAAAGAGGCTAAGAAGAAAGAGGCTGGATCCACTACAGGGTCCAATACAAGTGCAGCAATTGTAGATTCTTCTGTCAAAGGAGATTGTGATACTAATGTTGATGCAGAATGGGCATTTAGTGCAGAGTGCACTTATGATCCTATTGTCCATGATGCATGTATGTCAATTGTGCTGCAGATTCACATATGTGGTATTTTGACAATGGTGCTACAAAGCACATTACCTCACATCATGATTTGTTTACCTCTATTGAGTTTGTCCCCCATGAGAATATGCTGACTTGTGCCAACAATGCCTCTTCTCATGTTCAAGCAGTTGGAAAGATTGTGCTTACTGCTGCAAATTGTAGTTCTTTCACACTTGTTGATGCATTGTATGTACTTGGGATAAAAAAGAACCTTTTGTCTGTATCTACACTTGCTAGACTTGGTCTCATAAAATCAAATTTGTGGATGACAGATGTACAATTCATGATCTCAGTTTTGGTGAGATGAAATTGTTGCATCTAGCCTTTTGTGTCATGGGTTGTATAAGCTCACTTTGTGTGACAAGTGTGATTTTTTTTTTTGTAAATGCAATTACAGATTCAAGGGCTATTTTAGATGCAAAACTGTGGCATGCACATTTTGGGCATCTGAATTTTACCAATTTGCTGCATTTGCAAAAATATGATATGGTTGCTTCTTTGCCGCCTCTTGAAGCATTTGTCAAACATGTTTGTGAAGTCTATATTTTGGGTAAAATACAGCATGCTAAGTTTCCAAAGGATGGGTCAATTTGTGCTACATCCAGATTACAGCTTGTGCATAGTGACGTTTTTGCATAGTGATGTTTGTGGGCCTATGCAGACTCCGTCCTCGGGAAATTACTTATACTTTGTGACTTTCATTGATGAATACTCCAGGCATGCATGGGTATATCCGTTGAAAGCTAAGTCCAAAGTGTTTATGTGCTTCAAGCAATTTCTTGTTGTGGCTGAAATGTCTCAATATGTACTAGGGGCACCCTCCGTTCCGATCTAGGGGGGGAGTATATGTCTCATGAATTTAATGCATTTCTGGCTAGTCGTGGGATAAAACACCAATGTACAGTGCCATATACACCTCAGCAAAATGGTGTTACTGAGAGGAAAAACAAATCTCTTATAGAAATGGCACGACGTATGGTCAAGAGTCAAGCTTTACCACATTCTTGCTCAAGGCTATCATGTGTGCCACTTATGTACTGAAAAGGTGTCCTACAGAAGCGTTGCAATTTATGACTCCATATGAAACATGGCATGATAGAAAGCCATCTATTGAGCACATGTGTGTTTTTGGTTGTTTTGCTTATGCTTTAGTGCCATAAGTGCATCACAAAAAATTGGATGATAAGGTTGCCAAATGTATTTTTGTTCGTTATAGTGATGAAAGCAAAGGATACAGGTTGTACCATCCGCAAACAAAGCATATTTTGGTCTCACATGATGTTGTGTTTGTGGAAGATTCTGTTCAGCCTTTGTTGTCATGTACTAGAGATAGTAATGTAAGCTCACAGGACATTTATGACAATTTATTGCCTCTTCTTAGTGGTGGAAGTTTGAATGTAAATTCAAATGAGGCAAATGTATAGCCTATGGGAGTTTTTGAAAATGTTACATATCAGCCTATTACTGATGCCGATGTACATGATGTACTTGATGAGGAAAGGGATAAAAATGAGCAGGCTAGAGGTATGCCAAAATGGATGGTGCACACTTTGTGTGACAGTAAATTGGATGCACCTTTGTCTAGTCGTACTCATTCAGCCTCTCGCCATGCATCAAATTGCTATGCTTTGTTTGTGTCTAGTTTACATGATGTTGATGAACCTTTGTCTTTTGATGAAGCAAAAAATTCAAAAAATTGTGACTGCCATGCAATCAGAATATGATGCACTTATAGAAAATGACACATGGACCTTATGTGATTTGCCTCCTGGCAAAAAGGCCATTGGTACAAAGTGGATTTACAAGTTGAAACGTAAGCCGAATGGTGAGGTTGATCGCCAGAAGGCTCAACTTGTTGCAAAAGGCTATGCGCAGCAGAAAGGCATACATATGAAGAGACTTTTTCTCCCACTTGTTGTAAAGAATGAGGATGCAAGAGAGCTACACAAGACAAGCACAAAGCACACAGAGATGGAAAGCTTCTTCTTCTTCTCACAGAAAAGAGAGTACAAAATGACTAAGTGCTAAAACTGAAAAGTAGCACATATGTACATGCGGTCACTAAGCGTGAACACGCTAGAAGCGTACTAGGCTGGCACTATAAGTGTAGTCCAGCTGTAGAATCACTGGCAGAGATCCTCCGTGTCGGTCACCTAACGCGCCAGTGAGTAAATGCCGTAAGCGGCCAAGACCCGTAGTGGATGCCAGCTCAAGATGTAGAGCTCGACATCTCAACACTCCCCCTAGCTCTGCATTTCACAGAGTCCAAGCATAGTCCGAAAACGTCGAAGCTTCTCAGCTCCGAGGGCCTTGGTAAAGATATCCGCTATCTGCTCCTCTGTGCTGACGTAGACCAAGTCGATGTCGCCCGCCAACACTCGCTCTCGAACGTAGTGGTAATGGACCTCTATGTGCTTGGTCCTGGCATGGAACACTGGGTTCCTAGCCAACTGCATGTTGCTGAGGTTGTCACAGTGGATGACAATTTGCTGGACCACTTGCACTCCCAAGTCCTCAAGTAATATGCGTAGCCAAGCTACCTCGCACGCTGCAATTGCTGCACCTCTGTACTCGGCCTCTGTGCTCGATAAAGCAACCGTAGGCTGCTTTTTGCTGCTCCAAGTAAAAGCATCACTCCCAAAAGAGAACATGAAGCCACTCATAGATCTCCTATCAAGAATGCTACCTGCCCAATCTGCATCTGTATACCCATACAATGCTAATGGCGCATCTGCTGCATAGAACAATGTGTAGTCAAGAGTCCCTTGCACATACCGAAGTGTGCGTTGTACTCCATCCAAATGTGGCTTCCTCGGAAGCTGCATGAACTGACTCTCCAAGCCTACTGTGTAGCTCAAGTCTGGCCTTGTGATAGTCAAATAGATTAGACTACCCACAATCTTCCTGTACATCTTGACATCCTCAACAACATCACCCTTCTCTGCAGTCAGCTTTGCATTCACATCCAAGGGAATAGAAATTGGCTTACAATCAGCCATACCATACTTTGACAACATGTCCAAAGCATAATGCCTCTGTGACAGCCATACACCCTCTGGAGTCCTAATCACCTCAATGCCAAGAAAGTAGCGCAATTCGCCCAAATCTTTCATTTCAAACTCTTGTTTGAGAAGACCCTTCACATGGTCAATTTCCATAGCATTGTCACCCACAATAATAAGGTCATCTACATATATGGTAATGACCACAATCCCCACATCACTCTCACGTACATAGAGTGAATGATCAGCATGAGCTCTCCTAAACCCAATACTGACAAGATACTTGGCAATCCTGTCATACCATGCTCTAGAGCCCTGCTTCAAACCATACAAGGCTTTGAGAAGCCTGCATACATAATCTAGGTAACCTAGATCGACATAACCACGTGGCTGATCCATATACACTTCCTCTTGCAACTCACCATTCAAGAAGGCATTCTTTACATCCATTTGCTGCATAATCCATCCTCTAGATGCATCCACTGCTATGACAGCTCTCACAGTCGTCATCTTTGCCACTAGAGCAAAGGTCTCCTCATAGTCTATGCCATACGTTGTGAGCGAGATAAAAACACACACAGCGTCTCTATAACAACCCAACACACACTCTTGGGAAGATACACACACACACTATGGGGCAGCACTCGGATTACACAACACACCTGGCCGAGACAGGGAACACACCTATGGAGTGAGAGGAGAGAGACTATCCACTTGCCCACTCCACACAGACACACACACACACACACCCAAAAACTCAGCTCAAAAGATGAGAACTTCTGATAATTAGATACAAATGAGCTTGGGCCAACACCAATGGGGCAAACAGCTCACACAATATGGGTAAAATATGCCAGATACAATCACAAATTAGAGAAGAAGCTTCATTCATAGGAGAAACTTACACAGCCAAAACAACAGAAAAACAATGAAGAATTTATAAAAATGGACAGCGCCATCGCGTCCAGAACGGCCCAAAACCCCAATCTACAATGTCAAAGTGCTCAAATCCGACCTCGGATGAGCAGTTTAGGGCCAAACAGGCTCCAAAAACACCAAAAACACACCTGTGGCTGTTCCTCCTCTTCTCTCCACGTTTTTTCTGGTCTTCTCTCTGTTTTTTCAGTTCCCACACTTAGCTTTATTAGTTGGGCACCATTGGCCTTTTAGATGACCTCAAACGGACCCCGAACAGGCCAAAAACTGACCTCGCAGTGCATAGTTGTCACCTTTTTGCATCATCCGCACACCTGACACTCAGCTTTTTTCAATAATGCATCCCGCCACCACGTGAAGTGGCCCCAAAGTATGGTCCTCATGATGACCTTTCTGCATAATTATCACAAGAAAACATCCACGTTGTGTCCGTACTCATCCACGTGCAAGTATTGACCCCGTTCGGCCTCCTGACGCCACTAGATGCCATCTGACGCACCTGCTTATCTCATGTCGTCGGCCCGCAGATAGCTTCCTCGAGAAGTTTTATGCGCTACCAACTCCTCATTATTGTAGAAAAAACACACTGGTACTGGTAATAGTGAAAATCGATGCACTATGTACATGCTGTCCTACCTATACACATGTGGGCCCCACGTAACCACCTGGCTCTGAAAAATGGGCAATTCTTTATTTGATGCACCATGCATGTATATGTACATATGCGCAATCCCTTGCTCCAAAAAACTCCTTACATAATTTGCCCACCCCCTAGCCTGCTAGAGCATTCATGCTCAGCAGCAGCACTAGTAGATGCTCATTCCACCTGGATCAAAAGGCCAAAGGCATATCGCCTGATTCACAAGAAGCATCATAACACCACACCTACATTTGTCAACAATCAACCAAAATGCACCATAGGCATATTCAACTAACACATCTGCCCTGTCTGGAGTTCCAAAAGCATAAATATTGCATGCCACATTCAACCCAACCGATAGAGACAACTCAAGTGACTCATCACCTGGCATCTTGGCTTCACCAACCATAGCAACAACCTGCAAATCATGCACCCAAGTAGCTAAAAGCATTGTGTGAAGGTAAAATTGTTGATATCCAAAGCACAAAAGTATCCCTGCAGCACACATATCCCTAGCATAGGCATCCACATAGTTGAGATTGGACTCATATATGCCAAACCCCTTCTCATCATCATAAGCATACTCATCATCACACATCACTTTATCCACATCATAATCATGGCTAGCAACACTATCCATAGCTTCTAGCATGGGTTCATCAGTCTCCAAGAATACAGATCCATGCTCTAAACCACAATCATGCTCACAAATTGGTTCAATCACTGCACATACATCAAAATATGGCTTCAAAACAGGCTCCACATCCAACAAATCCACAAAATGGCTCTCAACCTTGCCCTCTTCCCTAATTTCCAAGGAACTAGTATCCAAAGATACGTGCTCATCATCAATAACCTCGACCTCACACTCACACCCAGAATCACAAGGTACACAAGTAGCCAATGCATCCTCTTCAAGACTTTTCAATCCTGTATCCAAAGCATTACTCACCTCCTTAGGCTCTTCCATAAACCTATCAACCTGCAATACCTCTTTACGCTTCACAATAGACCTTGGGAAGAAACGAGAAACATCATAGGATAGGCTACTTTTCACCTGCTTAGGCTTAACTTCATCTTCCATGTCAAATCCATCTTGCACATGCATACCTGTACTGATACCATGTTCCTCAAGACGCTTAAACTTCCATTCCTTGTGCTTTGCAATGCATACTGCATCTTCAAAAGACTCGGGCCTCTTCAACTCAACCTCGAACCACAACCAAGGTGACAAACCATCAACAAAAAAACTTTTCTTCAATGAACAAGGGGGGTTCTCATCCTTAAGAGCAACACACCAACGAGTCCATAAATCTGTAAAACCTTGTACATAGGCATCAACACCTTGACAAGAACCTTGCTTAAGAGCATTGAGCTCATTCCATACTGCATTTGCATCTTCAAAAACCTGGAAACGCTTTAAAAAAGCTTCTATAAACTTGTCAAGACTCAAACCATAAGAAGAAGCCACTGCTTCTTTAGCTTCCAAATCCATGAACCAAACACGGGCCTCATCTTTCAAAAGAAATCCAAATAGCCTCAAAATCTTCTCCTCATCACACATATTGTTGCTTATGCATGCCACCTCGACTTGCTCCAGAAAGTCTTCCGCATCTTCACCACTTCTTCCATGAAATTCTGGATAAGAGAAAGTCATGGCTACCCAAGTTACAATGCTTTGAGAACCCCTTCAAACACACGTGCAAGAACCCAAAACTTTTCACTACCCAATCCCCAGAAACTTCAATGGAGCTCAACTTTAGATAAGGACAAACACATGCACATCAAATGAGTTTTCATAGTTGATCATCGGAATTACAACATAAAAAAGGACATTCTAGTATCTCCCTTAATCTTCTTGGCCCGAACATGAAGACTATGCGCTGCTGGAAAAAGATCTTCATGGACACATGAACATTTATCTGGATTCTTTGAGTTAAATGAAAAAGAGTGAATTGAGGGCCATTTTGATCATCCATTAAAGCCAACCATGAAGCTCCCAAGAAAGCACACCTGTCTTACCCTCTGATTTTGCCAAAATTTCAGCAGTATAACAGCATAAATGGCTTAAAAGACCAAAAAACCAGCCATCACAACTTGGAAAAATTTTGGCAGAGTTTCCCCAGAAATAGAGCAGTAGGAACCCAAAATATAGACTGTATATGTATGCATAAACTGTCAACAATAGAACCCGAGCATCAAATAGGAATCACTAGTACATAGCCTATGGCGAGGTCACGAAAAGGGTGCTCCAACTACTTGTACCACCGAAAGGATCTCCACATTTGAGAATCACCCAGCTCAATAAAACCTCACGCTATCGACCCTCACACGAAGGCTAATGCAAATCACGTATAGTCAAGTCTCAGAAATGACTATCTTCCAGACCAAGTCTCAGAAATGGCTGGGACTGCCAAATAAAACCAAGTATGGCTCCACAAAGGCGTACAATTGGCAGTTTCCACAAGTAACGTACAATACCAACAGACAATGCGCTCAAACAAGCGCCAAATGATGCATATCCACAACAACTGCAAGTGACACCACTGCTAGTATATCACTGTACTCCAGCTACCTGTACCTGTGTGAATCACTTGTACCTGTCCCTGTAACATGTACTTGTAACCTGTTATCTGCAACCTGCAACCTGTAATCTCGAATCTTGAAGCTTGAAGCTCGAAGCAGAAGGTACTCGAAGAAGATCCTCCGTGGGGGCGCCAAAAGAATGTGAGCGGGATGAAAACACACATAGCGCCTCTATAACGACCCGACACACACTCTTGGGAAGATACACACACACACTATGGGGCACCACTCGGCTTACACAACACACCTGGCCGAGACAGGGAACACACCCATGGAGTGAGAGGAGAGAGACTATCCACTTGCCCACTCCACACAGAGACACACACACACACACACCCAAAAACTCAGCTCAAAAGATGAGAACTTCTGATAATTAGATACAAATGAGCTTGGGCCAACACCAATGGGGCAAACAGCTCACACAATATGGGTAAAATATGCCAGATACAATCACAAATTGGAGAAGAAGCTTCATTCATAGGAGAAACTTACACAGCCAAAACAACAGAAAAACAATGAGAAATTTAGAAAAATGGACAGCGCCATCGCGTCCGGAACGGCCCAAAACCCTAGTCTACAATGTCAAAGTGCTCAAATCCTACCTCGGATGAGCAGTTTAGGGCCAAAACAGGCTCCAAAAACACCAAAAACACACCTGCGGTTGTTCCTCCTCTTCTCTCCACGTTTTTTCTGGTCTTCTCTCTGTTTTTTCAGTTCCCACACTTAGCTTTATTAGTTGGGCACCATTGGCCTTTTAGATGACCTCAAACGGACCCCGAACAAGCCAAAAACTGACCTCGCAGTGCATAGTTGTCACCTTTTTGCATCATCCGCACACCTGACACTCAGCTTTTTTCAATAATGCATCCCACCACCACGTGAAGTGGCCCCAAAGTATGGTCCTCATGATGACCTTTCTACATAATTATCACAAGAAAACATCCACGTTGTGTCCGTACTCATCCACGTGCAAGTATTGACCCCGTTCGGCCTCCTGACGCCACTAGATGCCGTCTGACGCACCTACTTACCTCATGTCGTCGGCCCGTGGATAGCTTCCTCGAGAAGTTTTATGCGCTACCAACTCCTCATTATTGTAGAAAAAACACACTGGTACTGGTAATAGTGAAAATCGATGAACTATGTACATGTTGTCCTACCTGTACACATGTGGGCCCCACGTAACCACCTGGCTCTGAAAAATGGGCAATTCTTTATTTGATGCACCATGCATGTATATGTACATATGCGCAATCCCTTGCTCCAAAAAATTCCTGACAACGTCTGTGCATAACCCTTTGCGACCAGCCTTGCCTTGTGACGCTCAATGTTACCATCAGCCTTATGCTTGGTTTTATACACCCATTTACAGCCAATAGCTTTCTTGCCACTTGGCAATGGCACCAACTCCCATGTGTCGTTTGCTTCCAATGCAGCCATCTCTTCATTCATTGCATCATCCCAATGCACATTTCCAACTGCATCCTAAAAACATGTGGGCTCCACATCCTGTATCACCTTAGCCATGTAGGCTTGATGATGCGCTAGATACCCATCATAAGTCAATTTCTGAACTGGATTTCAGACTCTATTAGATCTGCGTGGTCCTGGGTCACTCCTTTGCCCTCTAGCATCTTCTTGTACTTTCCTTACACTAGGTGTCCTGATAGCCGGAATTCCAAATTCCTCATCAAGACTTTGTTCAGAACCATCTGAATCCATGTCTACATGTGAAAAACCTGATGATGCATTAGCCATAAAGGGAGGTTCATCAACCTTTTCCTTTCCTTTTCGTGATACATTCCCTGTACCTGCTAGTGGAGTAACCTGCGTACATAGTCTACCATTCCATAGCTTCTCAATAGAGCCACGAGAAGATGACTCTTGTGGTCCACTCAAAACCTGTGACTGTGGCCTCACATTTTGTACAACCACATCATCTTTTACATCAGCCCCAATAGTGCCATGTGCATTACTGTACCAGCTGCTCATCTCATCAAAGACTACATCTCTACTCACTCGTAATTCTCGTGTAGTAGGATTGTAGCACCTGTACCCCTTTTGTTCAAGGGAATATCCCACAAGAATACATTTCTCTGCTTTAGGATCCAATTTCCTACGCAACTCATCTGGTACATGCACGTAAGCTATGCAGCCAAACACTTTCAAGTGTGCCAAATCAGGCTTTGTACCTGTAAACTTTTCCTCAGGTGTTACATCATGCACCGCAGCTGTAGGTGTCCTGTTCATAATGTACACATCTGTATTTACAGCTTCAGCCCAGAAATGATGAGGCATGTTCTTCTCATTCATCAATGCACGTGCAACCTCTGCAATGTGCGTGTTTTTTCTTTCTGCGACCCCATTCTGCTGTGGAGTATATCTGCATGTAAACTACCTGCGTATACCATGCATTCGCAGAAAATCTGAAAAAATCATTGGAGAAGTACTCTCCCCCTCCATCTGACCTCAATGTCTTGATTTGCATATCTGTCTCCTTCTCAATCATGACTTTGAAGTCTTGAAAGTGACCAAACACTTCACTTTTGTTACGCATGAAGTAGACCCATACTTTCCTTGTATGGTCATCAATGAAAGAGACATAATACCTGCAACCATGTATACTTGCAGTATCGGTTGGACCCCAAACATCTGTGTGCACCACCTCAAGTGGCTTTTTACATACATTGCGCTCATGTGGAAATGAGCTCTTTGACTGTTTTCCAAACTGGCATGCTGCACACACTTATGCCTACCATCCACCTTGAATTTGGGCAAACCTTTTACAATCTATTTTGATTGCATGCTACGCAATCTCTGCTCATTGACATGGCCAATGCGTTTGTGCCAAATGTCAACATCAGCCACAACACCTGTGCCCTGTGCAAATAATGCAGCTTTTACCTCAGGCATGTCTACATTCAGCGTAAACATTCTACCCACACATTTTCCCTCTGTGATCAGCTTACAGCCATTCTAGAAATATTCTACATAACAACCATTGGGATTGAAGCGAACCTGCAAACCCTGCTCAACCATTTGTCCAACAGAAACAAGATTCTTTGTAATGTTTGGGACATGAAGTACATCTGCTAAGTAATTTGATTTCCCACTCTTCGTATTTAGAGGTATGTCCCCTACATGAGCAATGGGGTGAGCTGTGTCATCTCCTGTTTGCACATAGCCTGACACATCTGGTTTGCGCATATCTCTAAACCACTCTCCACGAGACGTCATGTGATTAGAGGCACCTGAATCCACATACCAAACATCATCTTGGGTGGAATTCTCTATAGTCATTGTATTCATTACATGCTGCATAACAAACATGCACTCGTTTTTGCTGTCATCTGCATCTCTGCTAGTAGATGCATAGTTGCCATGTTCTCTCTTTCCACTTGCTTTTCCCTTTGGACAGTCACGTGACATGTGACTGCTTTCACCACAAGTCCAACATTCTCTGCTATCTGCAGTATGTTGATGCCTGCTTGATCCTGCACCACGACCTCTATGACTCCCCCTGCCTTGAGACTGGTTTCCCCTGCCACCTGTATTGTTTTGATTTGATTGACCTTCTTGAAATTGGCCCCTACAACCCCTTGGGCCTCGACCACGACCTCTACCTCTGTTGGAGTTAGAATAGAAGGCCTGTTCAGACCTATTTCTGCCATGAGAAGAAGATGTGTCAAGGTTCTTCTCCTCAAGAATAAGCATAGAAATCAAATCTTGGAACAAGGGGATGTCGTCTCTTGTATTCATGGAAGACCTAAAATGTGCATACTCATCTCCTAGACCATCCAAGCATGCATGGACAATGTCATCGTCTTCCACTGAAACTTTAATAGATCCAAGAGCCTCAATGATACTCTTGATCTTCAAAGCATAATCATTGATGGAGAGGTTGTTCCTCTTAACCTGATTTAGCTCCGACTTTAATTGAAGCTTCCTGGCCTTGGTGTTCACCTCGAACACTCTGCCTAAGTTTTTCCATGCAATGGCGGGGGTTTCAGAATCCTATAGATAGCCCATCATGCCATCTGTGATGCTCATAGAAAGCCAATACATCACTTTGCTCTGGCCCTATTGCCAGTCCCTCAAAGCTTTTCTTTGTTCTGTTGTAGCATTTGCCTCGAGAATCTCTGGTTCCTTTTCATTGTCTCCTTCTACATAGTCCTAATAACCTTTTCCTTTTAGGAAATTTGTTATTCTGAACTTCCATGCAGGGTAGTTATTTTTCTCAAGCTTTTCAGTAACAATCTGACCAAAACCGTCAGACATATTGAAGCACTAAGACAAAATAGCTGCAATCTGCAAAAACCTGCAAATCTGTTGAACCTGCTATCGTGGTACCTGTAATGCTTTCTACACTCAACGAGTGTCCACAAAAAAGCATACATACAACCACTGTACTTGTACAGTAAATCTCTGTGTACTACACTTTGGAGACCTATTCAGAAACTTGTACGAAAAACCCCTAAAAATTTTTCTGGTCGTGGATTGCGAACGAAGGGATTGTGATGCTCTTGCTCTCTTAGCCTCTCTTGCCTGCACCAGGCTCTGATACCATGTAAAGAATGAGGATGCAAGAGAGCTACACAAGACAAGCACAAAGCACACAGAGATGGAAAGATTCTTCTTCTTCTCACAGAAAAGAGAGTACAAAATGACTAAGTGCTAAAACTGAAAAGTAGCACATATGTACATGCGGTCACTAAGTGTGAACACGCTAGAAGCGTACTAGGCTGGCACTATAAGTATAGTCCAGCTGTAGAATCACTGGCAGAGATCCTCTGTGTCGGTCACCTAACGCGCCAGTGAGTAAATGCCGTAAGCGGCCAAGACCCGTAGTGGATGCTAGCTCAAGATGTACATCTCAACACTTGTTGTATGACTATTGTGCATTTTCTATGTGCATTGGCAGCTCATTTTGGTTGGGATGTACATCAATCCAATATTGTTACTGCTTTCTTGAATGGTGACATTTTTTAGGAAGTCTATGTAATGCAGCCTCGCAATTTTGTCAAGAAAGGACAAGAGGACAAAGTGTGCTGATGTAAGAAGGCTTTGTATGGGTTAAAGCAATCTCCTCGTGCTTGGTATAATAAAGCTAACACTCATTTGGTCAAACGATGCTTTCATAACAGTCCAACAGAAAGCACATTGTATGTCAAGCGTGAGGGAAATGCACTTCTCATTGTTGTTCTTTATGTGTATGATTTGCTGATCGCTGGTCTCAATGAGGCACATATTGCTGAATTTAAGGATGATTTGAATGTTACGTCTTTCAAGATGAAATATTTGGGGTTGTTGCATCATTACTCGGGCATACAGTTTAAGCAGTGTGATGGTGGTATTGCCTTGTGTCAAAATAATTACATAGAGACATTGCTATGTAAGTTTGGACTTGAGGATTGCAAACCTATTTCCACTCCCAAGGAAACAGGTTTGAATTTGAATCTACATGATGGGGTGATCCTGTTGATGTCACTCTTTACCAAACTACTACTGGCTGCCTCATTTATGTATGCAACACGAGGCCGCATATTCAGTTGCAGTCTCACAAGTCAGCAAATTTATGCATAGCCCAAGGTCTAAGCATTGACAGGTAGTCAAGAGTAGTTTTTTCTACTTGAGTGGCACTTTGCATCTTGGCTTGTTTTATCCCAATGGGGGATCATTGCTGCCAGATTTACATGCTTTTACGGACTCATATTGGACTGGTTCTTATGACACATGAGTGTCCACAAGTGGTTTTTGTTTCATGCTTGGCAGTTCATGTGTTTCGAGCAGCAGAGCAGAGGGGGGAAGGGAAAGTGACACCAAAAATGCGGGCAATCCTTGCTTTCCTCTTCTCAGCACAACCTAGTACGAACGGCCTCGTCGGCACAACCTCGATGGGCATGAAAGATTGATCATGGCAACCCTTGTTGGCGTCGTCGTCGGGAATTGAAATTTCCTCCTTTTGCCTTCCTTGTCGAAGCGCACACGCACACACGTGATCTCTTTTCTCTCTCGAGCCCTCGTCACCCGAAAGCCCTCTCGCCACAAGACCCTCCTCGGACTTGCTTCACCCTTGACAGAGCCGGAGCACAAGCTCATGAAAATGCTCCCCTTGTCTTTCGAGAAAAAACCCTCTTCCTCTTTTTTTTTTCTTTCTTCCTTCCCTGATATTCTTCCTTTCTCCTCTTCTTCTTTTCCCTTCTTCTCTTCCTTCTCCTTTCCTTTATTTTCTCCCTTTCTCTCCTTTGCTTTCTTTTCCTCCTCCCCCTCCTCGACCATAGCGCACCCCCTCTTCTTTGCCCTTTTCTTTTTGGCTTGCTAAAGGCCTTAGTATCCATATGGGTGAAGGTCGTTCAATTTAAAGAACAAAGAATTAAAAAGTATTCATAGGAGTTTGATCCATAGAATACGGGCCAGTAATGGGATGACTCCGTGAAGAGAGATAGATGTGGATTTAATAATGATTCTTGTGCAAGAAAAAGAGTGTGGTGGGATGGTTACATGATTGTATTCCGCTTTCTCATTGGCTAGCACATGGGCTGGTTCTCATGTAGCGCTCTTGTCCATGATATTGCCCTTATCAATGTTGTTGTTGGAAATCCTTTTCTAAACAAAGGGAAACTTTTTCCATTGCCGCACGCATTGCCAGAGACGCAATAGCTTCTCAAATTTTTGCTACAACTCGTCCTTAACGTCATCTACGTTCCGCACTAGAGAGAAGTCAAAACTCTGCAACAATCAAAAAATGCACCTGACATTGGCTTAAAGGTTCTTAAATTGGGGGTTTTAACGTAGTGTTTTTTAAAACAAAAGATTGAAGAGTATTCATAAGAGTTTGATCCATCATGTGAAGTAAATTTTTTTATATACTTTCACTTTTAAAGAGTCCTTTAATTTAAAGACTCCACAAAGATTCATTTTATTAAATAATTAAATTAATGTATTACTCTCTAAGCTTATTAAATGTATCTTTTTTAATGAAAGCATTAGTATATTCTTTTGTTTTAGTTTTTAGTGTGTTTTTTATTTTATTACTTTTGTTTTATTTCTTTTTTAATTTATTTTGTTTTCAAGGAATAATGTGTAATGTGCACCTTTTACCTTAGTATTTAAGTGGAGCCTTTTCTAATATATAAACCATTCGAGATTATGGTTGGGTTCACAAGAGCCGATGAAAGACGTTAAAAAAGGGATGTATGTCCATTGGCACAAAGAGAAATTACACTTCTTTGGACCCACAAAAAAGTAACAACCATTCTCCCCTCAGAAGAGCAGTTCTACTGTCCACTTTTCAGCACGAAATGTGGATTGGTGTGATTGAATTGAATCCAGCAACTACGTATTAAAGAACACTACCACTACACTGCAACTCATTGGACGTCAAAATCATGCATAATAAATTTTATAAAACTACCTATGTCCTTTGTGAAAGAAGAGAGAGGTGGAAGAAAGAGTCCGAGGTTTTTTTCGTCGACTTTGTGAATCTAACTTGTGTATGTACAATGAATAATATATATTTTTTATTATTATTATTTTTTTTTCAAATGATAATGTGCAATGTGCATCTTTCACCTTATTATTTAAGTGGGGTCTTTTTTAATATATAAACCATTTGTGATTATATATTTTTGATAATGTAATTTTATTTTAAAACACGGTAAACGTTTCATGTGACTATAGGCACTCATTTAAACTTACTTTCCAAAAAAATCTCATTCCCTCTTTAACTTAGCAGGCCTTTGTGCCTCTTCACCTTGTTTCTTAAAAGTCCAACCCTCCTTTTAGTAGAAACTCCCTCCTCTCTCTTTGCACTCCAGGGGGCAAGGACCTCTCTCTTTGCACTCCAGGGGGCAAGGACGGCGCCGGCATTGCTCCCTTGGAGTCTTTAGAATTTTTTTAAAAAACCTTTAGGAGGAGGGTCCCATGCCCTTTTGTGTGAATGCACCCACGTGGGTCGCCTGCCACATCGCCTTAGTGCCATCGCTCGAAACCGGCCATCGCCTTGCTCGTAGGCATTGTGTACCACTGAGACCACCACTAGCACAGCGTCGTTCACGATCATCACACATACACCCCTAGCTAGGAGCTCATGGAGTTTTTATTCCACCCACCTTCGATGCCTTGCCATCTCATACTTGAGGGTCCAACCCCCAAGCCGTAAAGCATGCCCCAAATCCCGCGTGGCCGGCATCAATCTGTATAGAACTCACCGCATCTCAAGATTTTAATGGCTCCCAACCCAAGCCGCCAAAATTGGAAAAAAGCATCTGGAACTTTACTTTGAGTCAGTGCCCCGAAATTCGACCTGCCATAACTCGCCGTTTAGAGCCCCAAATGGCGATTTGAGAAGACCGGCATGCTTCACAACTTGAGCTACACATGTCTATACGCTGACATGAACTCTGACCATCTGTCCCCATCTACCCTGCCCGTCGGGGATCTTTGAGGCTTCTAAATTAAAACTTTAATATCTTTCACATGGGGGCTCCGTTTGACGAGCCGTCAGGACGGGCTCCTAGAGAATCTTGGAGACCACATTCTAGAGCATCCACGCGGCATCTTGGGAACTTTGACTACCATCCTAATGAGCCCACTTTTGGGGACTTGATGGCTTAAAAAACCACTTTAAGAGTACATTTCTGCCGCCACTTGTCTGCCCAGGGCCTTCATATCCCAACTTGCACTTGCCTGCAACTTTAGCACTATATAGCACACTTCCCAGCATGGACCAAATTTGGTTGCACCATCATTGCCCACCCCTCAGTTGAGCATTCATGTTCAACCAGAAGCATATTTACAAAACTTGAAATTTGCAACACTTTGCTAGCACTTGAGCATATTGAGAAAGGCACGACTATATGTACAGTATGTGCAATATGTACAACACTGCATATCCATCATTCCCAAGTCTCCCTAGGTGGGTTGCCCAACCCCGTGGTTACAATCTACTTTACATCATGCACCAAACCTCTGTCGAAGTACATCTTAAGCCGCACCTCGTTCATAGTGTCTTAAAGCATCTTTCCATTTTCCCTTATTAATTGATAGGCCGTTTGGAAAAGCTTTTTGTACCTTGTACGAAACCATCCACTTCTTGTTGAACTTCTTCCGGAAAGTAAAATCCAAATAGCTCTCGTACTTCATCCCAAATCACCTTCTTCAATCCTTTTATCTGGCAAACTCTTATTAAACTTAGCAATTCGCTTCTCGCGCTGCTTTACATAATAATCTATGGTTGCCTCCCTGTTCATTTGCAAAGTTTGGAGACTAACAATTTGATTCTGTAGCATCCCCTGTTGTGTGGTATTGACTCGTCACATTCCCTTCAAAGCACTCAATTGCATATGCACCGGCAACACCGCCTCTTTACCGTAGACCAATTTAAATGGGGTAAAATTGGTCGCCACTTTGTAAGATGTCTTGTATGGCCACAAACATTTTTCGAGATTCTCTTCCCACTCCGCCTCTTGCTTGTAAACATACTTTGTGAGCATCTTAATGATTCGGCCATTTGCACCTTCTACCAAACCATTACATTGAGGATGATAAGGTGAATAAAACCGGTGTTGAATAGCAAGATTCTCTACCAAATCTTTCATAAGTTTACTTCTAAATCCCTATCCTCTATCTGACACGAGCACCCATGGCACTCCAAAATGACAACAGATGTTGTTAAAAACAAACTGAGCTACCACATGAGTATTTACCTCCTTCACAGCTTTGGCTTCGACCCACTTGGTAAGGTAGTCAATCACCACTACAATGTATTTTTTCCCGCTTGCCGACTTCGGGAGTGGACCAATGGCGTCCAAGCCCCACTTCTCAAAATCATCTTGGACAATGATAGTTCCTTGCGATTTGGCTATCAGCCTCCTCTCACCCATAGTCTGACATTCATGGAAGGTTTTGCACCAATAGTGTACATAACGTACTATCGAACGGCCACCACAAATCTGCTCTCAAGATTTGAAACAAAACATGGTCTTTACCTTGATTCCCACTCTCCTCATGACATTGCTACAACACCACACCAATTTCTTCCTTGTATTCTGCGCGGCACTTCATCATGTTGGTGCAAGCAAAGTTGCTCTCTGTTGTGAACTGTGTTATGCAATGCAAAGGGTGCTAGCAAGCGCATGGCAAAGGGCTAAAGCAGGTATAAAGGCCCTGGGCAGGCAAGTGGCAATCAAAATGTATGCTTAAGATGGTTTTTTAGGCCGGGGGGGGCTACAAAGTGAGATAATTGGGATGGAAGGTCAAGGTGTCCAAAATGCGGCAAATGTGCCTAGGAATGTGGTATTCAAGATGCACTAGAAGCCCATCCAGACGGCTCATCAAACGGAGCCACGATGTGCGAGATATGTCAGTTTAATAGAAGGTTTTGTAGGTCCCCGACAGACAGGGCAGGTGATGGCAGGTGGTCAGAGCTGGGGTAAGCAAAAAGATGTGTGGAGCTTGAGTTGTGGAGCATGCCGATCTTCTTGGATTGTTAATCAAAGCTCTAGAAAGAAAGATATGGGCAGTTGAATGTTTGCGAGGGGTCCGTTATGAGCCGACTCGCCCGCATTGGTAAGCGTGCCTGTCAGGAGATTTTGGGGCCTCGACTGGGTTCTAAAATTTGGATGCAGTGCATGGGGTTAGCTGAAATTTTTGGCTCGTCGATCGGAATCACGTGTCCACTTCAAGTTGACAGACAATCGTGACATGGGGGTGAACTCGTTTTTTTTTTTCCACTTTTGTGACTTGCCGTTGAGAGGTGTGGAGGAGTCAAAATGCGACAAAGCTCTCCAAGTTTGAAGTTGGCAAGAGGTAGCTTGGTGAGATAAGTGTTTTGCGAACCCGAGTGCACAGAGCATCAATCACATGGGAAACAGGCACTAAAAGCCTCCTTACTTGTAAATGCAAAAGTAAATGGTGGCTGGACTCAAGGGAAAAAGGGCAAAACGAAGTTCAAAGCTAAGTTGAAAGAGGAGAAGTTTAAGTAGGAACATAGAATACTCAAAATTTGACCAATGGCGCAGGGCGCTACTGCACAAAAACAGGCTTTATTTAGAACTAGTATATGACCCGCGCGTTGCTGCGGCTAGAAGGAGAATGGCCTTTATTTTTGAATTGTATCTCCCCTTGAAGGCACAAAAATATCAATGCTTTTGTTCAGGATGCTCATAGTACATCATCACCTAGTCTAGAGTAGTCACTCAAGAGGATGTCCCCCCCTTGATCTACCTAGTGTTGTTGGGAAATTGTCTACCAAGTCTAGTGGTACAAATTGGATAAGTGGGCAAGGTGTTAAAACATGAGAACCTATAATTGCTAGCGAGACTCGAGTTGGTTCCAATGTAATTGCATTGTTTTCAAGGCCGAAGAATGGAGCTGATTGTGACATGGCTTCCACATTGGGAATGCAATTGGCCCCAATACCTCTACATATGGCTCTACCTTGTTTGCTCCCATCTTTGCCACCCAATTAGATACAATGCAGTGGATATGAAGTAAAAGAGGTCATTATCCCCTTGGTCTACCTTTGGCTCATTGTGATACGAATCTTGGAGATACAACTGAACTATGTCAGCACGTCATAGAGAAAACATGAGGACTCACTGTTGTTGCCGATGTAACAATATAGCTTCATGCTCCCAAGGGTTCAGTTGACTTTAATGCAATTGGCCTCACCATGTAGGGTGATGTCCAGATTCCCCACTTCCTAGGTATGGGTTGGCCTCACCATGTAGGGTATTGTCTAGATTCCCCACTTCCTAGGTGTGGTAACATGGGGACACCAAACATCTAGTCACAACAATGCAAATGCAGATTAGTTTAAAAGGGGGCATGTAGTTTATTGGTGTATATATATTGCTCATATATTGCAAGCCCAAAACCTGACAGAAGTTTTCTTAGTTATTTAACTTTAAGAGTGTTTGGGTATCATGCTAAATTGAAGGGTGCATTACAAAATGGATTATGTCGCCCCTAAGCATTCTCTCTCTCTCTCTCTCTCTCTCTCTCTCTCTCTCTCTCTCTCCAAAATTGCAAAAGAAGGGACCGTCCTCAACCGTACACATCCTTGTTTAGTTCCCACTCATCATGTTGTTAGATGGGTCATTAAAACACATGGGAAGAGTCTCTTTGTGTATGAACACAGCCCTTGCAAGTTTTAGAGTCTAAGCACCATAACCTACCTATGTGCTTAGCTTCTGATCGCATTTAAGCTTACTTCCCTCCCCCCTGTCCCCTGTCGCCCTCTTTATAGCATAAACCATTCCCTACATACATGTCTTTCCTATCACTTCCTAGAGTCTGTAAGCATCGTGAGTCGTTGATCAGTTTAACATCCAGCATGAAACGTCTTCCATTTGGTTGCATAGGTCATATTTGGCATAGAGCATATGACACATTCTATTTGGTCTTGTAAGTCATATTTGATCTTCAAGGAGGATAATACACGCACACTCTCTTTCTCTCTCTCTGCCACCTCCCCCCATCCCAAAAGCAATTGATCTCAAGTAGAGGTCTCTTGTACTACTATTCCTTCTCTCTCTCTCTCTCTCTCTCTCTCTCTCTCTCTCTCTCTCTCTCTCTCTCTCTCTCTCTCTCTCTCTCTCTCTCTCTCTCTCTCTCTCTCTCTCTCTCACACACACACACACACACACACACACATTTGCAGTAACAAAACAACTTAATCAAAGAAATAAATGGACAATGCAAGTCTGCAAAATACGATAAAAAATGATGTGCATGCTGAGCTTGATTTTTTTGTCGTTTAGGTGCACATAGACAAAATTGAGATTCGTTGGTATACACAATCTTTCCATCTAGGTTGATGCAGCATGAGTGTGAGCTAAAGCATCTGCTTATTCCAGGTAATGATCAAATAATAACAGTTGGCAATAACATTATGGACACCTGAGTTGCATACCAAGTTGTCCTTTTCGTTGCTTCATCAAGATTCAACATCGACATGCCGAATACCATTGCATGAGTTTAAAACGCCAAAGTCAATAGCCTATACCTTGACCAAATGATTGATGGTAATGGCTCAAAGGTATAGCCAGAGCTCTTACCTAATTGTACCACGATGCTACACAAACCAAGCAAAGCATCTACCAATTCTATCAAGTTAGCTGTACACAAAATCGTCACCACATACATACTCGGTCTACTCTCCTCCTATTAGAGAGAATCTTTGTAAATTCTTCCACATCGATCATACTTTGGGATGCTCATATTAAAATCCCATCATAGGACTCGAACACGTACGCATCAACCACAAACTCTCTACTCATTGAGCTACCAGCATGCCCAGGAGTTGCAATTGCGTTAGGTGTGAGCTTTGCTACTTTTACAAAAACAACACTCGACCTCAGCTCTCATGACACTCCTGTGCCCCTGCATGGCCGCCACGTCCCTTGAGCACGCAACATCATCCCCAACGTATGCTTTCTCCGTTCTTTCATCCCGACACTTGCTTGTACACTGCCCGCCACCTGTGTCTCGTGACCTTGTTCTGTCCTCTTGCCATTCACAATAGGTGGCAGGTCCCTCTTCACCTCCTATTTCTTTACATTCCAAAGCATGGGGATCTCCCTATGATTACCCATAAAGAAATGCAAGAAGGAGAGAAGATCTTTGCTTGGCTGGAAGCGGACAAGATTGGTGTGATCGATATCTAGCAACTTTGCAAGTCGTGTGTGCGTTGGGCGAAGTGCAGGCAAAGCCCTGCTAGTGTGAGTTGCTTGTTTTGAAGGTGTTTTCAAGAGAACAGGGGTATTGTGAATACCCTGAGCTATATAGGGGCCATTGCATGTGTGTCGGGTGTGTTCCCCATTCCCTCTCTCCATCTTCTGGTGCCCCCACTAAGGAGCAGTCTGATGCTCCTATTTGAAGTCGAAGTGGTGATTTCGGTGATGCCAAAGGTGCGGCCTTTGAAGAGCAGGTACTGCTAGAGATGGCGTGGACAGGCTTTCTGATTTTTACAGGTGTTGAAGATGTAGGAACCTAGCTCCAAGACTACGGTTTGTTTCTGCTGGAGAATAGTGTATCAAGGAAAGAGAGTGTAGTGCAGGTGTTCCCGCTCCTGGTTCGTGGAAAAGCGAGGAGGTGGTACGATGGTCTATGTGAAGAAGAAAAAACCAATTGCGAAGCCGTGGAAGCGGCTTTTTGAATCAAGTTTCTAGCGGACGCGCAACTGGACGAGGTGAAGAGAAAGCTGGATGGGTTAGAAGAGAGCTTGGAAGGGAGTTTTCAAGCAATTTTTATGGGAATTTGAGGTCGTTTGGCAAAAGCTGATAAAGATAACTGCTGTTGAGAATGTTGAGTTTTTAAAATTGAGCAAGTTTTTGCGTTGCCTGCATGAAGAAGTAAGAGACCACATGGAGATTGATGGCCCGGTGTCATATGAAGAGGCGGTGGCTCTGGCAAAAGGGCGGACCAAGAAGATATTGAAGAAGTGCGAAGCTAGGCGGTGTTTTCCAAGTGTGGTGATGACAAGGCAATGTAATGATGTGATAGCCGAGCCAAGGATGGTGCGAAGAGAAGTGCATGTGCAAGAAGAATCAAGGGTTCTATGGTTACAGAGAGGCAGGGTGGTTGCTATGCCAAATATGCCCATTAGGGTGGCTTCAATTGTGGAGGATGTACTGGATTCTAGACCGGGCAAAGGATATGTTGCCACGTCAAGGTATGGTTGTTCAAGCTCCATTGAAGTATGGTAGAGGTCGAAGAGTGTGGTTTGCAGATGAGATTGAAGCAATGAAGCTAGAGGAGATCCCCAAGCTCAAGACAAAGGAAGAGGTTGAGCCAAGTGATGGTAGCTCTATGGGTGTTGACACGAGCTGGGATACCAAGTCGTCTCAATCGAGGTATGATGAGTTTGATCTCTTGCATGTGAGTAGAGATGCAGTGAGTATGTGTGAAGAGCAGGGAGAAATGCAAACCGATATGTTTGATGGAGACCAAGTGAAGAAATCCGAGCCTATAGGTGATGATATGTAGGTGAAGGTGATGTACAGTGCCATGTTAATGGCCATGCTGATGAAAGTGGCAGTGGAGTATGTCACTGTGGTGCAACAGCTACAGGGTTTTTCCAAAAGGGATGGTGACCTTGCTTATGGACAAAGTTCAGGTTAGCATGGTAGAGGATGAGTTTCTCTCCTCCTTGGCAAAGCATGATGCAGCGGTAGAGAAGGTGCTTGAAGGGCAGGTAATTGAAGCCGACAGGCAAGTGGTGTTGGTAGACCTTGAAGGGCCGATTGATGAGGGAGATCTCGATGATGCTGGAATTGAGTGCTTTGCAGGTGAGAAGGCAAGCATGGAGCTAAAGATAGAAGTGCTTCCAATGTTGCAAGTGAGCTCTGTGGTGGCAGAGGATGTGGATTCCCAGATTCTGTCTGAGCTTTCTAATGGGGTTTGTGAGTGGTGGTTGAACGGGATGCTGATAGAAGCAGTTGTGGAGTGGTTTTTTAGGCAGGTATATGACTTACTTGAGGAGGATCTCGCTTTACACGGTTGGGAGGATGGGGCAGGTATGCATGGTATGCTCGGTGTGAGTGATGGTGTGTCTGATGGCACTGGTGGTAGGTTTAGTGATTTTTTTGAAGTGGGCAGTTTGCCGATGGATGCTTGGCGCACTGAGGTTATGCTATTGGCATTTTGGGTATGTTGTTGGCTATATGCCTTGGTGCGGCACTATGTGAGCCTGATGCAGGTGGATGGGCGTGACCAATGCCAATGTGTTTGACCCATGTGGTGTCCATGTTGTAAAGCGAGGGGTTGGGAAACCCGCTTGAGCAAGTGCGGCGGGTGAAAGAAGATAGCTTTTGTACATATAGTTGTGGTTTTGGAGTGCTTTTGGTTGCTAGTTTGGCGTTGCAATTTTTAGGTGCAATAAACATGTGTGTCGTTGAACATAAATGTTCAACTAGGGGGTGGGCAATGATGGTGCAACCAAAGTTGGTCTTTGATGTGAAGTGTGCTATGCATTGCAAAGGGTGCTAGCAAGCGCATGGCAAAGGGCTAAAGCAGGTATCAAGGCCCTGGGTAGGCAAGTGGCAACCAAAATGTATGCTTCAGATGGTTTTTTAGGCCGGGGGGGGCCTACAAAGTGGGATAATTGGGATGGAAGTTCAAGGTGTCCGAAATGTGGGAAATGTGGTATTCGAGATGCTCTAGAAGCCCATCCAGACGGCTCATCAAACGGAGCCACGATGTGTGAGATATGTCGATTTAAAGTTCGAAGGTTTTGCAGCTCCCTGACGGACAGGGCAGGTGATGACAGGTGGTTAGAGCTGGGGGTAAGCAGAAAGACGTGTAGAGCTTGAGTTGTGTAGCATGCCGATCTTCTTGAATTGTTAATCGGAGCTCCAGAGAGAAAGATGTGGGCAGTTGAATATTTGCAAGGGATCCGTTATGGGCGACTCGCTCGCATTGGTAAGCGTGCCTGTCGAGAGATTTTGGGGCCTCAACTGGGTTCTCGAATTTTGTATGCACTGTATGGGGTTAGCTGAAATTTTTGGCTCGTCAATCGGAGTCAGGGGCATCGAGATGCACCCACTTCAAGTTGACAGACAATCGCGACCGGGGGGGGGGGGTGAACTCGATTTTTTTTCCACTTTTGCGACTTGCCGTGGAGAGGTGTGGAGGGGTCGAAATGCGACAAAGCTCACCAAGTTTGAAGTTCACAAGAGGTAGCTTGGTGAGATGGGTGTTTGGCGAACCCGAGTACACGGAGCATCGATCACATGGGAAACATGCACTAAAAGCCTCCTTAGTTGTAAATGCAAAAGTAAAGGGTGGCTGGACTCAAGGGGAAAAGGGCAAATGAAGTTCAAAGCTAAGTTGAAAGAGGAGAAGTTTAAATACGAACATAAAAGACTCAAAACTTGACAAATGGCGCAGGGCGCTACTGCAAAAAAGAGGCTTTATTTAGAACTAGTATGTGACCCGCGCGTTGTCGCGACGAAGAGAAAGATACATGTCAATCGTGGCAACCTCACTCTCCTTCATTCCACGATGACTTGTAAATATATGTGATTCTCTTGTGAGATTTTCGAGCTCTTTGATACATGCATCGTGCATCAATTACTACTCTAGCTACTTACTCCATGGATGAGACAAACAACTCATACAATGTAGGTGCTCTTCACATTCTAATCAAATCGAGTATAAATCTACCTTTTGGATTAGCACTCTATCCACTTTTTCCAAGGCAAGATTTGGCAACTCGCGATATGTAGATACTCTCCTTCTACTCTCGACTTGCGACCAGGATATAAACATCCTTTCTGGTTTCCATGCTAGGTACCTACTTTTTCATGCCAAGCTACAACACGCTCTTTCCAATTAGGGCATGGCCATTTCTCTCTCTCTCTCTCTCTCTCTCTCTCTCTCTCTCTCTCTCTCTCTCTCTCTCTCTCTCTCTCTCTCTCGGGTGATCGACATGCCGTTAAGAGCCATAGTTATTCATTTAGGCCTCCTCTTGCCCCATCCTCACATCTCAACTTCTTGCATGGTCCTCCACCTGGGCTGTGGCCCTCCTCTTCTTATTTTTTGTCTTCCCCTCTAATATGAGCCTGATGCATCCCATGCTACACACAACTATTGAGGTTGCAAGTGTGGCCTGCCTCACATTGTACATGCTCACTCTCTCCTTTTGTCTCCAACCAGTCCTCTGTGTGTGTGTGTGTGTGTGTGTGTGTGTGTGTGTGTGTGTGTGTGTGTGTGTGTGTGTGTGTGTGGAATAGATTAACTAAATGGAAGGCCTTTCAGCAGATGCAATCACATTTGCTTTCACCTTGTAGGCATGTGGCCTTACGCACATGTGGATGACATGAGCAAGCAAGAGAGCAAGTGTGTGTGACTAGAAGGTCAGCTCTTGAAACGCGTTGATCGCAAGATATGCCCTCGATATTCCCAACATGGTTGTTGTAAGAAAGTCGGAAGGAGGGAGGATCTTAGACGTAATGTATTTTTTTAAAAGCAACGTCAAATAGGTAGGATGAAAAGGGGACTTTCTTTAAGGCCTTACCTTTCAAAAAAAGATTGTGATTGGAGATGTTATATTAACTTAGCAAATGATGTACAATGAGCCTCAAGCACTACATGTGCCCTGAGGAGACAACATTTCCAAAACAAGGTTGTACAATTCCCAAGTAAGAGGCCTTGATCGTTCCTTGTGTAGCAATTCCAACCAGAGATTAGTGTTCTGCTTCCCCTTAGCCAGTGCCACCTCGAGCAGCCAAGTGCATGTTCCATTCTTTTCCTCGTGTAGTTGACCTACTCTTGACTTTATCAAACATATAAGCTCAATGTTTTCATGCATGATGTCATTGAATTGAGCTACCACAATAGTTCTCTTAAAGATGTGAGGGTTTTTGGGTTTTTGAAATCTGCTTCAGATAGATACTCGCCCTTCAAATTTAAGGGTTGTTTTCCATCCCATGGTAGGATGAAAAGGCCTTCAGAATGAAAGTTAGTGTCACTCTTCAAATTTGAGGGTAGTTGGCACAACCCATGCTATGATGAAAACGGGAGTTTCTTTAAGGCCCTCAAAATGAAAAGTAGATGTCCAAACAGGGCCACTGTCCTACTACGCTGCATGAAGCGATGGTTTGTAGATAGAGAGAAATGGAGTGAAGAGCAATTTTCTTTTTGTTATCTCTTATTCCTCTCTCTCTCTCTCTCTCTCTCTCTCTCTCTCTACTTTTCTCTTTCCAATATGGGTAGCTATGATAGCTCCTCTCCTTTGTAGACTTGTGCTCATTTGCCAACTTGGTACTATTGCATGCCTCTTGTTACTTACATGTATATTATACAAACTTGAATGAGAGGTTGGAGGAAGAGCAAGTGTATGAAAGAGCACACATAGTTCTTGTATTGTTTATACTCATGCACAACACTTACTTTTGTGCGCGCTTGTGTGTATGTTTTTGTGCCTATGAGTGAGAATATAGGGAGAAAAAAAAGGAAAATTGGACTTGTATAGAGTAGAGTAGGATTTGTACAAAAGATTTGAATGAGCAGTTGCCAAAGTGACTCTAATATTGATTAATTTCTTGGGTAATTAACATAGTCCAAGTGCAAGATGTCTTATAGTGCAGCATTAGCTAGAGAACAAAGAAAGGGCTCAGGGTGTAGATAAAACCCAGATGTAGTGTGGTACATAGAGTAGTGATAGTGCAACATTAGTTAGAGCAGGATCCCCATCCCAAATATTGAGAGTTGTGTCCATGTGACATAGACATAGGGGTAGGGTGAATAGAGTAGTGATAGTGTAGCATTAGTCAGAGGATAAAGAAAGGACTCAAGGGTGTAGATTAGACCCGGTGGATGTAGTGTGGTGACCCTTATTATTCATTGTACTAACCACATAACTGTGTTGGCTATGAGCAGGGCTTGCCAATAACATTTTTCCCAGTCGAATAAATTAAGGACACCTCTAGGAATCTTTTGATACTTAGGTCAAAATTTGACGCATTTGCCGACATTTGTACTAAAATTTTCAAAACTTTGCTAGTTTTCTTATGGGCAAGCTCAAAATTTGGCAGAGATTTTACACTTTTAGCCTGTTAAAAAATTACTAAATCCCAGTTTTTGTGAGCACTACCTATGAGCCCTCTCGATTGGCTTGAATCCGATATCATTGTGACAATCAAAATTCACGATCTTGGCACTCTTATTGTTGTAGTTGATATTGTACAACCATGTGATTGCCCTCTTTGTGTAGTATATGTGTGATTTATGCTCTCTTTTGCATATGTACATAAGGTATGCATTCGCCTTGGATTTCATTGAATCTCCCATCCCTAGTTTGACTTAACACTCGTCGTGCAATTCGTGACATCTCCTTTCTTACCACCAAGGTGGCTTCCAAGTAATCAACTTGTGTGGCGAAGTTCAAAGCCTTGCTTCATGTATCTTCTCCTAAATATAAAAAAGGCCCTAATTGGAAGGATAGCTTCATAAAAAAAATTCCACATCAAAGAACACCTACCTCAATAACATCTTGGCTAGCTTTGCATCTACGCTCCAAGCGAGTGGCTAAAAACCACATACTATTCCTAGAGCCCCTTCACTTGCGGTTGCTTGGACACTTCTTTCCAATCCTTCAATGCTAGCAAAACCCCTTGCAAAGTGTTAAGGTGCTATAATCTAGGCTATATATCCTCTTTTCTTATATTGATATCCTCATATGTGACTTTTGCATTTGCCAACCCTCGACTAACTCAGCTTTGGACTATAAAAGCATGCAACCATGCTAATCCATTAGTAGTCGTCACATTTGCATTCAACCCTGTGTAGAGATTAGGAAGTACTTGCAAGTTGAACCGCAGAGAAGGCAAGGTGCCATGCAAAGAGAGAGTGATGGGTTGCATCACACGCACACACGCACACATAGAGAAGGGCCAAGATCCCTTTAAGAACAATAAAAATTTCAAAAAATGCATTGGTGCACATTATCCTACAACATAGGAAAACAAACTTCTTAAGCATGATGCATCAATGCAATTTCAACTTCACAATAAAGTCGAGGCTTTCAATTATCTTGGCCTTAAGTTGCTTGCAAATCTCTTATATTGTTGTCATTATTCACAAATTAGACAAAGCCAAAAATTCATGGCTGTGACGTCGCATAGGGATTACTGGCATTTGAAGTTCCCTCGTATGGATTTAGCGGCGTGCACCTGTCAAAGTCAAATGACAGAAACACCATGTAGTAGCTTGGAATTCTCTGCACTTAGGCTAAGTACTAAACAATGACATATCTACACCACCCTAAAGAGTTTACAATGTGCTCACTAATGTGGATATACTGCAGGCACATGCCTTTCATAGCGATTGATATAAGTTATCTTTGATTGACTACTCAATCGAGTCTTTTGTTGTGTATGCAGGTGTGGTGCATAAGAGTGAGATGCTCATTTGTATGTGTTCATTGATTGACGCCACTATCTTTTCTTGTTTCATGTGTAAAAACTTGCTACACGAGCAAAACAAGTCAGCATCATTTATGTGCCAATGAGCTCTGCCCAAAAATATTTCATGACCATATTCAATAAGCAATTACGTGCATTCCCTCAACCTTCCTACGCTGCATATTCCGTGTTGACTTCCATATATGCATGAAGAAAATTTAAGGGGAAAATTACCAAAATACCCCTCAAATTTCAAAAATTGCCAAAATACTATTGTATCTATTTTTTTTGTATTGTTCAAAATTTCCTAATCTCTATTCCTTTTTGACAATTGAGGTCCATTTTTACTGCTTAACATGTCATTTGTCACAAATTACCTAGCAAAAAAGGAAATTATGTCTAAAAATAATGAAGAAATTCATCACCAAAATCAACTCGAAATTCTACTTTTAGCATCTTGTATAGCTAGACTTTTTAATTTTTGGAAATATTTAATCTCACAAGCAGGGGTACTTTGGGAGTTTTGGAAAATTTGAAGGGCATTTTTGAAATTTATAACTAAGTATTGGGGGTACTTTGGGAATTTTTGAAATTTGAGGGGTGTTTTTGGAATTTCCACAAATTAGACCGAGCGGCAAAATGGATTGTCTTGAACTTCCAGGGACAAAGAGCGTCCTATTGTCGAAGACGACGTCATGGGAGAGATTTCAGTTTGCAGACCTGTGCAGTAAGAAAGAAAGAGACTCAGTTGGACATTCAAAACCACAGCGCCAAACTCAAGGACCTCAAAGTTGTGGCTAGCTATTTACCTAGGACCATTTTCGTCTCCACGATAAAGAAAACATTGTGTTTCATTCCGTTTCAGTTGTGCAGAGCTCCATGCCCGGTGGTTGTGAGTGCTAAGTTCAGGTGGTGTGAGGTTCGATTTTGGTGCAGATTACGTGCAGGCTGCCAAAAATGGCGAGGAAGGTGGTGCTGAGTAGATATTACATGTATTGGGAGGCTATTGCAACAACTCGTGTAGCCTAATCACACGCGTGCACAACGTATGGGGCACCCCCCTCAGCCCCTGCGACCATGTCGCATTCTGTTTTTCACCCTGCGTCCCCACCTTTGGGCCTTGATAGACGCCCTTCCCCTCCCTCGCTTCCCATAGCTCATGCCCCTTTTGCTCACTCTCGATTCGGTGTACACGCTGGATAGCAACAGTGTTCGCTTGCAAAAAATCAGTACTTTTCTATCATACGCATCAAGCAAGGCAACCTGCACAACTGGCGGCCTGCAGCAGCAAGGTAGTAGCCCAAAAGGGCAGATGTAGTCATAGCCTACACATTGACCATGCCGCGCCATAGCGACCTGGAAGGATTGGCGCATCCAAGGCTACAGCTGGTGCAGAGAGAGAGAGAGAGAGAGAGAGAGAGAGAGAGAGAGAGAGAGAGAGAGAGAGAGAGAGAGAGAGAGAGAGAGAGAGGGATGGAGGGAGTGAGGGAGGAGATTCACTTACAAATCTGTTGAATGCCTAGCAATATTGAGGAGGTGCAATACTACTCGAAAAGAATAGGCACAGCGAGCGTGTTGTAGGCTGAGTAGGCCATGAGGGGCCTTGGGATGGTTTGCAACCAACGAAGAGAGAGAGAGAGAGAGAGAGAGAGAGAGAGAGAGAGAGAGAGAGAGAGAATCACCTTTCCTCCTAAAGCAGATGTCTCACCAATCCTTTCTCTCAGTGCAAAAATGGTGAGAGAGCTCGAGCTATAGTGCACGCAGGCCCTTAAGTTTGCAAAAATTTCAAGAGGGTACTACAATATTTAATGGGCTCTTGGAAATATGTTTCAAACACGTCCGTACTTCTGCTTGTTGGCAGCTCCAATGGATTTCAAGCCACCTTGCTTTTTTCAAACATAGTCGTACTTTTGCTTGTTGGTAGCTGCAATGTATTTCAAGCCCCCTTGCTTTTTGGGGCATGAGTTTTCAGTGCCGCTTTTCTTTCCTTTCTTGATGCCTCGCCTCAGTCCCTTGCCACTTGATGAGTCATTGGGTCCAATGAGTTTCCTTGCTTTATTTCCTACAGCTTCTTAAAGTGAACCAATGAACGACACGTGGATGCCCTCTTCTTCCTCAAAAAATTTAAGCTATATTATAAAGAGTATAGAGGTTGGAAATGGAGGAAGGAAATAAAAACAAGGAAGAGAGGGACGTTTTTCGGGCGAGCAGGTTTTTTCTTAAGAAACTTCTTGAGAAAGAGGAGAGAGTTGAGGAAAAAAGTAAGAAGAAGGCTTTTCGTAGGCTGGTCGAGCAAAGGCACGCGATGGTGAAGCATCGTACGTGAAGCATCTGGAAAGGGCAAGTGCTCTGCAAGCGAAGTAGGCTGGTCGAGCAAAGGCACGCGATGGTGAAGCATCGTACGTGAAGCAGCTCGAAAGGGCAAGTGCTCTGCAAGCGAAGTAGCCAGCAAGGGCTGTCAAGAGGAAAAGCTTCTTCCAAAGTGTAATGGAAATGGCCTATGAACTTTGACAGTAGTGGAATTAGAAAATTAGATGAAGCACTTTTGTGAGGTTACTTTGTGAGCATAGTGGGTGAACTTAATTGATGGTAGCAACATAAACATCGTACTTAGTTAACTTGGTATGAACAATACTTTTGCAAGACAGAGAGATTTTAGAGAACATGACAATAGTTGAGGACCGGATTCATTCAGAGCTGGTCCCCCTCCAATAGGCATTTGTATGATAGTTTCTCCCATCAAGAGAGATTTGGTACAATACAATCTTTGTGTTCCTTGTGACCTAGGTGATGCAATGAAGATGGAAAGCTTCATGCATCACAAGCATAACATAAAATTTGTAGAAAACATCAACTATCCCAAGCCTCAGTCCCAAGGCCTCAAAACACCTTTGAAGGTGGAGAGAGCTAGCGGGGAATGAGGATAGGGAAGAGGAAGAAGAAAATTCCATAGGAGAAAGAAATAGTTCCTCACTTATCATCACTCTTCTTGCTAGCATACGTAATAGCATAATAATGAAGAGGGAGAAGATGGAAAGCTTAATCATTGAAGCATGGCTCTTAGCCAAGAGTGTTGGTGTAGTCTCTCACTTCTCACAATCTTGGAGAAGGAGATGGAGTTCCTCAACTTTCACCAAGTGAGAATGAATCCACCAAAATGAGTGTGTGTGTGTGGGGTGTATATCCCCCCAGCACCCCCCTTGCTTGCTTGGGATGAGTTGTAGCTTTTACACATGTTTCAAGCTCATTGGACCCCTCTCCCCCCTAGCCAATCACATGCAACATGCATTCAAGTACATGGGTAGTCTTTGGACAAGTGTCCTCCTTACCCCTTAGAGAGAGAGAGCTTGAAAATATCTAGATATTGGTTGGATGGAACTAGAAGCTCATTTGACCCCTCTTTAGCCCAGCCAATAGCATTCAAGCACACCATGTGGTTAAGCATAGGGAGAGTCTGACATGTGTCCCATGTGTCCTCTGAGAAAAGGGGTGCCCTTTGGGTGAGTGGAAGGTTAAGTCAAAAACTTTGGAACTTTCATGCATAGGAAGCTTTTCAAGCACCTTCCTCATTAAGTTTGTAGGGTCTCTTTTTGACTCAAGCACCTTACCCCCCCCCCCCCCCATGCATGGGAAGCTTCTCATGCACCTTCCTCATTAAGTTTGTAGGGTCTCTTTTTGACTCAATCACCTTACCCCCCATGCATGGGAAGCTTCTCAAGCACGTTCCTCATTAAGTATGACAAGCACCTCAAGTACCTTAGTCATCAAGTATAACAAGCACCTCAAGCACCTTGGTCATCAAGCATGACAAGCACCTCAAGCACCTTAGTCATCAAGCACGACAAGCACCTCAAGCACCTTAGTCATCAAGCACGACGAGCACCTCAAGCTTAGGTCGGGTTCCCACTTCAAGCTCAGCCCTAGCTTGCCTAAGGTCAAAGGACTTTTAACACTAACCATTGGAGGTCTTTAATGAAGCTAACCCTAGATGCACGTTTCTCTTTGATAGACTACCTCCTTTTGGACCCCTATTGAGATTAACCATCTCTCCTCTTGGTCCCCTTTTGAGGTAAGTTTAGAAGCACTTATTGCACATTGCTCTTTGATAGACCGTCTCCTTTTGGATCCTATTGAGATGCAGCCATGTTTTCTTTGGTCCCCTGTTGAGATAGGTCTAGAAGCACATGTCTCTATTATAACTCTTGTTCCCGTTTATTCTTCCACATTAAATGATCAGTTTAATATGAGAAAATCATTTGGTAAAGTTAAATACTAGTTTTTATGACACAAAGTGAAGCCATAGGTGAATGTTCCCGTTGATGTGAGTGCCAACGGAGTAGAGCTTCGAGGGATGTGTATGCCCCTCTATACGGATTGGTGATGACCATGGTGCAACCAAGAGCAGGCTATTTGGATCCTGTACATGAGTTGTCTTTTTTGAAGGAGAAGCTATCATTGCCGATTTTTTGGCATCGTCTTTTTCCCCTTTCTTCTTTGCTCATCTCCAGGGTGTGTGGTGCCGGTGTGTTTGAGAGTGTGCGCCCCCGGGCCCTCTATGTGTGCGAGAGAGAAAGAGAGAGAGGTGTTGAGTTGTGGAAGACCTGGAAGCGGGCAAGATCGGTGTGATCGCTATCTAGCAACTATGCAGGTCGTGTGTGCATTGGGCGAAGTGCAGGCGAGGCCTTGCTAATGTGAGTTTCTTGTTTTGAAGGTGTTTTTGAGAGGACAGGGGTGTTGTGAATGCTCTGAGGTATATAGGGGCCATTGCATGTGTGTCGGGTGTGTTCCCCATTCCCCCTCTCCAACGTCCATAGGTCATAAGATCCTCCCCTACTAGACTTTTGCACTATCCTCCGCTTCTGTAACTTGGATATTTTTTTAGAGCAGTGAGACCAGTATTCAAAAAGTCTTCAAGATCTTTCAAGGTCTCACGACCAGCATAGGTGCAACCTACACTTGTACTTTGCTGCTTGCAAGATGATCCGCTTCTTGGTTCTGCTCTCTTCTAACATGCTTGAACTGAACCTCCTCCAAAAACTTCAACAGCTTCTTGATGGCATAGAACCAATGCTTCAATGAATCTCTTTTTATTTTCCATTGGCCCAACAACTGCTTTGCCTAACAGTGCATCACCTTTCACCACCAACCTCGAGATACCAAACTCGACACACTGTTTCAAACCTAATTGGAGGGTGAGATACTCCACCTCATTATTGGTACGAACATCCTCCAAGTCGTAGGCTTTTGAAAAGATCACCTTGTCATGTGGATCTCGTATCACCACACCTCTACCTACCTTCTGTATTACCCTCCTGTATGCTCCATCAAACCACATGGTAAAAGCTTCTGCTAAATCAGGCTCCTCCTTGGTTCATCCGGCACCACCCTGGGATAGATTGGCAAATCAACCGCCTTGTTGACCTAAATATCTGCCAGGTGAGATCGACTTGTATGGTCAGCTTTGAATTCAAACTCAACTCTTGTAGCTCTATCATACATTTCATGATCCACTTCCCTAGCTTTAAGTGTAACACCACTTGAGGCAACAGATTATTAGCCATCAACACATAAACTTACGCACAATGAGGGGCACTTTGAACTTCTTGCAAACAAAATCTAGGGCCATGACCCACTGTTCGGCTTTGGTGTAGGTTGCCTCCCTAGAACGTATCACCCTGATTTCAAAATAAATAGATTTATAGCTTCTTCCCACCTTTTGCAAAAGTACTACCCCAATGGCTACAGTGCCTACCGTCATGGCAACATAAAAATCATCTTCATGATCGGGAGGACACACAGTAGGTAGTTGACACAAGATTTCCTTCACCCTATCAAAAGCTACTTGAGCCTCTTCATCCCATTCAAATCCATGCACCTGTTGAGGCCTCTTTTGGAGAGGATACACATACTATGACAACATCCAAAAAAAACACGACAAGTACTTTAGCTTATGTACAAAGGAGGCCAAGCCTTGCGCACTAGAGGGAGGCTCCATCAAAACTAGAGCCTTGACCTTTTTTGGATCCGCTTCAATCCCATTTTGTGATACCACATGGCCCAATAATGATGTTGGGGGTTGTGCTAATCTGCACTTCCTGGGGTTCAACTAACCTCCCTCTTTATCTATCCTCTGAAAACACAGTCACAGCTTTGACAAATGATCCTCCCTTGAGCTATAACATCCAATGTCATCCATGAAAACCCTAATGAATCTACCCAGATAGGGACCAAAAACCTTGTTCATCCAGTCTTGAAAGGTAGCATAGGCATTTACCAGCCCAAAAGGCATCTGCCGATGGTATGAAAAGCAACCCCATAAGGATATGAATGTCGTCATCAACTGGTCTTCAAGAGCAATCCCTATTTGAAAGTAACCTGAAAACCCATCCATAATGGAATATCTTTCATGGCCGGCCACTTGATTCAAAATCTCGTCCTGAAACGGAAATGGGTAGTGATTTCTCTTGGTCGCAGTATTCAATGGCTTATAATCAACACATACCGCCATCTCCCATTATTTTTAGGAGTGATAACCACTGGTGAAACCCACTTTGACTCTTTCACGGGGTATATAATACCTCCATCCAACAATTGATTGATCTCCTGCCAAAAGGCTTCCTTTTGAATTCTACCCAATCTCCTTAGCTTCTGCGCCTTAGGCTTGTATCCTTCTGTGAGGATTATTTTGTGCTCAACACCCTCGGCTCCTTGCAAATCCTTATACTCCTTTGAAAATAAGTTTGGAAAAGATGCACACAACTGGACATAGCTTTCTTTCTCCTGCTTGGTCAAGTCTCCACTTAGCATATTGATCACCTCTTCCAGTACCTATGGCATGCACCTATGCTTGCACCTCCTCTTTTGCACAAGGTTCTTCCACAATGACCCCAAACAAGTCAACATCAATTTTGAGCATATCATCCTCAATTTCTTCTTCCTCTGTATCTGTATAACCTTCATCATAGGCCGTTTCAATCTCATACTCATAGTTGGTGGTGTCATCCTTGTCCCTCACTGCCATAGGATGGAAATGGCTTTCCTTTTTCTTTAGATCTAGCACCACCTGTCTTCCTTTCTCTTTACCAGGCAAGGTGAATGCTCTGCTTTCCCAATCCTGTTTGGCACCTATTGCCAATAGCCACGGCCTACCCAAGATAATAGGATATGCATTATCCCTAGCTTTCATCACAAAGAAGTCGATCAGGCACTCTATGACCATCACTTTCACTCTTACATCCTGGGCCACTCTCAAACACCTAGCTTTAGCATGGTTAGCCATCCTCATGTGTACATTCGACTTCGCTACCGCTTTAACACATGTTTCCCTCATCGCAGCTTCCGTCATGACGCAAACCTGTACTCCACCATCTATATAGGCTTGAACCTGGATCCTTTTCTCGATGACAACATCCACCAAAGGAAGAACATACGTCAGGCTACCTACTCTGAGTGCCATATTTTGCATCGCCTGCACATTGCCCTTACCCCTAGGTAGCCTGATGCTAATGCTAGTCGACCACTGTCGCCTCAACGTTGGATTCAATGCCAACAACTGTCCAAAAGTAATATTAGCTCTTTGACTTTGGACATCACTCACCAAATCATACTCTGGACGGCCGCGCCCAAGCTGGAAATCCGTTTGTTTAATCCTGCGACGCCTTCTTTTCTTGCTAGTTTCAGGCTTCTCTTTCCCCTCGTATACTTTCTCATTGCCTTTACAAGCACTAGTCTCCCACTCAGTCTCTGTCTCCCTTTCAGCTCTAGCTCTTTTTTTGGCCAACACTTTGACATCCTGCTTATCCACCCCAATGATGTTCACCCTAGGGACATCACCGCCATCCGTTTGGGCCTACTACACTGGATTCTCAATTGCCTGTTCCCTCTCGGGCCATTAAACTGTGCTTGGCCTCTCCCACTTCCAAACAATGGGTAGATACCACCTCTTTTCCTCACCGGATGGGGACAGTCTGGTGCATAATGCCCTTCTTCACAGTAATTATAGCACCTTCCAGGTAGAGGCCTTGCCTTGCCCCTTGCTCCTCTCAGCTCTCCCCTGTCCATTACACTCAATTGAAGCTCTTGCATCTGCTCCGATAGATCCTGAACCATATGTATCCACTGTTGTGGAATAGTAGCCGTAGCCCAATTCCCTTGATTTTCCTCCTGAGTTGACTCTCGAGGGCTTTGTGGTTGAACAGGTGCCATTGCTTCATAACTTGCTACGCCTTGCTCTATCTTCTTTTTAATTTTTCTACTTTTTGACCTTGCAATCGCTGCTGCCCCATTGTAGTTTTCTAGGCTTTCAAAGTCCACTTTCTCTTGCATCTTTGGATGTAAGCATGCCATAAACTTATCCAATTTTAAGTACTCATCATTGACTAGCTGCGTAGCTGCTGCTAGCTCTGCCCAACATGCTTCAAAAGGATCCAAAAACAAGCTGAATTCCTCACCTACATCCTGCTTTAGAGCCTTTAGCCTCGCATCCATCTCAATTGGAGATGCTTCTTTATGAAAATCATGCAAAATCCTTTCCCGTAGAGCCGGCCATGCCTGTCTCGGCTCAATCTCCAAAGCCTTCGAACCATAGTTTGGCCTTTTCACGCATCACCAACGACAAGGTTTTCATCTTGTTTTCCTCATTAGGCATTCGCAAAGACAACATGTACAATTTCTCTCTCTCTCTCTCTCTCTCTCTCTCTCTCTCTCTCTCTCTCTCTCATTTGGCATCCCACGAGCTCTCTCAATCTCATTCTTCCCTTCACACACTCTTATGAAGCAAGAACTCCATCTCCTTCTCCAAGCTTGAGAAGTTGAGTGCCTACTACCACAAGCTCTTGGCTATGGATGCAAATCCACACAAGAGAATGCTTATGCTTGCTTATCAATCTCTCTAATCTCCATTGACACTATCCTAAGCTATGCTACAAGAGCTGTGAGTGATTATGTGCAAGGGGTTATTGCTTTCTTGTAGACATACTTCTACTTATCTCTTCTTCCTCACTCCCTGCCAGCTCTCCTCACCTTTCATGGTGTTTGAGGTCTTGGGATTGAGGGTGGGCATTTTTCAAGTTCAAGCTAATCATGTTTATTTTTGTTATGTCAATACTTGGTGAGTGAAGCTTACCATCTTCATCTCATCAAGAAGGTCTCAAGGAACACAAACAATTGTATTGTAAACAAGTCTTCCTTGATGGAAGAATCTATAATACAAATGGCTATTGGAGGGGGGACCGGCTCCAACTAATCCGGTCCTCTCTTGGTGTCAATTTCTCTAAACTCTCACTCTCTTTTACAAATATTGATCATGCCATGTTAATGAAGTAATGTGTTAGTGTTGCTCTCTCCATCCAAGCACTTTCTTTCTCAAGCCACATCTACACACAAAGGAATGCTCAATATGTTATTCACTTTCCACTCCAAGTCAAGTTAAGAGGCTAATTCCATTACATTGGTATCAGAGCATTTAGTTTCTCTTTTCTTGCTTAAGAAGAGAGGTCCTTAAGTAGCCTATAAATGGTTGATGTTGTTAATTATACTAGGGTAAGTGGAACTGGGATCTATTATCGGTTTTGTTGAGCCCACTATGTGGGGTATGGTGCACAGCTCGAGAGCTTTGGACTTACTAATGGAGTCTTTTTAGACTTGCCTATGGTTTTACCATTATTGAGCCATAAGAAGTCCAAAAGGAGCTAGCCCTCGACAACTCTGCTATGTTAGACCTACTCCTCTACTCTCTATAATTAACCACTTCAAGCCGTGGGTGTAGATACTTAAGAGCCAATTTTCAAAGGCTAAGAGGAGTGGCAACTAAGGTTTTGAATTGCCAAAGCATACACTAAGTATATACATAAATTTTGTTAACATGGCTGACAATAATCAAGAGAGTAGAATGAACATTGATAGCTTTGATTTTGCACATGAAGGTGCTAATGATGATGCTCCAATGTTTGTGAATTATCTCGTCACTAGGTTGCAGCAGACTATGGGCAACCCTACTTTGCAAGCCGAAGTTAACAACTTCGTGCTTATGGAATTTCCCTTCCTCTCCAAGAGGAGAGAGAGCTTATGAGGTCTCTTGAAGAGACCCCCAAAAGAAGACTCTCTCCCATACGAGAGGAGGAATCCAAAGAGCAAAAAAGCAATGAAAATTTAAGTTCCTTTGAAGATGTGGCTCCACGAAGACAACGGTCTCGACGATCGCCTACTCCTCCCAAGAGGAAAAGATCAACACATAGTCCTTCTCCTTGTCATTCCGGAAGAGAAGAAAGGAAACAAAGGAAGAAAAGGGCTAGGAAGAGGTCACCCACTTCTCCTTCATCTTCACCTTCCTCCTCTTCCGATCAAAGCTATGGATATTCTCCTAGAGAATACAAGAGGGGAGGACATCGCAAATCATTCCCTGCATGGAGAAGGTCCCAAAAGTTAAAGAAGTTCAAGGAGGGAGGAAAGAGTATCTCTTTTCTCACTTATGATGGCACCTTGGCGCTACCGACAAAGTGTTGGCCTTCATCCAGAAATTTGATGCGGCCTTTGGAGACGAGGGCTTTACAGAGTCCTCCAAGCTACACCATGTAGCTATGCAATTTCAAAAATCAACTTGTCAATGGTGGGCTAGCCTTCGCGGCAACGGAGAAGCCCCAAAGACATGTAAAACTCTATGAATTTCCATCATGAAGCAATTCCTTGCAAGCGATGCAAAGGACAAAGTGGTTACCGAATTTCACAGCTTGAAGCTTCTCTCTCATGAGTCTATCCATCTCAAGGCTACTGTTTTTCAAAAGATATACTTTTCCGAGCAAAGACAACAATTCTATGCGGGATTACCTGAAGAGATGACCGAATACATCAACTCTCAACGGCCAGGTACTATTAGCGAAGTAATCCATCACACCATGGTTGCTTCACATATCAATTTCCATCAAGGGGCTAGACGTAATATCAAACCCATGGACAACAAGGCAAAAATGATGCAAAGGGGAAGACCAATGCTCAAAATTCTTCCCAAGGCACTTCCAACAACAACAACAATAATTGTTCAAGGAGAAGGGAGTTTACAAAGGTAAAAACAAACTCTCTCCTGAAGAGCTTGAATCTTTTCGCAAGGACCATAAGTGTTTCAAGTGTGAGGAGCAGGGACACGGCTATCGTTCTTGCCCCAAGAAGAATGAGACTCCTAGGGCTTCCACCATCGAAGCTCCAAAAGAGGATGCTCATTGCAAAGGCTCATCACTCTCCTATGCTTGGTGAAAGGTAAGAGAGCATGATGCATTCATCTTGTTTGACCCTGGCTCTACTCACAACTTCATATCAACGGAGTTGGCCACCAAGTTGGGCATTCAAACTTTCGAGATGGGAGATATGGTAATGGCTGATGCAGTTTTCAAGGGACAGCAAGCCTCTGTTACTCCCTTGATTGGGAAGTTGAGGCTTCATGTCCAAAGCTATGTCGACAAAGAAGACTTCTTCATCTCTCCTCTCCAACAAAAGGATGTTATCCTAGGGGCACCATGGTTTGATCGCATGCCTGCCAATATGAAGTTCCCTGAAAGGAGAATTTACTTCACTTACAGGGGAAAGAATATGTATATAGATGCTAGTGAGCATGGTCGCACTATTCCGCTTGTAAATTCTCCTACTTTTGATAAATCAATGAAGAGCTCAGTTTCTGCGTGTATGATTTTTGTCAAAGAGTCTCCAAAAGATCCTAATGTTTCATCAAATGTAAATGATAGGAATCAAGAAGAGTTAGACTTGTCTAATTTTCTAAAAGGATTCCAATATGTATTCATCGATGATATCCCTATGGACTTACCTCCAAAATGAGGGGATGATGACCATCACATTGAGCTCCTTCCTGGAAGCTCACCACCTAACAAGCCTCCTTATCGAGTCTCACAAGCTCAACAAGAGGAGATCATGAGGCAAATATAGGAATTGGTAGACAAAGGGATGGTGAGACCTAGTTCCTCTCCCTTTTGTTCTCCAGCCCTTTTAGTGCAAAAGAAAGATGGTACATACCGCATGTACGTGTGTGGACTATCAAGCATTAAACCATATCACTATCAAAAACAGATTTCCCGTGCCTCGGGGAGAAGATCTGTTTGATAAGCTACAAGGTTCTATCTACTTCAGTAGGATTGACCTTAAGAATGGCTATCATCAAATAAGGATAGTGGATGCAGATATCTTAAAGATCACGTTTCGCACAACCTTTGGTCTTTATGAATATCTTAGTCATGCCTTTTGGTTTAACTAATGCACCAGCTACATTCAATCGTCTTATGGAGAAAATTTTTAGACCATACCACAAATTCACTAGAGTGTTCTTTGATGATATCATCATCTATTCCAAGTCTTTGCAGGAACATAAGCAACATCTCCAAGTGACTTTTCAAGCATTGAGTAAGAATAATCTTTTTCTCAACCAAAAGAAAAGTGAATTTTTCCTTCAAGAGATTCAATACTTAGGTCATATTATCTCTCAAGATGGTATCCGTATGGATCCATCAAAGTTAGAGGTAATCAAAGCATGGCCTAACCCAAGGAATCTACATGAGCTAAGAAGCTTTATTGGTATGTGTGCATACTATAAATGCTTCATAGCAAAATTCTCTCAAGTAGCAGGACCACTACATGACTTAACTAAGAAGAACATTAAGTATGTATGGACTACTAAGGAGCAAAATTATTTTGACAAGCTCAAGGAGAAGCTTACCTCTCAACCAGTCCTCATGCTTCCTGATATCTCAAAGCTATTTGAGGTCCAATGTGATGCTTGTGGTGATCGCAGTTTTGCTTCAAGAAGGACATACCATAACGTATAAGAGCTGTCGACTCAATACTGATGAGTGAGTCTTGGGCATTTATGAGAAAGAGCTTTTAGCTTTTCTACATGTCCTAGACACATGGAAGCACTACCTATTGGGGACTCGATTCATTCTGTGAACAGACCACATAAGTCTCAAGTATTTCATGACGCAAACCAAGCTCTCTGACAAACAAATGAGGTGGAAAAATTTTCTTCGCAATTTAATTTTCATATTGCTCAAATTGCTGGTAAGCACAATCAAGTGGCTGATGCACTTTCACGACGACCAAAAATTAATACAGTGTCTAGCTACTCACAGTGACCTATCTTCTATGATAGACGAGTATGCTATTGACCTGATTTTAGAGATATAATAGCAGCCCTTGCTTTGGGGAAGAAAGAGGAACCATTCACCTTGCAGGATGGTAATCTTCTCCATGGAAATAGGCTATGTGTTACCCATTCCCTTCGTGATAAAGTTATGTATGAATCCCATGCTCCTCCATATGCGGGGCATAGAGGTATCCAACCTACTCTCCGAGGAGTAGAGACATACTTCTATTGGCCTACTATGAAAGTGGACATACAAGAGTATGTTTCAAAATGTGTAGTATGCCAAAAGACCAAATATGATATAGAGAAGCAACCTGAATTACTCCAGCCATTGCCTATCCCAAATTCACCATGGGAGAGTATATCCATGTATTTCATCTTTGGATTACCCAAGTCTATCCATGGGAATACGGGAATATGGATAATAGTCAACAGGTTTAGCAAGCAAGCACATTTTATTCCTGTCAAAAAGACTATTAAGGCACACCAAATGGCAACTCTCTTCATATCACAGATTTTCAAACACCATGGATTACCAGGGAATATGGATAATAGTCAACAGGTTTAGCAAGCAAGCACATTTTATTCTTGTCAAAAAGACTATTAAGGCACACCAAATGGCAACTCTCTTCATATCACAGATTTTCAAACACCATGGATTACCCACATCCATTGTGTCAGATAGAGATCCTAGAATGACCAATAACTTCTGGAAAGGTCTCTTTGAAAATCTAGGAACAAGATTGAGCTTCTCTTCGGCCTATCACCCACAAACGGATGGCCAAAGTGAGATAGACAATCTTACGATACTCGATCTACTAAAGACTTATGTTACAGAAGTAGATCAACGCTCATAATGAAAAAAGTACTTACCACTTGTAGAGTATGCTTACAATAATACTATACATACTTCTACAGGAAAGGCACCTTTTGAGATCATTGAGGGAAGACCTAAAATTCCCTTGCTACTCAAAGTACATGGGAAGATCTTCGCCGCCAATGAGTATATCCGTGATTTACAAGACCTTTTCAAAAGATTAAGGAGGCTATATCCATCTCTCAACAAAGGTAAAAATATGATGCTGATAAGCACAAAAGAGCCTTAATGTTCAAAGAAAATGATTGGGTCTTACTCAAGTTTCCTAAGGCTCGATTAAGAGAAACGACGGGGCAAAATCCAACGGGCCATCAAAAGTATTATGCTAAACTAGCAAAAAGATACTCATTAGGAAGAGGATGGGGTCTAGGAGGGCCTCTTTATTTGCCATGAGATTATGGAGGTGATTAGCATTTTGACAAATAGGTTCATGCCATGTGTGCAAGAATGGTGGGTGTGTAAGAGAGGTGTAAGAGTGGTCAAAGCATGCATTTTTTTCCCCCAAAAAAGGGGGGGAACAACTTTTTTATTTTTGTCCTTCCATAACTTCTACATACTATCTCGGATTTGAGCGGAGATTATAGATCTGTAATCTACACGTCAAGCTCTTTCTATAGATATGTTACACGATATGATTTTGCCCGTTAGATTTTGAATTTCATTTTGGGGAGGAAATTTGAATTCAAATAAACTAGCCGTTTTGCCTACTTGAATTCAAAAACTGTCCGTTGATTGCTTTCTTAATACTAGAGGTTTGACTCCTTTAAACTGCCAAATAAAGAGGCCCTCCTAGACTCCATTCTCTTCCTAATGATGGTCCTTTCCAAATCTCGAAGCCCATCAATGAGATGTCTTATCAACTCAAGTTGCCCAACCATTGGCTCATACACAATGCCTTTCATTTAAGCCCACTTAAGTCCTACAAAGGAGAGCCACCAAGTGAACCAATTATTGAAGACCCTCCCGAAGTTGAAGACCAAGAAGAGGTACTACAACCTGAAGCTATCCTTTGGCATGAAGACAAGGTACTAACACATGGTAAGATTATCCGACGGTATCTTATTAAGTTCAAAAATTATCCTTTTGAAGATGCTAGATGGATGCAAGGAATATAGCTTAAGGATAGTATGAACCTTGTCAATGCTTACAATGCTACATTAGAGTAAGAAAATGTACAAATTTCTTTTAAATGCCTCATGTTTTTGTCTTATAAGACTAATTCTCTTTTTATTGTGCACAAATTTAAATAGTATGCATAATTAGAATCATGTTTGTGACGATCACGTCTCTCAAACAGCAAGTAGAAATTGTCACTCGACTTTGGGAGAATGAAATGGACTAAAGAATAGACATGCTTGCGGTAGCTATGTCTCCCAAGAAACAAATGGATTAGTCATCCATCTTGGAAAGATGTTGTAAGGTAAAAAGGGATCCTCTACCTACTAAGTAAAATTGACTAATGACTACGACTTTATCTCTTCTACCTCATAGTCGAGGACGACTATGATTTCAAGAGAGAGGTAATGTCATAAAATCTACTATCTGACCAACCCAAATGATTTTCTCAAATTAAATTGATCACTTAATGTGGGAGAATAAACGGTAACAAGGGTTAAGATATAGATGTGCTTATAGATCTATTTCAGCACGGGGCCAATGGTAAAGGGTCCCAAATGAGAAAAGGTCTATCAAAGAGCAGGTTTAACCAATGGAGCAAAAGACCTTAGGGTTGTCTTCATTAGAGCCTCCAAAGGTAAGTGTTAAACCCCTTAAGAAATAGTCTTTAAATTTTTACTTTTTAGTCACTAAGGTCCAAGCAGGCAAGGGGACAGCTTGCTTAAGCTAGGGTTGTGCTTAAGCAGAGGGCCTGCCTGCTTACCAACTTCAAAGTACTTGCTACTAATGAGGGGGAGAGCCCTACAAAGGAGGGAGGTGGATAGTATGTGAGCACCTCACCAATGACCCATAATCTCATGGGAGGAAAGGGGCTACATGTCAAGTGTGTAGACACATTGCTCAAGCAAGTAGGGGCTGTGCTTAAGCAAGGGGGGTGCTAGCTTAGCCTCACAAGGAGAAAGAAGGACACTTGTCAAGAGGCTACACACCTTGCCCCAAAGGGAGCCAAGTTCTCATTGGCTAGAGGGATACATGGCCCAATGAGCTTCAAAGGAATCCTACAAAACGGGGTCAACCTCGCTCTCTCTCTCTCTCTCTCTCTCTCTCTCTCTCTCATTTGAGCATCCCACAAGCTCTCTCACTCTCATTCTTCCCTTCACACACTCTTGTGAAGCAAGAACTCCATCTCCTTCTCCAAGCTTGAGAAGTTGAGTGCCTACTACCACAAGCTCTTGGCTATGGATGCAAATCCACACAAGAGAATGCTTATGCTTGCTTATCAATTTCTCTAACCTCCATTAACACTATGCTAAGCTATGCTACAAGAGATATGAGTGATTATGTGCAAGGGTTATTGCTTTCTCGTAGAGCTACTTCTACTTCTCTCTTATTTCTCACTCCTTGCCGGCTCTCCTCACCTTTCATGGTGTTTGAGGTCTTGGGATTGAGGCTAGGCATTTTCCAAGTTCAAGCTAATTGTGTTTATTATTGTTATGCTAATACTTGGTGAGTGAAGCTTACCATCTTCATCTCATCAAGAAGGTCTCAAGGAACACAAACAATTGTATTGTAAACAAGTCTTCTTTCATGGAAGAATCTATAATACAAATGGCTATTGGAGGGGGGGATCAGCTCCAACTAATCCGGTCCTCTATTGGTGTCAATTTCTCTAAAATCTCACTCTCTTTTACATGTATTTCTCATGCCATATTGAGAATATGAAATTCAAGAATTTGATTGTTTTTATCAATATTCTTTAATTTTGCAAGTGATTGTTGTTGTCAATTTCATGGCATCAATTAAGTGCATTTGAGTGGTGTAAATGTCACTTCAATAATAGTGATTCTTTATACGTAATTAAATCAATGATGTGTAATTTTGAAAGCAATATTTTGTTTAATGTGAAAATTATTCATAATGCGATACATAATATTATGCCTCATCCAAAAGTGATGGTGCAAATGGCTTTAAATAATAAAGTAACTTTGGTTTTCTTTAAAGAGTAAATTCAATTGGGTGTATGCAAGATAGAACGTACCCACTTCCCGCAGCTTGCACCCAAGCGTGATATCCGTAATGGGGCTAACCCGTTGAGTTACCCTCACTCCTAAAGAAGGATCTTGCGACATGTGGCATACTCCTAGAATTAGGAAAGTTACTGGTGGTAAGGGGATCCACGTAACTCGTTGAGTGATGTGGTCTCTCTACAAAGGTGAGAGATCATTTCCATGTACATGCACACACGGCATGCCACGTGACTTGTTAAGATGGGTGGCATTGTCAACGTAGGCAGGCCACGTAACTTGGCAAGTTACGTGGACACATCTCTGACTATTTGGATGGCACATAACTTGGTGAATTACGTTACGTGGCCTGCCATGCAACTCGATGAGTTACGTGGACACTGACTTGACGTGTTTCGTGGCATGCCACATAACTCGTCAAGTTAAGTAAATGAAAATAAAAAATTTATATTTGTGTTTAAATGTAGGGCAAAACTGGATCTCGAAAGATCGAGTTCATCTTTAAATCATGTTCTAGTTGAAGGTTACCATCATCGCAATTCGTAGAGGGGCCCCCAATAGAGCGACATTAGATACTCTGACACACAATGACGTGCCGCATATGCACATTCTCTCCCAGGAGGTTGGCTTCGAACACTCACTCTACATACACACGCACAAAATGTGTCTCTTACACACACATGCGCGTACAGAATCTGACTTCTCTCTCTCTCTCTCTCTCTCTCTCTCTCTCACACACACACACACACATTGTCTGTGTGTGTGTGTGTGTGTGGGGGGGGGGGGGGGGGGGGGGGGGGGGGGGGGGGGGGGGGGGGGATTATTCTAATGCAGACAATGTGTATGTGTGTGTGTGTGTGTGTGTGTGTGTGTGTGTGTGTGTGTGTGTGTGTGTGTGTGTGTGAGAGAGAGAGAGAGAGAGAGAGCATGACAAAGTGGCCGTACTTTTAAGCGCACTTCCACCCTCTTATGACCACTTAGTCACCATTCTTGAAGAAAAAGAACCGGCTTCACCTTTCCAAGTTGTCTCATCAACTCAAAAGAAAGAAAGCAAAAAGATTCATTAACATCATCAGGAGGGGATTTTGTCACGTCATCCTCAAGGGGAAGATATTCACCATCGACAACTCTAGGAGAAAGTGTTATGAATGGGACACGTAGCGAAAGATTGCTACACAAACAAATGCAAGAAATGTGGAAAGAAGGGACATCCTCCTTCTCAATGCTACTCAAATGGAGGCAGTAGCAGTGGAGAAATCAGTAATAATAAAAGCAACAACAGAAGCTACGAAGGGAAGAGACCCATCAAAGGATCAGCTCACATGATAGAGGATGAAGAAGAAGACGAGGGCGAGGACAACCTTGTCTTCTATGATGACATACTTTTAAGATTGCCGCCGCTCTACTTATAGAGGAGAACTTTTAGTTTCCTTTGTGGATATCCTATGTGAATTTTGTCAACCTGTGTGGATTTTACCATCCTGTGTGGATACCAACTTATCATCTTGTGTGGATATTGCATCTTCAGTATTTTGTCTTAGTCCAAATCCCAAGGGGAGGATTGTAAAGTGTGGGTTTTTTCCTAGAGTCTAAGTGAAGGAGGAAAGAGGGGGAATTATCCCACATGTAATGGTTTCAAGTTGTAGAGCTACTTAAAGCTCACATTCATGAATAAACAACACAGTCCAAGTTTGCGCTACATGCTTGTCTATGGTGAGCATGTGCTAAGCTTAGTCAATACTCAAGATTGTGTTTATGAATCCAAGCTAATCTATCTTAGAACCTAATTCACTTGAGTGATAATCTTGCTTACACACACTCACACACTTGCATTATATTTCTCTTTCATCCACCCTAGCTAGCACGATCCCATTTCCACCAAAAACTTCGTGAGGGTAGGGAAAGCACACTAATCCCTACCCCTACAAAGTTTCATGGACATCTCGATCCATGTCAATGGTCTAGAGCTGCACAATCACCAACTTTTTGCCGTTGGGCCCTTGGCAAGCCCAAAGCCAAAAAATTGGAGATTGTGTCAGTCTCAACCAACGAAACGGCAATAGATGTCCATGAAACTTTGTGTGAGCAAGGGAGACACACTAATCATCACTTTTGCAAAGTCTCATTGGCATCACAATCCGTCTCAATGGACTAGGGTGGCATAATCGCCAACTTCTATCCATTGTGCCCTTGGCAAGCCCAAAGCTAAAAAAATTGACGATTGCGCCACCCTTGACGAGACGGGATTGGATGGCTATGAAACTTTGTGGGGGTAAGGGAAGAATTCAAATCCCTCCCCCCTGCAAAGTTTCATGGGCATCACAATCCAGCTTGACGGTATATGGTTACACAATCGCCAACTTTTGGTCATCTGGCATTTGGCAAGCTTAAAGCCAAAAAATGGCGATTGAACCACCTTGGACTGACGAGACGACAATGGATGGCCATGAAACTTTGTGGGGGAAGGGAAATCTCACTTATTCCCACCCTTGTAAAGTTTCATTGGCATCACAATCGATCTTGACGGTGTAGGGCTGCACAATCGTCAACTTGTGTCCATTTGGCCTTTGGTGAGCCCAAAGCCAAAAAATTGGTGATTGTGCTAGCCTAGACCGACGAGACGGAAATGGATGGCCATGAAACTTTATGGGGGTGGAGGAAGTACACTAATCCCCATCCTTGCAAAGTTTCATTGGCATCACAATCCGTCTCGATAGGCTAGACCAGCATAATCACCTACTTTTGGCCATTGGGTCCTTCGCGAACCCAAAGCCAAAAAATTGGTGATTGTGCCACCTTGGATCAATGATATGGGCGTGGATGGCCATGAAACTTTGCATGAGTAGGAGAAGCACATTAATACCTACCCTTGCAAATTTTTATGGGCATCGCAATCCGTCTCGACAGTCTAGGGTAGTATAATCGCCACCTTTTGGTCATTCGACCTTGGCGAGTCCAAAACCAAAAAAATTAGTGATTGTGCCACCATGGACCAATGAGACAGGAATGGATGGCCATGAAACTTTGTGGAGGTGGGGGAAGCACTTTAATCCCTACCCCTCTAAAGTTTCATGGGCATCGCAATCCGTCTCGACGGTCTAGGACAGTATAATCACAAACTTTTGGCCATTGGGCCTTGGCAAGCCCAAAGCCAAAAAGTTGGCAATTGTATCACCCTGGATCAATGAGACCACAATGGATAGCCATGAAGCTTTACAAGGGTGGATAATCATAGTAATCCCCACCCCTGCAACGTTTCATGGGCATCACAATCCGTCTTGGCCGCCTAGGGCGGCACAATCACTAACTTTTGGTCATTGGGACCTTGGCTAGCCCAAAGGCAAAAAAATGAAGATTCTTTCACCCTAGACCGACAAGACGGCAATGGATGGCCATGAAACTTTGCAGTCTCAAAAGTGTAGAGCAGCTCAACAACAACAAATTGACGTTCGTCCCGCTAATGACGGTCAAGACGGCAACGGAAGACCATGAACCGTTAACGAAAGTAGATTAATGCTAAACCTAAAATAACAACGTATGAATGATAAATTTGGGAATGAACCACACATGAACAAGGGAAAGTACAACACTATACTATAGAACATCCATGAACTAAAGTATACAAGAATAGAAATGACCGAAAGAAACAAAAGGTGGAATGATAAATAGGACGAATGAAGGGGTCATCGCTAGCACTCATCATCACAGCTATCATCTCCAGAAACAATTCCAGTATCATCCGCAAGATTTGTAGCTCTTGCACTACTACGGACTATCTCCATGATGCTCTCATGCTCATCTAGACCCAAATGCCAGCAAGGGGCGTTCCCTTTCTTCCTGCTGAAAATCCTCTCTAGCCTTAGCTTCACGGCAAGGACAAGATGGTAGTAGTGTATGGCCACCTTCGGCCACTCATACTCTACAAAATGGATGTAACACCCACGTCCATAGACCTGCTAGAAATAGTGCCTTGAAACAACTATATTGTGAGCATCATATGCCTCACCATAATCATCCACTATGGATTCCTGAAGCACAGACTTTGCCTTGGTACACCTAAGAATATAGTGGTCAACTCACTCTGCATTCCCTTCCTTAGCAAAAACTGCAAAATCATCTCGCTCTGCGAAGGAATCTGTGAGAGTATCAACATCATCCTGAGAACTGGGTGCCTAGCTATCAATGGATCTACTTGATGTGATCATACCCTGTGATGGTGAAAGAGGATATAGTGTCCACCTGTCATCCCACTCTATCATGGTGCAATATGTCCACTCACCATGTACATAGGCATCGCAGAAGCATGAGTAGCACCTAGTAAAGATGGAGGGATCCCTAGTTGTGGTGCTCCAAATGCTATGCAACTGGTGTGTACCTGCTACTACAGCGTCACACTCCCAGTTGGTGAGATCAATATCCTGACTATCCACACACCAAAAGAACCTCCTCATTGAGTGTCCACTGCCTGAAGATGAGTCACATGCCATGTGCTGTGAGCACCACTCCACAACTTTTCTAGCATCTCTAAATCAGCCATTGTCATGTCGAAGCTGATATTGATGAAGAGCATGCATTACACAAGCGCCTGCACCATCGTGCTCTCCCTTCCCATGCCCCGACTCAAAGAAGCTCCAAATACAAGGTATACTATGGTGCCATCTGTACAATTAAGAGAACTGACGTGCACTTTTGAATTTTACACCACAACTATCCGACCAAATATAGCGACAAGAGAATGAGATGTGGCACTCACAAAGGAAAAGATCATGCTACTGGAAACAATGTGTCGCAAATTGTGCACTGTGGGAGCGATCGTCCCTGATGTAGAAATGTTACTTGCACCTAATTACTCGCGAGTCCTCAGAGCTCTCCGCTCCATCAACTTCCGCCTTTGCATGATGATTAGATATATGGACGAGGATCACCACCTTCAACAACATTTAAAAAGCTTAGAGTAAACGAAAACAATGCAATTACATCATGTGGCTAAAAATGCAAAGCGAATGTTAATTTATCTAGCTATTATCAGTTGTACCTTCTTAAAGAAGTAATATCTGGACTGGATCTCCTACTGTGGGGCAAAGATGTAGTTCTCTGCAAAATCCACAAAAGAGACCGCAGTGCCAATAGGAAAGGCATCAAGGAAAGCACAAAACCGATGATCCTGCCACTTTGTGCGATGCACATGTTGCACATATGGATACACAAGAGACCTAAAAGCTTGGATGAAGAAGGGACGTGCTGCGCTATGAGATGTAAGCTGCAAGCTACGATATGTGTCAACTCGAAGCCTTGTGTATGTCTGGTAGTCATACTATTGCCATGTAACTATCGCACCCGCATCACCATCACTTTCCCTCCACACACAACATCTGATGGTAGGAGGTCCCATCTACACGCTCACACAATAAAGAGTAAATGAAGTCACGTGTTCCCGTTGAGACCTCTTCAACACGCCCTGGAAGAGAGCAGAACACATCATACATCATCTAAAACTGTACATGGTATCTGAAACAAAATGTCTCTCTCTCACGCATGAATTGCATGTACCAAGGCTTGCAAGCCTTGAAGGAGTGTTGACCAATGCTAATCTCGGGGTGGGCATCCTGGAATGCATGAAAGAGTTGACTATGTGTACTCTCTAGAATCATAGCACTATGCTCTATGTATTGCTTGCGGCCAATCCTATGTTGAATCACCTTTTTGAAGTCTAGCAAGGTGCGGCAATTCTCCTCTTAAAATTGTCCTATGAGCTCTCTCATGCGTGAATCTAGAATGTGTGAGCATCGTGGAGCAAGCAATGACCAAAGCTCCTCTGCCCCAAATCAAGTCGTTGTCTCTTGAGACGTCCGGCATGCAAGGTGGGCCGATGAATACACAACACACGAGAAGTGGCCCAAGAAATACATGTGATGGATTTAGTTTCCATCACTGCGGTAAGTGTGCGCAACGAGCTACAAGTGCATCCCTCGATCCCCGCCGAGATAGTGCAATGTAAGAGCATCTGACACTATCTACAATTGTCGTCGTAGCTTAACGGGTCCTTGGGCTACGGATCTCAATAGCTGTTTGGGCCTCAATGACACAAGGGTGTCGCAATAAATGCTCAAGCAATTGAGTACGTGAGAGAAGATCGATGTCGTTGAAGCAGGTCTTTGCAATGATGCCTCCACGATATCTAGTTCCAGACACGCTAAGGAAGCATCCTTTCCACGAGATCCCATCACGAAAGGACCAAGCTCTGAAGCTAGCGTAGGGTCCACACATGCCTCCATGCCAACTTTAGAGGATGCTCCAAGAGCAAGCAAGGGAGATCCACTCGAAGAAATGAGGCGACTACGTTGCGTCGATGGATTGCTAAAATGCTCCAAAGCTAGTAATACCATGTGAAACTCACCAAAGGCACCCACTGTGGGGACCATATACATGTGGTAGTGATGTGTGTGAACACATCACTACAATGCACGGGGGAAAAAACCTCCTAGTGAGGGAAAAAATTCGTTCACACTGAGGACCGCCGGGGAATTTTTTCCCTCACTAGGAGGTTTTTTCCCCGTGCATTGTATATACGCCCATCACGCTAGGGCTAACCTATCTTCCCATTGCAGAGAAATTTCTGGCTATGGTTGAAAATGTCATGAAATGTACTATGGGCACCCTCCGTTCTGATCGAGGGAGGGAGTATATGTCTCATGAATTTAATGCATTTTTGGCTAGTCGTGGGATAAAACACCAATGTATAGTGCGTTATACGCCTCAACAATATGGTGTTGCTAAGAGGAAAAACATGTTACTTACGAAAATGGCACGATGTATGGTCAAAACTCAAGCTTTGCCGCAATTGTTTTGGCTTGAGTCCATCATGTGTCCTCTCTCTGGCTTATTTAAGAATTTCTATCAAAATTATCAAGGCAAAAAAGGTTGTGGACGGAGAATAGGAGGCAGAGATAGGCACCAATGCACCATGTGGGAAAGTGGAATTCAATGGCTCCAATCCAACCAAAAAGAAAGGCATGCATCAAATCAAAAGTTGATTAGTCAAATGAAATCAAAAGTTGATTAGTCACCCATCAATAAGACATGATAAGCAGGGAGCATAACCTTAAGAAGCAGCACTAGTGTCCACACATCTCACTGGGTAGTACAATTTTTTCAATTGAAAATGCAAAATTCAGTTCTAAATGCAGTGGACCTGGGGTTGGGTTAGTGCTGTGGGGTCCGTGGATAGGGGGTTTCTTGTATGGTTTCACGCAATCGACGGCCGAGGCCTCATATGGGTTCCTTTTTATTTTTTTGGATTTACAACGCCAATGTGACCATGCATCTTGTTGAAATAGTTACACACCAACATGCCAATCTTCAAATACCTGCTTGCTTTTCATGTTGATGGTGGACATACCCTCCAACAAGTGCAGTCCAACAGACAACATACCCGCAAACGGTTCTTTCGCTTTGAGTAGTGCACTGCACTAGACATGATGTACTGACCTGGATCTTATGTCTATTTTTCTCCAGTAAATCACCTTTCCGAATATCAACATGCATCCCACTGCCTTGCAAAAAAAAGTCTTTAGTATCGGCTCTATTTGTGACAAAAAACAGCACTCTTTACTTTGGAGTCCTTGTTATTCTCTTCCTCTCCATGTTTCCCTTGTCTGGCTGATATTTTTGCTTTGGGAGCATGAATACAATGATGCTTAGTGATGTTTATTGCACAGAGAGAGAGAGAGAGAGAGAGAGAGAGAGAGAGAGAGAGAGAGAGAGAGTTACATGTGGTAGGTCATGAGGGAGCAACGAGAGCCAAAGTCTACTGAAATCACTCTTAGGTTACCATGTCATTAGAGTAATAAGCAGGAGTTGTTGGATTTGAATTACGAGGTAATATATTTATATTCAATTTATCTTCCAATTGAGAGAGAGAGAGAGAGAGAGAGAGAGAGCTTATTTGTACTTGCATTCAAAATTTCAATCATTGTTTGAGGACACAAGCATGGAGCAGCACAACCCAAACCCGTCATCATAAATAATCAGCAGCACACATACACCCACACACAGAAATGCATAAGCTGAAGGCGTTTTTCTTTGAAGAAAAAATCTGTATAACCACCGACTTTCATTAATCACACAATATACATCAATACAAAGCATCTCTGTGACAACGAAGAGCAGGTTTGTACGGCCCTTCACATAAACGAATGGATGTCGCTTGGAACACCATTGCTGGGATCTATGTCAATCTGCCTTCTAAACATTGGGCGTGGGCGTCAGGCCTTGAGCTTGCCATGAAAGCAAGCAACCTAAAGGCTTCTTGCTATTGATGAGCAACAAGCATAAACATTGATTGCACATCAACCAAAGAATACCTCAATCCAAAGCTTCTTTGTAACGAGGAAGAGCAGGTTTAGAAAGCCCTTCAAACAAAGATCTGGATATGCCTTGAACATGATTCCCAGCCTTCATGTCAATCTTATTTCCATACTTGGTGCTTGATAAGTTCGCCTGCATGCTTGCTTGATCTTGCAAGTTGGAAGTGCTCATCGATTTTATCACTCGAGAGACAGACTCGTCCTTACTCTTTACCGTGGCCAAAGCTCCGTCCAAAGACTTGAGAAATCCAGTAGCTTTAGCACCAAGACTGTCAGGCCCATGTGGAAGACCATAAGAGCTTTGTATTTGTTCCTCAACAGGAGCTGTGTCTTGCCTTAAGTCAATCTCAGAGGCACCAATCAGAGGGCTATTTCCTTCCATCTTCGATCTCCTACGTACTGATGGCTCGCTACTCCTGTCAACAGCACCTAAACCAACCTTGGGAACCGATGCTGATTCAGGGGTAAACTCGTGACTTAGCCTTGACATTGCTCTTTCAGCACTGACATTTGCAGCTGTCTTGCCATTGTCCACGAGCCTCCTGTCACTCCATGAAGTTGAAGGTGGTGTCATGGGGGACAATGGTTCATCCTCAGAACAGTCCTCACCTTCTGCACGATAGGATGTCAATTCCATCCCGTCCACTGTGCAAGAAGCGTGTTGTGTCGGTGATGAGAGCCCATAATAACCCCTTAAAAGGCTCATAGCTGATGAGAATGGCCTTTTCTCCCTCTGAGAAAGCTGCAGCGGGCCGGCCAAAAACTTTGCATTGCTTTTTGGCAACCTGGAGACACGAAAAAACTATGGGTAAAATCACTCTCTCTCTCTCTCTCTCTCTCTCTCTCTCTCTCTCTCTCTCTCTCTCTCTCAGCCCCCTCGCGCCCCTCTCAGCCCAGCCCCCTCAGCACACACCCCTCATGCCACCCTCAGCTCACCCTTCCCCCTGCCCCGCCACCCTCACCCGCGCCCCTCTCAGCCCTGCTCCCTCCCGCCACCCTCAGCTCCCCCCCCCCCTCTCAAAAGAATGTAAGTGGATGTGACCCCTCCCCCCCTCTTGCTTTCGGTGGCTATCAGGCATGAAGAAACAGAGTGACAAAGCTGACCCCTTAGAGGATGCCATTCAGAAGTGCAAAGAAGAGATGACAGAGACCATTAACAAGATCAACCGCAACCTCTTGAGCACAAAAAGATTGCTTCTTGCGAAACCTTTTTGCTTTGACTGCTAAATCCCATGTCATTGCATTAATCAAATACTTTTTTGAAGAATCTGGCTTAATCAGGTTGACTGCAACAAGGGATTAATCTTCAAAATCCTTCACGTGATATAAGACGTCTGGTTCAAAAATCTTCCAATAATTGTGAAATATTTGGTGAAGAGGAAATATTCTCAAGGCATTCTTCGAAGGGGTTAACTTCATCTTTGCTAATCACTGGAGAGGATTTTGGATTGAGACTCCAATCATCTTTCAATAACGAATCCCAAAGTTCTTCCGAATCATCTTCAAAAACTATTGCTTCACGACTTGCAATTGGCATATCATCATCTAGCAAAGAATCAAAGAAAGCATAATCATCTTTTGACTCAAAATCTGCAACTATGTCATTATCTTTGTCTTCCTCAATTGATTCAGGAGAAGTTAATGAATTTCCATCAACAATAATTTTTGCATCCACATGGGAGATCATATTCGCTTCATAATCCATTGTATCATGCTGTTTGACTTGTACAAGTGAGGCTTGAATCACTCGTTCCGCATGATAAACCCCATGTAAAACCAGTTGATGTCCATCTTTGAACAAATTGATAGTATGTCTTCGAAAGCTAATAGTTGGATCATATTGGAATAACCAATGTTGACCAAGGATCATGTCGTAATAAGATAGAGCCATGACTTTGAAATCCAGTTGATCTCCATAATTCTGAATATTGAATTGCAACTGTCGAACTGTCTCATCACAAGTTAATATTGATCCATCTGCTAATTCCACATCATATAAGTGAGATGTCTTCTTCGTTGGTAAGCCAAGCTATCGAACTATCTTAATGCTGACGAAATTATTACAGCATCCACTATCCACCAAAACGTTAATGGAGCAACCATTGAGAGTTCCAAGAAGGCTCAAAACTTGCTTTGAAAGAGGCTCCAAAACTGAAGAATCACATTGAGCATGCTTCATAAGAATAGTCGTATCCGTTGAGACACGAATTGTATTGACTGCGTATTTTCCTTTATCTTTAGCAGAATCTGATTGCTCCGAACTTGATGATGTTTCTGCAAAGGAATTTCTTTTCAAATTAGACGGATTTGGTCTCTTTGGACATTGATACCATCCATGGTCACCACCACAAATTGTACATAATCCATCCTTCTTTGAAGTCGAAGAAGCATTTGAGGAAGAGCCTTGCTAAGTATTGGAACGCCGATCACGCTATGAAAAGCGAGCGCTATTTGAAGATCGATCACCAGGGAGAAAATTCCATGTAAGGCGCCGATTATCGCCAAGACGCTCCACATAGGCAATTGCGGCATCAAAGGTGGTAGGTTGTATTTGTGCACATTGTCCTTCAGGGTTGGTTCACGCCCAACACAAGGGCTGAGATTCTCTATCTCTAGAGTTAATCTCTCGAACTCTCTGATAGCGTAGGCCAAGGAACCTGTCTAGCTCAAACAGTGAAGAGAGAACCAGACATGAAAATCCGCATTGGCAGGTTCGAATGCTTTGCGAATAGCTTCTTCTTCTGAGCAGCATTAAAAATTTTGTAAAGTAATTGAAGTTCGCGATTGTCTACCTCATCAGTTGGATCAGGTTCGTTTTGTTCGTCCACTGAAGCTTCGGAAGAAGATGGTGGAGAAGTAGTATGATCAATCCGTGATGAGTTTTGCATTTGCATCTGCTCTAGGTGAGCGTTGATTGAGGTGAGGCTTGTGGAAAGTGCTGCCATTTGCTCCTTGATAAGAGCAAGGGCATCCTCAGATTGACCTTCTCCATCGTGTGATGTCGGCATGGTTACGTCTCAAAAGGAACTCGAGGTGCACGTTCTAGTTCGAGAACAAGATCTGGGATGGGTGCTCTGAGAGAGAAAAGTGCCTCTGGAATAAGTTCGCGCTCTAGAGTCGGGGAATTTGGAATAATTATCACTTCCAACTTTGAGCAGGAGAATCTGGAATCATGAACACTTCCATGTGAAGAGGAATTCTCTTGTAAGATTTCATCGAGAATCCAGTCTATGTGCGGGAGATTCGGAATCTTACGAAGCTCCGTGCCAAAACGCACTCCAAGAAGGCAAGCATTATGTCCCATAGCTAGCAATCGTATGGGGGGAGAGAAAGTCCTACGCTGCCTAGTGTTCTCTTTTTTTCCCCTAAAAGCGTTGCTTGTTATTGGCCCCAATGTCAAAGTACAAGAAAGCAGTTAGGGTTTCACTCCCAGACTCTACGTCCGGATGCTCTGCAAAGTGAGAACCCTCTCCGCTTATTTAAAGTTTACAAGGGATGCCAAAAGCAGAGCCCCAAAAGCTTCAGAATCCAAAAGCAAAATTTCTCTCTCTCTCTCACAAGAGGGTTTTTATTAAAATAAAGCAAATCATCTTCTCTCTCTCTCTCCTTGGCAATTTGCGTGGAGGAAAGCAACAAAATTGCGTCGCTTGGAAGGCTGAAAATCAGCGCCGTAAAATCCGGAAATCCGTACTGCTGTCACGTGGCATATCTGTTGCCAAATTAGGGTTCAGCCAACAGTTAGGATTAGGGTTTCCAAAAATTAGGGTTTGCAGGTTTTAGGGTTTTTGACAGAAGTTAGGGTTTTTGCTCTCGATAGCCACGTCATCACTTTGTGACACAAGACACCTGTGAAAGCACTCAAGTGTTCAGATGCAGGCTTGGACTCATCCAACTCCATGTTTACAAGCTTTCGCATAAGATGCACTTGATTCGCAGGAGTTGTGTTCTCATACGTATCTGTCAGTTTCTTCCAGATAGCATATTCAGTGTCAAGACACTTAATGTCTGTGAGCACATCATCAGACACCGCCATCTTGATGTAAGCAATTGCTTTCTTGTTAAGTCTAGCCCAATCTTCATCTCACAAAGCTACAGGTTTCACTTCCAAACGTGCATCGTCGCAATCTTTCAGGAATAGGATTCCCTGCATTCTATCTTTCCACAAGTCAAAGCCAAAACCATCAAACCTTTTGATTTCAAGAAAAGACTTCGACTCACTACTTGTAGACGCATTAGAGGCCATTTTGGTGCAAAAAGACTCGAAAATTCACTACTGTATTTTTTTGACAACATGCTAAAAACTGAGATTTTAGCCTCTTACAGGCTCAATACTGTCACCAGCTAGTGGCAATTCCATTTTTGTTCATTTTCTCTTTCTTTGGGGAATTTCGTTTGTTTTACCTTTTGGAAACACCCCTCTGGAAATCTAACTGCCCTACATTGCATAGCCAGTGTGGAACTATTCAGAGAGAGTCCAGGCCTGAGGGCTAAAGAGCACTAAGGTTGGACAAGGACTATGGTTAGCCAAAGTGGGGTCATTGGCCAGCCAAAGCGGAATCCTTTGCTACATAGGCTACATTTCAGTTCTGGGTGTGGCTACAATGTACAAAGAGGGTCACATGACCTAGAAGAATGTAATGGCAAAAACTCCTAAATTTTAGGGAATGCTATTTTTGGACGGCAAAATGTCTTCGCGTCATTATGTGCAGTTTGACATGGGGATCATTTTGTTACTCTGTGGCCAAGTCAACAGAGGCTGCAGGTGAGATATTTTTAGACCCGAGGGTCTAAAGCGGGAAAATGCACAAATGAGTGACACTTGGCACTCTGAGGCTAGTTTACTACTTAAAGAGAAGGCAAAAACGTGATTTTCAGCTGGGAGCTCGTTTTTGAGTGCTGTCACAGGTGGGAGAGCTTCAATGGAGTGTTGGCTTACCCTCTATGTACAGTGAGGTGCGGGATGTCATGACCTGCACACCTCTCACTGCTCTCTCTCTCCCCTATTCTTTATGGTTATGCCCCTCTAGTGGGCTCATCAGATTGACCATGTACAGTCTTGTGGTTTGATGCTCTATTGCTGAGGCAAGAGCCTCCCTGAACAGGAACATGAGTAGCTAACTGCTACTCCAAAGCAGGGAAACGAGAGGGTGATAACCTCTCAAGTAAACACACAAAAATCAGCACTGTTTTATTCCTGATTTTGGGCTGTTTTGGGACTGTTTTGTGCTCGGAATCATACCACAATCAAGGGACACATAGTCCAAGGCATTGGGAACACTGCAGGGACAGTTGACAGCTGAAATTAGGTCAAAAACAGGTCCTAACCAAAAAATACAGCGGTCTGAAATTTACTGTTTTGCAGCCGTATGGATGCTAGATGCATTGGGAACAGTGCCCAATTGTCAGAGAACACTTGGGAAGTGTTGGGGCTCAAAACAAGTGAAAAACCAGAAATTCCAGCGAGCTGTAATTGCTCTTTTTGAGTTGGAATCAAAGGGTTGATGCCAGTGGAAGTGAGTTCCAACAGGGGAATTGGTTTCGCGCAAGTTTTGGGGCTGTTATGCTGCCGAAATTTGGCCAAATCAAGTGGTATCTAGTTGGATATAGACAAAGGATTCCCAGGACTCTACTTTGTAAATTTACCCTCTCAAAGAATAAAGAAATACCGAAAGGGGCGCCTATTTAGGGGCCAATCTAGTGTCTGACTCGCATACAGATGCATTCTAGCATCTGTATCCCATTCCCCTCTTTTGTGTCATTATAGCACAGGTAGAATAAACGACTAATAATGGGTGAAAGCTAAATCAAGGTTTGAAGTAAAGCCTACAGCCCCACCACGCGCCGGTTTCACAATACTCAGTGTACAAGAGCAAGGGTTAGTAATATTGTGTTACTGGCACTTTACTATGAGTGTGTAGCAGTAAAGAAGGATAAATTTCAGTAGTAGAAGCTGAAATTTCAGCACACAAATAGGAAATACAATCCTTGCATGAATACTACCACTTCAGCAGTATAACCAAAATGCATATGCATCAACCTCAAATCTGGAAATGGATTAAAAGTTGCTGCAAAATGTATTTTCAGCAATACATCAACTCGATGGCGAGCATCCCGCATGTGAAATACATAAATGTGCGCCACATAAGCTTTTCGATGCGTATAAACTTGCGTTTTCACGTAATTTCTTGAAAAACTCAAGAATAAACCTCAAATTCTCTGCTCAAATTGTCCACAAATTGCAATACATACACAAATGTCTGCAAAGTAATGAAATTTCAGCAAAAGCCTCAAATTCTGACGCTGAAATTTCTGCAATTTTTTGCAATTTCAGCAAAAGCCCCAATTTTCCTCAACCTCTAAATGCAATTTACACCTGTAAAGCATCAAAAATGCTGTGAAATTACTCAAATTTCAGCCACCTGTAGAATCCCCCTTTCTTCTGTGATTAATTTTGCCTGCTACTCCCTGCTGTATCGCGAAACGAGACCCCCACAGTTTCAAAGCTTCATCAAGAAGCTGTAGGCTGTGCTGAAAATCGTACAGAGAGAGAGAGGGAGGGCTGAAATGGAAGAGAGAGAAAATAACTGTTGCTGCTTCCCGGCGGAGATGTGCACGAAGCAAGGCTTTGATACCAGTTTGTAGGAGGCGCTTGCAAGAGTTTTGCTGCAAACAATGATGGGAGAGAGAGAGAGAGAGAGAGAGAGAGAGAGAGAGAGAGAGAGAGAGAGAGAGTGTTAGCGTGTGCTATTCGTCACACTTACTAATGCCATATTTTATTGTTATGAGGGTATTGGTTCACACCCAAAGCATAAGATAATGTATACAAGTATACAAGGGTGGCCAAAGGGCCTTTAGACCCAACAAACCTAAATAAATTCACAAGGCCTATACCTCACCTATAAAGGGAGCAAGAGATCCCTCATTTGGCATAAGTGCAAAAGGAAGTTGCAGAGAGGAGCCTAGCGCTAGCACAAGCTGCAGATCAAACTAGCGTTTTTGCATCTCAAGATCAAGCCTGCCGTTTTTGGCAAGCGTCCCCAGCATTTGCAGATTTCAGCCCTTGCGCCAGCTTGAGCCTTGCAAATCAGCCAGCGTTTTCAATTTTCAGCCCTTTCCTCGCCTGATTGGGTTGCATTTGGTCTCGTTGCACTCCGGTTCTTCGGCAGCCCATCGAGTCTCCCCTGGGCCATTCGCCATTTCCTCGCCGGCATCGAGTGCTCCATTGGTGCCCATCATCGTCGTCATCAAGATCTATGTTTTTCAGCCTTGCTTTACGAGACAAATCTGCTACGTTTTTCGTTGAAGATCTGCGTTGTTGCAGCCAGCTTTCAGCCCTTCATTCCTCTCACATCAGGAGCGCAATTCAGCCCCAGATCTATCCTTGGTGGCCATCCGCAATCCCACATCAAAAAGGATCCAAAGGTGCATCAAATCAGCCCTGGAGGTGCCTCGTCTTGAGGAGTTACCGTGGTGATTGTTGTCATGCGAGTCTGTAGAGTTTGCACTTGAGGTATTGTATTGGGTGTACATTTCATTTACTCAATCTAAAGCAAATACCACATTCGCAACGGTGTGGGGGCCCTTGAGAGGCTTGGTTGGGACCCCATCAGGTGTCTTTCACGTGCACATCTACCCTATGTGCATGTAAACAAGCTATCTGAGTTCAAGGGTTCAGGTTAGCCTAGGAAGTGTTATAACTTATGGTACCCTTGTGAGCCTGTGTGCAAGCCGTGCATGTCCAGGCACTAAAGAGTAGTTGCATACCTCTTATTGCACAACCCAATAGCACCCAACATTTGCATTTTTCAAGCCAGTACACCCAAATTTCCATGGCATTTTTGGGACAGTTCAATTACAAGCATTTAATTATTTTATTTATTTATTTACGCCAATTTCCAAGGTCGTGGGGCTGTAGGGGAGCATGCTCGACCCATTTTTTGGCAACTGGGACGCTATTCACAAGCAGAAGAGGCAGCAAAAGAAGTTATCCAACTTGCAATGCTTCTCCTCAACAGACTGGCAAAGAGCCCAGCTATTTCAGCCCTCAAGAACCTCTGGTGTTTTCAGCTCCAGATCCACCTAGCGTTTTCAATTCCAGATCCATCTAGCGTTTTCAGTTTTCAGCATTCTAGATCAGCAAGGCAGCCGGTGTTTTGGTTTTCAGCCATCAACACTTGCAGATCAGCCCATAGCCTCGCAGATCCTCATCATCCCTTCAATTCAGCCAGTGTTTTCCATTTCAGCCCGCAGATTTCAGCATCAGCGTTTTCAGCGCATCGTCGTCGAGTCGTCGTCATCGCCGTTCTCTCCAACACAGCGTCAGTATCCAACAGCAGATCAACGTTTTTCATATTTCAATAGATTAGCCCTAGCGTTTTCAGTTTTCAGCCCGTCCTCATCGTTGACATCGCTGGCAAGTCCATTGCATCTAGACTATTGTACCAGATTTGTGCAATCTAAAGCATAGACCTCTCTCGCCATAGAGAGGGGGGCCCTTGGAGGGGGGTTTGAGAACCATCTGGTGTCGTATTCTTCTCTCTCTCTCTCTCTCTCTCTCTCTCTCTCTCTCTCTCTCTCTCAGAGCACTTCCATTCACGGTAGCATTCACTTTCTTTGTTGTCATTGCACTTGCACTCCCTCTCTAAGAAGAACGAAAGGCTCTCCCTTCCGTAAGTAAAAGGAACCCTTGAGCAAAGTTCGGAGCACTCATCTTGAGCACTATGAACATTCACTTCCGCTGCACCTTACATTGGTATCAGAGCTCTTTGGCAGTGTTTTGTATCGCTCAAGGAAAGAACCACAGAAAATTGCTTGTTGCGGTCGCACGTAAGTCCACTTGGACATGTCAATTCCTAATCATGTTTTTTAAGAGTGGCAGGTAACCCAAGAAAGAAGGGCTTGTCCAGCCTCCCTATGTTCTTCTTTTCACTTATTGAGAGCGGACCGTGCACTTAGCGGCCGGCCAATCGATGTGAGGTGGGCAAAAGCAACTTTAGTGTGAGCGCAAGGCCGCCAAGGGATGCGCCCGCAGGGAAGAGTCAAGCTCGGGTAAGAGAAAAGCCTTCTCAAACACCGATTGTAAGTATCTCAAGAACCGAAGTATCCAAGATCTCAGTGTATGGTCATCACCCTTGCGTGAAGGTGATGAGAGTGGAGTTGGAGGAGAAGAAGTTTCTACACCAGGAGGATTGTTGCCCGATCCTCCCCCATCCCCATCTACGCCACGGATTGCACCAAATCCTATGGAGGCTTTGGTCAAGTCGATAATGGACATGATGCTATAACAAGAGGCACAACGCGCCGCCATGGATCGCGGCCGAAGAAAGAAAGGCGACTATGGAGCTTGAGCGCGAGCAAGCGCGAAGCTCTACACATAGCGGCCGAAGAAAAACGAGCGGCTATGGAATTAGAGAGTGAGGTGCAGAGAGACCAATGCATGCAAGAGTTGGTCCTACAGGTACTCGCCTCCAAATCCGAGCCACTCAAGGAGGTTGGTGATTCATCGTAGCACAGGTAGAGATGCAGATTCCAACAACCCAATCACTGAGAAGTTGACGTTCAATAAGTATGACGATAAGATGGATGCTACTGTTATTCATTCTTGGTTGCACCAATTAAATGCTTACTTTGCGACAGCTAAGAAAACAAGGAATAGCAAAGTTTTGACGGCAGCCATGTATATTGTCGGTGATGCCATTAATTGGTATCACGCATGGCAAGAGGCACAGTTGGCCGCGCACCTAGAGGAAGCCAAGGAAGGCGTGTCCCTTTCTTTCAATTGGGCCAACTTCCAAGACAAGCTCAAGGTGCGGTTCATGCCACCTCAATACCTAGCTCGATTAAAAGAAGATTGGCGTAACCTCAAGCAAAATGGTACTCCAGTTATGTCTTTTTCTAACCGTGTTTTGCAGCTCGGCACCCAATTACGCAAATCGGATGCGGAACGCAAAGAAAAATATCTTTTTGGGTTGAACGAGTATATCAAGTTCGATATCGAAGTCCTCGACCCGATGGATCTCAACAAGGCAGTAGCAATTGCTCTTCCGCAGGAAATGAAGCACAGCAAAGGAAAGCCTAAGGAGAACAAGTCTTCTCACAATACCTCTCAAAATCCTAAGACCCCACAAAATGGTAAGAACGGTAAGCATGGTAAGAATGGTAATTCTTCTAGCCCATGATCCATAGTTTTTCTGTCACAAACTGGTGACGTGGCGTGCCACAACACACACACACATACATTCCCTGCTGATAATGACATGGCTGGCTACATCCGCAATCTGTGGAAAGGATGCCACGTGGTAGCATGTATGGAACTCCGCGTTTTACGGCGTGAATTGCGGCAGCTTGCGCCAATTTTTGGTCATTGCTTTTTCTACACAATGTAGCCACAGAGAGGGAGAAGTTCTTGCTTTGTTTTAATAAAGCATAGGAGAAAGAGAGAGAAAGAGCCTTTGCTTTATGAGGGCTTTTAAAACAAGCTTTTAATTTTCCGCTTTTGACAGCTTTTGAAAGCTTTTGGGCTCTGCTTTTGGCATCCCATGTAACCTTTAAATACGTGAGCAAGCCTCTCACAACTCAGAGCATCTGGACGCAGAGTCTGAGTGTGAGCACTTGCCCGCACTCTTGTACTTTGAACTCAGATTAATACAAAAAGAAATACCGAAAGGGGCGCCAGTCTTTCGGGCCAATATCTATAGGCACGGAACTCCGCCGGGCTAGTGTCAAATAAATTGTGAACTGTGAACCGTTTTGAAGAGATTATTTGGTGCTGTCGCAGTAGATTCTTGACTTGACAAGCTCAAGGCGCGGTTCATGCCACCTCCATACCTAGCTCGGTTAAAAGAAGATTGGCGTAACCTCAAGCAAAATGGTACTCCAGTTATGTCTTTTTCTAACCGTGTTTTGCAGCTCGGCACCCAATTACGCAAATCACATGCGGAACGCAAAGAAAAATATCTTTTTGGGTTGGACGAGTATATCAAGTTCGATGTCGAAGTCCTCCACCCGATAGATCTCAACAAGGCGGTAGCGATTGCTCTTGCGCAGGAAATGAAGCACAAGAAAGGAAAGCCTAAGGAGAACAAGTTTTCTCACAATACCTCTCAGAATCCTAAGACCCCACAGAATGGTAAGAACGGTAAGAATGGTAATTCTTCTAGCCCATGATCCATAGTTTTTCTGTCACAAACTGGTGACGTGGTGTGCCACAACACACACACACATACATTCCGTGCTGATAATGACGTGGCTGCCCATTACACAAATGGTGACGTGGCTGGCTGCACCAGGAATCTGTGGAAAGGATGCCACGTGGCAGCATGTATGGATCTCCGCGTTTTACGGCGTGAATTGCGACAGCTTGCGCCAGTTTTTGGTCATTGCTTTTTCTACGCAATGCAGCCACAAAGAGGGAGAAGTTCTTGCTTTATTTTAATAAAACATAGGAGAAAGAGAGAGAAAGAGCCTTTGCTTTATGAGGGCTTTTAAAACAAGCTTTTAATTTTAAGCTTTTGACAGCTTTTGAAAGCTTTTGGGCTTTGCTTTTGGCATCCCATGTAACCTTTAAATACGTGAGCAGGCCGCTCACAACTCAGTGCATCTGGACGCAGAGTTTGAGTGTGAGCGCCTGCCCGCACTCTTGTACTTTGAACTCAAATTAATACAAAAAGAAATACAAAAAGGGACGCCAGTCTCTGGGGCCAATATCTCTAGGCACGGAACTCCACCGGACCAGTGTCGAATAAATTGTGAACTGTATTTTGAAGTGCTTATTTGGTGCTGTCGCGGTAGATTCTTGACTTGGAGTGTCCAAGTCTGTTACAGTGGTATCAGAGCACGGCCGATTTCTCTTCTACAAGAAATCCGATCCCAATTTTGTTTTCGCGGCACCTATGGCTTCAGACAAAGATCAGTCGACTCCCTCTGCATCAGGAGATGCGGGAAGGGATCACAATGAAGATTCAGGCAAGGAGTATGGCCTGCCTCGGCCTACTCAGGCGGAGCGTCGAGAGATGGAGCGTCAACGATCGATCGGCGACGCTACAAATATGATGCTTAATTTTGCCAAGGACCCGAAAATGGCAAAATATATGAGCAAGACCTCTTTGGAGGAGGTGCGCACGCAGTGGCAGAAAACTACAAAACCACCCCGAAAACCCGCTCTCAAGAAACCTCCTACTCCCAAGAAGTATACAAACAAAGAATTAGAAGAGGTGCTTGATGCGCGAATTGCACAGCTTTTTGACGCGCGAAACAAAGCTAAAAAGCACGGCAAAAAGTAGAAGAAAGGCGTTGACTTCCCAGGTTATTTGGGTCATCAGTCTACTTTTGAAAAAGCAAGAAAGCAGAAGAAGCATGTTCGATCTGAAGGAGTACCCAGGTCTTCTTCTTCTTCTGACAGTTCTTCTAGCTCATCTGACTCGAGCGAAGAAGACCGAAAAGGCAAAAAGCAACGCTTCAGAAAGGGCAAGAAAAAAAGGCAAAGAAGTCTAAATCTCGCCCCGTGAGTGACTATTCTACAGAGGACTCATCTACAGACAGTTCCGACAGCAACTTTTATGCAAAGAAGACGAATTTTTATAAAGCCAACCAATATGACTTTCTGAAAGACAAAAGCAAGAAAGTCCGAGAGTTTAAGGAAGGTGGACAGTCAATTAAAGTTGAAAGGTTTTCTGGATATAGAGATGCTTCGAAGGCTTTGTCTTTTGTACAGCAGTCTGACATTGCTTTCGCGGGAGGGCGTTACTCAGAGCACTATAAGATTCGGAGAGCTGCCTCTTACTTTAAGGGGAATGCTCGAACTTGGTGGTCCACGCTTCTATTGAACAAGACAGCGCCAGCTAAATGGCTGAAATTTAAAAAGCTTTTTATTTGTTCTTGGCCGACTCGAGAGTATGAACGTGATATACGAACTACTTGGAACCATCTTCGGATGACTAAGAAGGATACAATGGATGCTTATTGCAAGAGATTCTGGAGCTCTTTTCTACCCGCCTCTTCAATTAAGAAGACCTCGTTCAAGGAGCAGATTGAGCGGTTTACCTTGGGTCTACCTACAGAGATCCGAGACCACTGCTTAGAACAAAAGTCAGCTTCCATTCAGGAGTTGATGAGTCATGCGAAACGGGGTTTTGCCATTCACTCTGGCTGTTTACCCTACCCCACAGATGAGATCATGACGCAAAGAGCCGAACAAACTTCGAAAAATGAAAGTAGAAAGAGAAAGAGCAACCCAGAACAGAAAGAAAAGGATGCACGACCCAAGCTTACTCCTCAAGAGAGGGCTCTCTACATAAACGAGGGGAAGTGCTTTGAATGTGGGGAAACTGGGCATATCTCCGCGAAGTGCCCTAACAAGGCACCGAATGAACACAATGACGAAAGGCCGGAAAGTTCTAAAGCAACTGAGAGACGTGGCAAAAAAGGCAGATAAAAAAAAAAACCAGAACTGGTACCACATTGCGTGGGGCCTGAACCGAATTAATAAATGAAGATACAAACTTTGCCGCTTTTGGGGCAAAGTGAAAGATCAGGAAGCTCTTTTGAAGGAGCCAAGGCCAACTTCTTTTCACTTGGAATTGGCGGCTCGATTTGGAATTATGCCCGATAGGCTGAGGCCACAGGCGGAGGTAGTTCGAGTGGCACCCGGACAGGATGTTGCCATTACACCGAGCATTGGCAAACTTCGTTTGCAATGATAGGGGTGTTTAGGGCACGAGGAGTTTTACGTATTTTCCTTGGAAGGTTGTGACATTCTACTCGAAATCCTTTGGTACCACAACAACAACGCCATGGTTGACTACCGGGTCGAAAAAGCGACTTTGACAAATGAAGGGCTCAGAGATTGTACTTGGTGAACTTCAGTTTCTTTACTCACTTTTTTTTGGGAGAGAATTGAACGATGGATGAAGGTCGAATATGTTTTGACCTGAACAAAAGATTTTCTCCACTCTCATGCCGATTGCTTCTCAGAGGGCCTGCCAGGCGAGATACCACCTGCTCATCCTGAAGATCATATTATTGATCTGATACCTGGAAGCACACCATTGAACCGGCCACTTTACCGTGTGAGCCGAGCACAAAACGAAGAGATTATGAACCAAGTGAAAGACCTCTTGGAAAAGGGTCTTGTCCAGCCTAGTACTTCACCGTATTGCTCTCCAGTGTTGTTGGTTTTGAAGAAAGACGGATCTTGGAGAATGTGCATCGATTATAGAGCTCTCAACAAGAACAGATTTCCGATTTCAAGGATCGATGATATACTCGACAGATTATAGGGATCCTCGTGCTTTAGCAGAATTGATTTGAAGAGTGGATATCATCAGATCCGAATCGCACTGGGAGACGTCTACAAGACAGCCTTTCAGACAACTTTTGGGTTATTTGAGTTTTTGGTGATGCCTTTTGGCTTAACCAATGCTCCTGCGACATTTAACCGGATGATGGATAGGATTTTTCGAGAATACAGGCTATTTGTTGGCACTTTCTTTAACAATATCATTTTTTTCTCCAAGGATGAGGCAGAACATAGAGATCATCTGCTTCAGCTCTTTCACGTATTACGAGATCACGAGTTAGTGATTAATGTGACGAAAAGTGAATTTTTCCTACTAGAGATACACTTTTTGGGGGACATTGTGTCAGCAGCATCAGGAGTGCAAATTGATACGGCCAAGATAGAGACTATCCGTGATTGGTCCGCTTTGAAGAATGTCCATGAAGTTAGAAGCTTCTTGGGATTGTGTTCGTACTACAGGCGGTTCATTCGAAAGTTTGCAGAGGTCGCTTCCCCTTTGCATATCTTGACACTGAAAGGAGTCCCTTTCTTGTGGGGACCCACAGAAGTGACTGCCTTTCAGGAATTGAAACAGAATTTGACTCCTTTCCGAGACGGGGACGGATGGGGACGGGTGGGGACGGACGGAAAAAGGGCTGCCAAGTGGGAACGCAGGCAAAACGTCCCGGGGACGACAGGGGACGGCAGGGGATGGAAGGGGACTTTTTTTTAAATTTGAAAACTTGATCATTTCTAGAGGCTAGTTTCTCTCCAATAGCCATATGTTTGAACTTTGAAGCACCCCAATGGCTATAAAAGCCACCCTTTGGGTCCTCATTTCTCGATGTTTTATTAGCACATTTGCGTCTATATGACTCATGTTCTTTGGTCTATTTAGTGTAAATTTGTGGTCAAAGTGAAGCTCTATGTGTGGCATGTGTATAGGTCAAAAAATGCCAAAAAAAACTCTCTTTTTTTTTGCCGTCCCGACCCCCGTCCCTGTCCCTGTCCCCGTTCCCGACCCCGACCCCGACCCATCGTCCCATGTAACTATGGAAAAATGGCCCAAGGGGTATTAGGGACCGTTTAGGGCCGAAACCCTAAACCCGCAAAAATACACAGCAGGCTGTAATTCCCTGTTTCGGGCTCCGTTTCGCGTGCCGGTCGCATCCATAGCAAGCCCTCGAGCTCCCGTACCTGTAGGGCTACTTGCCCTTTGAATCGGACGAGATTTCACACGTGAAACCTCTCCGAATTCACCTATACCTGCGGGGGATTAGCCGCTAGCTAATCCAGTACCTGTGCAAGAGGCTCTTGCCTCGGCAATCACGCATGAACCCACACAACTGTACATTGGTCAAATGAGAAGCCCACTAGAGGGGCATAAGATAACTGCTCGTAGGGGAGAGAGAAAGCAGTGCGTAGCGTGCAGGTCATCACTCCTCGCACCGTACTGTACATAAGAGGGAAAGGAAGCACTCCATAGCTCTTAACCTGTGAGTGACAGAGACTTGCAAATAAGCCTCCCAGCTATAAATTCAGCGCCACTTCTTCTTGCATGAGGAAAGTGCACAGAAATGTGCCACTTGGCGCGTTTACAGGCCATTTCCCGTTTCGGGGTTGCCGCCTAAAAATCTCCCGACCGGTTGCCCAGTTGACTTCGTGGCAGAGTAATAAAATGTTCCCCTTGTCATACCGGAGGTAATGACGCGAACACATTTTCAGGTCCAAAATAGCAGTTCCCTAAATTTTAGGAGGCGCTTCCATGGCACTCACACTGGTTATCTGACCATCAATCACCACGGGAACCACATCGAAAAGTGCAATGTCGGCCAGCTATCAGGTGATTTACACTCGTAGCCCCACAGTGGTTAACCTTAGTCCATTTGCCCAACTTCAGTGCTCACTGGCCGTCCGGTCTAGACTCTCACTATCCGCCTCGCACCATGCAACTCGGGCATTGGCATTTCCAGAGGGGTGCTTTAAAACAAGTCAAATAAAATTTCCCCCAAAAAGAAATCAACAAGTAAAGTTGCCACAGACTCGTGACAGCAAGCCTCTCTCTGTGCTGCTAGTATGTGACGTCCCAGTCGAACAATGTACTGAAAGAAAGGGACACCTGGGTGGTCTGCAGAAGAGACGGGGTCCCTCCAAAACCACTCTCCAAGCTCCCACTGTACTCGTGCCAGTGGACAGCACTCCCAAGCCCACGGTCTCCAATATCTAGTCTCAAGAGCAGCTAGGTCAGGATCGATGACACAAGTCCTCCCACAGATGCCCACCACTCGGATCCTCCGAAAACAGCACTCTGCGACCTGCGGGGCCTCTACTGCAACTCGCTGTAAACGTCCCTCACCCTGTAGCTTGAAACCTCACCCTGTAGCTCGAAAAACAGGGAAGGAACAGTCTCTGAGCAAGCCCGAACAGAGATGAGAACCTCCAGGCGCGTGAAGGCTCCCATCCATCTAGGCGCTGTTGACTCGAGAGGCGTGAGCCACTTAGCTGGTACTGTCTCTGAGATGTCCTGGCACATGCTCTGCACCCCTCTCATGCCCTGTAGAGCTGAAAGCCCTGTAGCTCCTCTAACAGGCCTGAAAACTGTAAGCAATTACCTAAAGAGCGTGTTGGACCTGCTGCCATGGAACCCCAGGAAACATGAGGCCCACTACCAACCAAGTGACCTCTCTGAGTGCAAACCATGGGGTTCCGAACTAGGGGTTGTCGCAGGCGCTCCTCCGTGCAAGTAGGCTGACGCTGCTCCAGGCCTTGCCGCAGGTGCTCCCAAGATCCAAGCAACCCCACAGTGAAGCGATCCTCCGGTCTCCTGCTCAAACCAACTCTGCGCATCTCTGTGAAAATCCATCTGGTCGAAGGTTGCCAGGGGCCTCCTGCCTGAGGCACCCTAGCACGAAGCCGCTGTAACAAGAACTCCTTCCAAGGCTCCTCACCTGGAAGACGACCTCGGACGATGAACTTCCCCAGAAGGGATCTGCTCTGCTGTGCTGGGTCTATGATCCCTGGCCCACCCTATGACCAAGGAAGAGTGATGACCTGCCAAGCCACTTTGGCCCGGGCTGTCAGTGTGTCTCGCCCTGACCAAAGGAAATTCCTCATCAGCCGCTCTACCTGGCTGATACAAGAACTCGAGAAGATCCAGCGAGAAGTGATGTACCACATAGTAGCCAACAACACCTGGTTGGCCACTACAACTTTGCCAGCCAAAGAAAGTCGTGCAGAGCTCCAATGTAACAACTTCCTTCTGATAAACAAGAGGAGGGAAGCAATCTATTGCTCGGGAGACAAGTCCAAACCAACCTGACAGCCCAAGTACCCAATTGCAGTCCCTGGGGGAATCCACCTGAAACACTCACGTGGCATCCAATCGAGCACAGGAGCACTACCAACCAAGAAAGCCACTATCTTTCTCCAGTTGATCAGTGCACCAGATGCACAACAGAAGGTCTCAAGAGCCTGCTCACACCTATGAAGGTTGGTCTCTTGGCCATCCAAGTACAAGGCTGAGTCGTCGGCAAACTCAGCGTCCAGTAACTCATCCCCCCGAATAGAGAGTGCTAAGCCCCGCAAACCAACCTGCTGCGACACCAAAAACCTGCTCATCGCCTCAGCATAGAACACAAACAGGAAGGGGGCAAGAGGGCAGCCCTGTCTGACCGAACATGTGAGCATGAAACGATCACCTCTACCTCCTGACAAAAGTACCTGACTGTGTGCCCGTCTGTACAAAGCTGACACCCCTCTGATCCAAGCATCTGAGAAGCCCATCCTGCGTAGAGTGCCCTCCAGAAAGTCCCAATCAACTCTATCATAGGCCTTCTCAAAATCGAGAAGAAGAATCACCAGATCCTCACCACGGAGCCGCGCTAAGGCAGAAGCCTCCCAAAAAGTAAAGATGTTGTCAAGGATACTGCGCTCCTTGACACCACAGAGCCGCGCTAAGGCAGAAGCCTCCCAAAAAGTAAAGATGTTGTCAAGGATACTGCGCTCCTTGACAAGACCTGTCTAAGTCCCATGTATAAGGCTCTCTTAGTGGCTGGATCCTCAAACTCAGAGCCTTGGCAAGAATTTTGTAGGCTGAGTTGAGGATGGTGATGAGGTGCCACTGTCGAATCTCATCCAAGGAGCCACCCTCCTTAGGAATGAGGTAGATCAGACCCTCGCTCAAGCTGTTAGGCATCTCTTCTGTGTGCAAGATGTACTGAAAAGCAATACAGAGATCTGGGCCAAGCAAGTCCTAGTACTCCAAGAAAAAATTGGGAGTCAAGCCATCCTCAATTGTACAGCTACCACGGGGGAGTGCACTAAGAGCCGTGTGCAACCCCTCAAGCTGAGGTGGCATCTTAAGCCTCTGACGCATCTCCTCAGTCACAAGGCAAGGCATCTTTGCCCACACCTGCTCCCTGCATGCATCCTGACACTCTGACTGAGGCTCTGCTGACAATAACTCACAGTAAAAAGCAGTAGCAACTGCACGTATGTCCTCTGGCTCAGAAGCAACTGACCCGTCGGGCCTCCTCAACTGACTGACCTTGGCATGTGCATGTCGAGGTCCCACTGCCTCGAAGAAAGCACCAGTCACTATGTCACCCACTTGTGTCCACTGAGATGCCTGTCGATGGAAAGAAAACTTATGGCACCGCTGCTTGTGCTAACAAGCTCCTGGCGAGCCTGTTGTAATTGCTCCTCCAACCAAGGACTGTCTGGATGCTGCTCCTGCATCCTCTGCAAGGAAGCAACGCCCCGTATGAGATGCTGCACCTCCTCTCTCGCTGCAGCTAGGCGAGCCAAAGACTCCTGGAGAAAGAAACGACTAATCTGAGCTAGTCCTGAGGCCACTCTGTCAGCAGGAGAATCCTGCATGTCCAAGCTCTCTGTTCAGAGAGCCTCTACTCGCTCTCTGAGTGCAGAGTCCAACAAGACCCTCTCAAGGATGCGTAGCATCGTGCTTTCCCTCCTCTGTCTGTCTGCCACTGTGAGGATCACTGGTTCATGGTCCGAGAAGGAAGTCCCTGCCAGGATGCCGACTATCCCACCCAAGTCACTGAAATGGTCACTAGTGTAGAAGCGATCTATCCGCGATAGATTCACTCCTCCCACTCTGCGGTTTGAACGAGAGAAGGCCAGGCTGTCTGGTGGCCTCACAAAACTAGTGTGCTGCCACACATCCGAGACCCTCAGAGTCATACAAAACCTCTCCCGAGCTGCCAACTCAACTCCGTACACAGTAGCATGGCTACCACCAATCCTCTAAGAAGGATCCTCCAACATGTTGAAGTCACCCCCTATGCACCACTGTTCTGCCAGCGGCAAAGACTCAACCATCTGTGACCAAAACTCTGCTCGTGCACTCGCCACATTGAGCGCATATATGTTCAGGAAGCCCACAAGGCAACCCTGAACCTGCATAGTGATCCACTGAGCCCTGCCTGGCACAATAATCCCTCTGCCCACAATGGCCTGCTGCAAGGAATCCGCAATAGTCATACATACCCCACCCTGAATGCCTCCAAGTCCAAAAGCAGCTGACCAAAAAGTATCATATCGTCCACGCAAGAGCTGACCACAACGTCTACTGCGGCTCTCACACGGATGATGCTCCTGTAGCATAAGGATATCAATCTCTCCTCCCACAAGGAAACGTTGAAGCTCCTGAAGCAGTCGGCCTCTCTGACACTGAAACTGGGGCCCACCAAGTCCCTGCACCTTCCATGAGACGATCCTCATGGGGAGCGAAAGAGAACAGATGCTGCCACAGCAACTAAACGTGCTATCTTCGAGGTTGTCTTGGATGGGGAGTAATCCGCATCCGAGCGTCCTCTAGATAGGCGTGATTGCAACGAGTGTCTGGCCCAAGCCCAAGTAGATCGAGCCGTACGTAAAGCAACCTCCTCTGTCCATGAGTCCTCATGAATGTGTACATAGCATTGCAAGCATTGCGTATCAACAAAGAAGTGAACCACAATGTGTCTACATCCTGCTGTATCTGGAGAGGTCACCACAAACTTGGCCAATGGTCACAAAGTCTGAAGCATGTCTGTGACTCCCAGGTCTCCCATGTGGTGAGAGAACTCTAGGACCTGTGTATGCAACCACTCCAACATTGAGTCAAGAGTCCACTCAGTCTGGTCCCTGCCGAAAGGGGAAAAGAGAAGCCAACCGCTGAGTCCAGGGCCTCTATCCCTGAAATGAACGAAGAGATAGGACCTCCCGGCCACACGGACCGCCTACAGATGCTCGTCGGACGAACCACCCAACCATAGCCACCATCCGGCAGCTCCCCCCGTGCTGGGGTAGCATCCGAGGACGTAGGCGTGCACCTGTAAGACCGAGCGTCCCATACCACCCAGCCTCACCTCCTCGAGGTGACCTCAAGCACTCCTAGCCTCGCGGGCTAACCATTGGCACTCTGCCAGTGAGGTCGATAAATGTAAATGAGGCCTTGGCCTCCCTTTTATAATAATGGCCGGCCACACTGGCCGGGTTCACACTACGTCCGCCCGGACACTGGACGCCCATCCCCACGGCATCTGGGCTAGATCCCCTCTCCTGTGAGCGAGACATAACATACTTCCCCCCTTAAGAACCATTGATGTCCTCATCAATGAAGTGGGGATACTGAGCCTTCAAAGCTCTAACAGGTTCCCAAGTAGCAAACCTTTCAGATTGGCCCTTCCATTTAATTAAGTACTCGTCATAAGCCTTTTGGCGCGAATGACGGGTACGATGATCTAAAACTGCTTCTGGTTCTCGAGGAATATACTCAGTTTGCATATCTTGCCATACATTTTCCTCGATAGGCACCACAACGTCGGCTTCGCCCAATTTCTCTTTAAGGCGGCTGACATGAAATACTGGATGTAGAGTAACATCCGAAGGAAGAGCCAGTTTGTAGGCAACTTGGCCAATTTTCTTTGTGATCAAGAACGGACCACAATATCTAGCTGAAAGCTTATAATGCTTTCTTGTTTGCATAGTCTTGGAATCCTTGGGTATCTTCAGATAGACCCATTGTCCCACATCTAGAGTCCTTGGAGATCTCTTTTGATTAGCATAAGTAGTGACTCCATCACGAGTCGTTCTTATACTATCCTTAGCCAATTCGAGCATTTCCTGCATGTCATACAAGAAATCACGAGCTTGGCGTTCCTTGACTTTCTCTAAGCCAATAGCAATCGGGGATTTAGGCTCAAATCCATACATCAGCATGAACGGGCTAAATCCAGTAGCAGAATGCTTGCTACTATTATAGGCAAACTCTAACTGTGGAAGATACCTTTCCCAATCAGATTGCCTGTGAGAGACATAGGCTCTCAACATGTCTTCTAATGTCTGATTCATCCTCTCAGTTTGTCCGTCAGACTCACGATGGTCAGAAGACGACATACTCAACTTCGTCTGAAGATGAGCAAACACATCTCGCCAAAATCGACGAGTGAACTTAGTATCTCGATCACTGACGATGTCCTCTGGGAGACCATACAGCTTATAAAGCTGATCGACAAATAAAACCGCCAACTCATGGCTTTTTACTGTCGACTTCGTTGGTATAAACTTCGCCATTTTTGTGAGTCTATCGACCACAACCCAAATAGCGTCATTGCCCCGACTAGTATTAGGCAACCAACGATGAAATCCATGGAAATACTCTGCCACTTGGCATCTGGGATTTCCAATGGGTGTAACAGGCCAGCTTTCCTAAGGCGCTCTGCCTTATTGACCTGACACTAAGCGCATCTCTTCACATAGCTCTCTATGTAAGAGCGCATTCTTGGCCAATAGAAATATCGCTTGACCAAAGCCAAAGTTCTTTGGATGCCTGGGTGCCCAGCGCTAGGAACATCGTGGCATTCACACAAAATCCTTTGTCGAATCTCATCGATTTCCGGTACGCAGACTTTACCATTTCTAAACAATAGTCCACCTCTAACGGAATATTGTCGCTGTCTCGTCTCTCCAGCACGACTCACTTGGGTCTCCGGACCACCCAAGCCTGTATGCGAGTCATGCCCCGCTTCGACCTCGTTCCATATCTTGCCAAAATGGCCATCGGAACGACATAGCCCTCGGAGAGAGAGATAGAAATCCGTCGAGATTTCAGTCATAGACAAGGCATTAACCTCAGGAATCCTGCTAAGTGCATCGGCAACTCAATTGCTGGATCCTTTTCTATAGCGGATCTCAAAGTCAAACTCTTGCATAAGCTCAAAGTCAGGAATCCTGCTAAGTGCATCGGCAACTCGATTGCTGGATCCTTTTCTATAGCGGATCTCAAAGTCAAACTCTTGCATAAGCTCAACCCATCTGGCCTTCCGGCCTCTGAGATCACCCTAATCACAGATATAGCGCAAGGAATGATGATCTGTCTCTGTCCATGCAACAAACTTAGAGCCATACAAGTAGTGCCGCCATTTCCTCAAGGCGTGGACTACGGCGTAAAGCTCTTTCTCATACGTTGGATAACGCATCTCGACGTCAGAAAATTTCTTACTTTCAAACGCAACAGGACGTCCATCCTGGTAATGCCGCACCAATAGCATAATCACTAGCATCCGTTTCAATCACAAACGGTTTGCTAGGATCCACAATGTGTAATATTGGCGCACTAGTCACCAAGTGCTTTAGTGTCCGAAAGCTCTCGTCGAGACTCTCATTCCAGACAACAGGAAGATTACCTTTACGACGAGGACTCAAGGTCTTCGGCCCTTTCACCCCTCCTATTAAAAGTTGCGTAAGCGGAGCAGCAACTTTAGAGTAATCCTTGATAAACTTGCGAAAGAATCCAGTAAAGCCTAAAAAAGACTTTACTTGGCGCATTCTTCAAAATGGGCCAATTTCGCACTTTATCTAACTTTTCAGGGTCGACGCGAATTCCATCGCGAGTAATGATGTGACCCAAGTACAGAAGCTCTTTCTTAAAGAATTCACACTTCGAAGCCTTAGCGTAAAGCTTCTCAGTTCTCAGTACTTCGAGAACAGTGCATATATGCACTAGGTGCTCAGACAAACTTCGGCTGTAGATCAAGATATCATCGAGAAATACAACAACGAAGTTGCCCAAAAATGGTCTCAGCAGATCATTCATCATCTGCTGGAACGTAGCTGGAGCATTGGTCAAACCGAAAGGCAAGACCAAAAACTCGTAGTGACCATAACGCGTATGGAAGCTTGTCTTAGGAACATCTTCCAGTTTGATCCGTATCTGATGATAGCCTGATCGCAAGTCTATCTTCGTAAAATACAACGCTCCATGGAGCAGATCTATCAGATCGTCCATGCGCGGGAGCGGATACTTGTTCTTGACAGTGAGTTTATTTAACCCCTTGTAATCCACGCAGAAGCGCATAGTGTTATCCTTCTTTCGAGGAAGTAGCACTGGCGCTCCCCACGGGGATTTGCTAGGCCGAACAAAACCCATGTCGAGATAATCCTTCAGCTGTCGCTGAATCTCGTCCTCCTTGGTTTTACTGAACCGATAGGGTTGCTTTGAGAAGGGCTGACTACCAACCACCAACTCAATGCCATGATCTACTCCTCTCGAAGGCGGCAAGCCAGGAGGTAGATCATCAGGAAAAACATCCTTGAAATCAGTCATGATTTCTCGCATAAGGTTGGATTCGTCAGAATCCCCAAGTTCAACAGAAGAACATGAAACATTTTTACGAAATTCAGTGACAGAAGTACCAAGCACTAATGAATCAAACCAAGCAGACGGGACACATTGATAAAAGTTAACATCAGAAGACTTTATGTCTTTATACATTTCTAAAGCAGTAACAACTGGTATTGCAAAACCATTATTTACAGACTTCTGATTACAAAGCGACACAGATACATGAGGCATGTTCTGCTTAACAAAAACAAGAGAGTGATGTACATAGTCTATATACAATGAGTCTTGTTTATCATAAAACCATGGAATTCCTAAAATAACATCTGCTCTGTCCAGGCGCATGATGTGGAAGTCCAGGTTCTCTTTGTAGTCAGCCAGCTCGAGCGACAAATCTGGAACCATCCGATTCCATACATCCGTATCCACGCCACGAGCCATCTTCACGCGATACTCATGGTCACTGTCCTGCGTCCGCACGTTCAGTTTCTGCACCAATTTTGCATCCACAAAATTGTGTGAGCTTCCATTATCAAGGAGTACGGTCACGTCGTGACCGTTGATCTTCCTGGGGAAACGGAGAAGATCATGCTTACCAAACACTTTGGTGCTAAAAGTACAATTTGTGCATGAACAGTGCGCTAAATGATGGATTTCAACTTGAACAACATCAGAGTTACCTGAGATCTCGTGAATCTGAACCGAAGGACGGCCTTGCGGTTTCTGCGTCTTTTTCCTTTTAGGGCAATCCTTGATTTGGTGACCCGTCTGGCCACATCCGAAGCAAGCCCCCTTCTTCACTGCATCAGCAATTGAAGCGTTTCTCGCTTTCTTCTTTTCCTGAGAAGATCTCGACGGTGATTTGGACTTATGCTAGAATCGAGGTCGCTTCCTCGAAGCGCCCTCACCGGATTGATGGTCTGCAGTTCTTTTCTTCTCATAATTCGCTCCATTTATCAAATGGAACGTCCTGGCCTTTGCCACTTCATCCTCGACGTCGGTCGGGACTTTATCCTTAATCAAGGCCCAACGGTAGTCCTCATGCAATCTCAGCAGATACATGTGCACGGCGTACGTAGAATCCACCTTGCAGAAGGTCAGTGCCTCTTTGAAAGCTGTCGTATATTTATCAAAAGACAGAGTTTTCATCGAAAGACTCTACAGTTTGGCGTAAGCTTTCAAAGGGTCCATTTTAGCGAAATCCTTCTTGAATTTCACGCAAAAATCAGCCCACGTCGTAGGCTTTTCTGTCATATCACGCCACCAAGTAAGTGCCTTACTGCGCAGATAAAGAGGAATCGTTTGAATCCTCCGTTCATCATGCTCCCCATGGAGATCAAAGTAGGGTAGTCCACTGGTGCAGCCAGTTATTTATAGTCAATTCCGTACACTCCTTCTCTTCACCTGAGAAATTTGTAGTTTTATACAGAATTGTGGCAGTCGGACCACCCTGTGAACGCCCAAAAGCAGCAATCTGTGTCCGCAAATGTTGGAGATGGGTTTCGCCCTCGGAAATACGCGCAGTCGTCGACTGAGCCATATTTTCGAGCGTAGAAAGTCGAGAACTGAGCCCCTGTACGACCCCTTCGAGAGAGGCCAAGCGAAGGTTCGTCTGAACATTCGCGTTTTCCAGAGCGGTAACACGCTGGTCGAAACTCTGGAAAGTGCTTGTAATCCATGTGTAGAGAGCATGCGTAAATGGAATTTGAATGTTACCTGGCGCGTCATCACGCTGCGCATCCGAGCTGGAGGAATCCATGGCGAAGTGCGTGAAAAAACTGGAAAATTCACGCGAAACCGAGCCTTTTTGCACTTTCGATCACGAAAAGTTGAAGTTGTGAAGAGCTCCACGCGTCGGCGTGAGCGCCTGAAGGTGAGCAGGTGATGGCGGGAGCGTGGGAGCGCGAACGGGTGAGAGGGAGGAGCAGTAAAAAGAAGTGGAGAGCTTAAAAATGATTCCCTGCAAAGTTTGCAATCTCTGTAAGTGAGTTTTTTAATAACTCAAGTTTCAGACCGTAGCTTAAAAAACTCAAAAGGTCCTGGCCATATTTTAAAATATAAGGCCACTTAAATAAACCTCTTAAGTGCCAGCGTTTTTAACTCCTAAGTGGCAACGTAAAAAAAAGAAAGCCACCAACGTGGATTTTTTTCGAAGGCAACGCTGGCCAGAGCACTGACGCGTGGAGAAGAGGGGGCGCCTTGGGACCTGTGCCTGCTTGTGGTTAACACACGAAAGAAGCGAGCCTACTGGTGCAACCCACGCGAGAGAGGCCACGCTGGCCCTCTCTCTCTCCTTGCGCAAATTCTCTCTCTCTCTCTCTCTCTCTCTCTCTCTCTCTCTCTCTCTCTCTCTCTCTCTCTCAAAAGGAAAGAAGACAGGCATATGAAGAACGAATGAAAAAGAACACCACCCCCACAAGGGCAACACCACTAGAAGCATGACAGGGGGAAACCCATGGGACCACGAACATACATGTCACAAGTTGGAATTGCCGAGGTTTCCCTTGGCACAAAGGGGAAGGATTGACAGAGGTTCTACCACAAGCAGACATACTTTTTCTACTTGAAACGTGGGAACAGGACACATGTAGACTGCCAAGTATTCCAGGATATATTACACACGGTTTGGTGGCCTGGTACTAAGATGCGCGGGCAAGGGGGTGTTGCTATAATGTACAAGGAGGAAATGCAAAATCAAGTTAAGATATGCAAGATAGATGAACACAAACGATACATATGGGCTGACATTTGTACATCTGGGAGATCGATGTTCATTGCGGGATGCTACATCCCACATCGGGAATCCCCGTTCTATGATTTGCATAATCTCTCCAAGAATGACCCTTTTGTCGACCTATATACAGATATTGCAACCTACACACCACAGGGGGCAGTGATGATACTCGGGGATCTTAATGCTCGCATAGCCAACATACAGGTTCAATTGGTTGACTACTCAACCCATCCCGCCGACAAAGATGGCGATCTTGTATTAGATGCAATATGGGATAGATGCTCATTCGATCACCTCATGAATGAACAAGGTTCAGCTTTGATATCCATGATGAATTCTATGCAACTTGTAGTCATGAATGGCACCAGGAAATTTGCAAGCTCCGGAACATACACATGCTATACATCAAACCATGGAAGAAGCACTAATGACTATGCGTTAGTTAGCCACAATGCATTGGATTTAATTGGACACTTTAAAATTGGGGCTCGGTCACCGCACTCAGACCATACTCCAATTCATGTATGTCTAGACCTCCCACGCATGCCTACACAACGCATCCAAAAGGCGACAAGTTGGGCATATCGAATGCAAGCCACAAAGAAATTCGATTATGCCACTTTTCTGGACAGCCTATTGAGTAGCCAATGCATGTCCCAAAACATTTCAAAAAATTGGGCTACCTTTCGTCAAGCAATAGAAGAGGCTGCAGAGGTCACTATGGGGCGATCTAAAAGAAATCACCAACAAGTGAAAGGTCTCCCTCATAACCCATGGTTTGATGCAGAATGTAAAGCAGCCAAACGCAAGTTAAAGTGCTTCAATAAGTCCACGAAGGAGTGGGAAAGTGTAGCCAAGGAATACAGGATGCTGAAAAGGAAAAAGAGAAGGATGCATGAACTTTTGAAGGAGGAGCAAGAGGTGATCAGATTTAAGAAAGAGCCCAAGAAACCATGGCGCAACATGAAAGGAAAAAAGGAGGATATAATGGGAAATTTCAGCATGGACGAAATGTATGTATATGCACAAACACTCTATACTCCCACCGATGCTCAAATAATGATGAATGTTGAAATTCAGGTTGACACTAAGGAACCTATAACTTTTGCAACGGCTTTGAGAGGTTTGAAAAAACTAGCCACTGGGAAAGCCTCTGACATTTTGCACTTCAACTCCGAAATGCTGAAATGATCCGGCAATGAAGCCAAGAAATGGATACATTGCATGATGAATCAAGCTATCCACCAAGGCATGCCTGAAGATTGGCAAGAGAATTGGATCAAAGCTTTGTTTAAAGGCGGAGACCGTAACCTACTCACGAATTACCGCACCATCATGGTGGGCTCTTGCATGGCAAAACTTTTTGGGAGCCTGATAGAAAAGGATATTAGCACAAGGGCTGAAAATAGTGGAAAGAGGGCTCTCGGTCAAGCAGGTTTTAGAGCAAAACATAGTACCATAGATCACTTGATTACAATCCGGATTATGATGGAAGAGGCGCGACTCAAAGGGGAAACTATGTACTGCTGTTTTGTGGACTTTAAGAAAGCGTTTGATACGGTACCTCGTCATGGGTTATGGTCCCGCATGGAGACCATTGGGGTTTCCATACACTTGAGGGTTGCGGTAGCACGCCTATACCATGCGGTTCGATGTAAACTGAAAATGCAAATAGGCTTCTCCAAAGAGTTCTTTAGCACAATAGGGGTCAAACAAGGATGTCCTCTGTCCCCAACATTATTTGGGCTATGCATAGATGAGCTTGAGGACTTTATCTGCCAAACGACGCAAGATAATGGAGATGCACCAAACATAGGTCTCATTACTTTGCTGCTACTCATTTATGCTTATGATGTGGTTCTTTTAGCGCATAGCATGTCTCTCTTGCAAAAACTTTTGGATGCGGTACATACTTTCTGCGAAGCCACAGGACTTTCAGTGAATGTCACGAAAACAAAATGTATAGCGATTTGTACACACAAATCAAAGGATCAGCACGCCCTTATGTATGATGGGCAAGAGATTCAAGTAGTGGACAGCTTTAAATACTTGGGCATCATTATACCCTCGAATCATAGATGGGGGCAATGTGCAAAAACAAGAATTGAAGCATGACAAGCAAGGTATTACGAGTTTGAAAACATGTGCAAACAAAGAGTCACTAGAAGGTGGGAAATAAAGTCCATGGCTTTCAATGCGTGCGTGGTCCAAACGCTATTGTATGGGGTAGAGGTATGGGGACCAAGTATTCCGGCCAGCCGCCAGCACATGGAATGACATTGAGAAAATTCAGAAAAAGTTCTTATGTAGACATATGGGGATAAAAACCACAACACCATACTCAGTGATGCTATTGGAGACTAGACAAAGACCATTGGAAATGCTTGCCTTGCAAAGAATGCATAGATATCTCTTGAAGGTGAAGCTGATGCCTCATAACCGTTTGCCTCACATAGCATGGGAGGTAGGATGTAAGCCGCAAAAGAACCACAAAAGCAAGTTTCTCACCTCTAGCCTTGTTGAGGACATCAGAAAATGGTTCTCTAAATGGAATGTGGGAGCACATGTGGACATGCATGTAGAGGCAGGTACCGAGCATGAGCACGAGCTGAATTTTGAACTACAATTACTTGAGGCCCTCCACAGCAAATGGAAGAATGCAATGCACAGGTCCAAGTTTGAATACTATTGCAAGCACATAAACATGAGATACTGGGAAGAGTACAAGACCGGGGAAACCCAAATACATATCAGGACACCCATGTCTTACCGTGCGAGACGGGCCATCACCTTGATGCGGACAAGATCACACATGCTCAAAAGTGAAACGGGAGGATGGCTGAATATTGATGCAAGCATGAGGAGATGCACTCAATGCAACTTGAACTCATTGGAAAATGAGGCACATGTCACCCTTGAATGTCCAGCATATACACACATTCGGGTCTACTTTCCCCAATTTATTCAAGGATGTACTACATTTGAGGAGCTTCTCTCAAGAACACATCCCTCTCCAGCACTAGGCATCTATCTTGCCAAAGTGCTAGAACATCACACCACACTCACAAACAAAATCACACAGAATCATGACACGTCGCTTCCTTCACATGGGAAGGGGAGAGTCTCATATATGAGATTTTGGGTCCCATGGGTCATTTTGGCCCCCTGAGGACGTAAATACATCATCATCATCTCTCTCCCTCTCTCTCTCTCTCTCTCTCTCTCTCTCTCTCTCTCTCTCTCTCTCTCTCTCTCTCTGTGCTTCGCACAGTGAGAGTTACAGAGAGAGGGATTAACAGAGAGATGCAAAAGTATACCATACGCTGAAATTTAATGCAAAACAGCAAATTAAAGGTAAATACACTGCTTTTCGTCGAAAACCAGTAAATTCATCGGAAATCTTTCAATTTCCTGCACTCCCATCTGTCAATTTGCTGATTTTTATCAAAAATCAGCAGTCAAACTGTATCATTTACCTGCAAACATGCTTCCGAGAAGAAAAGTAAACAATTTCAGCAACTTAATCACTAAAAACTACGCAAACGCGAGGTTTTCCGACCCAAACCGGTCCGTAGGTGTGCACACGGTCCTTCATGCAGCCAAGCCGGCTCTGATAGGACCTCCCGGCCACACGGACCACCTACAGATGCTCGTTGGACAAACCACCCGACCATAGCCACCATCCGGTGACTCCCCCCGTGCTGGGGCCAGCGTCCGAGGACGTAGGCGTGCACCTGTAAGACCGAGCGTCCCATACCACCCAGCCTCACCTCCTCGAGGTGACCTCACGCACTCCTAGCCTCGCGGGCTAACCACTGGCACTCTGCCAGTGAGGTCGATAACTGTAAAAGTGGCCTTGGCCTCCCTTTTATAATAATGGCCGGCCACACTGGCCGGGTTCACACTACGTCCGCCCGGACACTAGACGCCCATCCCGACGGCATCTGGGCTAGATCCCCTCTCTTGTGAGCGGGACATAACAATCCCCCTAGCCGAGAAAACGAGTAGAGTCGTAGTCAAAGAAGTCCCATCGGCGCCGAATGTCGAAGCTCGTCGGACCACGAGGGACTGCTGCAAAGGGAGACGTCTGTACCTGTAGAGGGGGTCACAAGAAAGGTTGTCCCTCTCTCACCAAGCGACTCGTGGTAAAGGCGCTGCCAAGAGATCTCCTAGCAACCAGAGATGGCCCTGCCCCCTGGGTCGATTGTGGAACTGGAGCGGGAGGGGGGGTGTAGAGCAAGGAGAAGAGGGGGAGAAGAGGGGCCGGGGGGAACGGCAGAGGTAGAGGGGCGGGGAGGAGAGGCGGCAGGAGCAAGAGGCGCGGGGAGGCATGATAAGGAGGAGGGGAACTCTGGGGGAGGAGGGGCTGGAGGAGGGACCTCATGCTGCTCAAGAGGACCGAAACGGTTCCCCGTGGGAACCCACTGCTGCTGGGCATGCACCTAAGGACCACTCTGAGTGCCAGGCTGTCGCTGTGGCCCCTGCCGTCGTCGACCACGAACCTGCTACTATCCCTTCTCCGCTGGAGCCCCAGGCTCGAAAGGTGGCTCTGCATGTGTGCTCTGTGTCTCTATTTGTGGCTGTTGGCCAGCCCTTGCAGGCTGGGGCTAAGTCTGTGGTGTGGGTCCAGGACTCCTCCGTGGACAGGCCTTCGCAAGATGGCCCATCTATCGACAAATGAGGAGGCCCGAATACTCCACGCTCTGTCGAAACCAACCCCCACTCACCCCAAGCAGAAGAATGACCTTCGGGAGAGTGTGAGTGTCCCTGACCAGAACGCGAACTGAGGGAATGCCGGCCGTCTTGGCAGCTACTGAGGCTGTCGTGCGAGGTGTCTCCAGGACAGTCCCAATCGTTGAGCCTATCCTGGACAAAAGTGGTAGGTACTCCCTCCATAAACCACGAAAGCAGACGGAGATAGGGATGTCTGCCTCCTCTACCAGAACATCCAAAGCAAGGTCAAAACCATGTCTCCACTGTGGGAAGTGGGATCGAGCTGCTCGGATGGTCAATGGACTCATGGCGATGACCTTGGACGCCATCTCGAGGGTCTCGAACTCGATCTGATAATAGCCTCGTCCGAGGATCTGAACGTCCAAGATCTTGCCCACCTCTACGAGAAGGCGGATCTCGAGAAGATCACGCAGCTCTCCTCTGCTAGGTCTGGTACCGAGGATCTTGCAGATGACAGAAGTCGCCTGCAGGCGCTCTACCTCTGCGGCTAGGCTCGCTTGCTCTGTCAGTGATAGAGCAAGTCGAATGGTGAGCTCAGCGGGGTCGGGCGAAGGGGCTTCAGTGGAGTTCTTCTGTGGCGGAGCTTGAGCCTCCATCTGTGCCTACTGCTGTGGCGGAGAAAGAGTGGGTAAAGCAAATCTTCTGCAAAGGGACCCCGGCAGGCACTGTCAAAGAACTAGCACTACCAGAGCCAATCGATAGGAGAAATCCCGGCGTGCGAAAAAGAAAAACGAAAAGAGCCGGGGGGGGGGGGGGGGGGTAAATGCATAGAGGCGGGGGAGGGCGGGATAGGCAGCGCAGCAAGCGGGGGTGAGGGCAGCGGATTGAGGGGCAGCGGGGACTGAGGGCGGGCGGGTAGGGGCAAGAGCAGCGGGGGCTCAGGGCGGGCGGTCAGGGAGGCAACAACGGGAGGGGCAGTGCGGAGGGGAGAGGGCGAGGGAGCAGCACAGGGCGGGGCTGGAGCGCGGGGGCGGGGGGGGAGGGTGGGGGGGGGAGGCAACGCAGGGGGTGGGGGTGGGACAGCAGCAGCGAACGAGCTTCGGATGTTGCACATCCATGCTCTTATTCAGTGGCAACATTACCTACTCGGAGCCGATTTTACGGTTTTCACAGATGATGGGAGTTTACGCTACTTCTTGTCACGGAAGCAACTATCGGGAAAAGTAGATGCGGTGGGCAAACATCTTGTCACGGTTTACTTCCGAAAGAACTATGTGCACGGACAAAAGAAATTGGTGGCAAATACTTTGTCCTGAAAGCCGTTAATTCTGGCTATTTCCGTGATACATCATAGGAACTTCGAGGACATGGTCGGACAGTACGCCACAGAACAGATTTTGCAAATGTATTCAGTTGAATACAGAAAGGGGAGATAGTAGCGGACTATTCCATTCGGGATGGCTACTTGATGAAGAAAACCATGTTGTGCGTTACACAACCGTTGAGGGAAAAGGTTATGACCGAATGCCATTGTCCGCCTTTTATGGGTCATCGAGGCATTGCTACCACCATGAAAGAGACAGAGAGATACTTCTTTTGGCCGAGACTCAAGAAGGATGTGGACGAGATTGTGCGCAGTTGCTTGGTATGCCAGAAGGTCAAGTTTGACACGCATAAAGCACAGGGATTGTTACAGGCTTTTTTCCCACCGCCCCGAGGAAAGTATTGCAATGGATTTCATCTCCCAAGAACACAGCGTGGGCACGACTGTTTATTGCCCAGGTCTTTAAATTACATGGCATGCCTGAGACGATTGTCTCCGACAAGGAACCCAGGTTTATGAGTTTGTTTCGGACGGCTGTTTGGGAGAACATAGGCATGCGGTTGCAGTTCTCATCATCGTACCACCCGCAGACTTATGGGCAATCAGAGGTTGCTAATTCAGTGGTACTGGATTTGTTGAAGTCTTCTTGGTTGGATCAGAAGACTACTTGGGAAAGATTTTTACCTTTGGTGGAATATGCCTACAGAAACACGTTTTGACTCTTTGATGGGGAAGATGCCATTTGAGATTTTTGAATTTGCTACGAAGTTCTACCCTTCCTTAGCGCAAGATTATTCTTCGAAGCCAACCAGTTCACGAGGGACTTGATCCGGAAGGCTTAACAGAAATTTCAAGAAAGACAGAAGAAGGCAGCAGATCACCATTGTAGCGATTTGAAATTGAAGGAGAATGATTGGGTGCTCTTACATTATGGGAAGGCACTCCCGAGAAAGAAAAAAAAAGGGGAAAGGAGCGGCTTCTTTGAAAGCTTAGCATGAGATAGTGTAGACCTTTCCAGATTTTCCGAAAAGATAAATGATATCTCCTTTGGACTGAAGCTGCCAGAATACTTGCAGGATTCACAATGTTTTTCATGTGAGTCTCTTAAAGCCTTTTGAAGGCGATGTGCCTGATGATGGGAAGCTAGATGTGCAACCCGAATTGACGAAAACGAGTAGATACTCGTTCCAAAACAGAAATTGGCACAGAAAGAAAGAAAGAAGGTAAAGCGAACTGACTGGATGCGAAGCAAATGGAGGAGGAAGACCTAGCAGATATTCCTCGGAATGTGAATCTTTACCTTGAAGCTTTTGGTTTAGCATAGTCTATTCCAAATGGAACCCAGAATTCAGCTTGGCCGGAGACCTGGTGCAGTGGGTTTGCACAAGAGGGGAGTTACTCCGCTCCTTTGTCAACAGATATCTCGATTTTTGAATACTAGAGTCACTGATGTCTCTTTGAGCTTTAGGGATACTGAGAGCTGACAGTATTCTGTTGGATGACACTATGAAATGGAATTCCGAAAAATATGAAACTAACTTGTTCTTGACTTGTTTAAGTGCAGGAACTGATAGACCAAAATGACTGCAGCATTTCGGTCTAAATGATCTCGAATAGACATGGTTTCAATAGAGGTTGGTCAATCGGGCATCGATGAGGTCCTGAGTGGATCTAGATGTGATTGCTAGCTACATTGCCGATAAATCATGGTCTACGATCCGAATGAATGTTGAATGTGATTTGTCATGTGATGTCCTATGATGTCAAGTGATGTCGTGTGATGTGACTGTCAATTGGTACATGTGCTAGATGTGTGTTCCAAGTACGTAGGTACTAACAATCAGTGTCTGCTAAGACAGTTTATGGCCTCTGTCTGTTTTGCAGGCGTAATCCAGGGCGATTACAATGCTTTCAAGAGGGGGGTATGTCACAAACTCTAAGACCCCACAGAATGGTAAGAACGGTAAGAATGTTAAGAATGGTAATTCTTCTAGCCCATGGTCCATAGTTTTTTTGTCACAAACTGGTGACATGGCGTGCCACAACACACGCACATACATTCCCTGTTGATAATGACGTGGCTGCCCATTACACAAATGGTGACGTGGCTGGCTGCACCTGGAATCTGTGGAAGGATGCCACGTGGCAGCATGTACGGAACTCCGCGTTTTATGGCGTGAATTGCGACAACTTGCGCCAATTTTTGGTCATTGCTTTTCCTACGCAATGCAACCACAAAGAGGGAGAAGTTCTTGCTTTGTTTTAATAAAGCATAGGAGAAAGAGAGAGAAAGAGCCTTTGCTTTATGAGGGCTTTTAAAACAAGCTTTTAATTTTCATCTTTTGACAGATTTTGAAAGCTTTTGGGCTCTGCCTTTGGCATCCCATGTAACCTTTAAATACGTGAGCAGGCCTCTCACAACTCACAGCATCTGGACGCAGAGTCTGAGTGTGAGCGCCTGCCGCACTCTTGTACTTTGAACTCGGATTAATACAAAAAGAAATACTGAAAGGGGCGCCAGTCGTTGGGGCCAATATCTATAGGCACGGAACTCCACCGGGCCAGTGTCAAATAAATTGTGAACTGTGAACTGTTTTGAAGTGGTTATTTGGTGCTGTCGTGGTAGATTCTTGACTTGGAGTGTCCAAGTCTATTACATTTTCCATACGTCAACCACACATCATACACACACGGGTACGAAAGTACGGAATAAGTACGGATGAGACTACCCGGAAATTCCACACGTCAGATAGTCTACTACATAGGATGCTTAAAAGCCTACATACTAGACCACCATGTTTTAAACTTTATACACAAACACAAAACCATAGAAAGTTTAGAAATTAAAATTTAGAGACTAGCTTGTGAGCATGGGAGAAGCTAAAGGTGAGCAAGAGAGGGCGAGAGGATAGCTTGCCGCTGATTCGCAGCTCGCAGCTCACTGATGTGCTGCAATGCTTGCATAAGAAAGTTTGCAACCCAACTCGCACTGCCAAAAAACTGTAGGCGAAAATTTTTTGCCCCAAATTTTTTGTCGGGTACTTAATCACTTTCCGTACTCGGACAAGTACGGAAGTACGGCTTGGCAACCGCATGGATACGAAAAAAACTAGGAGCCCATCTTCTTCTAATCCTTCGGAAAAGAACTCTCAAAATGAAATTAAGGGTAAAGCAAAAAACACCGGCTAAACCTAAGCTAACCCCATATGAAAAACCTGCACAAGGAATTATAGGAGGATACATAACTCCAAAAGAACAAATCATTTATGCGAAGGAAGGTCGATGTTATCAGTGTCACTTTAAGGGTCATATAAAGAAGGCATGTCCTAAGACAGCACCACCTAGAGAACCCAAAGCACCAACAGCTACCACAAGCACTTTAGTGAACTACATTGATTCTCCACATGTCTTTGACACACACATTGATGAGTCTCTTTAAATATTATGGTCATGTGAAGGGTCATCGTCTTGTCATATTATTTGGTTCAGGCCGTATGCATGATGTGATTAGTGACTCTCTTGTAGAAAGAGCCCGCTTAGAGGTTAGCCCGACAACTCCTCTCAAGGTGTCTGGCTTCGCTCCCGGTATGGACTCTCTCATTACACAAGAGTGCCGTGATGTGTTATTCACTGATCAGCAACCTTCCTTCCGTAGGCGATTTGTTGTGTCTGCTCTCTCGTGATGTGATATGATTTTTGGCATTCGATGGTTTCGTGAAATAACCCTCTCATTGATTGGGCAGACAATACACTCACTCTAAATGCCAAAAGTGACTCTCCCACGATCATTCGTGGTGAGGAGGGTCTTCATTCTTTACTCTCATTTCTCATGTGCAAGTGAAGCGTGAATTACGAAAAGGAGCACAAGTGGCCTTCATTTATGCCTCTCCAATCACTCAGAACCTTAAGGCTCCAGAAAGGTACTCATGTTTGTTTACCAAGTATGAGCACCTCTTTTTGCACGATAATCTTCCACCCCATCTCCCTCCCGAGCGGTTGGAGGACCATCGCATAGAACTCACGAAGGGGGCACAGCCAGTCAACAAGGCTCCCTAACGTTTGAACAAGACTCAAGAAGAAGAGTTAGAGCGGCAACTCACGGAGTTGGTGGCCAGAGGATTCATATGCCCTAGTGTAAGTCCTTTTGTTGCTCCTATTTTATTTGTCCACAAGAAAGATAGTTCGTCTCGTTTATGTGTTGATTACAGGGCTTTGAACAAGATGACCGTCAAGAACAAGTTTCCGATGCCTCGCATTTAGTCTATCCTTGATAAGCTCAACGGGGCAAAGGTTTTCAGCAAAGTCGATCTCAAAAGTAGATACCATCAAGTAAGGGTATTTAAAGGCGATATCTACAAGACCGCCTTTCGCACAGAGCAAGGGCAATGGGAGTATGTGGTTATGCCTTTTGGATTGACAGGTGTTGTGGGTACATTCAACCGTCTCATGGTATATCGTTTTGGTGATATCATCGGCGTGTGTGTGTTTATCTTTCTTAATGACATTCTCATATTCTCTGCATCATGGAAACAACATGAAAAGGATATAGAAAAGGTTTTAGCCGGGTTGGATGAGAGTCAGATGTATATTGCAACTAAGAAGTCTGAATTTTTTCTAACTGCAGTTACCTACTCTCACGTGACACATCCAACCCTATGTGTCCGTGGACAAGCTACAGCATGACCAGGGTTCAGTCAAGTCAGTCTAGAATAGGAAGTGATCTGGCACTTTTGTGAGTCTGTTCGCAGACCGTGCATATCCAGACACTTAGATTATATGCATATCCTCTGGTTGCACACAGCATGACCATCAGATTCCAGTTAGACCCCATCAGTAGCATTTTTACAGTGCATAGACCTATTTTTCCTATTTTTGACATTTTTCACTTATTATTTTTACGTGACTTTTGTTGGAAAGTAGGTAGGGCAATTTTGCTAAGTTTGTATAAATAAAAACCTAGCGCTAGCACTTTCTGGCAGAAGAGGCAGCAGGAGCATTCGCTCAACAGGCAACTTCTCAGCAGAACCCGCAAGATCCCTAGCGTTTTTGCCTCGCAGCAGCTACCCTAGCGTTTTTGCATCAGTAGACCAGCCTTGGCGATTTTGTTCAACAAATTAGCCCGGCGTCATCAGGACACAGCAGATCAACCTACCGTTTTGCATTTGCAGAACAACCGGCAGCAACAGAACAATTTCAGCCCTAGCGTTTTTGGGACAGCAGAGCACCTAGCGTTTTGCAGTTCCTCCGCGACGGAATCAGCGGAAGCATCAGCGTTTTCAGTTTTCAGCCTTTAGCACTCGCAGAAGAACCCCCGAACCCCGCAGATCTCGCCTTCCCGCAGCAGATCCTCGCCGCACGGTCAGATTCTGCAAGGTTTACAGATTCAGCCCGGAAAACGCAGATTTCAGCATCTGCGTTTTCAGCGCGTCATCGTCGCATCGTCGCCATCGACATCGACATCGTCATCGACATAGAGTCAAAATTCAGCAGATAAAGATTTGCAAATTTCAGCCCTAAGCGTTTTCAGTTTTCAGCCTGTCTCGTCGTCATCCTCATCGTCGTCGACATCGTCGGCAAGTCCAAGCATTGTAGAGATTTGTGCAATCAATAGTAGATCACTCTCGCCATCGAGAGTGGGGCCCTTGGAGGAGGGTTTGACAACATCTCTGGTGTCGTATTCTCTTCTCTCTCTATCTCTCAGTCTCAGCACCTTCACTCACAGTGTCCATTCACTTTGTTTGTGTCCATTGCACTCTCTCATTAAAGAACGGAAGGCTCTCCCTTCCATAAGAAAAAAGGAACCTTGAGCACAGTTCGGAGCACTCATCTTGAGCAAAGTTCAACATTCATTCCGTTGCACCTTACATTGGTATCATTGGCAGTGTTCTGTCTCACTCAAGGAAAGAACCACAAAATTTTTTTTGCTTGTTGCGGTCGCACGTAACCCAAGATTCCTTGGGCGTGTCGATTACTAATCGTGTTTTTGAAGTCACAGGAATCCCAAGAAAAAAGGGCTTGTCCAGCCTCCCCTTGTGCCTCTTTCCACTCATTGAGTGAGGACCGTGCACTTAGCGGCCGGCCAATCTACGTGAGGTGGGAAAAAGCAACCTTGGTGTGAGCGCAAGGCCGCCAAGGGGTTGCGCCCGCGGAAAAGTGTAGAACTCCGGTGAAGAGAAGATCCTTCTCTAACACAGATTACAAGCGAAAGAAGAACCTCAAGAACATCAAGAACCTCAAGAACTCAAGAGCCCCAAGAACCCAAGACCCACAAGAACCCAAGTTCCTCGTGAACTTAAGAACCCAAGATCATAGTGTATAGTAATCACTCGAAGCGGAATGGATACTTCGCTTGGAGGTGATGAGCATGAGACAGGCGACGAAGAATTTTCCCCACCAGGAGGTTTTTCCGACCCTCCCCCTTCCCCATCTACGCCACGAGTTGTACCAAATCCTATGGAGGTGATGGTCAAGTCGATGTTGGAGATGATGGCACAACAACAAGAAACGAATTGCGTTGCGATGGCACAACTAGAAAGAAAAACAGAACAACAAGAAGCGACTCGCATTGCTTTGGAACGCGAGCGCGATGCACGTAAGGAAAGAAAAGCACAAAGAAAGGAGGAAGCTGAAGCAAGAAGAGCGGCCTTGGAGGCCGATCGTGAGGTTCAAAGGGACCTCCACACTCAAGAATTGGTTCGACAGGTTCTTGCCTCGAAGTCCGAACCAACCAAAGATGTTGGTAATTCCTCAAGTGGCGCAAGCCATGACTCGGACTCCAACAACTCAGTCAGAGAGAAGATCCAGTTCAGTAAGTATGATGGTAAGATGGATGCTACGGTTATTCATTCTTAGTTGCATCAATTTAATGCTTATTTTGCGACAACTAAGAAGACAGGAAATAGCAAGGTTTTGACGACAGCTATGTACCTTGCCGGTGATGCCATCAATTGGTACCACGCATGGCAAGAGGCACAGTTAGCCGCGCACCTAGAGGAAGCTGACAAATTCATGCCCCTTTCCTTCAATTGGGCTGATTTCCAAGACAAGCTCAAGGCACAGTTTATGCCACCTCAGTACCTCGCACGATTGAAAGACGATTGGCGCGCTCTCAAGCAAAATAATATGCCAGTGATGTCTTTCTCTAATCGTGTTTTGCAACTAGGTACCCAATTACGCAAGTCGGATAATGAGCGCAAGGAGGCATTCCTTTATGGATTGGACCAGTATATCAAGGACGTTGTCGAGGTGCTCGATCCAACCGATCTCAACAAGGCGGTAGCGATTGCTCTCGCACAGGAGATGAAGCACAACAAGGGAAAGCCTAAGGAGAACAAGACTTCGACAAGTACCTCCCAAACTTCTCAAAACCCTCGGAATGGTAAGAACGGTAACTCTTCTAACCAATCTTCTAATAGTCTCTCAAAAAAGAACTCTCAAAGTGAACCTAAGGGTAAGGCTAACACAATTGCTAAACCTAAGCTTACTCCAGATGAAAAGGTAGCATAAGGAATTTTAGGAGGATACATCACGTGTTGGATGACACACAGGTTTTGCATGATGATAAGCATGATGATTTGAATGATAATGATAAGCATGATGATTTGCATGATGATAAGCATGATGATTTGAATGATAATGATGAGCATGATGATTTGGATGACACTGACAAGCATGATGATTTGCATGATGACCATGATGTGATTTCTCACAAGCATGATGAAGGCGTGATTGTTCACAAGGATGATGTGTTAGTTGATCCTTTCTCTAGTGAAGCTAACCTCATTTCAGATTCGATCAATCACGAAGAACCGATCTTGGCTCTCGAGTTGAGGTCCAAAGAACCCCCTCAGGAAGAACCGATCTTGGCTCTCGAGCCTAGGTCCAGAGAACTCCCATAGGAAGTACTATGTGTTCGCATGATTAGTCAGCACGCATTGTTCAAGTGTTTCATTTGTGATCGTTTCCAATATTTTAGTCAGAGTCTTTGTGATTCCTTTTCCTAGGCATGACATATTGTACGCTGAGCACGTTTTACTCATGAATGAGCACGGATGTATACGGATTTTTCATGAAAAGTTGAAAAGTATGCATTCAAGGAAGTTACATCCCATGTCTCTTCCTTGGCACGACACAGTTGTAGAAAGAGCACATGACAGCATGAGCACAAAGCATGGGCATTTCCGTTGTGAATTGCCACAGTTGATTGCTTTAGACCAAAAGAGAGATTCGATCTCATTGTTTGCGTGTGTGTGGTGAACGGTTTGGCACTCCGTTTCTTTGTTCATCTACATTGCATGCACAGTCTTTTAGGAAGATGAGATTTTTTCCAGTCACTTTACATGGAATAGGTATGTTCATGTTTTTGTGTTGGAAGTGGTTTCAGGAATTTTCAGCCATGGAGATTCTTGAAGCATGACTCTAGACAAAGTTGAAGCATTGAAGGAGCTACAGAAGACTTTGTGTCGCTTTCGGCGCAGCCCAAAGAAGCAAGCGTTGCAGACCTTTATGAAGTTTAAGTATCGCACGACCCACGCACCAGAGTGGGCCGGCGAAGAGTCCTTCCCAGGATTCTGGATGTTATTGGCAATCTCCCTCGACGCCATACAGTTCGGTACCAGTACCTCACTTTGGAAAGGAGGCGATGTCACATGACACATCCAACCCTATGTGTCCGTGGACAAGCTACAGCATGATCAGGGTTCAATTCAGTCAAGTCAGTCTAGAATAGGAAGTGATATGGCACTTTTGTGAGTCTGTTCGCAGACCGTGCATGTCCAGACACTTAGATTAGATGCATATCCTCTGGTTGCACACAGCATGACCATCAGATTCCAATCACATCCCATCAGTAGCATTTTTACAGTGCATAGGCCTATTTTCTCTATTTTTGACATTTTTCACTTATTATTTTTAAGTGAGTTTTCTTGGAAAGTAGGTAGGGCAATTTTGCTAAGTTTGTATAAATAAAAACCTAGCGCTAGCACTTCCTGGCAGATAAGGCAGCATGAGCACACGCTCAACAGGCAACTTCTCAGCAGAACCCGCAAGATCCCTAGCGTTTTTGCCTCACAGCAGCTACCCTAGCGTTTTTGCATCAGTAGACCAGCCTTGGCGGTTTTGTTCAGCAAATCAGCCCAGCGTCATCACAACACAGCAGATCAGCCTAGCGTTTTGCATTTGCAGAACAACTGGCAGTAGCAGGACCAATTTCAGCCCTAGCGTTTTTGGGACAGCAGAGCACCTAGCGTTTTGCAGTTCCTCCGTGACGGAATCAGCAAAAGCATCAGCGTTTTCAGTTTTCAGCCTTTAGCACTCGTAGAAGAACCCCCGAACCCCACAAATCTCACCTTCCCGCAGCAGATCCTCGCCGCACGGTCAGATTCCGCAAGGTTTACAGATTCAGCCCGGAAAACGCAGATTTCAGCATCTGCGTTTTCAGCACGTTGTCCTCGCATCGTCGCCATTGACATCGTCATCGACATAGAGTCAAAATTCAGCAGATAAAGATTTGCAAATTTCAGCCCTTAGCGTTTTCAGTTTTCAGCCCGTCTCGTCATCGACATCGTCGGCAAGTCTAAGCATTGTAGAGATTTGTGCAATCAATAGTAGACCACTCTCGCCATCGAGAGTGGGGCCCTTGGAGGAGGGTTTGACAACATCTCTGGTGTCTTATTCTCTTCTCTCTATCTCTCAGTCTCAGCACCTTCACTCACAATGTCCATTCACTATGTTTGTGTCCATTGCACTCTCTCATTAAAGAACGGAAGGCTCTCCCTTCCATAAGAAAAAGGGAACCTTGAGCACAGTTCGGAGCACTCATCTTGAGCAAAGTTCAACATTCATTCCGCTACACCTTACACCTACCTAAGCTAGCACAAAACTACATATGATGTGCGTTCTTTTCTTGGTTTATGTCAAGCATATCGTTCGCACATAGAGAATTTTGCACGCATTGCCGCACCCAAGGGTGAAAACTCGCCGACAGCGCGTTGTTTTGCCCAAAGCAATCGTTGAGGCTTTTTCGGCTCTCAAGGTTGCGGTGACAGAAGCGCCATGTCTCATCCTTGCCTACTGGGACGACCGCTTTGAGGTATGGACGGATGCGAGCAATGTCGCCATAGGTGTTGTGCTTCAACAGCATGGCCGTCCACTTGCATTTCTCAATCGGAAGTTAAATAGTGTCAAAAAGAATTATTCAATTTATGACAAAGAACTTCTGTCTGTTATTCACTCTCTCAAGCATTGGAAGCATTTTCTGTATGGTAGAGAGTTCACAGTTCCCAAATCATCAAGCCCTCGAGTGGCTCCAGTCTATGCCTAGTGCACACTGGAATGATCCCTGTTGCAGATGCGTTAAGTCACAAAGGACAGATCTTGGCTCTTGAGTCAAGATCCACAGTTTCTATTCAGGGTGTCTCTCTGTACAGCATGAAGAATCAATATGCAGATTCCGAGTTTGGTAAGCAATGATTACAGGCTCTTGCTTCCCAAGGGCCTAGCAACTATCTCATGCGTGAAGGTTTGTTGTATTTTCGTCATCGTGTATGTGTGTTGCCCTCTCTCAGGACAGCCATATTGCACGATGCTCATGACTCTCACGCACGGGGGAGCACGAGGGAATGAACACCACTTCGGAAAAAATAGAAAGATTCTTTTATTGGCCTAAAATGCGAAAAGATGTGTTCCCTTATGTCACAAAGTGCACCATTTGTCAAAAAGTAAAAGCCCCTAGCGGTAGGCAGCAAGGTCTCTTGATGCCGTTGCCTATTCCCAAACAAGCTTTTCAAGATATCTCTATGGATTTTGTGACTAATCTTCCACCTAGTTTGTATGCAAGGAACACAAAATGCTTGACCATCGTTGATTGTTTCAGCAAATTTTGCATGTTAATTCCTTGTAAGGCCACAGTCACTGCACAAGATGTAGCACGGTTGTTCATTTAGCATTGGTACCCCCGCTGTGGTTTGCCAAAGTCAATCGTTTCAAATAGGGATGTTAAGTTCACGTCAAATTTTTGGCAAGCTCTCTTTGAAAATTTTGGCACAAAGTTAAATTTTTCATCCACAGTCAGATGGTCAAACAGAAATTTACAATCAGTTGGCTTTTGATGTTTTGAAGTCTTATGTGCATGATCAACAGTCTCATTGGGAGCTCTATCTCCCATTAGTCCAAGCAATTTTGAATGACTTATCCTCTGCCATTGGTATAACTCCGTATGAGGTAGCATTTGGACGTCCGTTCCAGTCTCTTTTGACTCGTTCGGTCAATTGATTGCCTTATGCCAATGCTGAAAGTCAGTCATTGGATGAGATTAATAAGAGTGTGAAGCTTCAGCTAAGCAAGGCTCAGGAGTCTTATTCACGGCAGGCTAACAAGCATCTTTAGGATGTTACTATCAAGGTAGGGGATTGGGTCTATTTGAGAATCATGAAGCAACGTCTTAAGCAAGTCGGGAAGAAGTGCCCTAAGTTGTCTTTCAGAATGTATGGTCTATTTCGTGTCATTAAAAAGATCAATGAGGTTTCTATCGAATTGCAGTTGCCTAACTCATGGTCAATGCACAACGTTTTCTATGTTCCTTGGTTGAAAGTGTTTCAAGGTACACCTCCAAAGGACATTTTTGAAGAAGAAGAACCAGCGATAATCGATGAAGCCGAAGTTATGGAGCCGGAGCAAGTCTTGTTGCATCAATTTCGCCATGGCTCATAGAAACAAGTGCGAGTACTTTTTGAAGTTCAAAGATCGAGGAACCTACGAAGCCGTGTGGGTTGATGAAGACTTTTTCAAAGACTACCCAGAGTTGTTGGCAGACTACAAGGAAGCCATGCAGCTCAATACCAGTACCTCACTTTGTCACGTGCACATCTAACCCTATGTGCATGTGGACAAGCTACTTCATGACAAGGGTTCAGTTAGCTTAGAAAGTGTTATGGCACCTTTGTGAGTCTGTTTGTAGGCCGTGCATGTCCACGCACTTAGAGTAGATGCATATCCTCTGGTTGCACACAGCATGATCATCAGCATTACCATCAGAATCCATCAGGAGCATTTTACAATGCACAGAACCTATTTTCCCTATTTTAGCCATTTTTCACTTACTATTAGTAAGTGACTTTGGTGAGAAACTGGGTAGGGCAATTTGGCCAAGCTACTATATAAGAAAACTAGTGCTAGCATTTTTTGGCAGAAGGGGCAACAGGTACCAAGTGTCTGGTAGTGCACCTTCTCAACAAGACCTCCAGCGGAACAACCTAGCGTTTTCAGCCATCAAGAACAGCCTAGCATTTTCAGCATTTGCAGATCAGCCCCAGTGTTTTGCAAGTTACAGATCAGCCTGGCGACAATAGTTTCCCTAGCGTTTTTGGAACAACAAATCAGCCTAGCGTTTTGCAGTTTCTTGGCGACAGTTCAGCCCACAGCATCAGCGTTTTGCATTTTCAGCGATTAGACTCCGTACCGTAGCCCCCAAACCTCGCAGATCTCAGTCCCACAGCAAATCCTGGCCGTACGGTCAAATCAGCCAGCGTTTGCAGATTCAGCCCGCTATTCACAGATTTCAACATCTACGTTTTCAGCGCGTCCTCGTCGCATCGTCATCGTCGCCGTCATCACCGACATAGAGTTAGAATTCAGCAGATAGCAGATTTGCAGAATTCAGCCCCTAGCTTTTTCAGTTGTCAGCCCGTCTCATCATCGTCATCATCGTCGTCGACATCGTCGGCAAGACCATTGCATTTAGGCCATTGTAGAGATTTATGCAATCAAAAGCAAAGACTTCTCTCGCCATCAAGAAAGGGGCCCTTGGAGGAGGGTTTGACAACTTTTTTTGGTGTCGTATTCTTCTCTCTCTATCTCTCAGTCTCAGCACCTTCATTCACAGTGTTTTCCACTTGTTTGTGATCATTTGCACTCTCTCACTAAAGGAACAGAAGGCTCTCCCTTCCGTAAATAAAAGGAACCCTTGAGCACAGTTCGGAGCACTCATCTTGAGCAAAATTCAACATTCACCTCCACTGCACCTTACATTGGTATCAGAGCTCTGGCAGTGTTCTGTATCACTCAAGGAAAGAACCACAAGATTTATTTTTTTTGCTTTGCAGTCGCACGTAACCCAAGTCCACTTGGGCGTGTCGATTCCTAATCGTGTTTTTGAAGAGTGACAAGAAACCCAAGAAAGAAGGGCTTGTCCAGCCTCCCCTTGTTTCTCTTTTCACTCATTGAGAGCAGACGGTGCACTTGGCGGCCGGCCAATCGACGTGAGGTATGAAAAAGCAACCTTGGTGTGAGCGCAAGGCTGCCAAGGGTGCGCCCGCGGGAAAGAGAAGACCTCGGGTAAGAGAAGATCCTTCTCTAACACAGATTGCAAGCTAAAGAAGAACCTCGAGAACCTTAAGAACTCAAGACCCTCAAGAACTCAAGACACTCAAGACTCCAAGAACCCAAGTTCCTCGTGAACTCGAGAACTCAAGGCTTCAATGTATGGTCATCAAGCGGAATGGATACTTCGGATGGGGGTGATGAGCATGGAGGTGGCGAAGAAGAATTTTCCCCACCAAGAGGTTTTTCGGAACCTCCCCCTTCCCCATCTACGCCAAGGATTGCACCAAATCCTATGAAGGCTTTGGTCAAGACGATGGATATGATGTTACAACAAGAAGCACAACGTGCTGCTTTGGAGCGCGAGCGCAAAGAAAGAAAGGCAGAATTGGATCGTGAACGCGAAGAAAGAACTTGACGGCCGAAGAAAGAAAGGCAATCTTGGATCGCGAGCGCGAAGAAAGAAAGGCAGAATTGGATCGCGAGTGCAAAGAAAGAAAGGCAAAATTGGATCGCGCGCGCGAAGAAAGACGGGTAGCCTTGGAGCGTGAGCGCGAACAAGCGCGCTTGGCGGCTGAAGACAGAAGGGTAGCCTTGGAGCGTGAGTGCAAGCAAGCGCGCTCAGCGGCCGAAGATAGACGAGCGGCCTTGGAGTTAGAGCGTGAGGCGCAGAGAGACCAATGCATGCAAGAGCTGATCCTACAGATACTCACCTCGAAACCTGAGCCGGCTAAAGATGTTGGTGGTTCATCAAGTGGCGCAAGCCGAGATTCGGACTCCAACAACCCCGTCACCAAGAAGTTGACATTCAAAAAGTATGACAATAAGATGGATGCTAGCGTTATTCATTCTTGGTTGCATCAATTTAATGCTTATTTTGCGACAACTAAGAAGACAGGGAATAGCAAGGTTTTAACGGCAGCCATACCACGCATGGGAAGAGACATAGTTAGTTTCTCATGATCCTCCCATTTATAAGTCTCTCATTAAGTGTTATGGTCCTGTGAAGGGTCAACGTTTTGTCATATTGTTCGATCCAGGCAGTATGCATGATGTGATAAGTGACTCTTGTCGAAAGAGCCCGCTTGGAGGTTAGCAAGGCATCTCCTTTCGAGGTGTCGGGCTTCGCTCCCGGTATGGACTCTCTCATTACACAAGAGTGCCTTGATGTGTTATTCACGGTTCAACAAGTGTCCTTCCGCTAAAAATTTGTAGTATCTCCTCTTTCACGATGTGATATGCTTTTAGGCGTTCGATGGTTTCCTGAGTATAACCCTCTCATTGATTAATGTAAGGTTCAGCGGAAGTGAATGTTGAACTTTGCTCAAGATGAGTGCTCCGAACCGTGCTCAAGGATTCCTTTTACTTATGGAAGGGAGAGCCTTCCATTCCTTTAGTGAGAGAGTGCAAATGATCACAAACAAGTGGAAAACACTGTGAATGAAGGTGCTAAGACTGAGAGATAGAGAGAGAATAATAAGTAAGGTGCAGCGGAATGAATGTTTGAACTTTGCTCAAGATGAGTGCTCCGAACTGCGCTCAAGGTTTCTTTTACTTACAGAAGGGAGAGCCTTCCGTTCCTTTAGTGAGAGAGTGCAATGGACACAAACAAAGTGAATGGACACTGTAAATGAAGGTGCATGAGACTGAGAGATAGAGAGAGAAGAATACGACACCAGAATGTTGTCAAACCCTCCTCCAAAGGCCCCACTCTCTATGGCGAGAGCGGTCTACTATTGATTGCACAAATCTCTACAATGCTTGGACTTGCCGACGATGTCAACGACGATGAGGACGACGACCAGACGGGCTGAAATCTGAAAATGCTAAGGCTGAAATCTGCAAATCTTGTATCTGCTGAATTCTGGCTCTATGTCGGTGACGATGTCAATGACCACGATGCGACGACGACGCGCTAAAAACGCAGATGCTGAAATCTGCGTTTTCCGGGCTGAATCTTTAAACTTCACGGGATCTGACCGTGTGGCGAGGATTTGCTACGGGAAGGTGAGATCTGCGAGGTTCGGGACTTCTTCTACGAGTGCTAAAGGCTGAAAACTGAAAACGCTGATGCTTCCGCTGATTCCGACGCGGAGGAACTGCAAAACGCTAGGTGCTCTGCTATCCCAAAAACGCTAGGGCTGAAATTGGTCATGCTGCTTCAGGTTGTCCTACAAATGCAAAATGCTAGGCTTCTTGGTTGGTCTTGCTACTGCCGGGGCTGATCTGTTGTGCACACAACGCCCGGCTGCCTGTGGATGAAAACGCTAGGTCCTTGCAAATGCAAAACCACTAGCCTTGCTGATGTGGGGTGTCTTGCTGAGAAGTTGCATGTTGAGCAAGGTGCTCCTGCTGTCTCTTCTGCCAGAAAGTGCTAGCGCTAGGTTTGCTTATATACAAACTAAGCAAAATTGCCCTACCTACTTTCCAACAAAAGTCACTTAATAAATAAGTGGAAAATGTCAAAACTAGGGAAAATAGGTTTAATGCATTGGAAAATTCCCCTGATGGATTCTGATGATCATGATGTGTGCAACCGGAGGATATGCATCTACTCTAAGTGTCTGGGCATGCACGGTTTGCAAACACACTCACAAAAGTGCCAGATCACTTCCTATTCTAAACTGACTTGATTGAATTGAACCCTGTTCATGTTGTAGCTTGTCCACGGACACATAGAGTTGGATGTGTCACGTGACATTCCCTCCTTTTCAAAGTGAGGTACTGGTACCGAGCTGTATGGCGTCGAGAGAGATCGCCAATAGCATCCGGAATCCTGTGAAGGACTCTTCACCGGCCCGCTCTAATGCGTGGGTCATGCGGTACTTGAACTTCATAAAGGTCTGCAATGCTTGCTTCTTTGGACCACGCCGAAAGCTTTTGTGGATCCTTCGTTGCTTCAACTTCGTCTAGAGTCCTGCTTCTTCCATCTTCAAGAATCTCCACGGCTGAAAATTCTTGAAACCACTTCCAACACAAAAACATGAACATACCCATTCCATGTAAAGTGACTGGAAAAAATCTTGTCTTTTCTAAAGACTGTGCATGCAATGTAGATGAACAAATAGACAGAGTGCCAAACCGTTCACCACACACACGCAAACAATGAGATGGACTCTTGTCTTGCTGATCTAAATCAATCAACTTTGGCAATTCACAAAGGAAATGCCCATGCTTGGTGCTCACACTCTCTATGCTCTTTCTACAACTATGTCATGCCAAGGAAGAGACATGGAATGTGACTTCCTTGAATGCATACTTTTCAGCTTTTCATGAGAAATCCGCATACATCCGGGCTCATTCATGAATGAAACGTGCTCAACGTACAATATGTCATGCCTAGGAAAAGGGATCACATAAAGACGCCGACTAAAATACAGGAAACGATTACGAATGAAACACTCGAACAATGCATGTTGACTAATCATGCGAACACATAGTACTTCCTGTAAGGGTTCTTTGGACCTAAGCTCGAGAGCCAAGATCGGTTCTTCGTGATTGATCGAATCTGCAATGAGGTTAGCTTCACTAGAGAAAGTATCAACTAACACATCATCCTTGTGAACAATCACATCATCTTCATGCAAATCATCATGCTTGTGAGAAATCACATCTTGATCATGCAAATCATCATGCTTGTCCTTATCATGCAAATCATCATGCTCATCATTGTCATTCAAATCATCATGCTTATCATTGTCATTCAAATCATCATGCTTATCATAATCATGCAAATCATGTGTGTTATGCTTTGGAGAAGTAGAGACTGACAAAGTCTCCTTTTCCTGATTCTGTTGCATCTGTGTCTGCGCTTGAGAAAAGAGTCGCAACTCTTGCATTCTTGCTTTCTTCTCGCGATCAAATCTTGCTAGTCTTTCTTTGTGCTCACGCTCTATGGCTTCCATTTTTGCGTCGTATTCACGATCTATGGTTGCCATACTTTCTTCGTAGGCCTTTCTTTCTGCTTCTCTTGCTTCGCATTCGAACTTTTGTCTATAAACAACTGTGTCAACTCCTTCATAGGAGTTAGTGCAATCCTTGGCGTAAATGGGTAAGGGGGAGGGTCGAAAAACCTCCTGGTGGGGAAAATTCTTCTTCGCCTCTCTCATGCTCATCACTTCCAAGCGAAGTATCCATTCCGCTTCGAGTGATAACCATCCACTGAAGTCTTGGGTTCTTGTGGGTTCTTGTGGTCTTGGGTCCTTCAATTCACGAGGAACTTGGGTTCTTGGGCGTCTTCAGTTTAAGAGGAACTTGGGTTCTTGGGGGTCTTGAGTTCTTGAGGTTCTTGCGGGTCTTGAGGTTCATGAGGTTCTTTTTCGCTTGCAATCTGTGTTAGAGAAGGATCTTCTCTTCACCTGAGTTCTGCTCTTTTCCGCAGGCGCACCCCTTGGCGGCCTTGCGCTCACACCAAGGTTGCTTTTTCCCACTTCATGTCGATTGGTCAGCCGCTAAGTGCACGGGTCCGCTCTCAATGAGTGAAAAGAGGCACAAGGGGAGGCTGGACAAGCCCTTCTTTCTTGGGATTCCTGTCACTCTTCAAAAACACGATTAGGAATCGACACGCCCAAGTGAACTTGGATTCGTGCGACCTCAACAAGCAAAAAAAAAAATTGTGGATTGCAAGAGTACTAAATCACAAAGCTCGCGCGCTCGCTACTGCTAACACCCCCCCCCCCCCCTTGCACCATCCCTGCCCCCGCCCCCCCCCCCCCCCCCCCTCGGCCCCCACCTGCCCTTGCGCGCGATAGCGCAGCCCGCCCCCCCCCCTGCTGCGCGTTGCACTACCCGCCCGCTACCCTCGTGCGCCGCCACCCCCCCGCCTGCTGCCCTCTCGCGCCGCCACCCCCCCACCCGCTGCCTCTTGAGCTGCCGCCCCCTTGCCCGCCTTATCCACCCCCCCCCCCGCCTTCCTCTTTCTCAAAGTTGCTCTACAATTGGCTCTGGCAGCATTGTTCTTGGACAGTGCTCGGCGCGCTCGGTTGCAGAGTTTTTTCTCCCTCCGCTTCTTCGCCACAACAGTAGACACAGATGGAGGCTCCAGCTCCACCACAGAGGAACTCATCCGAAGCCCCCTCGCCCGACCTCGCTGAGCCCACCATTCGACTTGCTCTTTCACCGACGACAGAGCAAGCGAGCCTAGCTGCAGAGGTAGAGGGCTTGCAGGCTACTTCTGTCATCTGCAAGATTCTCGGCACCAGACCTAGCAGAGGAGAGCTGTGTGACCTTCTCCAGGCCCGCCTTCTCGCAGAGGTATGCAAGATCTTGGACGTACAGATCCTCGGACGAGGTTACTATCAAATTGAGTTTGAGACCTCCAAGATGGCGTCCAAGGTCATCGCCATGAGTCCATTGACCATCCGAGCAGTACGAGCCCACTTTCGACAGTGGAGACATGGTTTCGACCCTACTTCGGATGTTCTGGTAGAGGAGGTAGACATCCCCATCTCCGTCTACTTTCCAGGTTTGCGGAGTAAGTAATTACCACTTTTGTCCAGGATAGGCTCAGCCATTGGGACTGTCCTGGAGACACCTCGCAGGGCAGTCTCAGTAGCTGCCAAGGCGGCTGGCATTCCCTCAATTCGCGTTTTGGTTAGGGACACTCAAGTCATTCTTCTACCTCGGGTGAGTAGGGGTTGGTTTAGATAGAGTGTGGAGTATTCGGGCCTCCCGAACCAGTGCTTCATTTGTCGACAGATGGGCCATCTTGCTAAGGCTTGTCCACGGAGGAGGCCTTGATCTACACCACAAACTCAGCCCCAGCCTGCAAGGGCTGGCCAGCAGCCACAGACAGAGACACAGCGCACACATGCAGAGCCACCCTCTGAGCCTGGGGCTCCAACGGAGGAGGGATGGCAGCAGGTCCGTGGTCGACGACGACAGGGGCCACAGTGACAGCCTAGCACTCAGAGTGGTCCTCAGGCGCCTACCCAGCAGCAGTGGGTTCCCACGGGGAACCGGTTCGGTCCTCTTGAGCAAGATCAGGTCCCTGCTCCAGCCCCTGTCCCAGCTTCACCCTCGACAACCCCTCCCTCCCCAGAGTTCCCCCCCTCCTCATCATCCTCCCCCCCGCCTCTTGCTCCCGCCACCTCTTCCCCCCACCCCTCTACCTCTACCGCTCCCCCCCGCCCCTCTTCTCCACCTCTCCCCCAACGTAACCGCGAAACGTTTCAGACCCGAAACGTTTCACTCTAGGCTAAGGCCTCACTGAAACGTTTGACCGAAACGCCAGTTTTGTGTATATATAGAGTTATGTACTGACAAAATAGGTGTTCATAGTGCAGTGAGTAGAAACACATGCTATGTTAACATTGAAATAGCATATACATAATAAATAAATAACTATTTAATGGCCAAATTCTCTAAAGGAAATTTTTTATCTCAGGCGTTTCACTCCAAGCGTTTCACCTTGCAGGTGAAACGTTTCGACTGTTTCACCCGTTTCACGTTTCAGGCCTGCTGAAACGCGTTTCGCGGTTACGCTGCTCTCCCCCTTGCTCCTACTCCCCCCCCTCCCGCTTCAATTCCATAGTTGACCCAGGGAGCAAGGCCTTCTCCGGCTGCTAGGAGATCTCTTGGCAACGCCTTTGCCACGAGTCGCTTGGCGAGAGAGGGACAGCCTTTCTTGCGACCCCCTCTACAGGTACAGACGTCTCCCCTTAAAGCTATCCCTTGTGGTCTGACGAGCATCGAAATCCGGCGCCGATGGGACTTCTTCGACTACGACTTTACTCGTTTTCTCGAGGACCCCTCAGCAGACCATGAGGTAGCCTGCTTCAAGGTCCATGTTATGTTCCTTGCAGCTAGGGGGACAAAGGCCTTGGACTCAGCAATTGGCTTCTCCTTTCCCCTTTGCGGCAGGGACCAGACTGAGTGGACTCTCGACTCAGTGTTGGGATGGTTGCACACACAGGTCCTAGAGTTCTCTCACCACATGGGAGAACTAGGAATTACAGACATGCTCCAGACTTTGTGTCGAAGATAGCCTGTTTAGCTGCTGCAGCAGCATCTGTTCTCTCTCGCTCCCCATGAGGATCGTCTCATGAAACGTGCAGGGACTTGGTGGACCCCACTTTCAACGTCAACGGGGCCGACTGCGTCAGGAGCTTCAGCGCTGCCTTGTGGGAGGAGAGATTGATCTCCTTATGCTTCAGGACCACCATCTGTGTGAGAGCCGCATTAGACGTTGTGGTCAGCTCTTGCGTGGACGATATGATACTTTTTGGTCAGCTGCTTTTGGACCTGGAGGCATCTAGGGTGGGGTATGTATGACTATTGCGGACTCTTTGCAGCAGGCCATTGTGGATAGAGTAATTATTGTGCCAGGCAGGGCTCAGTGGATTACTATGCCGGTTTAGGTTGCCTTGTGGGCTTCTTGAACATCTATGCGCCCAATGTGGCGAGCGCTCGAGCTGAGTTTTGGTCACAGATAGTTGAGTCTCTGCCGCAGGCAGAACACTGGTGCATAGGAGGGGACTTCAACATGTTGGAGGACCCTTCTGACAGGATTGGTGGTAGCCATGCTATTGTGCATGGAGTTGAGCTAGCAGCTTGGGAGAGGTTTTGTATGACTATGAGGGTCTCGGATGTTTGGCAGCACTCTAGTTTTGTGAGGTCCCCCAGACAGCCTTGCCTTCTCTCGTTTGGACCGCAGAGTGGGAGGAGTGAATCTATCGCGAATAGATCGCTTCTACACTAGTGACCATTTTAGTGACTTGGGAGGGACAGTTGGCATTCTGACAGGGACTTCCTTCTCGGACCATGCACCAGTGATCCTCACAATGGCAGACAGGCAGAGGAGAGGGAGCATGATGCTTCGCATCCCAGAGAGGGTCTTGCTGGACTCTGCACTCAGAGAGCGAGTAGAGGCTCTCTGGACAGAGAGCTTGGACAGGCACGACTCCTTCTGCTGACAGAGTGGCCTCAGGACTAGCTCAGATTACTCGTTTCTTTCTCCAGGAGTCTTTGGCTCGCGGGCTGCAGCGAGAGAGGAGGAGCAACGTCTCAAACGGGGCATTGCTTCGTTACAAAGGAAGGAGCAGCAGCATCCAGACAGTCCCTGGTTGGAGGAGCAGCTACAGCAGGCTCGCCAGGAGCTTGTTAGCACAGAGCAGAGGGGCCATGAGTTTGCTTTCCACCGACAGGCATCTCAGTGGACACAGGTGGGCGAAAGAGTGACTGGTGCTTTCTTTGAGGCAATGGGACCTCGACATTCGCATGACAAGGTCAGTCAGTTGCGGAGGCCCAACGAGTTAGTTGCTTCTGAGCCCGAGGATATGCGTGCAGTTGCTACTGACCTTTACCGTGAGTTACTGTCTGCAGAGCGTCGGGATGCATGCAGGAAGCAGGTTTGGGCACAGATGCCTTGTCTTGTGACTGAGGAGATGCGTGAGAAGCTTCAGCTACCACTTCAGCTTGAGGAGCTGCACATGGCTCTTAGGGCCCTCCCCCGTGGTAGCTATCTAGCTGAGGATGGGTTGACTCCCAGTTTTTTCTTGAAGTACTTAGACCTGCTTGGCCCAGATCTCTGTAGTGCTTTTCAGTACATTTTGCACACAGGAGTGATGCCTGACAGCATGAGTGAGGGCTTCATCTACCTCATTCCCAAGGAGGGTGGCTCCTTGTATGAGATTCGACAATGGCGCCCCATCACCATCCTCAACTCAACCTACAAAATTCTTGCCAAGGCTCTGAGTTTGAGGATTCAACCACTTCTAGAGAGCCTTATACATGGGACTCAGACAGGTTTTGTCAAGGAACGCAGTATCCTTGACAACATCTTTACTTTTTGAGAGGCTTCTGCCCTAGCACGGCTCCATGGTGAGGACCTAGTGATTCTTCTTCTTGATTTTGAGAAGGCATACGACAGAGTTGACTAGGACTTTCTAGAGGGCTCTCTACCCAGGATGGGCTTCTCAAATGCTTGGATCAGAGGGGTGTCAGCTTTGTACAGACAGGCTCACAGTCAGGTACTTTTGGCAGGAGGTAGAGGTGATCGCTTCATGCTCACATGTTCGATCAAACAGGGCTTTCCTCTTGCCCCCTTCCTCTTTCTGTTCTATGCGGAGGCGATGAGCAGGTTCTTGGTGTCGCAACAGGTTGGTCTACGGGGCTTAGCACTCCCTATTCGGGGAGATGAGCTACTGGACGTTGAGTTTGCCGACGACTCAGCCTTGTACTTAGATGGCCAGGAGGCCAACCTTCACAGATGTGAGCAGGCTCTAGAGACCTTCTGTTGTGCATCGGGCGCATTGATCAACTGGAGAAAGACAGTGGCTTTCTCGGTTGGTAGTGCTCCTGTGCCTGATTGGATGCCAGGAGAGGGTTTTAGGTGGATTCCCCTAGGGACTGCAGTTCGGTACTTGGGCTGTCAGGTTGGTTTGGTCTTGTCTCCCGAGCAACAGATTGCCCCCCTCCTCCTGTCTATCAGGAGGAAGTTGTTACATTGGAGCTCAGCACGACTTTCTTTGGCTGGCAGAGTAGTAGTGGCCAACCAGGTGTTGTTGGCGACTATGTGGTACATCACTTCTTGCTGGATCTTCTCAAGTTCTTGTATCAGCCAGGTAGAGAGGCTGATCAAGAACTTCCTTTGGTCAGGACGTGACACTCAGATAGCCCGAGCCAAAGTGGCTTGGCAGCATAGTTACCAGGGAACGGACATTTCGGGCCTTGGAACGCCGGAACGGCGTTCCGGCCGGCTGGGATTTTCTGGAACGCGTCGGAACGGAACGGCGTTCCGGCTGGAAACTGTCACCGGAACGGGACGACCGGAACGGGCTGGAACGGGACGAAACGGACCGGAACGGCCGGAACGGCCGGAACGGCTCCAACGGCCGTTTTTGAAATTGAAAAAAATGACTGTTAGGCAACCAACGGCCATTTTCAGCAGTCAAAAAAGTATATAATGCCCCCCTCCTCCCCCATTCTTCACACACTCATCAAGCCTCAAGGCCCATTCTCCCTTGCTTGAGCCTTACTCTCAACTCTCAAGCCAAGCTCATTCTCCCTAGCTTGCTCTCAACTCTCAAGCCATAGTGTGGCGCCGCGGCATGCCTCAAGGCTCAAGCTCTCAACCTCTCTCTCTCTTGGGCTAACTTCTAAGTTCTAACCCTCAACTTTCAAGGCTCAAGGCTCAAGCTCTCACGGAATCAAGCGGCAAGCCTCTCTCTCTCAATCCCTCTCTCTCTCTCTCAAAGTTCAAGATCAAGCTCTCTCTTTCACGGATAATCCATCATCCATGGCCTCTTCTTCTCGTTCAACCCCCACCGTTCATGCGGGCAACACTCAAAAGGCGAAGGAATGGTCGTGGTGGGATGAAGTGACCTCGGAGGGCACCTTGTCGGCGGCAGGAGGTTCTCGTGCATGGGGATGCAAGCTATGCTCTTACACGCGGAAAGGGGGGCATGACAAAGTGAGGGCACACTTTCTTCGAGTGCCGGGACATGAGGTGAAATTTTGTGCCAACGTAACCATCGAGAAGAGGAAGGAGCTCGAGGAAAAGGATCGGCAATTCAACCATAAAGCCAAGCCGGCACGCAAAGGTATTGATCCAAAGACCCTCATTTTCCCTTCTTCCTCTCTACCCGGTGTAGGTGTTGGTGCATCTTCAAAAGGTCCAATTCGTCGCCAAAAGACCCTTACCACCTCTTGGGACCCAAAGAAGAAAGAAGAGGTGGATGCGGCCGTGGCCCGATTCTTCTATCACGACCATATCCCATTTGTCGCAGCGAGGTATGTACATTGTTTTATGATTCATCAATCTTCTCTCTCATTTCTTCCGTTATCGTCGTTTTCACTTTTTTGATACTAACCTCTTCTATGTTTGATCGAAATAGGTCGGAGTATTGGAAAGTCATGGTGCAACAGATAGGAGAGTATGGCACCGGCTATGTGCCGCCATCTTCAGAGGCTCTCCGAACCACCTTGCTCGATCGAGAGAAGGCTATCGTGGAGCAAGCAACCCTCAACATTCAGCGTCTTTGGGCAAAACATGGCGTTTCCCTCATTGCTGACAGGTGGAGCGATACAAGGAAGAGATCTATCCATGGTCTCGTCGCATACTCCAGTGGAGAGATGTACTTTGTGCACTCTCATGATGCCACTGAGAGTGGCAAGTCCGCCGATGTCCTCTCTGCAGAGTGGACAGCGGCCATAGAAACCATCGGTGAGCAACACGTGGTGGCCTTTGTCACAGATGGGGAGGCATCAAACAGGGCAGCAGCAGCTATCATAGAGGGCCACTATCCGCATGTGACAGTGTGCTTTTGCATGGCACACTGCTTGAACAACCTTCTGAAAGACATCGGCAAGCTAGACTGGATTGCTCCAGTCATTGCTGATGCAGTGAAGATGGTTACTTTCATCAACAATCACAACTTGGTTCGGAGTGAGTACCTCAAGAGGTCGGGCGGCAAAGTGCTTCTAAAGTATTCAGATACCCGCTTCGCATTCAACTTTCTTCTTGTACGCAGGCTGTCTGAATGTCAAAATGCGGTCCGACAGGTCTTCATCAGTGATGAGTTCACCACCTCCCCCTATGCAAAGACAGTTGCAGGGATTTTGTGCAAGGATAAGGCAGAGGATCTTGAGTTCTGGAAGGAGCTCAAGAGTCTAGATGCACAGGTAAAACCGGTGGTTCATTTGCTTCGAGTTCTGGATGGCATGGATCCTTGCATTGGCAAGATTTATGAGGCAATGGACCGCATGATTGAGCAGCTTGCACAGCTTGAGCCGAACGCAGAGCGATATGAGGAGATCGATGCGCTTTGCAGCTCGAGGTGGAATTCATATGCCTCTCCTTTACACGGGGCAGCGTACATGGTGGATCCAGAGTTCCAAGGTGCAGGGCAAGAGACAGATAGGGAAGTCATGAACCAATTTACAGAGATCTTAAACAAGATGGTTCTAGACAGAGATGGGCGACGCATTGTCAGAGATCAGCTGAGACAGTACAGAGAGATGCGAGGGTCATTTGGCAGTCCAGATGCTCAGATTGATCGCAGGAAAATAGGTTCAGTGCTTTGGTGGGAGGACTATGGCTATGATGGCCCTGAGCTTCAGAGATTGGCGATCCGTATTCTCAGCCAGTCAGTTAGTACCTCATGCTTGGAGCAATTGTGAAGTACCTTTAGCCACATTGCTTCCAAGAAGAGGAATCGGCTTGGAGTGGAGAAGGCTAATGATCTTGTCTTCGTCAGCGCAAATTTGAAAATGCTTTGCAAGAGTACAGACAAACAGACAGATCCTTTTACACAGTGGGAGATGGAGCAAGAGGCTTCTCAGGCGGGTGGAGATGCACATCCACCAACACCAGGTACTTCATCTGTGGCTAAGATCGAGCCGGACCTAGACCTCGATGATGAAGAATGGGAGGATGTGCATGATTTACAGCCGGCTACTACGGATTGGGAGGCCTCTCAGGCTAGTGGCTCTTGAGTCTTGAGTCTTTGCCATTTATCCACCTTTTTGTATGGCTGCTTGAGCCTTGCCCTCTTTGCCATTTGTAGCTACTAGCATCTTTATGGTATTTGTCACCTTCAGTCTTTTGGTATTGTGGTCACTGAAGTCTGGTTTGAACTTTGCCCCCCTTTGGTTTTTTTGTAGCACCTTGGCCGCTGGCGGCCCTTGAGGCTTGTTACTATGTTAGCCATAATTAATTCCAAAGTGTTATCTCTGACTACTACTCTTGCAATTATTTGAGAGCATTGTGTATGTACTATGGGCATTGTGTTTGCTCATTGTTGTTCATCTGGCTATGTTGTTCATCTGGCTATGTAATAAGGTTAAATGGTCTTCGAATCGTGTTTTTTGTGGGTATTAGAGTCAAAGGACTCTAATACTACTTGTATTCAAACACATAACGCTAAAAAAAATAATATTTGGGTGTTTTTTTAGCCTGCTGTTCCGCGCCGTTCCCGTTCCCCCGTTCCGCAGGGAGGCCAGTCGCCGTTCCCGTTCCGCGTTCCGGGTAACTCTGCTTGGCAGGTCATCACTCTTCCTCGTTCACAAGGAGGGCTTGGGATCATTGACCCAGCACAGCAGAGCAGAGCCCTTCTTGGGAAGTTCATAGTCAGAGGACTTCTTCCAAGTGAGGAGCCCTGGAAGGAGTTCTTGCTACAGTAGCTTCGTGCTAGGGTGCCTCAGGCTGGAGGCCCTGGCGACCTTCGACCAAATGGATCTTCACAGAGATGCGCAAAGTTGGTTTGAGCAGGAGACTGGAGGACCACTTCGCTGTGAGTTTGCTTCGATCTTGGGAGCTCTTGCGGCGAGGCCTGGAGCAGAGACAACCTACTTGCACGGAGGAGCGCCTATGCCAGCCCCTTGTCTGGAACCCCATGTTTAGCACTCAGAGAGGCCACTTGGTTGGTAATCGGCCTCAGGTTTCCTGGGGTCCCATGGCAGCGGGTCCAACGCGCTCTTTAGGTGACTGGTTAGAATTCTTAGGCTTGTCAGAGGAGGTGCAAGGTTTCCAACTACAAGGCATGAGAGGGTGCAGAGCATGTGTCAGGATATCTCAGAGGCAGTTCCAGCTGAGTGGCTCACGCCTCTCGAGCCAGTAGCACCCAGGTGGATGGGAGCCTTCACACGACTGGAGGTTCTCATCTCAGTCAGGGCCTGCTCAGAGACTGTTCCATCCCTTTTCTTCGAGCTTCAGGGTGGGGGACGCTTACAACGAGTTGCAGTAGAGGCCCCGCAGGTGGCAGAGTGCTGTTTTCATAGGATCCGAGTAGTGGGCATCTGTGGGAGGACTTGTGTCATCGATCCTGACCCAGCAGCTCTTAGAGACTGGACACTGGAGGCTGTGGGCTTGGGAGTGCTGTCCACTGGCACAAGTACAGTGGGATCCTGGTGAGTGGCTCTGGAGGGACCCTTCTCTTCTGCAGACCACCCAGGTGTCCCGTTCTTTCAGTACACTATTCGACAGGGACGTCATATACTAGCAGCACAGAGAGAGGCCCACCCCGCTGCAGCACCTCATTGGCAGGAGGAGGGTCTCACAGTTGAGTTCTTGGCAGCCTTCTGGGAGAGGTTGTGGGACTCCAAACAACCGAGGCGAGTCACCTTGTTTCAGTGGTTGATCGCACACTGAGCTACAACAGTTGGGAGCTGGCTAGTGCATAGTGGTCTCTCGGCCGCATGTGCAGCTTGTGACCATCTTGTGGAGAGTCAGCATCACTGTCTTTGGGACTGTCCTTCGGCACAGCAGGTGTGGCTTCGAGTTCTTTGGCTGATGCCTGCTCTCTCCACGGCTCGACAGTACACTTGGGGAGCAGCGGCTTGGTCCACCCTTACGGGCCCGACACTTCAGTTTGAGCTATCTTCCACCAGCAGGATGATAGTGATGCAGGAGGGGCGACCTACACTCCAGCCTGCCATAGAGCTTACTCCACAAGAGTGGTGCAATAAGAGAGAGGAGTGTTGGGAGCTAATCAGTGGCCTGACACTCTGGTTCATCTAGCGGGCCCGTTGCTTCCGCGTCTTTGAGGCTCGCCATGTGCCACCAGCAGAGACTGTTCGCGATTTTTGGCTAGAGCTGATCCACACTCTCAGAGGACAACTCGAGAGACTGCAGGGCAGCTCCGACCGCATGCGGCAGCGCAGAGAGGCTTTCCTTCGACTATGGCGTCCTAGGCCTTTCTATGCCATGGTCCAAGGTGTACTCCGACGGCACTACCGACCATCTGTGTGGCTTTTCCCTCCCCCCATTTCTTGATTTAGCCCCATTGTACATATGCTGGTTTTTTCATTGGGAGAGTCTCCCCACCATGGTGGTTGTAGCCCTCTCTTGAAGAGGTGGTTGTAGCCCTATGGGCAGTTTCAATAACTAATAGAAAGATCTTTTTCTCGGGGGAAAAAAAAAATGTGGTTCTTTGGTTCTTGTGGTTCTTTCCTTGAGTGATACAGAACACTGCCAAAGCTCTGATACCAATGTAAGGTACAGCGGATGAATGTTTGAACTTTGCTCAAGATGAGTGCTCCGAACTGTGCTCAAGGTTCCTTTTACTTACGGAGGGAGAGCCTTCCGTTCCTTTAGTGAGAGAGTGCAATGGACACAAACAAAGTGAATGGACACTGTAAATGAAGGTGCATGAGACTGAGAGATAGAGAGAGAAGAATACGACACCAGAATGTTGTCAAACCCTCTTCAAAAGGCCCCACTCTCTATGGCGAGAGCGGTCTACTATTGATTGCACAAATCTCTACAATGCTTGGACTTGCCGACGATGTCGACGACGATGAGGACGACGATGAGACGGGCTGAAATCTGAAAACGCTAAGGGCTGAAATCTGCAAATCTTGAATCTGCTGAATTTTGACTCTATGTCGGTGACGATGTCGATGACCACGATGCAACGAGACGCGCTGAAAATGAAGATGCTGAAATCTGCGTTTTTCGGGCTGAATCTGTAAACTTCGCGGGATCTGATCGTGTGGCGAGGATATGGTGCGGGAAGGTGAGATCTGCAAGGTTCGGGACTTCTTCTGCGAGTGCTAAAGGCTGAAAACTGAAAACGCTGATGCTTCAGCTGATTCCGTCGTGGAGGAACTGCAAAACGCTAGGTGCTCTGCTATCCCAAAAACGCTAGGGCTGAAATTGGTCATGCTGCTTCAGGTTGTCCTACAAATGCAAAATGCTAGGCTTCTTGGTTGGTCTTGCTACTGCCGGGGCTGATCTGCTGTGCACACAACACCCGGCTGCCTGTGGATGAAAACGCTAGGTCCTTGCAAATGCAAAACCACTAGCCTTGCTGATGTGGGGTGTCTTGCTGAGAAGTTGCATGTTGAGCAAGGTGCTCCTGCTGCCTCTTCTGCCACAAAGTGCTAGCACTAGGTTTGCTTATATACAAACTTAGCAAAATTGCCCTACATACTTTCCAACAAAAGTCGCTTGATAAATAAGTGTAAAATGTCAAAAATAGGGAAAATAGGTTTAATGCATTGGAAAATTCCCCTGATGGATTCTGATAGATTCTGATGATCATGCTATGTGCAACCATAGGATATGCATCTACTCTAAGTGTCTAGGCATGCACGGTCTGCGAACAGACTCACAAAAGTGCCAAATCACTTCCTATTCTAGACTGACTTGACTGAACTGAACCCTGTTCATGCTATAGCTTCTCCACGGACACATAGGGTTGGATGTGTCACGTGACAGAATACGACACCAAAAAAATTGTCAAACCCTCCTCCAAGGGCCCCTCTCTGGATGGCGAGAGAAGTCTTTGCTATTGATTGCACAAATCTCTACAATGGCCTAAATGCAATGGTCTTGCCGACGATGTCGACGACGACGAGACGGGATGAAAACTGAAAACGCTAGGGGTTGAATTCTGCAAATCTGCTATCTGTTGAATTCTAACTCTAGGTCGCTAACAACGGCGATGACGACGATGCGACGACGACGTGCTGAAAACGCACATGCTGAAATCTGCGAATAGCGGGCTGTATCTGTAAACGCTGGCTGATCTGACCGTGCGACGAAAATCTGTTGCGAGGAGGTGAGATCTGCGAGGTTTGGGGGCTATTGTATGGAGTCTAATCGCTGAAAATGTAAAACGCTGATACTGTGGACTGAACTGTCGCCAAGAAACTGCAAAACGCTAGGCTGATTTGCTGTTTCAAAAACGCTAGGGAAACTGCTGCGCCAGGCTGATCTGCAACTTGCAAAACGTTGGGGCTGATCTGCAAATGCTGAAAACGCTAGGCTGTTCTTGATGGCTGAAAACGCTAGGTTGTTCCGCCGGGGGTCTTGCTAAAAAGGTGCACTGCCAAACACTTGGTACCTATAGTAGCTTGGCCAAATTGCCCTACCCAATTTCCCAACAAAGTAATAATAAGTGAAAAATGGCTAAAATAGGGAAAATAGGTTCTGTGCACTGTAGAATGCTCTTGATGGATTCTGATGGTAATGTTGATGATCTTGCTGTGTGCAACCAGAGGATATGCATCTACTCTAAGTGCCTGGATATGCACGGCCTGTGAACAGACTCACAAAGGTGCCAGAACACTTCCTAAGCTAATTGAACCCTTGTCATGAAGTAGCTTGTCCACATGCACATAGGGTAGATGTGCACGTGACACCTTAAAAAAGGAGGGGATGTCACGTGCACATCTAATCTTATGTGCATGTGGACAAGCTATCCCAATTCTAGGGTTCATATTAGCCTAGGAAGTGTTCTGGCACCCTTGTGAGCCCGTGCGCAGGCCGTCCATGTCCAGGCACTTAGAGTAGTTGCATACCTCTTATTGCACAACCCAATAGCACCCAGCATTTGCATTTTCCAAGCAAGTATACCCAAATTTCCATGGCATTTTTGGGGCAGCTCAGTTGCAAGCATTTAATTATTTTATTTATTTATTTATGTCAATCCAAGGTCGTGAGGCTGTAGGGGAGCATGCTCGATCCAATTTCTAGCAGCTCGGGCGCGCGCACCATTCACAAGCAAAAGAGGCAACAGAAGAAGTTATCCAACTTGCAGTGCTTCTCCTCAGCAAACCGGCAGAGAGCCCAACCTTTTCAACCCTCAAGAACCTCTGGCATTTTCAGCTCCAAATCTATGTCACAAAGTGATGACGTGGCTACGGACAGCAGAAACCCTAATTTCTACCAGAAACCCTAAAATTCCTACAAACCCTAATTTTTGCCAAAAACCCTAATTTCCAAAAATCACAGAGGCTATTAAATATATAAATAAATAAATAAATAAAATTGAAAATGATGAGCGACGCAAATTTTGCTTTTTCTCTACAATATGAGAAAGAGAGAGAATGCTTTTGCTTTCAAGTTTTGACTCTCTGTGGGAGAGAGAGAGCAATTGCTTTTGATTTGAAGCTTTTGGGGCTCTGCTTTTGGGCATCCCTTGTAACCTTTAAATTAGTGGTGAGGGCCTCACTTCTCAGAGCATCTGGACGCAAAGTCTGAGAGTGAAACCCTAGCCACTCTCTTGTACTTTGATTTGATTAATATAAAAAGAAATACCGAAAGGGACGCCAGTCTTTGGGGCCAATATCTCTAGGCACGGAACTCCGCTGAGCCAATGTACATCTATTGTGATCTGTGACTTGTTTTGAAGTGGTTATTTGGTGCTATCGCGGTTCATTCTTGACTTGGAGTGTCTAAGTCTGTTAAACAGTGGTATCAGAGCACGGCCGATTTCCCTTCTACGGGAAATCCGATCCCCGAAAATTTTTTTCCGCGGCACCTATGGCTTCAGGCAATGATCAGTCGACTCCCTCTGCATCTGGAGATACGGGCTGGGATCACAACGAAGATTCAGACAGAGAGTATGGCCCGCCTCGGCCTACTCAGGCGAAGCAAAGAGAGATGGAGCGTCGTCAATTGATTGGCGATGCAACAAAGATGATGCTCAATTTTGCCAAGGACCTGAAGATGGCAAAATATATGAACCAGACCTCTTTGGATGAGGTACAGATGGAGTGGCAAAGAACCACAACACCACTCCCGAAACCCGCTCTCAAGAAACCTTCTACCTCCAAGAAATATACAGAGAAGGAACTAGAGAACGTGGTTGATGCACGGATTGCTCAACTTTTCGACGTGTAAAAGAAAGGCAAAAAGCACGGCAAAAAGCAGAAGAAAGGCACTGACTTCCCGGGATATTTGGGTCGTCGGTCTACATTTGACAAGGCAAAGAAACAGAAGAAGCGTGTTCGATTTGAAGGAGTACCCAGTTCTTCTTCTTCTGACAGTTCTTCTAGCTCTTCAGATTCGAGCGAAGAAGACAGAAAAGGTAAAAAGCGAAGCAAGAAACAAAGCTTCGGAAAGGGCAAGAAGAAGGCTACATCTCGCCCAGAGACTGACAGTTCTACTAAGGACTCGTCTACAGACAGCTCAGATTCCGATGACGGGAAGTTTTATGCAAACAAGAAGAATTTTTACAAAGCTAACCAGTATGACCTTCTCGAAGATAAAAGCAAGAAAGTCTGAGAGTTTAAGGAAGGTGGCCACTCGATCAAGTTTGATACTTTTCAGGATACTCAGATGCTTCGAAGGCTTTGTCTTTTATACAGCAGTTTGACATCGCTTTCGCGGGAGGATGCTATTCAGAGCACTCCAAGATTCGGAGAGCTACCTCTTACCTTAAGGGGAATGCTCGTACTTGGTGGTCCACGCTTCTTTTAACAAGAGTGTGCCAGTTAAATGGCTGAAATTTAAGAAGCTTTTTATTTCTTCTTGGTTGACGCAAGAATATGAACGAGATGTACGAGCTGCTTGGAACCATCTTCGGATGACCAAGAAAGATACAATCAATGCTTATTGTGAAAGATTCTGGAGTTCTTTTCTACCCGCCTCTTCATTCAAGAAGATCTCGTTCAGAGAACAGATTGAGCGGTTTACCTTGGGTCTACCTAAAGAGATCCGAGATCACTGCTTGGAACAGAAGTCAGCTTCTATTCAGGAGTTGATGAGTCATGCGAAGCGGGGCTTTGCCATTCACTCTGGCAGTCCGACCTACCCCACAGATGAGGCCATGACACAACGAGCCGAACAGACTTCTCGGAATGAAAGTAGAAAGAAAAAGAGCAACCCAGAGAAAAACGATGCACGACCCAAGCTTACTCCTGAGGAGAGAGCTCGCTACATCAGAGAGGGGAAGTGCTTTGGATGTGGGGAACAGGGACATATCTCCGCGAAGTGCCCTAATAAGGCACAGAAAGAACAGAATGATAAAGACGACGACAGGTCTGAGAGTTCGAGAGCAGCTGAGGAATGTGGCAGAAAAGGCAGATAGAAAAGCAGAACTGGTACCACATGGCGTGGGACCTGCACCGAATCTAATGAATGAAAGTACAAACTTTGCCACTTTTGGGGCAAAGTGAAGGATCAGGAAGCTCTTTTGAAGGAGCCAAGGCAAACTTCTTTTCACTTGGAATTGGCGGCTCGATTTGGAATTACGCCCGACAGACTAACGCCACAGGCAAAGGTAGTTCGACTGGCACCCGGATGGGATGTTGCCATTACACCGAGCATTGGCAAACTTTGTTTGCAATGACAGGGGTGTTCAGGGTACGCGAGTGACGTTCTACTCAGGATCCCTTGGTACCACAAGAACTACGCCGTGGTTGACTACCGGGCCGAGAAAGCGACTTTGATAAATGAAGGGCTTAGAGATTGTACTTGATGAACTTCAGTTTCTTACTCATTCTTTTGGGAGAGAACTCACGATGGATAAAGGTTGAATATGTTTTGACCTTATCAAAAGAACGTCAGGATTTTTCTCCACACTCATGCCGATTGCCTTTCAGAGGGCCTGAAGATCAAACCATTGATCTAATACCTGGAAGCATGCCACCGAATCAGCCACCTTATCGTGTGAGCCGAGTACAGAATGAAAAGATTATGAACCCAGTGAAAGACCTCTTGGAAAAGGGTCTTGTCCAGCCTAGTACTTCACCGTATTGCTCTCCAGTGTTGTTGGTTTTGAAGAAAGACGGCTCTTGGAGAATGTGCATCGATTATAGCGCTCTCAACAAAATCACCATCAAGAACAGATTTCCGATTCCTAGGATCGATGATATACTTGACAGGTTACAGAGATCCTCGTGCTTTAGCAGGATTGACTTGAAGAGTGGATATCATCAGATCAGGATAGCGCCAGGAGATGTCTACAAGACAGCTTTTCGGACGACTTTTGGGTTATTTGAGTTTTTGGTGATACCTTTTGGCTTAACCAATGCTCCTGCGACATTTAACCGGATGATGGACAGGACTTTTCGAGAGTACAAGCTATTTGTTGGCACTTTCTTTGACGACATCATTGTTTTCTCCAAGAATGAGGCAGAACACAGAGATCATCTGCTTCAAGTCTTTCAAGCATTACGAGATCACACGTTAGTGATTAATGCAAAGAAAAGTGAATTTTTCCTACCAGAGAGACACTTTTTGGGACACATTGTGTCAGCAGCAGGAGTGCAAATGGACGCGGCCAAGATAGAGACTATCCGTGATTGGCCCGATTTGAGGAATATCCATGAAGTTAGAAGCTTCTTGGGACTGTGTTTGTACTATAGGCGGTTCATACGAAAGTTTGCAATGGTTGCTTCCCCTTTGCATACCTTGACACAGAAAGGAGTACCTTTTTCGTGGGGACCCACAGAGGTGACTGCCTTTCGGACATTGAAAGAGAAATCGACTACGGGACCTATTTTGAGTTTGCCAGACTTGCAGAAGTCATTTGAAGTATATTGTGATGCTTGTGGTCGTAGTCTGGGTCTTGATGCAAGAAGGCCATGTCATAGCTTACGAGAGCCGTTTGTTCTCTAGGCCGGAGATGACAACACAGATTTATAAGAAAGAGCTTTTGGCGGTTATCCATGCTCTTACTCAGTGGCGGTATTACCTACTCAGAGCGGATTTTATTGTCTTTACAAACCATTAGAGTTTGCGCTACTTCTTGTCACAGAAGCAGCTTTCTGAAAAGCAGATGCGGTGGGCGAACATCTTGTCACAGTTCCACTTCCAGATTGTCCATGTGCAAGGACAGAAGAATGTGGTGGCAAATGCTTTGTCTCGGAAACCGTTGGTTCTGGCTGTTTCCGCGATACATCATAGTAGCTTCAAGGATATGGTCGATCAGTATGCCACAGATACAAATTTTGCAGATATTTTCACACGGATACGGGATGGGGAGACAGTAGCTGGATACTCCCTTCAGGAAGGCTACTTGATGAAAAAGACTATGTTGTGCGTTACACAGCCGTTGAGGGATAAGGTTATGACTGAATGCCACTGTCCACCTTTTACGGGTCACTGCGGCATTGCTACCACCATGAAGGGGGTAGAGAGAGACTTCTTTGGGCCGAGACTCAAAAAGGATGTGGAAGAGTTTGTGCGCAGTTGCTTGGTATGCCAGAAGGTCAAGTTTGACAAACATAAGGCACAGGGATTGTTACAGCCTTTACCCATACCCACCCACCCCTGGGAAAGTATTGCAATGGATTTCATTTTTGGTCTCCAAAGAACACAGAATGATCACGATGATTTTCCGATTACATGGCACGTCTGAGACGATTGTCTCCGACAGAGACCCCAGATTTATGAGTTTGTTTTGGAAGGCAATTTGGGAGAACATTGGCACGCAGTTGCAGTTCTCGTCATCGTTCCACTTGTAGACTGACGGGCAATTTGAGATTGCCAATTCAATGATTTTAGATTTTTGAAGTCTTGTATCTCGGATCAGAAGACTCAATGGGAAAAGAACTTACCTTTGGTGGAATTTACCTACAATAACACGATACACTCTTCGACGGGGAAGACGACATGTGAGATTGTTGAAAGTGCTGCGAAGGTTCCATCCTTCCTGAGCACGAAAGATTAGATATTTGAAGCGGATGAATATTCGCGAGATTTGGATACGGCTTTTGCCAAGGTTCGCTAGACTTTGCAGGAGTCTCAAGAATGACAAAAAAAGGCAGCGGATCGCCATCGTCGCGACTTGAAATTGAAGGAGGATGATTGGGTGCTCTTACGTTTTGAGAAGGCACGCCTACGAAAGAAAAAGGGAAAGGAGAGGCTTTTCCCAAAAGCTTAGTATGCGATACTACGGACCTTCCCAGATCACTGACAAGATAAATGATGTCTCCTTCCGATTGAAACTGCCATATACTTGCAGGATTCACAATGCATTGCATCTGAGTCTCTTGAAACCTGTTAAGGGTGATGTGCCTGATGATGGGGAACCTGATGAGCAACCCGAAGTGGAAGAAAACGAGGAGATCCTTGTTCATGAACAGATTTTGGCACATAACGATACGAAGAAAGGTAAAGTCCGAAGGCGGTTCTTGGTTAAGTTCAAGAACTTTCCTGCATTTGATGCGAAGTGGATGGAGGAGGAGGAACTAGCAGATACTCCTCGGATTGTGAAACTTTACCTCGATGTTTTGGTTTAGCATAGTCTACTCCAAACGGAACCCAGAATTCAGCTTGGCCGGAGATCTGGTGCAGTGGGATGCACAAGAGGGGAGTCACTCCGCTCCCTTGTCAACAGATGCCTCGATTTGATACTAAAGTCACTCGATGTCTCTTTGAGCTTCAGGGATACTGAGAGCTGACAGTATTCTGCTGGATGACTTTATGAAATGGAATTCCTGATAATGATACTGATTTGTTCTTGACTTCTTTTGAGTGCAGGAACTGATAGCCGAAATGACTGCAACGTTTTGGTCTGATTGATCTCGAATAGACATGGTTGCAATAGGGGTTAGTCAATCGGACATCGATGAGGTCCCGATTGGACCTAGATGTGATTGCTAGCTACATTGCCGATAAATCATGGTCTAAGATCCGAATGAATGTTGAATGTCATGTGATGTCCTGTGATGTCATGTGATGTGACTGTCGATTTTGTACATGTGCTAGATGTGTGTTCCTAGTACGTAAGTACTAACAATCAGTGTCTGCTAAGACGGTTTATGACTTTTGTCGGTTTTGTAGGCGTAATCACGGTCGATTACAATGCTTTCAAGAGGGGGGTATTCACAAAGTGATGACGTGGCTACGGACAGCAGAAACCCTAATTTCTGCCAGAAACCCTAAAATTCCTGCAAACCCTAATTCTTGCCAAAAACCCTAATTTCCGGAAATCGCGGAGGCTATTATTAAAATATATATATATATATATAAATTGAAAATGATGAGCGACGCAAATTTTGCTTTTTCTCTACAATATGAGAAAGAGAGAGAGAGAATGCTTTTGCTTTCAAGTTTTGACTCTCTGTGGGAGAGAGAGAGAGCAATTGCTTTTGATTTGAAGCTTTTGGGGCTTTGCTTTTGGGCATCCCTTGTAACCTTTAAATTAGTGGTGAGGGCCTCACTTCTGAGAGCATCTCGACGCAAAGTCTGAGAGTGAAACCCTAGCCACTCTCTTGTACTTTGATTTGATTAATATAAAAAGAAATACCGAAAGGGGCGCCAGTCTTTGGGGCCAATATCTCTAGGCACGGAACTCCGCCGGGCCAGTGTACATCTATTGTGATCTGTGACTTGTTTCCAAATCCATCTAGCGTTTTCAACTTTCGGCATTCCGGATCAGAAAGGCAGGCCAGCGTTTTGGTTTTCAGCCATCAACACTTGCAGATGAGCCCATAGCCTCGCAGATCCTCATCATCCCTTCAGTTCAGCCATCCTTTTCCATTTCAGCCCGCAGATTTCAGATTTCAGCATCAGCGTTTTCAGTGCATCGTCATCGAGTCATCGTCATTGTCGTCCTCTCCGACACAACGTCAGTATTCAGTAGCAGATCAGCATTTTTCAGATTTCAGCAGACCAGCCCTAGCATTTTCAGTCTTCAGCACGTCCTTGTCGTCGCCATCATCATCGTCGACATCGTCGGCAAGTCCATTGCATCTAGACCTTTGTACCAGATTTGTGCAATCTAAAGCATAGACCTATCTCGCCATAGAGGGGGGCCCTTGAAGGGGGGTTTGAGAACCATCTGGTGTCGTATTCTCTCTCTCTCTCTCTCTCTCTCTCTCTCTCTCAGCACTTTCATTCACAGTAGCATTCACTTTGTTGTCATTGCACTTGCACTCTCTCTCTCTAAGAAGAACGGAAGGCTCTCCCTCCAGTAAGTAAAAACGAACCCTTGAGCAAAGTTCGGAGCACTCATCCCGAGCACTATCAACATTCACTTCCGCTGCACCTTACAGTGTCGCTCTCCTTTCTCTCTCCCTGTGCACATCTCTATTGCATTCTCTCATTCCCTCTCTCCAGGGAAAAGTAACAGGAACCATCATTCAAGCATAAACAAATCACTAACGCAAGAAAAGAATTGAAGGATTGTGGAAGTGTAAAACTAGATCTTCACCATTTCAATACCGATGCAACTGACATTGATATCACAGCTTTGAAGATTTAGCACTAATCCGCTAATCCCCAAAAAGTGTTTTTTTCTCTTGCATTTTTGGTCATGTTGGCAACCCTTCAAGGTATACTTCTGTAACAAACTTGGGCACCCCAAGTCAAGACTCTATCGCGACACAGCAGAGATTCGCTTCAAATTATTCACAATTCACAATAAAGTCGACACGGCCCTGCGTAGTTCCGTGCCAAGAGGTATTGGCCCCAAAGATTGGCGCCCCTTTCGGTATTTCTTTTTATATTAATCTGTGTGCAAAGTACAAGCGAGTCCCTAGGAACTCACACTCAGACTCTGCATCCACATACTCTGAGTAATGAGGCCCAAAAAGACCTATTTCTTGTTACAAGGGTTGCCCAAAAGCGGAACCCCAAAAACTCAAACTCAAAAGCTTCAACTCAAAAGCATTATACCCAAAAGCTGCCAAAAGTCAGCCAACGTAATTTACGAGCGTCCGTACACTACCATGTCAACAGGTCAACGAAAATTGCCGCGATCCATACGGCCTGCCACGTCAACATGTCAACGCGTTTTTCGACAATTTTCCCGCTGGCCTGCTGCCATGTCAACCTGTCAACACATTTCAGGGGTTGTGTGTGTGTCCAGGGGTCAGCCATGTCACCAATTTGTGGCATACCCCCCTCTTGAAAGAATTGTAATCGCCCTCGATTACGCATGCAAAACAGACAGAGGCCATAAACTGTCTTAATAGACACTGACTGTTAGTACCGACGCACTAAACACAACACATCTAGTACTTGTACAAATCGACAATCACATCATCGGACATCGTAGGACATCACTTGACATCACAGGACATCACATACAAATTCATTCCCAATCTCAGACCATGATTGCAATCATTTCGTCTTTCAATTCCTAGACGCAAACAAGTCAAGCACAAATCAATCATATTCAATTTCAGGAATTTTAGTTCATAAAGTCATTCAACAGAATACTAGCAGCCCATCAATATCCCTAAAACCCACAAAATCGGGGTAATCCATTGACAAAGAGCGGAGTGACTCCCCTCTTGTGCAAACCTACTGCACTAGATTCACCCATGCTGAAATCGGAGTTCTATCGGAGTAGACTATGCTAAACCGAATGCTTCAAGGTAAAGTTCCAAAATCTGAGGAGTATCTACTAGGTCCTCCTCCTCCATCCACTTCGCATCCAATGCAGGATAGTTCTTGAACTTAACCAAGAACCGCCTAATCACTTCACCTTTAATCTTTCTGTCTTTGTGTGCCAATATCTGTTCTGGAACGAGTATCTCCTCACTTTCCTCCACTTCGAGTTGCTTATCTGGCTCCCCATCATCGGGCACATTGCATTTAAAAGGCTTAAAATAGACTCACGTGAAATGCATTGTGAATCTTCCAAGTATCGGGCAACTTCAGTCTAAAGGAGACAAATTTATCTTTTCATTTATCTAGAAAGGGCCCTTTGGAAAAAGCCACTCCTTTCCCTTTTTCTTTCTTAGGCGTGCCGTCTCAAAAGGTAAGAGCACCCAATGGTCTTCCTTTAATTGCGACGATGTCGATCTGCTGCCTTCCTATGTCGTTCATGAGATTTCTCTAAAGCCTCCCAAACCTTGGCAAAATCAGTGTCCAAGTCCCTCGTGTATTGGTCCGCTTCAAAAATCTTATCCTAGGTCTGGGGAATGTTCTAATCTACCAGCTTATTCCCTTTTTACTTTCTTTCCTTGTGTCCTGGGACCTGCGAGTAGCATCTTTCACTTCCCTGTCCATTGGCAGTCAGAGTCAATCATCGAAACCCTAAGACGCACTATTATCTGATTCCTCTTTCTCTGGAATCCTTTGATGAACTTACATCTGGTTTCCTTAGTTCGTCAGAACCCTCTGATTCGCCAGAATCCTGTGATGAGCTATCATCTGGTTCCGTTCACTGGCAAACTCTTGCCTTTTTGAGATGAATACTATTATGCCCGTTGCATAAGTCAATGAGCAAGAATGCATTCCAAATCGTTACTTAGTCATGTCCCATAAGTCTCTGAATGGAGTCAAACTTCTGGTTTAAAGCACAGTCTTGAATCTCTTTAGCAAATCATAGCAAAACCGCTCAATCTGGTCTTTCAAAAGAATCTTCGACAAGTATCCCAAAACCTCTGGGCAATAGTCATCCAATGTATCTTTCTGAGTCATTTTCAAGTGATGCCAAGGCATAATGACATCTCTTGCATATCCATCGTTCTTTTCAAGTAAGATGCCGACTTTCGCTTCCTGGAATGTTTTGAGAACCACACTCTAGAGAAGGCGATGTCAAACTCTTGTTCAACTCAAGGGCTCGATGGGTGTCCTGGCCTGACTTCCTTCCTTGAACTCCTTGGTTTTCTTGTTGATCTGGTCATTGTCAAAAGAGGATGACCTCTCCTCCTCTAAACGGCTAGATGGCCTTCCATGCCTTCTAGACTTTGTTTCAAAAATATTCTTCAAAAGAATCTTGTCTTAGGTGCTTAGAAATTGAAGAAGCTTCTTAGCACCCTCGAACACTTCAAATGGCGTGTTTTCCGTGTATCTTTGTAGGCAAACTCCACCAAGGGCAAATACTTTTCCCATGTAGTCTAGTGATCTAAAGAAGAAGACTTCAAAAAATTCAAAACCATTAAATTGGCTATTTCCAAATTGCCCATCTGTCTGTGGGTGGAACGAGGACAAGAACTGCAACCACGTGCCAATGTTCTCCAAGATTGTCGTCCAAAACAACTAATAGATCGGGGATCTTTGTCCGAAACAATGGACTCAAACATGCCATATATTCGAACAATTTTGCCAAAGAATCGGGCTTAACTGTCTTCTTTACTGCAAAGCAGTGAGCCTGCTTACTGAATCTGTTGATGACCGTCGAAAGGCCATCATGCCCACTTTGTGTCTTCAGGAGATAAATGATGAAATCCATTGCAATACTTTCAGAGGGGCGGGTGAGAATGGGTAAAGGCTGTAGTAATCCCTACGCCTTATGCCTGTCAAACTTGACCTTCTGGCATACTAAACAATTGCGAACAAAGTCCTTCTCGCCCTTCTTGAGGCTCGGCCAAAAGAAGTAATGCTCCACACCTTTCAAGGTGGTGTTGATGTCGCGGTGACCCGTAAAAGGTGGACAATGGCACTCAATCAGAACCTGCTGTGTAACGCACAACATCGTTTTCTTCATCAAGTAGCCATCCCGTATGGAATATCCCGCTACTACCTCCCCTTTTTGTAGTCGAGTGAATACATCCAAAAAATCCAGATCTGTGGCGTACTGATCAACCATGTCCTCGAAGCTTCTATGATGAATCGCAAAAATAGCCAAGACTAGGGGCTTCCGAGACAAAGCATCTGCCACCAAGTTTTTTTTCCCTGAACATGGACAATCTAGAAGTAAAACTCTGACAAGATGTTAGCCCACCGCATCTGCTTTTCCGAAAGCTGCTTCTGTGACAAGAAGTAGGCTGTAGCGTAAACTCTTATGATCAGTGAAGATCGTGAAATCGGCTCCGAGTAGGTAATGTCGCCACTGAGTAAGAGCATGGATCACTGCCAATAGCTCTTTCTCATAAATCTGTGTTGTCAATTCAGGCCTTGAAAACAATCGGCTTTCATAGGCAGTCACATGGCCTTCTTGAATTAAGACCGCTCCCAGACTACGACCACAAGCATCACAATATACTTCGAATGGCTTTTGCAAGTCTAGCAAAGCCAACACTGGTCCAGTAGTCAGTTTTTTTCTTTTAAGTGTCTGAAAGGCAATCACCTCTCTGGGTCCCCACGAGAAAGCGACTCCTTTCTATGTCAAAATATGCAAAGGGGAAGCTACCCCTACAAGCTTTCGAATGAAACACCAGTAGTAAGAACAGAAGCCCAAGAAGCTTCTAATTTCATGAACATTCTTCAAGTCAAGCCAATTGGGGATAGTGTCACTTTTGACCGAATCCATCTGTACCCTTTCTATTGAGACGATGTGTCCCAAGAAATGTATCTCGGGCAAGAAAAACCCGCTCTTTTTCACATTTATAAGCAATTTATGCTTCCTCAGTGTCTGGAAAACCCACAAATGATCGGTATTCTCTGAAAATCCAAAAAGGAGTCCTGAAAGCTATCTTGTAGACGTCTCTAGGAGCAATACAGATCTGATGATAATCACTCTTCATATCAATTCGGCAAGTAGAATTCTGAAGTCTGTCGAGTATAGCATTGATCCTCGTAATGTCAAAATCTGTTCTGGTTCATTGTTTCTTTACCTTGGCTTCGGCTAACACTGTGAGGTGGCCGGTTCGGAGGTGTACTACCACGAATCAATCATGTAATCTTCACGACGTAAAGGAGGTAACTCGCTTTGTACGCCTTCAGAGAAACAGTCAACCCCTAATCCAGAAATCTTGTCGTTCTTTTTCGAGGTCAAAACATATTCGACCTTCAATCATCATTCAGTTCTCTCAAGAGAATCGAGTAAAGAAACTGAATTTCATCAAGTACAATCTCTTTGCCCTTCATTTGTCAAAGTCTCTTTCTCAGCCTGATAGTCAACCACGGCGTTGTTCTTGTCATACCAAGTGATTCCTCGAAGGACATCACACCCTTCCAAAGGCATGATATAACATTCCTTGTGTCCTAAACACCCCTGACATTGCAAACGAAGTTTGCCAATGATCGGTGTAATGGCAGCATCCCATCCGAGTGCCGCTAGAACTGCCTTTGCCTATGGCCTCAGCCTGTAGGGCGGAATTCCAAATCGAGCCGCCAATTCAAGTGAAAAAAAGTTGGCCTTGGCTCCTCCATCAAAGAAAATAAGGGCTTCGTGATCTTTAACTTCGCCCCAAGTGCGGCAAAGTTTTGTACTTTTGTTCATCTGATTCGGGTCGGGCCCCACGCAATGTGGTACCAGTTCTGCTTTCATCTTTCCTTTCTTCCGCATTCGACTACTGCTCTGTAACTCTCAAATTCCTCTTCCGGTGGTCCTTTGGTTCATCTTCTTTTCAAGAGTTCTTGTCTATCTCTCTCAACGAATACAAGTTCTGCTTTTCTGCACCCGTCTGTCCTTTCGGCTTTCCTCCTAACCTGAGAGGAGAAGCAATGGCCACACGCCATCTCGAGTAAATCGTATCAATCGAGTAATTCTTCAGGTGTTTTGCCAATCTCAGATCCCTGGAGTACTTAATCAATTTGTACACACATATGCCAATCTGCAATTGACGTTTATACTCTGTTCTGGCAAACTTGTCCGTCGAAAAAAAAATTGCCCAAATCTTCATTCTTTTCTTCAATTCCCGTGCTGGATCTTCAACTTTACTTTGCCTTCCCACTGAGAGGTGTCATCTCTTACAAATTCTTCACGAGAACCCATGTGTAATCTGGGATTCTTTATGGTTTTATGCCCTATAAGACAAAGCGATGAAGACGGGAGCGCGCACGATGCGCGACGTATGAAGGGTGGGAGTGGCTAATAAGTCAGGGGTTGGGACACGAATTTCCAAAAGTCTGCGTGTGCTGCAAAAAGGATCGGATCCTCCGCCTCTGGAATGCAGATCACGGACTCAAATGTTAAAAATACATTGTCAGCAGCCAGGGAGAAATGACGCTATGAACGTTTTCATTAAAAGCACACCAAGGTGGCAAATTTAATAGCGCTAGATTTAGAGGCTGCGATATAGAAAAGTTTAACACGAGAGTAATAAATAAACAAACGTTTCTAGCAAGTTAGCGATCAGACAGGAGAGGAAGCGCTAGATCCAGAGGGTGGCACCAGCAATAGAGAATCTCACGATGACAACCAGGTGCTCTGATACCATGTCGGAGTGTGTAGTGGAAGAGGGAGATGATGACACACAAGAGTAAAAGAAAGAGGGAAGAGAGAGACACGTGGATCAAAGAATGGCGAACTTTGTAAATGATACAAGATAAAGGACAGAGAGCCCCCCTAGGCCACATACATAGTGATCCGTGGCAAAGTCAGGCCAATATCTCTGTCTAATACCTCGACCAAAAATAAAACCCTCATCCTAATAACAATAATAAAAAAGGCCAAAATAGGCATGTACTCCAAATTAGATCAACTGTTGTAAGACTGTATATTGATGCAAGGTTGGGCAAATATCACCATGACCAAAAATAAAACCCTCATCCTAAAAATAATGAAAATGGCCAAAATAAGCCTGAGATAGGCAAAGTGCTGGTGCAAACCCTAAACGTGCCTGAGATCCCCTCCCAACAAGTGTATGAATGGCCAACCCACAACCAAGGGCCAATGCACATGTGGTGAGACGCCTATAAACCAGAGGAAAAGCAATTGAAAGGTGAACACAACACTCCAACATAGCTCAAGTCAGCTACATAGGAATGAGCCACACAAGGCCGGCAGGCAGCACAGCAACAAAGAAGCCCTCTCTCCCTAACCCTAGGTAGAAAGCCAGGGAAATGAACCTCCAAAACTCTAACCACAAGTACTCCAAATTAGATCAACCTCTATAAAACTGTTTATTGATATCATGAGTTAACAAACTATGCATTATAAGAATGCCCAATCAAAAGCTGCAAATATATCAACCTCTAAGAAATCTGCTTGTCACTCGTGAATTAAGAAACTATGTTTGTTATGCACAGTAGAACCATGCACAATGCACCATACCAGGCAACGTCATAAAACCAAAATCCTACCTTGAAGTTTCTTGCCGTTGTGATGTCCTTGAAGGAACATGCTTCACATGTCTCCCTTGCACAGGAATTTTCAAAGTTTGATGAGCAAACATGTGCAGATCTGTGGCCAACCCATTAGCTCGCTTAACATCTGCAACCTAGCAAGAAAATGGCTTTGTCTATTTAGGTCTGCCATGTATAGCTGAATGTTAAATCTTACCCTGATTACAAATTGGACAATGAGTCTATCAAAGTGACTGAGCAGGTCCTGATCCTAGAACTTAAGGAGATAAAAATACCTTTAGTATACTAGATTAAGACAAACATAAAAACACACAACCAAGATGCAAAGAAACTGGGGAAAATGATCAATTCTACGGTAAGTTGCATGAGACTTTCTCATGCATCAACTACTGATTCTGTTTTCCAAAATGCCAGCTGAGGTTGTCCAAGCTCAGTCGGACATTGATAAACACATGGTGAGAAGAACTAGACCACCTGGTGAAAGACCAATAGTGGTAGCGCTCCTGTTGTGCTCAACTAAATGATGCCTCTTACTGAGCTCAATCCTTGTGTTAGATGATTTACATGTGCAAAAACAAGGAAGTTGCCGACAAGCTAGAAAAGATGCTTTCAAACAATCACCTCAACTCCATATTTGATGGCAACACCAGCTAAGGTATCATGATTGGAGACACGATGTTCTAAGTAGTCCTTGCCATCACATGACTCATCTGCAGCAGCGTCTCTGCTAGATGAAGAAAACGGCCCATCCCGCCGCATCGTCACCCTTATTAACGATCGGATCGGGTGTGCATCACCATAGCCTGAGCTCCATGTCCCGCTAATGGAGAAATTTCTGATAGCGATCAGAGCTCTCGAACGTCGTTTGATCTCTTGGAGGGAATGTGCGTCTGTGCCACCGCGCGTTGGAGAGAGAGTTCTTTTCTGATCGTTCTATGCAACTGCATTGAGATTCTGGATACTAAATGCATAAAGCGCGTAGTAAACAATTAGGAAAATGGGGCCAAAAAAATAAGACGTGTCGTCATCCCCTAACTCACCACATTAGGCTTACTTCTTGGGTCATGGCAACTCGCAAGTCGGGGAGGGGGGGGGGGACAAATCTCTCTCTCTCTCTCTCTCTCTCTCTCTCTTTTTTCGTGCAGAAAAAGTGGTTGTATCGTGTGTACAAAAACAGTGCTCAATGACCTATCATTCGAGAGGATGTACAAGACGATGGGAAGTACAAGATGTCTGCTATGGATAAATCATGGTGGCAAGTAGGAGGAATGAAGAATAAACCACTAAGGAGGTGCATAATGCCATGTGATATGGTCGCTATCCAAATTGAAACGATTTGAAGATCTCGCCCATGTCCTAACAAAAGAATATCTACATCGCTCTACTATCGTGGGGGAGCCAGCGAAAGTATCCCCGAGCTATGAAAAGTATGCAACAACTGAATCGAAATGGCTATCAATGTATCAGTGTTGGTGAAGACTATGAGCACAATGGGTCGTCCATGGGGTCCTTAATATGATGCTGCAAATTGTAATAAAACTACATCTCTCACATGATAGTCAGATTGATCTGGAATCATGCATAGAATACCATGTCTAAACCCCAAAGATGTAAGTATGAAAACCGGACCTGTGGGAGAGCCCTGACAGAGAGTTTGTGGCCCTGGAAATCGCAAAATCCATACAAGTGTCCCCCACGTTCCATCATGAATCCCCACTATAATAAGCAAGCAAGCCCTCCACATTGGAAAAAATGGAATAAAGACTCTTGTTGTAAAGCGCATCACTGGCAAGTCAGCTCATGACCAAAATGCTCAGTTCAACTGTCCACAGGCAATCTTGTATGTACAATCATCAACATGAAATAGCATATTCGATGGCTCACCCTCATACTCCATTTGCATGACCAAAACTATAGTTCAAAAACACGAGAGATGGGCTGATCTATTCAAATCTCTGCATATCATAGACAAGGAGGAGGATTTTGTGCCCTCGGGAGAATCCACCTCCCAATGGAAACTCTCTCTCTCTCTCTCTCGCTCTCTCTCTCTCTCTCTCTCTCTCTCTCTCTCTCTCTCTCTCTCTCTCTCTCTCTCTCTCTCAAGAGGTCTTCAGTTAAGTGTCATCGAGTAAGTATAGGAGGTTTCTTTGGAATATTTATCCCGACAATGTAGCTCTTATTGGTTTATATTCCAAGTCATGGTAGAACTATGATGTAACTGCTATAGGTCGTTTTCACCTCTTGAATACATTGAATGTACATCTCTCTCTCTCTCTCTCTCTCTCTCTCTCTCTCTCTCTCTCTCTCTCTCTCTCTCTCTCTCTCTCTCTCTCTCTCTCTAGTGCAACCGTTTTTTGACCTAGTAGACATCAACTCACTCTTTTGATCATAACTTCTTCAATCAAACTCCAATTTGGGTGATCAATAGCCTCAATCAAAGAGAAAGGCACCCTCTACGCATTGGTATAAAGACCCAAAAAAATAGAGTTATGGAAGGCGTTTTTGTAGTAGCATTTTTAAAAGTGAGCAGGTTCAAAAAAGTTGACTCTCATCTCTTATTTTACATATAATGTCTTCCGGCACTCGCAAGGGTTTTTCTTCTTCAACAAGGTCCATAACCATTGTAGAAAATGATCCAAAATCTCCTAAGTTTGGAGATAGCAACACAACCACTCAACCAACGACATCGGAAACCATGATCATGGCATACTCAGTATTGTTGCAAGAGACCGTAAACAAACAAGGTGAAGACTTACTGGCACTTGCAATGGAGAATGGCATGCTAAGGGTTCTTGTGGTTGAGAATGAGAATCTCAAGAGGAGACTTGAGATACAAACAACACGTTTGATGCGACTTGAAGAGGAAGTCAAGGAATGTAAACTCTCTCTTGTGGACTTGAATGTTTTGAAGGAGCGCATGAGCAAAGTAGAGCATGACCATGTATTGAAAGAGGAGAAATTTGACACATTGAGTCGAGATGTATACGACATAAAAAATGTATGCACAAACAAGTCTTGGGCTGATGTATGTGGTAGCAATGTGGTTCCTAATTCCTCCCTCATGTAAGCTATGGCTGAAACAAAGAATGTTGAGAATGTGGATGTGGAGGAGTTGAAGGAACGGGAGCGACGTTCCAAGAACATTGTTATTCGTGGAATTCCCGAAGAGAAGTTAGAAACACCTCCTTCTCTTGCCATTATTATCGAAGATTTTTTCAAAACCCACTTTGGGATGTCCAAAGTTATGGTTTATGGAGCACATAGAGTGGGTAAGCAAGGAGCTCCTTGCTCGGGAGAACGGCCAATTGTATGCACCATGCCAGATGAGACCAAATGAAAGATTATCCCTGATAATAGTTGGATCTATTTGAGTGATACAAAATGTTTTGAATGTGAAGATTGTACTATTAAGAAACAAAATATGCGTCCCAAGGCATATGAGGAAAAGAATAAGAAAACCAAGGAGATCTCTCACGAAGAAAATGTGTCAAGGAGGAGGCAAGTCCCTCGAGCAAATAGGGATGCACGACCTATGACACCGAATTACAATTGAAAATATGCTTTTGGAATTGCAATGGTGGATACCCATGAAATGTGGTGGTTGGCATTGATGAACTAACAAGTAAAGTCGATGTTGTATTTCTTGTTGAAACTTTGGAGCATGATAGACAAAGGATTAATGGCTTTACAATGTACATTCGTTGATGAACTAACAAGTAAAGTCGATGTTGTATTTCTTGTTGAAACTTGGGAGCATGATAGACAAAGGATTAACAGCTTCGAGGATTACAATGTACATTCATTGATGTGGTCAAAGAATCTCAAGCAACGAAGAGGGTAAGGAGCAGTAGCATGTATGGTTAAGAAAGGATTGAAAGATTTTGTATCAATTGTGAAAGATGACAAGTACAAACGTTATGTATGGTTGAAAATTGTGACACCAAAAAGAGCACCCATTTTTGTAGCCGGTTGCTACATTCCTCATCACGATTCCCCCTTCTATGCTTGCATGGATAGAGATCAGCCATTTTTAATGGATGAGAAAGAGTCCGGATCACTATGGAAAGTTACTTTACACATATGTAATAGCATGGGATGCTCATTGCCAATGGGAAGAGAAGTTATCACTATGTATGGATTTCAAACGGGCACCAATGTACATTGAAATGGTTGAGCAAAAGTTATGGATGACAAAGCTTCAATATGATGCACCATTGGAAACTAAATGGGAAGCTTTCAAAAAAGTTATTTGTTCTTGTGCCGAAGAATGCTTTGCCATAAAGCATCTCCATGGTATCAACAAAGATAGATCACGCAAAAGGTGGTTTGATAAAGAATGTCAAGATGCTCGAAAATCCTTGATAAAGCTTGATGCAACTATGGACAAAGACAACTATCAAATTCATTTGCATACATACAAGGCATTGATTCAAAATAAGAGAAGAAGATTGAAAGTAAAACAACAAGTTTTTCAAGGCACGTGCATGTGGAAGATTTTGGAGAAACTTGAGGGGCAAGCTGGTTGAGAATTTTGGTAACTTGATTCTTGTGGATATGTACACACATTGTAGGCGATTATATGAGCAACCAAATGCTGAAAAAATGCTATTTTATCCTTCACTCCCATGTGTGCCCTCTTTTTTTACTATTGACGATGCATGCGGTGGGCTTGAAAAGTTGGCCACTCGCAAAGCGGGAGATTTTCAAAGTATCAAGCCAGAGATGATCAACTGGATGGGAGATTTTACCCATGAGTGGATGTGTGATATGTTCAACCTTGCACTTCAACATGGTATGTCTTATGATTGGAGTACTAATTGGGTCAAGCCTTTGCATAAAGGAGGGGATGTGAAGAATGTAAACAACTACCCGTGGACTATAATGATTGGGTCTCTTATGGAAAAGTTGTTTGGGTGAATAATGGAGATGAAATTGAGTGATTGGGCTGAAGAGAATGACAAGCGTGCAAAAGGACATTTCGTCGATGCCATAGCAACATGGATCATCTTGTCACTCTTCGTGTTCTCATGGAAGAAAGTCGGTTGAAAGGCAAGCAATTGTATTGTTGTTTTGTGGACTTTAAGAAAGCCTTTGACATGATTCCACGTAACAATTTGTAGAGAAGGATGGAAGAAGTCCAAGTGCCAAGTGAGTTTATGATTGCGGTTTCTCGAATCTATGAGAAGGTAATGTGTCAATTGTGCATGGGAAGAGGAATTTCAAAAAAATTTGTAAGCATTATTGGGATTAAACAAGGACGTCCGTTGTCACCAACTCTCTTTGGTCTATACATCGATCAATTGGAACAAATGGTATTCAACTTTATGCAAGAAGAAGGCATTGAAGAGGTCACTATTTGCAATGCGGTAATCATGCTTTTGTTGTATGCGGATGATGTAGTGCTTCTAGCACACACTTTAGAAGATGCACAAAAGCTTATGGTTGTCTTGAGAACTTTTGCTTGCATAATCCTCCTAATTCTTGAGTCGAGATCTCTTCCAATTGAGTTTATGGTCATGGAAAGGGTTGTGGAGTACATGATAAAGATGCGTCAAAACCCCTCACATCGACTTCCTACAATTGCATGGGAAGCAAGCAAAAAAGTTCAAAAGACACATAAAAGCAAGATCCTGAGCAAGGGATGGATGCAATAAAGAAGCGGTTTGGGAGATGGGATGCATTACACTTGCTACATGATGCTTCAATTGACTCCCAAGAGAATGAAGCTTTTCTACAACGCCAATGTATTACGGCTTGAAATTAGAAATCCAGTGGGTTATGCTTCATACATTACACCACCCATATTTCCCCCAAGTACAAAACCATGTTCTTCACTGAAAGAGGAAACCGTACTCACACATACATGCTTAACCCTATCCCCTTATCGATGATATGCACCATTGCAGCCATTCGATGTGAGACAGGGTGTTGGGGCAATGGAGAAGAGTCAAATTGATTGTGCACATTATGCTTACTGAAAGTTCGAGAGTCTGAGTACCACACACTACTAGAGTGCTCAGCTTTTGGTCACATCCGAACTTTATTTTCTCACATTTTAAGCCATGACTTAGACCTACACAATTTCCTCTCCCAGCCACAGTGTGGCCTCTCCATTCCGGGTCTCATTACCACAATTTTGAAGCATCGAGAGTCACTCATCAGCCATACACATAATACATCACATGTAACTTTGGTCCCATAGGTCATATTTGACCTTCGAGGACGATAATAAAATCTCTCTCTCTCTCTCTCTCTCTCTCTCTCTCTCTCTCTCTCTCTCTCTCTCTCTCTCTCTCTCTCTCTCTCTCTCTCTCTCTCTCTCTGTGTGTGTGTGTGTGTGTGTGTATCACATTTTTCTAGTAGTAGGTGTCACCACATTTAATTCTTGGTGAGTCTAAATTACTTTGAAAATAATATAAAGTTATTTTGATTATTAAAAAGTATGTTAGAGTGATCAAAGTGAAAATCTAGTGCGGGACAAGTAATTTTTTCTCTTTATCTTAGAGAGAGAAAATAAAACATTAAATAGCTTTAGCTTGCTTTATGCATAAATTCACTTTAGCTAGGTTACATTTTTAGGTGCATAACCAAGCACCATTTCCACATATATATTCAAACTAGCATGCTTATAACCAACATTAAGGAAAAGAGTATTAAAAAGAGAGGACACAAAACTGAGGGCTAGATTTCCTAAGGCCAAGTTCTCCCCCCCCCCCTCAAAGGGCTTTTCATTACCCGTGCTCTTGCAGCTCTTTACAACAAAGAGAAGCTTGAGTATAATATCTCCATGATCCTAGCAACTTAGTTGCTTCCTTAATTATCATTTGTCATTCTCCTCCTCTATAAAGCATCAATGAATGCTCAGTTTAGGTATATAGCAAAGAAAGAGATTGACCTTGACAAGAAGAAGCTCCATTGCATAGTAGTATAAGGAATCCTAGTAGAGGCTCCCAAAATTTAGGAAGAAGCTCCATTGCATAGTAGTATAAGGAATTCTAGTAGAGGCTTCTGAAATTTAGGAAGTCTTTGATTATCCCATTAGAGGACCTCTCTAATCTCAAAATTAGCTCTTGGTTTCTTTCTACAAAGTTTTAGAGCTTGAAAAGAGCTAAGTTTTAATTAACAAAGTTTTGTAATCCAATCTTATATAACGAAGTTATGTTCGATTTAGTGAAGATTACTTTCTCTTCTCCCTTTTTAGAAATTACAGCTTTGATTTTATCGGAGTAGGTGGAAGAGTCCATAGTATGGGAGTTTAAGTGTGATGGTTTAGCCACTTTGAGATCTTTTAAGAGGCATATGAACTTCCTAGGCCCTCATGTAAATCCACATGCCCTTTTACGCACTTTGCCTCCAGTTCTCACTCATTGTAAGCCGTATTTTGTCATTTTGAGTCTTGTAGAATTCTTGTGAGATCTTAGGAGATTTTTTCATGCACTTATAAAGTGGCATTCATGTTTTGGTGCTTCCTTAGCCGTGAGTGCACTTATAAAGTGGCATTCATCTTTTGGTGCTTCCTTAGTCATGAGAGCACTTCTAAAGTGGCATTCATCTTTTGGTGCTTCCTTAGTCATGAGAGCACTTCTAAAGTGGCATTCATCTTTTGGTGCTTCCTTAGCCATACGTGCACTTTCTTGCATATATCATTTTTCTTTGATGTATGCTTTCTTGTGCTTTTTCTCTATGATATAGTCATTTCTAGAGAAAAAGGCCATGGTAAGGCTTAAAATTCATCAAAATTGAATTTTGATGGCATGTCCCTCCCTTGAAATCATAGTAGTCCTTTACTATGCATGGATCAAGGAGAAGGTAGTTCACTTTTTTTTAATATCCACATTTAATACTTTCCTTAGGCTAGATTGCAAATCTAAAAATAGTTTTAGTGACGTTGTCGAGAAGTTTTCCATCTTGCCAGGAAGGCATCGAACCTCTTGCTGTGAGAATTTGTGAGTAAACTCCAAAGACTATATGAAGGAGTTATGCCATAGATGCCATGGAGCCTAGAGCTTGGTAGGGAGTGCAATCAAAGAAGTATCATTCTCTCTCTCTTGCATACACACACACATAGAAAGAACACAAAAGAGAGAATCAAAACAACGCAAAGATGAAAACACCAAGGCTTTGGTTGTATCTTATCATGGGTAGATGAAAGGGTTAATGCATGAGTTAATGGCATTCTAACTTTGCCGACCAAACAAGCTACCGATTGCTCTTTCAAATTGTAATTGCTTACTATGATATATATATGTTTCTTCTAGTGATTGGAGTTAATCACGTGTACTAATCCTCTTGGACCATAGCAAAATAACTATACTTATATCAAAAGAAAAGTTAGAGTCTAGAAGGGGTAGTACAATGGGATATTTCACTAAGCCTTTCTAAACCAAAGAGAAACACTACACGTTGTTGAAAGTGGATCTTACGACTAATTTGTATGTTAATTGTAAGAGATCATCCAGAAAGGAAATGAAAGAAACTCACATCATGTGGATTGTCATTATTCATCTAAGATATTTTTAGTATGTGCAAAATGTAGATATGAGAAAAGTAAAAAGGAGAGAATTTTCACTCCCAACCCCTATTCTTGCCCTCAAGGAATAAGAATACAGCGGGCAGAGATGTACATGTAGCAAGGAGAACCTAGAGCTCATAGAGAGACAAGCTTCTAAAGAGTGAGAAAGATTTGTGAGAGTGTTTGTATGTGAAGATATGGCTACTCATCTTGTGTATTAGCATAGCCTTCCAAGAAGGTTGCTCGTTGCTTTGGTGGAGTGTTGTTGCTTGAATGTCTTCAATAAAAACAATTAGGACACAAAAGAGATGGAGATAGGGATAGAGATATAAGTAGTAGAGATAGGGGTCTGGGTGTTTATAGAATTAGAAGTGGATAATCCGTAGGTTTGGGAATATATTTGGAGATAGAGATAGAGATATAGTTTGGACAAGAGATGAAAAACAAACCAACAAAATCACAAAGAAAATTGCACCTTATTTGACAAACCCTTTAGGTTATTTTTTATCAGTTTGATGGAGAGAGAAGGAGAGGGAAGACTTCAAGCCTTGATTAATGCACCAAACTGGGAGATTGTTAAGTATGGAGCCTGATTTAATCCTTGTAATTTTTACCCCTTGTAATTTTTAGTAGTTAAAATGCACATTTGTAAGGTCATATTATGAGAAGAAGCCATCGTGCATAAGAAAAATCACTCGTCAGAAATCACAAAATTCACGGCAGTCTCAATTAGAATATTCCTTTTCGTCGGAATATTACGGCCAAAAAGTGGTCAAAAAACGGCCAGTCGATTTTGGTGGTCGGTAGTCAAAAGTTAATGGCCGGTGGCTAGTGGCCGATTTCAAGATGGTCTTGTCTTCTCAAGGGCGACCACACATGGGCACATTAGAAAGTCCACGTTGTCGTGCCGCTCTACTTCCATGACAAGAAAATGAGCAAAGGAATGTCGATCAAGAGTATTTGAATCCTGCATGGTTAATCAACAATTATAAGGGCTTGCTGACAAGCCATTTTAAGCTGAAAGAGTGCCAAATGCGGCTCTAAGGGTCAGAAGATGCCTTGGCAATGATAAACAGTGAGTATTCTTGAAGTGGTCATAGCTGGGATTTTATTAATCCAAGTTGAAGTACTCAAAAAGCTCTACATGCTTATCTTTACGGCTCGTCAATCGGAGCTACGGGTAAGAAGTTATGACAATTTTAAGTTGAGTCGATAGCAGATCTCTACCGGATTGAGCACCTGCTGATAAAAGGTCAAAGGTGATAGGAATGCATGAGTCCGAAGTGCTCACTTTTAGGAGCATGTCGGTCTTTTCAGTTCGTCAATCGGGGTTTCAGTTGGCAAGATATGGCCAATTTAAGTATCACCGGGGGCCGGGTTCGAACCGCCTTGGTCAGCTCGATCGAAGTGCTATCTGGGAATTTTTGACATTGACCAAGTTTCGGGATGTCATGCAGCAATGGTTTGATTGATATGTTGAGCCTGACAAGAATTATGTACTAGAGTTTGCTTATAGTAGGAAATTTCCAACACAACTATGGCTTAAGTAAATACGAAGTCGAGGGTTTTTGCGTCTTAATGGTTTGCGGAAAGGTCTGCAACACTAAAATGAGAAATAAAATTCATGATGATACTGTCATTATAAAACCAGTTTTCGTGCTTGGCAATGCGGTGCCTGGAAATGATGCACCAATATGTATGCTTAATGGGTGTCAACCCAAAGCAAAGCCGCCCAATGAAGGAAGATATACTCCTTGGCAATGCCTTGGTTGGTATGTATGCTTAATGTGGGGCCTTAATGAAGCTTAGAGACCGAGGGAAGCTTAGCCGAGGACAAACCGATATCTATGTCAAATGTGGTGTCCTCCCTTATGGAGCCAAGGCCGCCCACTAAACCAAGGCCGGCCACTTGGACGTTGCCCGCCCACTTGCTAAAGGGAAAGGGGCAACCCTAAATTTTAAGGGGCTTAAGTGTGAAGGGAAGCAAGAAAAAGAGAGACATGGCATGCAGTCAGGGGCATAGGCAGCGAGACGGAGAAGAAGTGCTCGGCCCGGGCGCTATGAGGCTCTGATGGCGCCGAACAAGAAGCGAAAGATGACCAGTGGAGCGTTGCGATGCTTTTTGGTGCTACCCGCGCTGGATTCGGTGCTGGTCCAGATTCGGCCTTGCCACGTCATCAAGAGCCCCTTCCCATTAGCGATATCGCTAATGGGATGCCGGGAATAGAAAGGGGAATTTTTCACCATGCAAGCTATAAAAAGAACATCTTATAGCTCTCTCAACAGGGTGAGTTCTCCTCCTCCTCATACCTTCAAGCCGATGCTAATCCTCCTCATACCTTCAAGCCGAGGCTAATCCTCCTCATACCTTCAAGCCGATGCTAATCCTCCTCATGGCTTCAAGCTCCTTAAGCTCAAAACCTTCTTAATAAACGAGAGCTCTCAAGCTCCTGAAGCGGGGAAAGCCTTCTCCTCATTTCATTCTGAGCACTCTCTATCCGAGAAAGAATAAGAAGTTCTTAAGCTTTCATTAGCCTAATCGAAACCTCATAAGCCATCTTTAATCCGCTCTTAACCTCGTACACCATAAAAACCCTATCAAATCCTCAAGCTTAAGCTCATAATCTTCCAATAACCTACTCTCTAAGCTCTCTTAAGCCGGATTAAGCCTATTAACTCGAAGCCATACGCCAAGATCTGATATCAAGCCTAATCTCAATTCATTAGCCAAGCCTAATCTCTCGAGCTAGTTTTCGACAAGGCATGCAAGCAAGGAAGTTGGAGGTCGAAGCTTGAGCAAAATCTTGTTTAGGATTAAAGCAAGTAAGGATTAAAGCTTTAATCGAATCTTGATTAGCACCTGGTTTAAGCGAGGATTCATCTTGTAAGGAGCATTAAGCCTCCATTAACGATTGATTAATGATGACTACTGTGGATTAACTGGAATTAAGAGTACTGTTTGTTTTGAGCTATGTCTTGTTAATTGTCCCTGTTGCATCTCTTTTCCCCACACCTCTCACAGCCAGGGGCCCGGTGCCTTCCCGGCTCACCTTTCGCACAATTATCCCCCGATAACGTCGGGACTTGTCAACACAAGGGCGGCTACACACAACTGTCTCGCATGAGAGGCAACCCTTTTGGCCTATAAAAGGTGGCCTCTTCTACAAAAAAAATTTGGATTTGTGAAGCATTGTGGTGCATTGTGAAGGTGATGTGAGGTGGTCAGAGTGAAGCAAGGTGGGAGATCCAAAAGGGTATAATCCCTTTGTAACCTACTTCTTATTTGAATTACTAAAGCCATCGAGTGACTGCTTTCCCGTGGATGTAGCCCACATTGGGTGAACCACGTATATCGTGTGCTCTCTCTCTCTCTCTCTACTCTATAATCTCTCATGTGAAAAATTATCTCTCTCCATTAAGTAAACTACTCTAATATCTACTTAGCTACACCCTATTTCCTAACAATTGGTATTAGAGCAAGGTTTCTCATAGCTAAAGTATCTCAAATTAAGGATTCCTTGAGTTGAGTGGGAGTAATAGCAGAGGAAGGGAAGCTCAAGATCGATAAGTTCAATGGCAAGAACTACCAACATTGGAAGGTGCAGATTGAAGACTATCTCTACCAGAAGGACCTTTATTTGTCACTAGGCGGTCTTGCAAAGTAACCCGCAACAATGGCAGATGAAGCATGGATTGTCCTTGACCGAAAGGAATTAGGAACAATTCGGCTAAGCTTGGCGTTGTGAGCGGGATGAAAACACACACAACGCCTCTATAACGACCCGACACACACTCTTGGGAAGATACACACACACACACACACACACACACACACACTATGGGGCACCACTCGCTTACACAACACACCTGGCCGAGACAGGGAACACACCTATGGAGTGAGAGGAGAGAGACGATCCGTTTACCCACTCCACCCAGAGAGATACACACACACACACACCCAAAAAAATTAGCTCAAAACGGGAGAATTTCTGATGTTATACAAATGAGCTTGGGCCAACACCAATGGGGCAAATAGCTCACACAATATGGGTAAAATAAGCCAGATACAATCACAAACTGGAGCAGAAGCTTCGATCATAGGAGAAACTTACACAGCAAAAAAAAAAGAAAAAGAGTGAGAAATTTGGCAAAATGGACAGCGCCATCGCGTCCGGAACGGCCCAAAACCCCAGTCTACTATGTCAAAGTGCTCAAATCCAACCTCGGATAAGCAGTTTACGGCCAAAACAGGCTCCAAAAACCCAAAAAACACACTTGCGGCTGTTCCTCCTCTCTTCTCCACGTTTTTTCTGGTCTTCTCTCAGTTTTTTTGAGTTCCCACACTTAGCTTTATTAGTTGGGCACCCTTGGCCTTTTAGATGACCTCAAACGGACCTCGAACAGGCCAAAAACTGACCTCGCAGTGCATAGTTGTCACCCTGTTGCATCCATACGCACACCTGGCACTCATTTCTTTTCAATAATGCGTCTCGCAACCACGTGAAGTGGCCCCAAAAAGTGGTCCTAATGATGATCTTTCTGCATAACTCTCACAAGAAAACACCACTTTGTGTCCGTATTCATCCACGTGCAAATATTGACCCCGTTCGCCCTCCTGACACCACTAGATGCCATCTGACGCACCTGCTTACCTCGTGTCGTCGGCCCGCGGATAGCTTCCTTGAGAAGTTTTACGCGCTATAAACTCCTCATTATTGTAGAAGAAACATACTGGTACTGGTAATAGTGAAAATCGATGCACTATGTACATGTTGTCCTACCTGTACACATGTGGGTCCCACGTAACCACCTGGCTATGGAAATTGGGCAATCCTTTATTCGATGCACCATGCATGTGTATGTACATATGCGCAATCCCTTGCTCCAAAAAACTCCTGACATAATTTGCCCATCCCCTAGTAGCGGCAAAGAGAGATATGAGACTCGATGCACCATGCATGTGTATGTACATATGCGCAATCCCTTGCTCCAAAAAACTCCTGACATAATTTGCCCATCCCCTAGCCTGCTAGATCATTCATGATCAGCAGCGGCAAAGAGAGATATGAGACTCGCCGCATCATAGGTCTCCTCATCCCTCACCAACACTGCTTGATCCACAGACAGCTCATCTTGCTCCACCATCATCAATCTAGCATGATACAATTTAAGACGCAATCCATTTACCCTTGACTTATGTAGAACACCATCCAGGTTAGCCAGCTGATATGTGCCATTTGGAAAACACTCCACTACCTTGAAAGGGCCTTCCCACTTAATTTGAAACTTCTTTTGGAAGGTGTTGTCCAGCTCACTGTTGTAGCGCAAAACCAAGTCATGCTTCTTGATACCCTTACTTTTGACCTTTTCATTTATCTTTGCCAAAGCCTTATCCTGCATCTGCCCATAATGCTCCAATGCACTCATCCTATCCAATTGGACCTCTTGTAACTGCAAGAGCCTCTCTTTGAATGCATCACTAGGCGGCCCAAGCAACTTCGCTAACATCTTGACCGCAGGCAACTCTACCGCCACAGGCAATAGTGCTTCCTTTCCATACACCAAATGAAATGGAGTAAACCCTGTACCTGTCTTCACTGAAGTACGGTAAGCCCATAATGCACTAGGAAATTCCAAATCCCAATTCTTTCCTTGGTGCTCTGTCACTTTAGAAAGAATTTGTACCAACTCACCATTGAATCTTTCATTTAAGCCATTACACTACGGGTAATAAGGAGTGGTATGCTGGTGCCTAATCTTCATCTTTGTGCATAAGAAGTCTAGCAGTTTAGCTCTAAATCCTGGCCCCTTATCTGAAAGTAGCTCTAATGGCACCCCAAACTTGCAACATATTTCATCATACACAAATTTTGCCACATCCTTTGCAGTGATCTGTTTTACTTCTATAGCCTGTGCCCATCTAGAAAGATAGTCCACTGCCGTCAAAATATAGCTTTTGCCCCTGCTTGTGATAGGTAACGGGCCTATTGCATCAATCCCCCACTTTTCAAACACATCAAACGCCATAATGGTTTTTCGTAGCTCTGGCTTCAACACTCTCTTCCCAAATGCTTGACACCTATTGCAAGACCTACACCAATGGTGAACATCCTTGTGCAAACTAGGCCATACATACCCCTCTTGCAAAATCTTATGCAAGGTGATCTTTAGAGCAAAATGGCCACCACATGCGCCTTCATGATTCTCTTCCAACACTCTGTAAAGCTCCTCCCGCCAAGGTACATGTCTCAACATGAGATCAGCCCCTTTCATGTATAAGAAATCACCAATCAATTTGTACCTGTATGCTCTACGCACAAAGCCATACTTCTTAGACTTCTGAATCTCCTTTGGAATGATTCCTGTTAGAAAAAACTCCTCTTCTTGAGCCAAACTTTCCCGGCCATGATAAAGAGGTAAAGTGGTCCTCAACACAAATAGCTCCCCAATCATGCTTTGAGCTGCTTCATGTGCCTCTCCATTTAGAGCACGTTCAATGTGTCTGATGCTCCATGCTTCGAACTTTTTTAACAGGCCTTTAATTCTAAAGCACGTTTCCTTAAATGAGGTGTTCTTACTCTTCCACACACCCAGCACTTGCTTCACCACTAACAAGGCATCACCTTTTATGCTCAACCTTCGAACCCCATGCTTCAAACAAATGTGTAATCCGGCTTCCAGAGTAGCATATTCAGCCTCATTGTTACTATGAGCATCCAATTTGAACCCTCTCTTGCATTCTAGCTTCCCCTCTGGATCATAAAGTGCTATACCCCCTGAAGCTACATCATGGCTCTTTATGTATGAACCATCAAAGAACAACACATGTGCATTGCTGATATGTGGCACTTCTTCAACTACCTTTCTCACCACCTCTTCCTTAACAATAAGGGGATTCTCCTTGTAGGTCAACAAATCAGCTAGGGTAGCCCTTGTACTATCTTCCACTAGAAAAAAGAACTCAAACTCCTGCAGCTCAATTACCCATTTCTTCACCACATTTGACATGTTAGTACCATTAATTAACTGTGGCAAAAAGGAATAACTCGTCAAGAAAACAAAAGGCTGTGGTAGCAAATAACTGTGGTAGCAAGTAATGACGAAATCGTCGACAAGCAAATATTACACTGGCCATCACTAGCTCTACTTCCGAGGACTTTCTCTCCGCTACAACCTTCACTCGGCTTGCACAATACACTGGCCTCATATAATGGCCGCCCTTCCCCTTTTGCAATAGCATGGATCCAATGGCATCATCCCCTACTGAGGGATTTACATAAAAAACTTTCTCCCAATCAGGAGCGTGCATGGCTGACAACCCCCCTAACACCTCTTTCACCTCTTGAAACACTTCTTCACACTTGTCATTCCATTGCAATGGATCATGCTTTGCCACTTGTTGTAATGGATAAAGAATCTGAGAAGACAATGGAATAAACCTTGCCATGTACTTCACTTTGTGTATAAAGGTTGCCAATTGCTTCGTACTCGTAGGTGATGGAAGAAGAATAATAGACTTAACCTTGTCTGGATCAGCCTCAATGCCATTTTCTGACACCATGTGGCCCAATAACTTCACCCTTGGCTGTGCTAGATGACATTTCTTTGGATTTAGTTGTCCTCCACATTCATCATATCGAGCCAATACCATCTGCAGCTTCTCATGGTGTTCAGCCCTACTGCTATAAACACAGAAGTCATCCATAAAAGCTTTAACACAACTACCAATGAATGGTTCCAATACCCAATTTGCTCTCTCTTGATAGAAAGATGGTCCATTTGACGACCCAAACGGCAATACTGTGTAACAATAACAGCCCCATGGCGTAATGAAAGTTATCTTTGTGCGGTCTTTAAGAGCAATCTTCAATTGAAAATAGCCTGAAAAACCATCACACACACTGTACCTCTCATAACCTGCCACTGAATCCAAGATCTGATCGATGAATGGAAGAGGATATGGGTTCTTCTTAGTGGCTGTGTTTAAGGGTTTAAAATCTACACAAATTCTCCACTTCCCATCCTTCTTTGGACTGACTACAACTGGACTCACCCATTCTGTGGTCTCCACAGGGACTATGAACCCTGCCTTCAATAACTTGTCCACCTCTTCTCTCAAGGCTTCCATTTGCTCTTGACCCATCCTTCTTAGCCTTTGCCGCACTGGCTTAGCACCTTCTTTCAACTCTTTATGCATCTCTTCGCCCTTGAACCCTCTGATCTCTTCATATGAAGTAATGAACAAATCAGGAAAACTAGCCAGCATGTGCAGATATATATCCTTCTCCATAGCTGAGAGGTCTCCACTGAACATTTGTGTCAACAATTCCTGCTTCTTTGACAACTCAACCTTGGTTTGCATCAGCCCTTTAATCACTTCATAAGGCCCTTCACTTTCATCTTCAACCTCATTCGCAAATGCAACTAAACCAAACTCCTGGATTTCTTTGTCCATGAAAAGAAATGCAACATCAACATCCTCATCGCTGCTGGTAGTGCTATCACTGTCCTCATCTGTCACCGTGGAAGAGTCTTCATCACTAGACTCATCCTCATCTTCATAAAGCTCCTGTAATCGTTTCCTTGTGTCCATATTATAAAGCTTCTTGGTACCTGTCTTTCCATAGAGGCTAATCGTACCATGTCGCCAATCTTGAACAACTCCCACTGCACGTAACCATGGTCTGCCCAGTATAATAGGATATGCTTCCAACCCTGCTGGCATCACATGAAAATCAACCACTGCCTTTGCATCATATGCCTCCACTTCTAAGCTCTTTACAACACCCAAACATTTTACTTTTTGATGGTTTGCCAATCTGATCCGAAAACCTGACACCCCAGCCACTGTGAGACCCATCTTCTCAACGCATGAGTGTGTTATGACGCATATTTGGGCTCCACCATCCACATAACCTTGTCCCAAATTTTTCCTTTTATGCCACACATCTACTATTGGACAAATGTCTGGTAGCTCATCCATTGCCAACACCTTTACTGAACCTCTCTCTGGCTCTTTCTCCATTGGGTTAACCATCCTCTTCCATTGTCACTTTAGCTTAGGCACCATCTCTATAAGCTGCCCAAAAGTAACATCTGCCTTCCTGCTCGTCAGATCCTCCTTCAAGTCATAGCTTAATTGCCCATCCCCTAGTGGAAAATCTGAAACATGAAACTTTTGACGAGCTCTCCTTTTCCTCTTGGCCTTGACATCCTCGCCTTCATGGCTCTTTCCTTTCTTCTTACTAGGACCGAGGGCACTTCTTCCTTCCTTATCCTCTGTGGTCCTCTTCCCAATAGGCATCACTAATGTATCCTCTAGCTTTGATGCCTTCTCCAAAGTGACTACACTTAGCACTTTTGTCTTTCCCTTTTCCTCCTGGGTCAGTCCACTGGTTCCTTCGTCTCCCTTAATTTCGATGCCATAATCATTTGACCTAGTTAGCACCTGTCTTGGCAATGGATACATGTCTCCCCCCATCCTTGGTGGCTTATCACATTACGGGCTGATGTGACCCAACTCTCCACAATTATAACATGTGGGCGTCTGCCTCCAGTACCTACCATTGCTTTGTCCAACACCATTCCTAGGTCTTTCTTCACCTCTTGGCTGATTTGCATACCTCCCTTGACCTCGATTATTTTCCACTTGACCTAGCATGTTTAGGCTAAGATTCTTCATCAAATCTACCACTTGCCTCATGTCTTGCCTTAGCCCATCATCTTGCACCGATGTAGTGACCACTGCTGGCATAACCTGAGTAGTAACAGGAACCACTGGTTCATGATGAACCCCTGACATGCGACCTTGTAAAGACTCTAGAGGCTGAAATTCAGACCTCATGGGCAAAGACTCCACCCCTAACTGGCTCATTTTCCTCAACTTCCACTCTTTGTTCCTTGCTACCTCTAGTGCATCTTCATATGTCCTAGGCTTCTTTAGCTCCACTCTCCAATGTATATTCTCCCAAAGACCAGCCAAGAACCTGTCCTTCTTCATCATGTCAGGCGGGGGTACCTGTGGTGCTAAGGCCTTGCACATCCGCTCCCATGCCAATGAGAACTTACGTATGTACGCATCTACTGGCTCACCTTCCTTTTGCACCAAACCTTGTACTTCTTGCCACACTTTGTCAGGATCTTCTATCTTCACAAACTCCACTTCCAACCCATGCCTTAGATTGTCCCAACTCAATCTTACAGGTGGATCCACTGCACGCAACTCCTCTTCAAATGTTTTGGACCAGACTTGTGCATCACTCTTCAAACAAATTCGGAGAAGACGTAACATCTGCGCAGGGTCATGAATCTGGTTGCTAATGCAGGCAACCTCCATCTTTTCCAAAAATTCTTCCACATCTTCATCACTTCTTCCATGAAACTCCGGATAAGAGAAAGCCATGGCTACCCAAGTTTCAATGCTTTGAGAACCCCTTTGAACACACGTGCAAGAACCCAAAACTTTTGACTACCCAATCCCCAAAAACTTCAATGGAGCTCAACTTTAGATAAGGACAAACACATGCACATCAAATGAGTTTTCATAGTTGATCATCGGAATTACAATAGGCAAAGGACATTCCAAGATCTCTCGTAATCTTCTTGGCCCAAACATAAAGACTATGCGCTGCTGGAAAAAGATCTTCCTGGACACATGAACATTAATCTGGATTCTTTGAGTTAAATGAAAAGGAGTGAACTGAGGGCCATTTTGATCATCCATTAAAGCCAACCATGAAGCTCCCAAGAAGGCACACCTGACTTAACCTCTGATTTTACCAAAATTTCAGCAGCATAACAACATAAATGGCTCAAAAGACCAAAAAACCAGCCATCATAACTTGGAAAAAATTTGGCAGAGTTTCCCCAGAAATAGAGCAGTAGGAATCCAAAATATAGACTGTATATGTATGCATAAACTGTCAACAATAGAACCCGAGCATCAATTAGGAATCACTAGTACATAGCCTATGGCGAGGTCACGAAAAGGGTTCTCCAGCTACCTGTATCACCGAAAGGATCTCCACATTTGAGAATCCCCCAGCTCAATAAAAACCTCACACTATCGACCCTCACACGAAGGATAATGCAAATCGCGTATAGTCAAGTCTCATAAATGACTATCTTCCAGACCAAGTCTCAGAAATGGCTGGGACTGCCAAATAAAACCAAGTATGGCTCCACAAATGCGTACAATGGTAGTTTCCACAAGTAACGTACAATCCAGCAGACAATGCCCTCAAATAGGCGCCAAGTGATGCATACCCACAACAACTGCAAGTGACATCACTGCTAGTATATCACTGTACTCCAGCTACCTGTACCTGTGTGAATCACCTGTACCTGTCCCTATAACCTGTAACCTGTAACCTGAATCTCGAAGCTTGAAGCTCTAAGCAAAAGGTACTTGAAGAAGATCCTCCGTGGGGGCGCCAAAAGAATGTGAGCGGGATGAAAACACACACAGCGCCTCTATAACGACCCGACACACACTCTTGGGAAGATACACACACACACTCACACACACACACACACACACACACACACACACACACACACACACACACACACACACACACACACACACACACACACACACACACTATGGGGCACCACTCGGCTTACACAACACACCTGGCCGAGACAAGGAACACACCTATGGAGTGAGAGGAGAGAGACGATCCGTTTACCCACTCCACACAGAGAGATACACACACACACACACACCCAAAAAACTCAGCTCAAAAGGGGAGAATTTCTGATGTTTAGATACAAATGAGCTTGGGCCAACACCAATGGGACAAATAGCTCACACAATATGGGTAAAATAAGCCAGATACAATCACAAACTGGAGCAGAAGCTTCGATCATAGAAGAAACTTACACAACAAAAACAGCAGAAAAAGAGTGAGGAATTTGGCAAAATGGACAGCGCCATCGCGTCCGGAATGGCCCAAAATCCCAATCTACAATGTCAAAGTGCTCAAATCTGACCTCGGATGAGCAGTTTACGGCCAAAACAGGCTCCAAAAACCCAAAAAACACACCTACGGCTGTTCCTCCTCTCTTCTCCATGTTTTTTCTGGACTTCTCTTGGTTTTTTCAGTTCCCACACTTAGCTTTATTAGTTGGGCACCCTTGGCCTCTTAGATGACCTCAAACGGACCCCGAACAGGCCAAAAACTGGCCTCGCAGTGCATAATTGTCACCCTGTTGCATCCATACGCACACCTGGCACTCATTTCTTTTCAATAATGCGTCTCGCAACCACGTGAAGTGGCCCCAAAAAGTGGTCCTAATGATGACCTTTCTGCATAACTCTCACAAGAAAACACCACTTTGTGTCCGTATTCATCCACGTGCAAATATTGACCCCGTTCGCCCTCCTGACGCCACTAGATGCCATCTGACGCACCTGCTTACCTCGTGTCGTTGGCCCGCGGATAGCTTCCTCGAGAAGTTTTACGCGCTATAAACTCCTCATTATTGTAGAAAAAACATACTGGTACTGGTAATAGTGAAAAGCGATGCACTATGTACATGTTGTCCTACCTGTACACATGTGGGCCCCACGTAACCACCTGGCTATGGAAATTGGGCAATCCTTTATTCGATGCACCATGCATGTGTATGTACATATGCGCAATCCCTTGCTCCAAAAAACTCCTGACAGCGTCAAGGGTGGCCTTCAATGTTTTGAAGATGAAGACCACGGAGGACTTGATGAAGCTACTTGACAGTCTCTACGAGAAACCATTGGCATCCAATAAGGTATTTCTCATGAAGCGCTTGTTCAATCTAAAGATGGCAAAGAATGGTTCAGTTGCAAAACAACTAAGTGACTTTAACACCAACATGAGTCAGATTCAATCTGTGAAGGTCAATTTCGATGACGAAGTGCGAGCTCTCCGCTCCAAAAGGGTATAATCCCTTTGTAACCTACTTCTTGCTTGAAGTACTATAGCCATTGAGTGGTTTCTTTCCCATGGATGTAGCCCACATTGGGTGAACCATGTATATTGCGCTCTCTCTCTCTCTCTCTCTCTCTCTACTCTACTCTATAATCTCTTTTGTGTGAAAATTTATCTCTCTCCATTAAGTAAACTACTCCAAAATCTACTTAACTACACCCTATTTCCTAACAAGGAGAGGGAAGGCTTCAAGGCTTGATAAATACACCAAAGTCAAGTCCTTCTTTGATTAGAGTTGATTTTATAAGATTGGATAGTCTTCCTCAAGGGGTTAGTGTGGGGCCCAAGTTTATGTCTATGGCTAAGTACAATTTGGCATTAATCCTTTTACTCCCTATTGAATGGTTTTCAAGGAAGAAGAGGCCCCTTTTTATAGTTCAAGGGAACCCCCAAGGGTTACACAAGAAAGAGAGGAGCCATTGTGAACTTGTGTTTGGCTATTCTTCTTTCTCAACATCTTTTGGATCATTGTCTTCTCTTCTCTTAAATACTTTGATCCTTTCCCCTGCAATGGGAACCTTTACTTCTGTCCCATCTAGTTCTGTAAGTAGTATTTTCATGCACATGTTTAAGTTTACAACATACGGTCCAAATTATCTTTTTTAGAACTTACGTATGACTATGTGTTGGTTATTAAGGCTACTATCATACACTAAAACCCAATCACCCTTTGTCAATTGCTTTGCTCTTGAGCCGATGTCTCTTATCAAAGTAGTCTTTGTTTTTCAATCATGCATTTTTCAATCACTCTTTTGCAGCCTCAATGTCTCCACATATTCTCTCTAGTTGCCTCTTATACACAATGCAAAGACCTCTTACCTGCTAAGTCCATCTTGCCAAGGTAGTACATTCCATGTGGAAATTGTATCTTCAATTAGCATCACTGGATTTTGATGATACATGAGCTCCGCATGCATATAGCCAATTACTAAGCGATGTGTTGTACAATCAGCCCATAAAGCATATGGCAACAATTTTGGCCACTCACCAACTCTTCCTTCACAAGCCTTGGCCAAATATTTGATGATAGGAGGATGCTCGCTTTCACTCTTTCCATTGCCTTCAGGGTTGTAAGTTATAGTAAGGGAAAACCTAATCTAGAAAAGAACTCCCTTACTTCCCAGGCATCTAGTCCATCTCTGTCTATGGTGAGCTTTCCCACACACCCATAATGGCAAATCACATCATCAAGAAGGAATTTTCATATAGTTTTTGTGGTTTTTTCTCTTAATGCTTGCCCTTCAACATGGTTAGTTAGGTCCTCTCGTATAAGAACTAAGTATCTCATCTGTCAGAGTCTTGAAGAAATTGTGACTAGATTCACATTTATAGTGGAAATAGTGGATGTAGGGTGCAACCCATCATGAGGCCGTACATTTGAATAAGATACAACATCACTTTACAAATTGAGATACTTCTTTATGCATACCCTTCCACCACTATCTTAATTTCAACTTAGAGAAGGTTGCCCACATACCCCTATGTCCAACCCATAGACACTTTTGAAACTCTTGCATGAGCTTTACTTGAGTCTCTTTATTACATATAACCCTTTATGGTGTAGCACCCTTTGTTTAGTATGCTTCCACAAGTAACCATCCCTCAAAAAGTACCCATATAGGAACTCTTGTTCTGAACAATCATCTTGTTTTGTTAGAGCACTAAAGTAGCTTCCAATAAGAATCCAATAACCTTCATAAAGCTCTTCCAATAATAATTCAAGTGGATTAGATATGCAGACATAGTTACCTTTGACATGAAAGATGGAATAGAACTTTGTGCCTACATCATCACCCTCATCAATAATCTATGACTCATCTACATACCTTGCCCTCGATAGAATATCCACCATTGTATTGTCTTTACCTGCAATGTGCTTAAACTCGGGACTTAAGGACTTAATGTAGGCAATCGACTGCAACATAGCAATGTCTGGTGTTCAACAACTTGTAATCATCCGAATGTTACCATATACATGTGGTAGTGATGTGTGTGAACACACTAGGACCGCCGGGGCATTTTTTCCCTCTTTAGGAGGTTTTTTCCCCCAAGCATTGTATATACGCCCATCACTTTAGGGCTATCTATCTTTCCATTGCACACTAAGTTATACACTTTCTATTGTGTGCCTTGAGCTTCCTTCGTCTTCTCCAAGCTGTGTGAGTTTCTCTGCAACCCTAATTCCAATAATTGGTATCAGAGTAGGTTGCGTTCTCTCGGGCTTAGTCGCCAGCTGCTCCAATATACGCCTGCTCACTTTCTTCGATTTCAGTGAGCTTTGGTGAGCGTTCGCAGGTCGACAAATACTTCGGGAAACCTGGAAGAGCTTGGTCTGCTCAGATTTTCGATTTGGGCTCATTTCGGCCTCCGTTTCCACTACAAGCAGGTCTGCACAGGCAATTTCGTCATTTTGTGCAGAATGTCTGTTAGTGCCGTTTTTTGCATAACATGTACCTTATAGTCTTCTACGGTTTGTGCTATATAGCACGTGTTGTTCTCGCTCCGTTTGTCCTATTTTCGGGTAGCTTTCACATCAGGTGTAGTATTTACCATGGCTGACAACAACACAGAGGTATTCAAGATGTTTGCTTCTGAGGACAGGTTGGATGGGGACAATTACCCTATGTGGGCTTATATGATGCAATACGTTCTTGTGTCAAAGGGCGTCTGGAATATTGTGCAGGGCATTGATGTACGTCCTGGTTCTGAGGATGTAGGCGATGTTGAGGATGTTCAGGTCTTGCTGCAAGGATTGCTGTTGTTAGAGTTGTTTTGCCTATGGCAGAACAAGCTCGTTGGGATGTAAAGGATGCGCAGGCTCATGCATTGATTGCGTTGTCTGTGAAGCGCACCATTGTTCCTCACATCCGTTCAACAAAATCTGCAAAACAAGCTTGGGATATTTTAGCTGGTCTTTATGCAAGCCGCAATGAGGCTAAAATTGCTTTGCTGCGTAAAGAGCCGGAGTCGAAGATTATGCATGAGGAAGATGATATGGACACTTTCCTTGCTAGTGTCAAGGATATCAATGAGCAGCTTATTTCTGCAGGTGAAGTCATTTCGGACAGTTCACTTGTGCAGACTGTTCTTGATGCCTTACCAGATTCTTACCAGACTTTTGCTAGTACTTGGAGACTTATGACCCAAGGAAATCCAGAAGTAGTCAAGTTTGATGCATTATGCACATTGCTGTTGCAAGAGTCACTTTCCAGAAAAAACAGGACTAGGCAGCGTGCAGTTGAACAGGCTTTTATTGCTTCTCAAAGAAAGGGTGGTAACAGCAATGCAGCCACTTCTTATGGTTCTGTTGCGAGTGGCAAAAATTCTGTTCCTAATGCTTCTGCTGGCAGCAATTTGTCTGGAAATTCTGGTGATAAGGGCAAAAAGAAGATGCGTTGCCATTATTGTAAAGCTAATGATCACTTGATCAAGCAGTGTCCTAAGTTGAAGGCAAAAGAGGCTGAGAAGAAAGAGGGTGGTTCCACTGCAAATGCTGGTTCCACTACGAATGCAGCCATTGTTGAGTCTTTTGTAAAAGGAGATTGTAATGCTGATGTTGATGCAAAATGGGCTTTTAGTGCAGAGTGCATTTACAATCCTGTTGTCGATGATGCATGCTTGTCAGTTGCTGCAGATTCACATGTGTGGTATTTTGACAGTGGTGCTACAAAGCACATTACCTCACATCATGAATTGTTTACCTCTCTCGAGTCTGTCCCTCATGGGAATTCAGTCACTTGTGCCAACAATGGCTCTTATCCGGTTCAGGGAGTTGGAAAGATTGTGCTTACTGCTGGTAATGGTAGTTCTTTCACACTTGTTGATGCACTTTATGTACCTGGGATCAAGAAGAATCTCGTGTCTGTATCCGCACTTGCTAGACTTGGACTTGTAGTCAAATTTGTGGATGATAGATGTACAGTTCATGATCTCAGTTTTGGTGATGAAATTGTTGCATCTGGCCTTTTGTGTCGTGGGCTATATAAGCTCACTTTGTATGACAAGTGTGGAATTTTTTTTGCAAATGCTGTTGCAGATTCAAGGGCTATTTCAGATGCAAAACTTTGGCATGCACGTTTTGGTCATTTGAATTTTGCCAGTTTGCTGCGTTTGCAGAAATCTGATATGGTTGCTTCTTTACCGCCTCTTGAAGCACCTGTCAAACATGTTTGGGAAGTCTGTATTTTGGGTAAGATGCAGCGTTCTAAGTTTCCAAAGGATGGTTTAGTTCGGGCCACATGCAGGTTGCAGCTTGTGCATAGTGATGTTTGTGGGTCCATGCAAATTCCGTCCTTGTGCAATTACCTGTACTTCGTGACTTTCATTGAAGATTACTCCAGGCATGCATGGGTATTTCCGCTTAAAGCGAAGTCTGAAGTTTTTATGTGCTTCAAACAATTTTTGGCTATGGCTGAAAATGTCTCGAAATGTACTATGGGCACCCTCCATTCCGATCGAGGGGGGGAGTATATGTCTCATGAATTTAATGCATTTCTGGCTAGTCGTGGGATAAAACACCAATGTACAGTGCCTTATACACCTCAGCAAAATGGTGTTGCTGAGAGGAAAAACAGGTCACTGAAGAAAATGGCACGATGTATGGTCAAAAGTCAAGCTTTGCCGCATTCTTTTTGGCTTGAGGCCATCATGTGTGCCACTTATGTACTTAACAGGTGTCCTACGAAAGCTTTGTAGTCTATTACTCCATATGAAGCATGGCATGATAGAAAACCTTCTATTGAGCACATGCGTATTTTTGGCTGTTTGGCATATGCTTTGGTGCCACAAGTGCAACGCAGAAAATTGGATGATACGGCTGTCAAATGTATTTTTTTTGGTTATAGTGCTGAAAGCAAAGGTTACAGGTTGTATCATCCGCAAACAAACGTATTCTGGTTTCTCGGGATGTAGTGTTTGTGGAAGATTCTGTTCAGCCCTTGCTGTCATGTACTAGAGACAATAATGTAAGCTCACATGACATTTATGACACTTTGTTGCCTCTTTTCAGTGGTGGAAATACGAATGTAAGTTCCAGTGAGGCAAACGTACAGCATATGGGGTTTTTGAAAATGTTCGAGATCAGCCTATTACTGATGCAGATGTACATGACGTACTTGATGAGGAAAGGGCTGAAAATGAGCAGGCTAGAGGTATGCCAAAATGGCTGGTGCTGTCATAATAATCAATATCTAATTCTCCTAAATGATTTTCTCATATTAAACTGATCATTTAATGTGGGGAAGTGCCAGGGGAGAAAAGGCTAGAATATTGGTTAAGCTAGCAGACCGGCCACAGTAGGGATCCAAAGGGGGGGCCATCTGCAAAAGAGCCATGTGCAACAATGGGCTAAAAAGACCCTAAGGTTCAGCCCATTAAGACTTCCAAAATGCTAAGGTTCCAAAATTCAAAGGTTGTGTCCAAAGGTCAACCCTAGGGGAAATTGGATGCTTTGTGTGTGACTAAAAAGTCTTTGCATATCCCTACATGGGAGGGGGCGAGCCCTTCTTCTAGGGGATGAGAGAGAAAGCCACACACACACACACACACACACACACACACACACACACACACACACACACACACACACACACACACAGGCTCCCTTTACACAAAGGGAATGAGGGACACATGTCAGCTCCCTAGGCCAGATGCCCACAAGGTGTGCCCAGTTTCTATTGGATGACCCTTGAAGTGGACCAATGAGAATTAAGCTAGAGTAAATCTAGTTTAATTAATTTAAAAACATTTAATAAAAGAAACCAATGAGAATTAAGTCTCCTAGAAGACTATTGGGCAGTCTCACAAGGGGTCCAATGAGCATTCAGGAGCCCAATGGCTTGCCTGATTCCTATTGGCCAGGAGGCAAAGGGGTCCAATGAGAGTTTAGTTTAATTATTTAATTACCTAAATCTCTCACAAAAGGGGAAAGGGGGACACATGTCAGAAGGTTATCACTTATGCTGCTTAATAGTCATTGGCTTGACTTGGGGAGAGCCAATGAGGGCTCAGCAAGAGCAAATAGCAAGAGGGCTCGCCCAAGAGAGAGAGGGGGCTGATTTTTGCAAGGCATTATCACGCACACACTCACACAATCTCATGTGTGAAGAAAGAGAAGACTATCTCTTTCCAAGCTTTAATGGAGAGCTCATCACCTACTCCAAGCTTGTGAGATAGAAGCCTACAACGACACACTCTTGGCTTGTGGATGCAAATCCAACCAAGAGCCAAGCTTCAATGCATGCTCATCTCCTCTACCAAGCTAATTACTAAGCTAAATCTATGCTAATATGAGTGATTATGTGAGGAGATGTACATCTTTCTCGTAAGATACTCCTTCTTCCTCTCAATCTACTCTCATACCCTGCTAGCTCTCACCATCTTCGAAGGTGTGTGAGGTCTTGGTTCTGAGAACGGGGATAATTAAAGTTGTGTTTACTAAGTGTTTTTCTTAGTGCATGAAGCTTTCATTTTCATTGCACTAGCTAGTCTTGAAGGAACACAAAGAATTGTATTGTACAATGTCTCTCTTGATGGGAGAAACCATAATACAAAGCCTTTTGGAGGGGGGACCGGCTCCATGCAAATCCGGTCCTCAACTGTTGTCAATAGCTTAATTTCTCTCTCTTTTGAAAGTATTGTTGATGCTATCTAACTAGGTGTTATGCTTTTTGTTGCTCTCTCCACCCAAGCACTCTTGTAATTCTCATTAAGAATCTATTCTAATGAAATGCCCACTATGTTCATGCTAATTTCTGCTACACATAAGTTTTTAGACCATTAAATGTTACATTGGTATCAGAGCTCAAGGTTTCTCTTTTCTTGCTCAAGAAGGGAGGTCCTCAAGCTAGCTACAAATGGTTGATATTATTAATTGCCTGTGAGTAAGTAGAATAGGGATTTTTCAGCCTTGCAGTGCGCCTGCCTTCGTGCAGTTAACGGGGCATCACCGTCGAGAGCTATGGTCTTAATAGTGGAGTCCTACGAGGCTTGCCTATGGCTTAACCACTATTGAGCTATTAGAAGCTTGACAGGAGCCGGTGCTGTTTTGGTGTCGAAAGACCCTCTCTTCTATTCCTTGCAATTAATGGTATTCGAGCCGCGGGTACAGTAGCTTGAGTGCTTTTTCTAAAGGGGTAAAAAGGAGTAGAAACTAGGGCTTGAAGTGCCAAAGTACACCTAAAAAGTTTACACCTAAAAGTTGTTAGAATGGCCAACAATAGTAAAGAGAGTGAAATGAATGTTGATAACTTTGATTTTGCTCATGAGCAAGCTACTAATGATGCTTCAATGCTTGTTAACTATCTTGTTACTAGGCTTCAACAAGCCATGGGCAATCCATCTCTCCAAAGTGAAGTGCAACGGCAGCTCCGTGCTCATGGGATTCTCCAAGCTCATCACCATGACGAGAGAACACCTAGGAAGCCTCCTAGTGAGACTACCAAAAGAGGTCTCTCTCCGATTCGGGAAGAAGAAGAGAATCCATATGAAGGGCTCAAGAATTTACTTCTTGATGATGCATCTCCTTCCCAAAGGAGAACTCAAGAGCCTCCAGCGAAGGAACGAGAAAGAAGCGAGTCTCCCACCGCCTCGGCGGAGATGGCTCCACGAAGACGGCGGGCTAAACGCTCTCCATCACCACCAAAGCGGAGAAGACCATCGTATTCTTCTCCTCACCACAATACAAAGAGGGATGATAAAACGCAAGAGAAGAAAAAGGCGAGAAAGAGGACACCCTCTTCTCCATCTTCTTCATCCTCTTCCTCTTATGAAAGTGATGGTGAAGATGACAAAGATCAAGACAAGAAAAAGGCGAGAAAGAGGTCACCCTCTTCTCCACCTTCTTCAAATTCTTCACCTTCTGAAGAAAGTGATGGTGCAACCTTTGAACCATCAAAAAGAAGAGGCCATAGGAAATCCTATACCGCATGGAAGAGGTCGTCCAAGCTGAAGAAATTCAAAGAGGGAGGGAAGAGCATCTCTTTCCTTACCTATGATGGTACCTTTGGTGCTACGGACAAAGTCTTGGCCTTTATCCAGCAATTCGATGCGGCGTTTGGAGATGAGGGCTTCATGGAGTCCTCCAAGCTACGCCATGTAGCTATGCACTTTCAAAAGTCCGCCAGACAATGGTGGTCTAGCCTACGAGCCAACGGTGAATCTCCACGAACATGGAAAGCTTTAAGAGCTTCCATTATGAAGCAGTTGGATGTGTCACGTGACACCTATGTTCTCCTTGCTCTTCTGCCAAATGGTGCTAGCCTTGGTTTCCTTATATATTATCTTACCTAATTTGCCCTACTCAGTTTCCAATAAAAGTCACTTAAAATAATAAGTAAAAATTGTCAAAAATAGGGAAAATAGGTTTAATGCATTGGAAAATGTCCCCGATGGATTCTGTTGGATTCTGATGGTAATGCTTATGATCATGCTGTGTGCAACCAGAGGATATGCAACCAGAACAACCGCCAAGATCCTCCTAGAGCTTCCTTGGTTGAAATCCAAGAGGAGGAGACTCACCAAACTCATCACAAAGGATCTCCTCTATGCCATGCTTGGGGAAAGGTAAGAGAACATGATGCTTTTATTCTCTTTAACCCTGGTTCTACTCACAATTTTATATCTATGGAGTTAGCCACCAAGGTAGGCATACAATCCTACGAGATGGGAGATGTCCTACCCGCAGACAGTGCCTTCAAGGGGCAAGAAGCTTCAGTCACTCCCTTAATTGGGAAATTGAGGCTTCATGTCCAAGGCTATGTGGACAAAGAGGACTTCTTTATCTCTCCTCTCAAGCATGAGGATGTAATCCTAGGGGCACCATGGTTTGACCGCCTGGCTGCCGATGTTAAATTTCCTAAAAGGAGAATCTCCTTTAAGTTCAGGGAAAAAGACATGTATATAGATGCTAAGGAAATGGGTAACACTATTCCCATTGTACATACACCAGCTTTCAACAAGTCAATAAAGAGCTCTATTTCCGTGTACATGATTTTTGTTAAAGATTCTCAAAAAGAACCTAATGCTTTAGCAAAGGAAAATAAAAGCAACCAAAAGGAATTAGAGTTATCCAATTTTCTCAAGGGGTTTCAAGATGTTTTTATTGAGGACATTCCTTGTGAGCTATCTCCTAAACGAGGTAATGATGACCATGCAATCGAAATTCTTCCAGGAAGTTCACCGCCTAACAAACCTCCTTATAGAGTTTCTCAAGCTCAACAAGAGGAGATTATGCGGCAAGTGCATGAGTTAGTTGAGAAGGGCATGGTTAGGCCTAGCTCATCTCCATTTTGCTCACCGGTGCTAATAGTGCAAAAGAAAGACGGCACATATCGTATGCGTGTCGACTATAGAGCACTAAATAGGATCACTATCAAAAATAGGTTTCCCGTTCCACGGGTAGAAGACCTATTTGATAAGCTGCAAGGATCAACCTACTTCAGTAGGATTGACCTAAAAAGTGGCTATCATCAAATAAGGATAGTTGATCAAGACATTGTAAAGACCGCATTTCGCACCACATTTGGTCTTTACGAATACATTGTCATGCCTTTTGGCTTGACCAATGCACCAGCTACATTCAACCGCTTGATGGAGAAGCTGTTCAGGCCTCATCGAACCTTCACTGGAGTGTTCTTTGATGATATTATCATCTACTCTAATTCATTAGATGAACACAAGCAACACCTCCAGGTAATATTTCAAGTTTTAAGAGAGAATAAACTTTATGTTAATCGAAATAAAAGTGAATTTTTCTTGCAAGAGATTCAGTATTTAGGTCACATTATCTCTCAAGATGGCATCCAAATGGATCCATCAAAGTTAGAGGTAATAAAAGGATGGCCTAAACCAAGGAATCTTCATAAACTAAGAAGCTTTATAGGTATGTGTGCATACTATAGACGCTTCATAGAAAAGTTCTCACAAATTGTGGGACCATTACATGACCTAACAAAGAAAAGCGTTAGGTATACATGGTCTGCTAAGGAGAACAATGCTTTCGAAAAGCTTATCTCTCAACCTGTGCTTACACTACCGGATCTCTCAAAACCATTTGAGGTCCAATGTGATGCTTGTGGTGATTGCCTTGGAGCTGTTTTACTCCAAGAAGGGCATGCCATAGGCTATGAGAGTCGAAGGCTTGACCCTGTTGAGCAAGCTCTAGGCATATATGAAAAGGAACTCCTTGCAGTTCTACATGCCTTAGACTCATGGAAGCACTATTTATTGGGGACTCCTTTCATTCTGCGAACGGATCACCAAAGTCTTAAGTACTTCATGACGCAGACCAAGCTCTCCGACAAACAAATGAGGTGGGCAAATTTCCTTTCGCAATTTCATTTTCATATTGCTCACATTGCTGGCAAGCATAATCAAGTAGCTGATGCACTCTCCAGACAGCCGAGAGTGAATGCGGTTTCCATAGCAACTCACAATGATCTATCTTCAATGATAGATGAGTATGCTATTGATCCCGATTTTAGAGATATGATTTCAGCCCTTGCATTAGGGAAGAAAGAAGAACCATTTACCTTACAAGATGGTTATCTTCTCTATGGCAATAGACTATGCGTTACTAACTCACTAAGTGAGAAAGTAATGTATGAATCTCATGCTCCACCTTATGAGGGGCATAGAGGGATTCAGTCTACCTTAAAGGGAATTGAAACATATTTCTATTGGCCTACCATGAAAGTGAACATACAAGAGTATGTTTCTAAATGTGTGGTATGCCAAAATACAAAATTTGATAGAGGGAAGCAACTTGGATTGCTTCAACCCTTGCCAATCCCTAATTCACCATGGGAGAGCATATCCATGGATTTTATCTTTGGATTGCCTAAGTCTATCCATGGGAATACGGAAATATGGACGATAGTAGACAGGTTCAGTAAACAAGCTCATTTTATACGTGCCAAAAAGACTATCAAAGCCCATCAAATGGCAACCCTCTTCATTTGACAAATTTTCAAGTACCATGGCTTGCCAATGTCCATAGTGTCGGATAGAGATCCTAGAATGACCAGTAATTTCTGGAAGGGTCTCTTTGAGAATTTAGGGAAAGGGCTAAACTTCTCTTCGGCCTATCATCCACAAACGGATGGCCAAAGTGAAATAGCTAACCTAACCATTCTCGATCTGCTAAAAGCCTATGTAACGGAAGTAGATCAAAGATCCCAATGGGAGAAGTACTTACCCTTAGTGGAGTATGCTTACAATAACACTGTACATACTTCCACAGGAAAAGCACCTTTCGAGGTAATTGAGGGAAGATCAAAAAGTCCCTTGCTACTTAAGGTACATGGGAAGATCTTCACTGTAGATGAGTATAGCCGAGACCTACAAGAATATTTTCAAAAGATTAAGCATGCTATCTCTATCTCACAGCACAGGCAAAAGGCTGCTGCTGACAAGCACAGAAGAGCCCAAGCCTTTAAAGAAAACGATTGGGTCTTGTTAAAGTTTCCCAAGGCTCGATTAAGGCACACGACGGGCAAGAATACTACAGGCCACCAAAAGTACTATGCTAAGCTAGCAAAAAGGTACTATGGTCCCTTCCAGATTCTTAGGCCAAATAATGAGATGGCCTATCAACTCAAGTTGCCCAATCATTGGCTCATACACAATGCTTTCCATGTGAGCCTATTAAAGCCTTACAAAGGAGAGCCACCTCAAGAACCAACTATTGAAGACCCACCGGAGATCGAGGACCAAGAGGAGGTGCTGTAGCCCGAGTCCATTCTCCGACATGAAGACAAGGTATTAAGAGGCGGTAAGACTATCCGACGATATCGTATTAAGTTTAAGAATTATCCTTTTGAAGATGCTAGATGGATGCAAGGCATACAATTAAAGGATAACCTAAACCTTGTCAATGCTTACAATGCTTCCCAAGAGTAAGCAAATGTACAAAATGTTAAAAATAAACAAAGTTTTTTTTGTCTTATAAGACTTTCTTTTTCTTTATTGTGCACAAAAATGAAGTAGTATCCATGCTTAGATCAAGTTTGTGGAGACGACGTCTCCCAAACACCAAGTAGAGCTTGTCACTCTATTATGGAAGACTGATAGGACTAATGTGCAGACATTCTTGCGACAGCCTCAGGCTCTCAAGCGCCAAATGGACTAGTCATCGATTGTGGAATGATGTCGTAGGGTAACATAGGGATCCTCTACCCGCTAAGAAAAGGACTCATGAATATGCTTTATCTTCTCTACACCATAGTCGAGGACGACTATGATTTCAAGAGAGAGGTAATGTCATAATAATCAATATCTAATTCTCCTAAATGATTTTCTAATATTAAATTGATCATTTAATGTGGGGAAGTGCCAGGGGAGAAAAGGCTAGAATATTGGTTAAGCTAGCAGACCGGCCACAATAGGGATCCAAAGGAGGGAAAATAGGGATCCAAAGGGGGGGCCATCTGCAAAAGAGCCATGTGCAAGAATGGGCTAAAAAGACCCTAAGGTTCAGCCCATTAAGACTTCCAAAATGCTAAGGTTCCAAAATTCAAAGGTTGTGTCCAAAGGTCAACCCTAGGGGAAATTGGATGCTTTGTGTGTGACTAAAAATTCTTTGCATATCCCTACATGGGAGGGGGCGAGCCCTTCTTCTAGAGGATGAGAGAGAAAGCCACACACACACACACACACACACACAGGCTCCCTTTACACAAAGGGAATGAGGGACACATGTCAGCTCCCTAGGCCAGATGCCTGATTCCTATTGGCCAGGAGGCAAAGGGGTCCAATGAGAGTTTAGTTTAATTATTTAATTACCTAAAGCTCTCACAAAAGGGGAAAGGGGGACACATGTCACAAGGCTATCACTTATGCTGCTTAATAGTCATTGGCTTGACTTGGGGAGAGCCAATGAGAGCTCAGCAACAGCAAATAGCAAGAGGGCTCGCCCAAGAGAGAGAGGGGGCTGATTTTTGCAAGGCATTATCACACACACTCACACAATCTCATGTGTGAAGAAAGAGAAGACTATCTCTTCCCAAGCTTTAATGGAGAGCTCATCACCTACTCCAAGCTTGTGAGATAGAAGCCTACAACGACACACTCTTGGCTTGTGGATGCAAATCCAACCAAGAGCCAAGCTTCAATGCATGCTCATCTCCTCTACCAAGCTAATTACTAAGCTAAAGCTATGATAATATGAGTGATTATGTGAGGAGATGTACATCTTTCTCGTAAGATACTCCTTCTTCCTCTCAATCTACTCTCATACCCTGCTAGCTCTCACCATCTTCGAAGGTGTGTGAGGTCTTGGGTCTGAGAACGGGGATAATTAAAGTTGTGTTTACTAAGTGTTTCGCTTAGTGCATGAAGCTTTCATCTTCATTTCACTAGCTAGTCTTGAAGGAACACAAAGAATTGTATTGTACAATGTCTCTCTTGATGGGAGAAACCATAATACAAAGCCTTTTGGAGGGGGGACCGGCTCCATGCAAATCCGGTCCTCAACTGTTGTCAATAGCTTAATTTCTCTCTCTTTTGAAAGTATTGTTGATGCTATCTAACTAGGTGTTATGCTTTTTGTTGCTCTCTCCACCCAAGCACTCTTGTAATTCTCATTAAGAATCTATTCTAATGAAATGCTCACTATGTTCATGCTAATTTTCCCTACACATAAGTTTTTAGACCATTAAATGTTACAGGTGCACACTTTGCGTGACAGTAAATTGGATGCACCTTTGTCTAGTCGTACTTGTTCAAGCTCTCGCCATACATTTTATGCATCAGATTGTTATGCTTTGGCTGTGTCTAGCTTACATGATGTTGAGGAGCCTCTGTCTTTTGATGAAGCACAGAATTCAGAAAATTGGATGGCTGCCATGCAATTAGAATATGATGCACTAATAGAAAATGACACATGGAGTTTATGTGATTTGCCTCCTGGCAAAAAGGCCATTGGTACGAAGTGGGTTTACAAGTTGAAACGCAATCCGGATGGTGAGGTTGATTGCCATAAGGCTCGACTTGTTGCAAAGGATTATGCACATCAAAAAGGCATAGATTATGAAGAGACTTTTTCTCCCACTTGTCGTATGACTACTGTGCGTTTTCTATGTGCATTGGCAGCTCATTTTGGTTGGGATGTACATCAATCAGACATTGTTACTGCTTTCTTGAATGGTGACATATTTGAGGAAGTTTATGTAACGCAGCCTCGCGGTTTTTTCATAAAAGGACAAGAGGACAAAGTGTGCAAATGTAACAAGGATTTGTATGGGTTGAAGCAATCTCCTCGTGCTTGGTATGAGAAAGCTGACACTCATTTGGTCAAACAAGGCTTTCGTAACAGTCTAACAGAAAGCACATTGTATGTAAAGCGTGAGGGTGATGTACTTCTTATTGTGGTTCTTTATGTTGATGATTTGCTGATCACTGGACCAAATGAGAGACATATTGCTGAATTTATGGCTGATTTGAATGCTACTTTCAAGATGAAAGATTTGGGGTTGTTGCATCATTACTTGGGTATACAGTTTAAGCATGTGATGGTGGTATTGCCTTGTGTCAGAAAAGCTACATAGAGACATTGCTATGTAAGTTTGGCCTTGAGGATTGCAAACCTATTGCCACTCCCATGGAAACAGGTTTGAAGTTGAGTCTACATGATGCTGGTGATCCTGCTAATGTCACTCTTTACCAAACTGCTGCTGGCTGCCTCATTTATGTATGCAACACGAGGCCGGATATTCATTTTGCAGTCTCACAGGTTAGGAGATTTATGCATAGCCCAGGGTCTAAGCATTGTCAGGCTGTCAAGAGGATTTTCCGCTACCTTAGTGGCACTTTACATCATGGCTTGTTTTATCCCAAGGGGGGATCATTGCTGCCAGACTTACATGCTTTTTCGGACTCAGATTGGGCTGGTTGTTTTGACACGCGAGTGGCCACAAGTGGTTTTTGTTTCATGCTTGGCAGTTTATGTATATCATGGTTGAGCAAGAAGCAACCTACTATGGCCACTTCGAGTTGTGAGGATGAGTACAGTGCAGTCTTCACAGTTACGGTTGAGTGTGTATGGCTCAGATGCCTTATGGCTGATTTGGGTGTTGGACAGGACACTGCCAACACTATCTACACTGACAGTTAGAGCGCATTGGCAGTTGCGAGAAACCCAGTTTTTCATGCTCGCACAAAGCACATTGAGGTGCATTACCACTATGTCAGGGAGAGGCTCTCAGCAGGAGAGATCAGCTTGGCTTATGAGCCAACACAGGACAACCTTGCAGATCTTTTCACAAAGGCATTGTCTTGTGAGAAGCTTGAAGCTTTCCGCAAAGCTTTAGGATTACTCCCCTTTGTGGATTGATCATGTCCTTAGGGCATGGCACTTCCCTTTACTCATGTGCCAGCTCTGGTTCACCACATCACTCTAGGGGGGATTTGTTACCATATACATGTGGTAGTGATGTGTGTGAACACACTAGGACCGCGGGGGCATTTTTTCCCTCTTTAGGAGGTTTTTTCCCCCAAGCATTGTATATACGCCCATCACTCTAGGGCTATCTATCTTTCCATTGGACACTATGTTATACACTTTCTATTGTGTGCCTTGAGCTTCCTTCGTCTTCTCCAAGCTGTGTGCGTTTCTCTGCAACCCTAATTCCAACACCGAATAGGTGGCAGACAATCTGTTTCTATGATCACACATGCATCAATTAGGTACTCTTTCTCATTTATCAATGATGTAACCATACCCTACAACTCTCTCTTTATCTATGGATAATTTCTTTGGCGAGCACTTAGTACCTTTGCTCCAAATCTCACCACATACCCGTGTCCTTCTTTGTCATTTTTCCCTATTGCCCATCCAATTCCTATAGGATTGGTGTCTAGCAATGTCTGGCGTTCAGTGACTTGTAATCATCCCAAGAATTGGTAGACAATTTGTTTCTATGATCACACATGCACCAATTAGGTACTCTTTCTCATTTTTCAAGGATGTAACCATACCCTACAACTCTCTTTTTATCTATGGATGATTTCTTTGGCGAGCACTTAGTGCCTTTGCTCCAAATCTCACCACATATATGTGTCCTTCTATGTCATTTTTCCCTATTGTTGATCCAATTTCTATAGGATGGTGTCTCGTATCACAATTACTAGACATTTATACTCATAGTTTACCTTTCTTAAAGTTGGTGTTGAGTGGAGCAACTCCTTTAGCTTTCATGGCTTTTACATGTGCATCTCTCCATTAAATTTTTTTATTCTTTCTAAGCAATTGATAAAGAGGATCAGTTGCATTTGCATAATGTGGAATTCAAATAACATAAAAGACACATGCTCCGAAAAACCTTCTAGCCTCAGTGATGCTAGTGCATGTTTCTTTCATTCTTTGGATGCCATTTACCTTTGGTGGACAAGGTTTCCTACCATATGGCCTGCACATGTGCCCCACAATGTGTTTTTGGGGAGAGCTAGACACCCTAACAATATCTGTGGTGAAGACATTACCGGTTTAGGGTTTAGGCAGTTTTTGAATCCAAAAGTTATATGGAGAATGAGACATATTGGCCCCACCTACCCTTCTAGGTCGTTGTCGGTTGCATGAAAAAGTTTGATGGGAAACAAACGTGTACAATTATTGCCCGTATTCTAGCATTTGCTTTGCCAACAATGCAGGTGGTGCTTATCGACCTTGAAGGGCCAGTTGACAAAGAGGAGCTTGATGATGCTTGAATTGAGTGCATGACAGGTGAGAGGAGCAGCGAGGAGTCAAAGTTAGAGGTGCTTCCTATGCATCAAGTGCACTCTATGACAGGTGTTGCGGATTCAAGGACGGTGTCCAAGCTTTCTAAGGAGGTCTATGAGTGGTGGTTGAAAAGAATGGTGATCGAAGCAGCTGTGAAGTATGATGTTGAGCAGGTGCAGGAATGAGTCCTTCATTGACACCAAACATAGGATTTTTCCTTGACAAAGTAAGATTCACTTCCTCCAACCTAGACGAAATTTTATCACAATGATTTTTGTGATTTGCCACAAACTTGCGGCACCCATCCAAAATCCAAAGATTTATCTTTCTCCCTTCTTCATACCTTTTGATAGGCAAATCATCAATGAAAGGCATTGTGATTTGAGGAAGAAAGCCACATAAGACCTTTTTATCATATGTGTAATCAAGTTGGATGCTCCCTGTGGCAAGGTACACATTCTTACCAAACCTAAAGGTGTCCTTATGGTTGTCAAATCGCTGCTTTCAATTGCAAGATGAAATTGATCATACCTCGAGTAGATCCCCCATTAAGAAGATTGCCCCCCTTTTGCAAACGCCTTTGCAAACTTATCCACGATTGGACTTGTACCCACATTCCTAATTGTCACCTTGTTCACTGGTTGCATGTCTTGGATGAAGCATAAATCACCATTCTTCTTTGGGATTGTGAACCACCTATTTGAGTATGGAGCACAAGAAGGCACCAAAATCCCCATTTTGATCTTCTCATTCAATAGCTCTACTAACTTTGATAAATGATCCTTTGGAATCATAATAGGTCGTAGATTCCAAGGTACATGAGGTATTGTAAAAATTATCATAGGAGCTACAATAGGATTCCTCAAACTTGGTTTTGCAAAGAAGCATGTTCAATCTTTTCCCCATTGTTGGGTGGTAAGGGTGAAGCTACGAGTTTCAGTGTCTTTGCTACACTCTTGTATTTAGTTTCAACATGGACTTATGGACCAATTATTTAATTCAACTACTTTCCATTAGGAAAAATATGAACCCCAAAAGGGCCTTGTAAGGATCCCTAATTTTAAGGGATGAAGGCTGAAAATGTGTGTGGTTTAGAAAATAAGGCCATTGAATGAGAGTATTCTCATAGCCTTTTTTTTTTGCTGTCAAAAGCTTTTTGTAGGTTGAAATAGAGGCTAGGGAGGGAGGATAGATACATTCTCTCTCTACCCAAAAGAGTGGTGGTCCTTATGACAATAACTAGCCTCCCCCCCTTTCTTTTGCCACATCATCAAGGGCGTCCATAGCCTCAGCCCAAAAAAGCACCTTTTCCAAAGAAATAAAAAAAAAACCTCACTTTTACTCAGAACTTATCCCCAACCTATATGTATACCCAAAAATCAAATTTCTCTCTCATAATCTCATTGCTAGACCTGCAAAATATTAAACTTCCCACCTTTTTTATTTCCCTCCAAAATCACTCCTCTCTATCCCTCTCTTCTCTCTCCTACTTTTCAACACACACTCTTCCTCCTTCCCTCTCTCACTCCTCTCCCTCTCTCTTCTCTCTCCTACTCTTCCTCCTTCCCTCTCTTCTCTCTCCTACTTTTCAGCACACACTCTTTCTCCTTCCCTCTCTTTGTTGCAGGTCCACTCCATAGCTTTGTTGCAGCTCTCCCCGCATAGCTCTCCACTCCATAGCCCTCCTCTCCACTCCGTAGCTCTCCTGCAGCTCTCCACTCCACAACTCTCCTCTCCACTCCATAACTCTGCTGAAGCTCTCCATCCCATAGCTCTTCACTCCACAACTCACCTCTCCACTCCGCGCCTCTGCTATAGCTATCCAGTCTTGCTTGAGGCTAGCTTTGTTCCCCTTGCCATGGAGCTAGGAGACATTACAAACTTCCCATCCACAATAAGATTGTCAAGTTTGCAAACGGTTTCTCTACATGTTCGGTTGCCAAAGGACTTCACACACTCAAAGCGTCATTACTTGCAAACTGTACAACAATGCCGTGGTGCAAGTCACACCAATATGGACCTTTGAGTGCATGGTTGCCTCTACCCTAATGATCCAGCCATCAATGTGTATCCAACATTCCATAGCCTTGCTTCATTCTTACAAAATGTAGGTAGAGGGGAGCAAGGTCTTCTTGGATACTACAAGCGATTGGCGACTATTGGAGCTGATAGCACACAATGGTCTTTGCATCAATGTCAACTTCTTTCCCATACCACTAGTGGATTGCGCAAAAGGATCTTTCATGCTGCAGAGGAGGAAGTGGAAACTCTTAAACTACAGGTGGATGAGAAGGATGCTAAGATTGTGAAGTTTGAAGATAAGATGTCGCATCTTAAAAAGACACCCTTAGGTGAAAGGAAACGTAAGAGGAGCTTCAATGCCATAGACTTTAGCCCTCGAAGGTGGTGCTAGAAAAAGAAGGGTTACAAATACAAAGTACATTTTGCTACGCTTCAATCTGTGCTTTTGTGGCAATGTTTTTGTCCATTCTTGTAGGAATTTTGTGGTAATATTTTTGTTCATTCTTGTAGGAATTTTATCCAAAAGCTGTGTGGTGACCACAGCCAGGAGGATTGCATCCATTTGTTAAGTTTGTGCTTCAAGAAATTGGATGTCGTAGCCCTTTTACGAGCACCAGATACATAACATTTAAACAATGCTGTCACAAAGGAGGTGATGCGAAAGTTTTCAAATCTTGTGAGCGATTTTGATGTACAGAAGGCTTGTGATGAAGTTAGAATTAGTACTAAGGGATACATTTCCTTATATGGTCTCCTTAAGGATGCTTTAAGGGAAAGAGGAATTACTGAGAATGTTTTTCCTATACCACTTAATGTCAATCTTGCTAAGAAGACCTCGAACAAAGACGTGTACTTTCAAATAGGAGGCTATTTGCATATAGAGGAGATAATTCCTTCATCCATCTTTACTAAGAGGTCAAAAGGAGTTAATAAATGTACCAATGCAAGTGTAGGTACAGACAGGGTGGACAAGGGATCTCCTTAATGTCAAATAATATTTTTGTTGATTTGAGAAGTCTTTAAATGGCAATGATACGTTTTTATGGTGTACCACCTAATGGTGAAACTACAGTAATGCAACCTTTTTTTATTCAAATTATGAATTTCCTTATGTTATTTTGGACATTTTGTAGTGCTAGGTTCAAAGTTGGTGTTTGTGCTCAAGCTAGACGAGTGTCAAATTGTGAAGAAACAAAGATTAGAAAGGATGAGTATTACTCTCATGAACGACGCATTATTTGAAGGAGTACGAGCGGAAGTGCGACGCGAGAGAGAGTGCGAGAAGAAGAGCACGACGATATGGTGAACTCGCTCTACTGTAATGTGTAGAGCATAGTGAGTTCTTATTAGGTTTTTACAAAAGAATATGTGTACATACCTGGCGGCCCGCCCACTTACCTGGGCGACCACATTGGGATTTATACCCCAACAACCTCCCACTTAAAGTCCAATGTGGTACTTTAAGTGTGAGAGAAGCTACTATACAAGCTAATATACAAGAGATGTAGAGAAGTGATGTACTACCCTACACCTATCTGCTTGCGAAAATGCGCAAAGCTCTCTGAGGGAAGTCCTTTTGTAAGTAGATCAGCAGGATTTTCTGTGGTGTGAACTTTGACAAGCTGAAGTTGCTTATCCTCGAGCATTTCCCTGATGAAATGATACTTCACATCCACATGCTTTGTCTTTGAGTGATAAACTGGATTGCGAGCCAATTGTATAGCACTTTGACTATCACAATATAACACAGGCATCTCTTCTTTGATTCCCAAATCTGTTACTAGTCGATTAAGCCAAATTGATTCTTTGCATGCCTCTGATGCTGCAACATATTCAGCCTCTGTAGTAGACTGAGTAACACAATCTTGTAATCTAGAACGCCATGATACTGCTCCACCAGCCAATGTAAAGACATACCCTGACGTAGACCTTCGGTTGTCTAAGTCACCTGCATAATCTGAGTCTGTAAAACCCTTTACACTTAGCTCCTGACTCCCATAGCATATACGCATACTCTTTGTAGCTTTCAGGTATCTCAATATTCCTTTCACTGCCTCCCAATGTTTCTTGCCTGGGTTTGACATGTATCGACTTACTACTCCCACTGCAAATGCAATGTCTGGGCGAGTAGCAATCATTGCATACATCAAACTACCCACTGCAGACGCATATGGAATCTTATCCATTTCAGCCTGTTCTTCCTCAGACACAGGACAATCTTGTTTGCTAAGTTTCACATATGGTGGCAATGGAACACTCAGTGCCTTTCCCTTCTCCATATTGAAACGTTGCAAAACCTTGTCAATATACTCTGTTTGAGATAACCAAATCAACTCTTTGATTTGTCTCTCTCAATGCGCATACCAAGTATATGACTTGCCTCACCCATGTCTTTCATGTCAAACAATTTTTCCATCTTTGACTTCAAAGCTGAAATTTCTTCCAAGTGCTTGCCAGCAATCAACATGTCATCCACATACAAAATAAGGATCAGCCAACTGCCATCCTTAGCCTTCTTTGTATATAGACAGTGATCGAACTCACTACGTTTGTAGCCTTGAGAAAGCATAAACTTGTGGAATTTACGGTACCATGCCCTCGGTGATTGTTTTAAGCCATAAAGACTCTTTAACAACTGGCATACCCAATCTTCCTTGCCTTTCTCAACAAACCCTTCTGGCTGCTGCATGTAAATTTCCACATCTAAATCACCATGCAAGAACGCTGTCCTGACATCCATTTGGTGCAACACCAAATCTAATATGGTAACCAATGCAAGAAAGCATCTCAATGTAGTCATCTTGACCACCGGAGAGAAGACTTCATCAAAGTCAATGCCTTGTTCTTGCTTAAAGCCCTTGGCAACAAGCCTTGCTTTGTACTTTGGCTGACTATCATGAGCGGTGATCTTATACCTGTAAACCCATTTACAAGGTAGAGCCTTTTTGCCCCGTGGTAATTTAACTAGCTTCCATGTCTGGTTTTTATGCAGAGCTGTCATCTCTGACTGCATGGCCAATTGCCAATTCCCGGAGTCCTTCATTTGCACTGCTTCCTTGTAACATGAAGGCTCATTGCAATCAGTCAACATGACATAGTTCATAGATGGAACAAACCTATCAGGAGGTCGCGTGACACGTCCAGATCTACGCACAATAGGTGGCTCAAGCTCAGCCACAACCTGTGGTTCCACTCTATCCTGTCCTTGCTCCTCTTGAGCCCTGGCATTTTGTCTTGCACGTGCAGGTCCATCTTCTTGGAAGACAACTCTTCTAATCTCCTCAACCCTCTCTGGTTTAGAATGATATTTGGATTCATTAAAGTGAACATCATTGCTGCGGACAACCTTTTTGGATTCGGGATCCCAAAGTTTGTACCCCATCTCACCAGAATTACCATAGCCTAGAAAGATGCACTTTCTACTCTTTGGCTCAAGTTTGTTCCTAAATTCCTTTGGAACGTGAGTATATGCCTCACAGCCAAAGACTCTGAGATGCTTGTATGAGGGCATTTTGCCTGACCATACCATCTCTGGCACTGAATCCTTCTGCAAAACCTTGCTAGGAGATCTATTTACAAGATGAACAGCTGTTGATACAGCTTCAGCCCAAAACCCATTTGGCAGCTGTGCATTAGACAACATACTTCTCACCTTCTCTTGTATGGTCCTATTCATCCTCTCAGCAACACCATTTTGAGGAGGATTGTAAGGAGCAGTAAGTTCACGTTTTATACCTTTTGACTCACAAAAGTCCTGAAAGGCCTTTGAAACATACTCTCCACCATTGTCAGTGCGTAAGCATTTAAGCTTCTTGCCACTCTGATTCTCCACAAGTGTCACAAACGTTTTGAAAACACTAAACGCTTCATCCTTGTGCTTGAGAAAGTAAACCCATACTTTCCTCGAGTAATCATCTATAAATGTCATAAAGTAAGAAGCTCCCCCTAGAGATAGGTTAGGCATAGGTCCACACAAATCACTATGAACAAGTGCCAACTGTGTATCTCTTCTACTGCTTCTATGCTTATGTGGCTGCTGTGTTTGCTTACCATACAGACAATGTTCACAGAATTCAAAATCATTAAATGAAAAGCCAGGCAAATAACCAGAACGAGACAAGATTTCCATTCCCTTCTTGGACATATGTCCTAACCGGCTATGCCACAAAGAAACGTTCGGCTGCTCGGTTACATTGATTACATTTTTAGAGACATTTGATACATAAATCATGTAAAGTCCTCCAGACTTTACTCCATGTGCTACTGTCATAGAACCCTTGGATATCTTCCACATGTTCTGTCCAAAAGTGGTGATGTAGCCATCATCATCAAGTAAACCTGTGCTGATCAAGCTCTTTGTAATTGTGGGAACATGTCTCACATTCTTCAGCGTGAAAGAAGAACCATTCTGAAACTTCAATTGAACATCTCCAACACCTAAGATCTCACATGTCTGCCCATTGCCTTGGCGAACATGATCTTTAGTGGTCACATAAGAGGTAAACCACTCCTTGTTTGGAGACACATGAAGTGATGCCCCTGAGTCTATAATCTAGTCACTCAGTGCATTTCCATCAGATGCTGTAAGAAAAGCTGAGTCCATTGTATTCTTCAAGAAGTAGATGTCTCCTGACACTAGACTGTCATCCTCTGCAACAGTGTTTGCCACATTTATTTCTTGAATCTTCATTGAGGACTTGTTCTTCTCACCATGGTCTTCAACTTTCTCTTTGCCTTTTTCTGCTTTCCATTCTTTGCAGTCTCTTTTCATGTGACCCTTCTTGCCACAATGGTAGCATTCTATGTCACTCTTGCCTTTAGCACTGCGGGACTTGCTACGAGACTGATTCCTCTTTCCACCTTTGTACTTTTCTTTGGTCCTTCCCCTGACAACTAAGGCTGTTCCTTTTCCTTTGTCCATTGTCTTTCTATTGGTTTCTTCAGTAAGCGGACTTCCTTCTACACCTGCTATGTTCAAACCATCTGGAGGTGCAGAATTACTCAAAGCTGTGCGAAAAGTGTCCCAACTTTTTGGCAATGTGATCAATAGGAACATAGCTCTAACAGGTTCATCAAACTTGACACCTTGAGCTGACAACTGACTATAGATTGTGTTGAATTCATTCAGATGATTGGACATAGGTGTCCCTTCTTTCATCTTCAAGTCAACAAGCTTCTTAAACCAATATACCTGTGAAGCTGCACTCTGCTTCTCATAAAGATCACTCAGCTTTAACCATGCTTGATAAGCCGACATCTCGTCTGCTACATTGAAGTAAACACTTTCTGCCAAAGTCAGCATAATGGTAGAAAGTGCCAATTCATCCATTTCGCTCCATTCATCTTCGTCCATATCTTCTGGTTTTATCCCTTCGAGCTTTACAGGTTTTATCTGCTTCTTTTGTACCAACACGTGCCAAATCTGCTTCTTCCACAATGGGAAATTGGTTCCATCCAGCTTCTTGATATTGTAAAGAGCAGTGTCCTGTGATCCAGCCATAGCTACGCTTCACAGTGGTTTACTTTCCTGGGAAAAATTCGGCAGAGTTTCCCCTGTAAACTGACCTCTGAACCAATATCAACCTGTCAAATGAACCAAAAAAGCTTCAGATTCTGCATAATTTTTGCAGAGTCTCCTTTGTAAAATGGCTCTGGTGTACTCAAAAAAACAGACCAAAAAACAGCTCAAAAACACTGTCTCTCTGACACTGTAAGCTGTGGGTAAACCTGTCCTGCACGTGTACTGTCTCTGACTGTCCTGTCACTGTCCTGTAAGCATAGACTGCGACAATGCCTCAACGGCAGTAAAGCAAAGATGCAATCCCAACTGTCTAACTCACAGTCAATACATCCTAGCGGCCTATCTAAGGGTGCTCGAGGGATCGCTCCAAGACCTGTATCACGAAAAGGATCTCAACATTCGAGAATCCCCCAGCTCAATAAAACCTCACTCGACCCTCAACAAAGGCTGCAGTAAATCTGACAGTACATAGACTTCCCACAAAGTCATACATCCACAAATTTCCCACTATATGCTGTAACCGTTGCGGCGGTTGTTTGCTGCGTGACTCACAGCCAGCAAACCCTCAACAGACATACATCATCTCTGACAATACATCCCATGTGGAAGTACCTGCAATGTCAGGATGAAATATGGAATATCAAGCAGCAAACACAAGCTACTTGATGAACTAGTGGATGTCGCCTACAGACTGTGTGTAGATGCGCCCGTGTCGTATGTGACACGCCTCCAAGAACTGTGAGCCGTCCTTCGATGTGTAGACAGCCACAAATCAACACTCTGGGAGTGTCGATATCCTCAGCACCTGCAGTCGTAGGCCGAAAACCCCAAATTTGCAGAGTCGGATCTGCACCCGCCGAGACCACGTAGTCGAAAATGGCCTGCGCAGACCTTTGTCGAAGCCGAACGGTGGCCGAGATGACCCTCAGGATTTGGGGCCGTGTCTTTGCCTGTTGAATTTCACTCCAATCTGAGCTGGTGACTCTAGCCTCCTGCAGTGCTGCCCCGAGCCTCGATCTGAGCTCTGATACCAGTTGAAGGAGTACGAGCGGAAGTGCGACGCGAGAGAGAGTGCGAGAAGAAGAGCACGGCGATATGGTGAACTCGCTCTACTGTAATGTGTAGAGCATAGTGAGTTCTTATTAGGTTTTTACAAAAGAATATGTGTACATACTTGGCGGCCCGCCCACTTACCTGGGCGACCACATTGGGCTTTATACCCCAACATTATTTCATGCAAAACGTACAACTATGAACGAGGATTGTGCACCATCTTTCAATGTGCAGTCGGAGAAAGAAATTTTGTGGCTTCGTGCTATTGAGGTTCCCAAGGAGACCCATGGAGTGCTCGATTGGATTTTTGGATGCATTCCGTGGATAACAGATGTCATTAAGACACACCTAACTGGGGAAAAACTCCAAGTAGATGGAATAGGGGAGTTTGAAATTGACTGGCACTTAGGTGGCGATTTGAAAACAATCAAATGCATTCTAGGGTGAAAACAAGGGTCAGGAGCTCTGTATCCTTGCCCATTCTGCATTAAGGGCTATAAGGGGAATGTACCCAAGATCGCAACGGTCGACAAAACAGAGGAATATGACAATTTACAAATTACATGTGTGTGGGAGCATTCAGTTCTACGATGTCCTATGCTGGAGGAGCCCAATCGTGCCACAAAAGATAGTGAATGGAACCCTATAATTAATTTCCCTCTAAAAAAGTGCATTTTTGCACTCTTCATGCTTTTATGCGCATCTTTGATCGTTTGTTTAAGCTTCATACTGATTATGCCTTTACAATGAAACCTGCGGAGAGGTCGCTTCACGCTATCAGCCTATCTCAAAAGTGATAGGGCTCTTAAATTCAATAGCTTGTCATGGGACCAATACCTCCATAGTTGCAAAGAAGAACAATGCAAGCGCTCAAAAAGTGGCCCAACCAGTGTCCATGAGTGGACTAAAGGCAAGGCATTTTTTGAAGAGGGTTCGGTCAAGGGAAAGTAGTGCTGCTGCCAGAATATCAATATCTGAAGGTGGATGGGAGTCGTGGAAGGATCTCTGCAAGTATACAACGGAAAATGATAGCAATACAAGTGTTGTGCTTAGCTGAAAACATGTTTGGGTGGTATTCAACAAGATGATGAAGATACTATGACTTGCAAGCACAACCAGTGATGAGCAACAACAAGAATTCAGAAATTTGGTAGTGGAGTTCACAAAGGCAATCATCATCACTGCATGGGGTGAATCAAACATGACACACTATATGGTGAGTGCTTTCTATTTCGACTTGGTCTATACTATACTTTAGTTTTGATCATCGATGTGTTGTTGCTTTATGGGCAGCACATCCTCTATGCCCATTGTGCATACTTTATGAACATGTATGGTTCATTCGATCTTTGGAGCACGCAAGGTATGGAGAAGTCACACTATCGTGCCAGGGGTATCTACATCAAGAATACAAGACATGGAGGGGGTTTAATGAGCTCATGCTATCTTCAATAAATGTTCAACTGGTTTTACTGCACCACCTTTGGACGCAAAGTGTCGATTGAACATGCAAGGTCATCACGCTTGGTAAAAGAAGCCCGTTGACTGGCCCATGTTCGTTCCTCAGAGCGCTAGAGATCCTCACAAGGTCCAACACGGCATGTAGTGTGGCGAGCATCAAGGACTAGGGTTGGAAAAGTTTGGGTCAGGAGGTAGTAGATGTATTTAGAGTCTCATGATAATGGAAAATCCATTACACTTGGATGCTCTCTTTTTTGGATTGAATGTTTTCATTGTTTAATTGTTTATGCAATTTTACAAGTAGACATTTTGCTATGTGTGTTTGAATAGTTCTCCAATTTCATGTGGTTTTAAAATTCAAAAGATTATTTTCTCATGCTTTTAGTAGCTCTTTTTCACCATGTGAACCCACCCTTATATGGCCACCCTATATAAAGAGGGAAAACCCCCACTTCACAAATTCATAACACTCCTTCCCTCACCGAACACCACAAGCTCTAAGAAGCCTTCCAAACGCACTTTCTAGATGGCAAAGACCAAACAGATTGCAAACAAGAATCCAAAGACCAATGAGGCGCGCAGAAGGCAGAAAGTGCATGCAAATTGGCAACCAGAAGAGCTAGCTAACCGAGAACTCACAGAGACAAACACGTCTGATGAGCATCTGCCTTGGGAAGGGAAGGACATCCGAGTGAACCATACGGTGGGCGGAAAGACGTTGCCAGGCCAGATGGGCGCGATGCCATCTAGCCCCGGTTGCCAAACTGTGGCCGACAAGTCACTGCTTAGAGGAATTGGTGCCATGCCTTCTGATCAGCCCAACAATGATGAGGATTATGATCCGAATAAAGATGTCTCCCAACCACCTTTCAAGCATCGTCAAAAGTTAAAATTCTACAAGACGCTGTAGAGAGCACGACCACAAGGAGCTTAGATGCCCCCACAATGCCGACCTCAAAGAGCACGACGGTTTTGTCGAGCGTTTGCTGAAATTCGGCATTACCAGAAGACAACATACCTGATTATTAGGAAAGCACCATTCACATGGACATGTAAGGAAGTGCTACAAAGCTACAACACAGAGCTTCAGATGTCTGCAATTTTCATCGAATCAATTCAGGAGGCTGCAGAGGCTTATTTGGTCAGTCTCTTTGAGGACACATTCTTATGTGCTGTCCATGCCAAGCATGTAACAATCATGGCCAAGGACATGCAACTTTCACGTCCCCTAAGGCATGAGTGATACCCTCTGATGTCAAAACCTCTTTTTGTAACTAACTGTTGTATTGGAATCAAGTTTACTTTGGAATCCTTGTACTGGATTCAAGTTTTCTTGTGAACTCAAAGTATTTGCACTTTGCGACGATACAATACGTCTCTTTTTATCGCTCTATGCAAACTTAATGTCTATATTTGTCTACATTTATTTTGTTAAATGGTTGAAGGTGAGATGCTAATCAACTTTACAAAAGGTTCTCCAGTTGGCACGCATAGCTGAGATGACGCCAACCAATTGCTTGGCTTGAAATTGTCCATTAGGTAGAAGATTTGCTTTATATTTGCCAGAATATTGCAAAACTAGTCAAATTGGTTGTGTCCGCAAGGTAGTAAGGTTTGGACAGACAGCAAGCTTGCAAGGCTAATTCTCGATGCCTTGTGGACACACACAAAATTGCATAAAATGTCACAGATAGGGCACATCTAGTACATAAAAATCAATTATATGATTTTTTTGGACAAGTTTTTTTCAATGTACAAAATCAACATTCAAATAGTTAATACATATTACAAATGGTTAGAATTTTCACAGTTTGCCTTGTCACTGAACCTGAACAAAACAGTAAATTGAACTTTGTAAAGTATCATTGACAAGAGAGATAAATTTTATTTAAAAGCTTGTACATCCGGCTTAACTATCTTTTGATAGAAGGCACTTTGCGATCTCTCTACAATGTTCTATAGCATTGGGTAGAATGGATGTAAGTACAAAAGTAGCTCTACCTTGGGCACTGTCAACCCCCAAGGCTTGACAAAGTGCTATGCGTGTCATGAACTTGCCGCAAAAGCCAATGCCAAAAGTGGCAATTGCAAGTGATTTTTTCACCAGAATAATTACATGGTTTATTTGAGGATGGTGGCTAAGCATAGGAGTTTACTTGTGGCCTTAAGCACCCACAAAACAAAATGGCCGTTCGAGGAGAAATCCTTGTGTCTGATTCACACATCCTGCATTTGTAGTTTTTCGATGTAGTGCGCTAGGGTTGTCTAAGGCCCAAACACCGTGCGCTCTCCCCCCTTCCGGCTAGCCCACAAGTCCATGTCGAAAACATCTTGCAAAAATGTAATTAAACAAAAGGAAAGAAGAAAGGTTGAATTATAACCGTACAAGATTCTTAGTATTACCTCTTGTTGCTTATCCTCATCGTCCATAATTGGTGTTGCTTCAAGGTTGATAGAGGATTTTGTCTTAGCAACCTTGCGAGGGCTCTGCAAACCAGGCAAGTCAGGACATATAGGAGTTTGGTTGGAAACAATCCTGGCTTGTGTGGCAACAAACTCCTCATCCGTGACTTCACTCTGCTTTGTAGTGAGAATATTTGATGTCATTAGTGAAATTGTGTCAGCAACAGAGTCCCCCAATGGAAGCAGCTTGTCATCTGTAGCTTCTGGTGTAGGATCAAGGGGGTACTCCATCTTGGTGCATATGAGGCTAAGACACTCATCTAGTCGGACACCAAAAAAATTTTCTAGATCATGTAAGAATAAATACTCTTCATCTTCTATAACTATGCTACTGAGACGGCTAATCTCCACTTTGAGAATTGGAGCATGGTCATGGCTCTTAGGGTCAGGCACCTCGAAGTTGCCAACAATCTGCTTTCTCACTGCAAGTGCTTCTTCCAAGCCACGGGGATATTTGGAAGCTTGCAGTCTTCACTCACTCTATACATCTATAGGCACGGGCTTGGGATCTTTACAATCAGGCAGCCCCCACCCATTGCATGATGCAGGATCTCCATCTCCTCCAAGGAGGGCTCCTCATTGACGAGGAAGAAGAGAGTGGCAAATTTTGGACAAGAAAGATTTCCCAATTTTGTGCTTCTTGAAGGAGTGTGCAACTTCCTTTGTCACTTGGTAGAAGTGGTTCGCCTCTTTTGCAATCGCCTCAAAGTGGGCTAGTCTCTTTGAAAATGCTAGTCTCTTTGCTAGCCTTTGTGGATGTAGCGAAGGAGATCACATGGCAACCACAGCATGGCGTTGTTTTCAAAGTTCAATGAATACTTGAGTATATGCACATGTCGTGAAAAGTGTCATTGTGGAGTTGCATGGTTTTTGGTAAATCCACTATGCGGGTGAAGAAGCCGTGAAGTATCCTTGCGTCCAACATATTCGATATCCTCTAAGAAAAGAAGGAACCGTGAAAGGGGGGTGTGTGGCTCTTTCGACGCTGCTGCTGCATGGGAGGAGGATGCACTAGCATGTGTTTCCATGGCGATTGCTCTCTCTCTCTCTCTATACACACACACACACACACACACACACACACACACACACACACACCCACACACATATTTCTCTCTATCTCAGTCAAGTGTTGACAGAAAAATAAGAAGTCCCCTCCCTTTATATACAACCCCCCCCATTCTCGTCCCCACCCCGCCGCGGCCCGCTGCAGTAAAAGATACCATCCCAAAGCTCTTTGATATACATACAAACACACATGGGTGCGCACACAAACACCCAAACAAAATCTAGAAAACTTAATCAATGAAGGTGATACTATAACGACAAAAAAGTTTTGAATTTCCATTAAACAGAATGCTTTACAACGTGGCATTAGAGCCGGTTACATTGATCTATCAGATCAACTTAAAGACAACACATTGCCAACCCTCCACTCCTCTTTCACTTTCATGGTTCCCTCCATCCACCTACCAATCTGAAACAAAATAAATTCTTTTATTAAGACTAACAATTGGCACATGTAGACAACATAAAATTTAAACTGACCTTTTGTCGATTGAGATGAAAGTAAACATCTTTGATATCTTCGTAGCCCAAGATAATCAAGTGTTCCCGTATGTTGGTTAGTGTCCAATGTTCACTAACTTGCACAATCTTAGAAACACCAGTTGAAAAAGTAACGGGCATGTCAAATGTCACAAAATTAGCAACACTAGATTGTAAGGCTCTTACACATCCAACACTCATAATGGAAACGTAGGTACAAAGTAGTGCGCACTTTCAAATATCATATCCCTATACCTGAAGCCCCCAACTTACACTTGTATTTATCTCCTTGGTGCACTCCCTCAACCATTCCCCAATTATCTCCATTCTTGCTACAAAACATAGTAGGTGTGACACTGAATGGCAATGTCTTGAACAAATGTACAAAAACATGCACGGGGAAGCACCAACTCATCCCTATTGATCTGGAAGCCTTCCCAAATTTTAATGAGGAGCAAATAGTGGAAATCATCTTCTCCTTCACTAAGAAGAGTGACCACACATCGGGTTGTGGCCATTCCAGGCTCAGTAATGAAGGTTTATCAACAGCAACAATGATCTTACCATATCCATCCTTCGAAGCCGGCACTACATACGTGTGTGAGTAGAAGAAGATTCTGTGTTGCAGCAGAATCAAGCAACGCAGAACCAAAGGTGGCGAGCTGGGAAGCATCATAACACCAATGTCGGCATGAAGAGCATTGAAGGTTCCTGTGAGACTCTTGATTGGTTGTTTCTCAACAAAGTTGGATGGGAATATGTCTATGACAACACCAAAAACTATCAAATAAAAACCAAATAACAAGCGTTTACAATCAACAACCAACAATGTTTTACGACTTACAATGTATTGGGAAATCTGTTGAGCTTCCATTTCTCAAGCACATGGAACACCAAGAGTACACGTGTTGAACAATGGACACTATGCCATTGACTCTATGGTTCTTGAAACCAAAAAGTCTCCCCTTCCAATGCTTGTCAAGGTTGCCACGGTTTGGAAGTCAATGAGTCCCGATAACTGCAGGTCGCATGAAGATCCAAGATCCTTTAGAAAACAATTGCAGCACACATTCCCCATTAGAATCCCTAATGTTATGCAAGCAAACCGCCTCTATGTCATCCTTTCGCTTCCTTGAAGTGAAGGGGGTTGACATGATAGCACCAAAAGAAGAAGAGTTGTGGTGTTAGAGAGAGAGAGAGGCATGTTGCTTCACGAATGAAGTGAGAAGAAATGGTTGAAAGGGGAACAAGGGGAGAAGAAGCAGTTCAAATGGATGGTGTGGATGAAAGGGAGAGACAGATGGTGCAGCTATGGAAAGCGTCCATTTGTGATGCAGCTATGGAAATCTTGGAGGGAAGGGGAGAAGTGTCTCAATGGGGAGCAAGGGGAGAAGAAGTAGTTCAAATGGATGGTGTGGATGAAAGGGGGAGACAGGTGGTGCAGCTATGGAAAGCTTCCATTTGTGATGTAGCTATGGAAAGCTTGGAGGGAGGGGGAGAAGTAGCTCACTGGGGAGCAAGGGGAGAAGAAGTAGCTCAAAGGGATGTTGAGGATGAAAGGGGGATACAAGTAGTACAACTATGGAAAGTTTCCTTATGTGCTGCACCTATGGAAAGCTTGCAGGTAGAAGGGGAAAGAGAAGAAAAAAGAGGTAGAATAGAGGGTACTGCTTAGAAATGCCAATTTTGTTCAAACAAAATAGTTTTTTGACCATGTATTTGGTTAGGAGAGCTTTTGGATAGTGAAAAGTGAGATTTAGAGATTTTCACAAAAAAATAAAATTTTAGGGTTACTTTATGGGTGCCCATGAAAATGGAGGGAAAGCCTCCCCTCCTACCTCCCTTTTCCCCCTTCTCTCTCTTTCTAGGAGACAAAGCTATAATGAGGGGAACAAATAGGCCCCCATGCCCCCTACTACCCTACCTTTTGAGAGGGTATAGTTGTGGCCACCACCCTCTTCCTATTGTTCCATGCTTAATCACCCCTTAAGCTAAAGGGAGCTTTTGGGGTTCATATTTTTTCTAATGCACCTGCACAGTACTTGTGCCCCCAAACCTATTTTTGCATCCTCTTCTACCTCTCTAGTGCTCCCAACCCTCTTTCTACATCCTCTTCTAATCTCTTCGTTGATGAAAATCTACACACAGTGCAGAGGTATTATTTTATACTTTTTTGTGGTATTGATTTGTGAGGTCAGTACCAAGCATAGAAGGACCGGAGAAATGTGTTTGAGATCTTCTTTGCTTGGTACTGACCATCATGCTTGCAGTTGTTGTGTTTGTTGCTTGGAGCCCCCTTTTGTGATAGGGACATTTGCTCATAGAGTGTGGTGTGGTTTTTATGCTATTTGTAGAAATGACTTGTGAAAAGGCTAGGCCTAGAAGAGTGGCAGGTGAGTCCTTGCATGCTCAAGCAAGAATATGATGATACAAGGGGCACATACAACTGGCCATCCTGTGGCTTCCATTTCAATGCATAGCGAGGGAGATATAATGAGAGCATTGGAGAGTGGGCATGCAATGGGCCACCAACACTACTCTTCTCTACCTCTAGGAGATTGCAAAGGACTACCTCATTGAGTTCTTTATTAGCAATGGCTACCCATGCCCATTGCACTACATAATTATGCTTTGGGATACCCTTCAGAGTAAATAATTCTCCTACAATGGATTTCTTTAGTTAGTGCCTATCGAAGACAGTCGAGCCATGGATATTCTTATTCTCTACCTTTTCCATCCTCGTGTGTAGTAGATAGAGTCTTCATAGGTTGCTCACAATAGGGACACCCAATCACGGGTCAAGAGGCACTGTTACTCCTCAAAACAAACAAATGGGCAGGCAATTCCCAATCCTAAGGGAGTCCGCAAGCCATGTACAACACACCCTAGGAGCCTGAGATAGCCAAGAAGGAGCTTGAGCGATCCTAAGGAAGAGCTAGAGCTAGCCAAGGAAGAGCAAGAGCCAACCAATGTAGACCAAGGGCCTATGCCAAAAGACTGGTCTCTTATGGAGGACACCAACACTAATAACAAAGAAGAAATGTAACTACTAAAAGATTTAGCACCTCTTCATGTAAAGATTCACCTGTTGGGTAGATCAAAGACAAATTGTGTTTTCAATCTTGATCGACAAGATTTCATATGCATGTGTGATTTTGCCAATGTCCATGCAATAGATATAGTCATCAACCTTGCTACGTGGTATGTTTTAAGGTCATTATAAGTCACACCGTTGGGGTCAAAACCAAATGAATAGGGACCCTACAAAACATTTCAAGGCCCCAATATGCTTGGTTTTGACCCTTGTCTTTGTGGCAATGGGGGTAATAACCAAGCAAATAAGGACCTTGGAAAAATTTTCAAGGCCTTATCTTTGTGGAAATAGGGGTAAGAACCAAGAGAGTAGGGGCCCTGGAAATTTTCCAGGGCCTTGATTTTCTTGGCTTTGACTCATGTCTTTGCGGTATTGGGGATCAAAACCAAGCAAATAGGGGGCCAAAAAATTTCCCAAGGCCCCGATTCGCTTGGTTTTGACCCATATCTTTGCGGCCTTGGGATTCACAACCAAGCAAATAGGGGCCTATTAAAAATTTCCAGGGCCCCGATTCACTTCGTTCTGACCCATGTCTTTGTGGCAATGGGGTTAGAACCAAGTGGATAGGGACCCTGGGAAATTTTCCAAGGCCTTGATTCTCTTGGTTTTGACCCATGTCTTTACAACCATGGGGGTCAGAACCAAGCGAATAGAGACCTTGGAAAATTTTCCAAGACCCTGATTCACTTACTACTAACCCATATCCACTAAGCATTGTAGTTGTTAACATTTCTTCATGTTAGGCAAGCGATCTTGCTTTTGCTCGTAGACATCCAGGACAAAATATACATAGTGGATCCGCTTATCTCAACTATGCTTCAGAACAATGAACTTTCCTTTTTGGAGCTAATGAACTGGTGCAACAGAGTAAATTGAGATGTTTTGCATTTTCTGGTCACTGTGTACAATTAATTGTGAGTTTTGTCTTGTTAACCAAAAATAATGTTCAATTTAGGATCTTTTTTTCCACATCCTAGATGGTTTTGGTGTTTTTTGTGTAGTGAACATTGGAGTTTCTTATTCTTTGACGTTGAATAGAAGATTGTCTATTATGGAAACTTCGAGCAAAGAAGGGGGTTTCATAGGCATGTAGAGACATAAGTTACATCTTTATGAGCTTGCTTTTGGTTTGCTTGTAGTGTCTATTTGTAATGTCTTACTCAAGAAAGTGCTTATGTATGGTAGTAGAGCACATATTGTTAGAACGTGATCTTTGCCACTCTACATTAACAAGTTAGTGTGCCCACATAGGTTGATAACTACAGCTGCAGCTAGTGGACGTGTCTCAATGCTCTTCTCCTTGTTAGTAGCTAGATTTTGGATTCCTTGCTAGCCAAATTTTGGATGTGTCAAACGTAAGTAGTGTGTGTTGTTTCAATGCTTGTATTGCTGCAATGTTTGTTTTAGAAGAGTTTTCTTATTATCATGCTTCTACATGTTTTCAATTAGATAACTACATCCCTACGATATGAGCAATTTTTTTGTGAGGGCCATTCAATATAGTGTATTAGGATCTAAAGATGGTCATGATAGAATAGAGATCAAGTTGAGGAGTTTGAGGGGGCCCGCATTGAGAAAGCAACACATCGGACCTAGGATTGTCAAAACGTGATTTGAAACATGCAAGAGGATCAATCAATATTATGTGAACACTGCAAAAGTGGAGGATTGGGTTGCACATCAACGGCAAGCTCAAGAATACAAAAGGGAGCAGGAGCAAAGGGAGCAAGAGGAAAGAGAAGTTGCAGGGGTGAAAAGTGCATGGGAAGCCATGGAGGAGGTCCATGCATTCAAAGGATATGAAATGCCACTCGAGACCAACGTCCCCCATCGGAGAAGGGGTAGCAATGGGGGAAGAGGGCAGGGGAGCGGAGGTAGCAACCTGGGGAGAGGGCAGGGGAGTAGTAGTAGGAAAAGGGAGCAGTAAACATCACCACCTTTTTATACATTATGAAAGAATTAGTACAACGCATAAATTCTTGAAACAATATAAAGTTTACATTTTTAAAATTTGGGATTTTTGAGTGGCACAAACTGTCTTTCTATTCCTCATTTAGAGTGTACATATTGGATGGCATGGCATTACAACTCATTCCGTGCATACATTAAGTTTTGTTAGGGGAAATGTATGTGATCTAGCTTTTGCAAGAAGAATTCAAATGAAGTGCATTTGAGAGGGACTCCTTGCACAATATTGTTTTCTTCTTGAATCTTGGAATTTGAGAAAAAAAGACGTTCGTATCTATATCTTAAGCCATTAAAGACAAATGAAAATTTTCCATTTAGTAAGTACCTTTTTATTGTTGAGACTGAATGCATACACTTTTGGTAGAAGTGGGAGGTCTTTGTATGTAAGATCTACCTTGAGCTGTGCAAGTGAGGTACTTGACATTGTCTCCATCACAGTAAGCAGGCTCTCTTGAAAGTAGATCTCCATTGCTAAAGGTTTTTTCTCAGAGATAGACTCTATGTCGTGGTTGAGTGGGATAATTTGTCCACTAAGAAGATGAAATCTAAAATAGTTAAAGGACACTAAGATTGAGAGAGATTATGGACTTCTTTCACGAAATTCAAACTGTTCCTAGTGACTATTTCCTATTCCAATTATCATCTAAAAAGTCCAAATAGCTCTTAGATTGCAAATGAACATTTTTGTGGTAGTTCTTATTTTCTCATCAAAGAAAAAATCTACAAACACTTCAACAAGCATAAATAGAGTGATCCTAACAATCTTGTAGCAATGGAATACTTAAGGGACTTTTGTATATCCTAAAACAACATGTTCCTTAAGCTTTCACTAGTTTGGGACGCTCATAAAGACCAGTCCTTGCTATCAAAGGATGGTAATGGCAAAGGAGTTACACAAGTCCATCCAAAAAACATTTTGGGTTCCAAATATGACATATCATAAAAGAATATTCCATTATCTGCAAGCTCCTTGTGCAGTCTTCCTCCATAAATTTGCTCACCCATAAATGCATGGAAAGCAAAACAAATCCCAACTATGCTCTCAACTGGTTGTCAGTCCGTCTTTTTTGATGGATAAATATATATAACATACCAAACATGATATCAACCCTCAAACTACCACAATAATCGTGCACGAAATAAAATATATGCTCAAAATAACTTACAATTGGGTCGATGCCATGGAAAACTAGGAGGAGACTTTAAACTCTTTAACTTGTCTCTTGAAAGCCTTCACAAAATCATTATGTTGCCTCCTCTTCCTCGTCCTCGTCTACAAACATACCCAAATTTTGATAGTTATTCTAAATGGTATCCATGCCTGATCATCAATAGTATAATTGTTAGAAATGCTAACAGAGTCAATGGTAGTGCTAGATCTTTGAGAGGTAGTCATGGTGTGCACTAGAAAACACATTAGAGCGCAAATATGAAAAGGGAAAGACAAAGTTTTGAGAGGGAAGTAGAGCTACTCAAAGTAAGATTTGGGCGGAAACATAAATTTATAAAGTCTTCAATGCAAGTTATGAAATTCTTTGGTACAAAGTTAGTTGTAATGGAAATGGCCTATGAACTTTGAGAATAGCGGAATTAGGAAATTAGGTGAAGCACTTTTGAGAGATTACTTTGTGAGCATAGCGGGTGAGCTTAATTGATTGTAGCAACATAAACATGGTACCTAGTTAACACTGCATGAACAATACTTTTGCAAGAGAGAGAGTTTAGAGAACATGACAATAGTTGAGGACCGGATTCATACGGAGCCGGTCCCCCCTCCAATAGGCATTTGTATTATAGTTTCTCCCATCAAGAGAGACTTGGTACAATACAATCTTTGTGTTCCTTGTAACCTAGGTGATGCAATGAAGATGGAAAGATTCATGCATCACAAGCATAACATAAACTTGAAGAAAGCATTAACTATCCCAAGCCTCAATCCCAAGGCCTCAAACACCTTCGAAGGTGGAGAGAGCTAGCGGGGAATGAGGATAGGGAAGAGGAAGAAGAAACATTCCATAGGAGAAAGAAATAGTTCCTCACTTATCACTACTCTTCTTGCTAGCATATATAATAGCATAGTAATGAAGATGGAGAAGATGGCAAGCTTAAGCATAGCTCTTGGTTGGATTTGATTCCATAGCCAAGAGTGTTGGTGTAGGCTTTCACTCTCACAAGCTTGGAGAAGGAGTGGATCTTTCTCCATGTCACAATACAATCCCTATGGAGAGAATTGGTAAGTTCTAAGTCATAAATTTTAGTAAAATTTCAAGATGTTTTGCCAAAAAAGCATAAAATGCTTATATATTTTTGTAGAGATGGACTTTTTATGCTTATAAAAGCCAAGTGTTAGTAGCAAAGTGTTACAAAACAATGGAATTCCCTTCAAAGACTAGTTTCCAAGTTACGTGCAAGTTGTAGACATAATTTCATAAATTAGTACGTACTGAAAAAGAGCATAATTTTGGTCCTTCAAAAGTCCCCTCATGGAGTTGGGGCTATTCTAGTGCATTTTGATACCAAAGCGCTTCTGCTTGCCACCTTGAGTCCTCAATGGAAAGGGTAAGCAATGTATCAATGTCTAAAACTCACAAATACATCAAAAAAATATTTTTCTTTGTATATAACGATATGCTTGAAATGACCATATCAAACACGTAGAACTTTCCATTATTTATATTGTAAATTGAATTTATTTTCACATGAAACTTTCAATTATCTATAGCACAATTGTGGAAAATGCACGTAAAATATTCTACAAGGTCGCTTCATTTTTTCTTGAGATTATAAAGCTGGTTTCTTCAAAGCATCAATCACAATCTTATGATGGTCAACTTGTCCCAGCTAGACCTCCTTCATAAATTGAAGCATTGTCAAAGCTGTGGGAAGGTCCTATACAACACCTACCAAGAGGAGAACACATGGCTCAAGTTCTTGAGCACCGACAATAGAAAATGAAGTAATTGAGTCTAATTTTGAGCTTAATGGCAAACTCAAGAATAACGAAGAGATACCATCAGAATATCAATCCATCGAGGAAGAAGAGATAGAAATACCTTTGATTTAACAAATCTTGCAACAATAGGAGGAGAATATTCCCAAATTACAAATACAGAGATCTATGGAAGAGGCCGATAGATAAGAGAGGAAAGGTTGACAAAGAGAATGGAGGAAAAGAAGAAAGTAGAGGAAACTCAGCAAGTATCCTCCCCCTCCGACGCCAATGATGTATAATTAGATGCACGGCTACAGAATAAAATAGAGGAAACTCAGCAAGTATCCTCTCCCTTTGGCGCCGATGATGTAGAACTAGATGCATGACTATAGAATCTCAAAGAAGTGATAAGGCAAAAGGCTAAAGCTAAAATCAAACTAGCTTGATCCACCAGACAGAGAATCTACGATGTGTCAAAGTGGACATGAAAAGAGAGAGAAGAGAAGAAGTCCAAAAGAAAAAGAACAACGAAATTGGATTCCATTCTTGACTACCCTCAAAGTCAACAATTGTATCAGGAGGAGAGAGCTCAAGACACAAGAACGACCAAGGAAGCTAAGGAAATAGAGCATGCAACATTGGAAAAACCACCTTTTCCACAACCTGTTGATCAACAAAAGATAGAAACTCAAGTTGAACAAGAAGACCAAGACCGCCTTGAGGAAGGAAAACAACATCTTGAGAAGCAACATCAAACAAAAAATAGAAGCAAAAATTTCTCAAAGGCTAAAGGACCATGTGGAAATGGATGTTTGCCCTTTGAACCAAGCAGATGAGTTCGCATCAATGAGGATCGTAGAAGGCTTTGACATTAGGGAGCATCTGGAAATGATCAAGCTACAATTCAAAATGTGAACGATGGTAACATGCATTCAGACACAAGAAACAAAAGATTCTAAAGCTACCATTCAAAGAGCAAACTAGATAGTACATCTTCAACAGCAAGTGAGAAATCTACCAAAGAACAAGGTGAAGCTCTAGATTGTCTTAGACAAAGAGAAAATAGATTTTAAAAAATATCTTTAAAGATCTAGAAAAGAAAATCGAAGCAAACACGTGCAAGTGGAGTAGCAATCTCTGGAAGAGGCTCTAGAAGGGGGGAAAAAAAGATAGTGCAACTCTTACGATGTAGTCAAGCACACCTCTCCACCCTCCTAGAGAATCAAGATGTTGCTGCACCTGTCTCTACCTCCCAATCCTCTATGGAAAATTCAAAGGAGATAAAGGTGCTAAAATCAGAGCTAGAGTAAGAGAAGTTTCTAAGTTACCTTCTAATGATAGGAATGCTCGTGACAAATGCACAAAAGGAGTAGCAAACTAAAGAAATACAAGAGTAGCTAGCAAAAGCCAAAGTAGATCGGATGGCACAAGCTGAGATGCATGTCAAAGAGCTACAAGCTAAAGCTTTGGATTTGGGCGGTTCTCTATAAACACAGACACAAGTACCAATCGCTCAAATCTAGCTCATTGAGTTTAAAAGTGATGACCAACCATTGGACCTACTAGGCACATGATCCATGGGAGGTATGCAAGAATTTGAAGAAGGAAATAAATCAATGGATGTGAGGGATGAGCTTCGATAATGGATTGCAGACATGTCTAATGGAGTACACAAAGAATATATGCTCTATGAGCTCAAGGTTTTGGAATCAACGCCATGTTAATGATCAAACCTGATGAACAAATAAAGATTTTCATCCATGAGATGCTTGTTCTACCACTCATGAATCAAGAGACCAAGCTTTGGAAGAATACATTATTACCACCCTTGGAACCTAATGCTCAAGGCGACTACGGAGTTCCATTGACTAAAGGGCAAGTGTTGCTCATCCTAGAGAGCCAACCTCTATGGCGCAAGAAGTGGTTTGAAAAGTGGTCCCATGATTATTCAACCTACAAAATTGCTGCTCATCACTTGTAGATTGACCCAACCTATTTTCCCATCCCAACACAACAATCTTGAGAGACATACACAGTGTGGAAGAGCATGCGGCCACTAGTGCTCAAGTACCCAGTCATTGCAAAAACTGTACAAAACCACAAGCCCATTGAACCATACATGTCACATACACTCAAGGCTATCATCAAACTGTTACCAGATTTAACATACCAAATGATGTTCAAGATTGCAAAGATGATTCTCACTTACACCGAAGACATTGACAAAGCATAACATCCTTTGAAAGTTTTCCTTGAAGGGACATATGGAATCAAGTAGAGCCTGGAGATAGAGTCTTTTTCAAAGAATTCAATTATGGGGATGTATGCTTGAATAATGTTTCTGCCATCACACTATATGCAAATGTTTGAAGAAGTTTTCATGAGGGGTTTCTTCAAGATGGGATTCACCATCTTTGACCTGATGACGAAGGATTTGCAACATGCCACATTGCTTATCAAAGAACTCTACTAAATAATCCACTGACAGACTTACCAATCAAAGCAATTATTATAGCCAGATCCACAAACTTTCAACAATCATCAAGACCGTGGAGAAAAGGAAATTCCACAACTTGCACGAGGACATGTAATGTTTAGGAGCACTCTCCATCACATTTTTGATTTAATCTAAATGAGAATCTGTAATTTTGATCCAAAAGCTAAAGCTGTGAAACTTTGAGCAATAATATATGATCATGTACTCAAGGCCAAGTAGCCGATTGTTGGCCATTTTAAAACCCAAGGTATAAAGCTCAAAAGCCTTAGTTTGAACAAATCATTATTGGCTTAAGTAAGGAGAGCTCTGTGTATGACTGTCAACAAGCGGCGACTCTTCTCAAACTTGTAATCCATTTTTTTCATGATTTTGTAATTCAAATTTAGTTGCAAGAATTGCATTGTGTTCCTTGTCTCTTGCTCTTTGAATTAAGTGTAAGAATTTCAAGTTCTATTGTGACTAGCGACTATGCATTTTTTAGTCTTATCTATAGTTTTGGTGCTTAAATCACAATTTTATGAACTTTTGACCATAGGAGAGTGTTATTAGATCTTAGTGAAACCTATTTATGTTGTTTTGTTGTAGATTTTGTGACATGGTACATGATGAATGGTGATTTTGGTACCTTGTCAGATGGCCACTAGACTTTGTAGACATGCCCTGCCCCTTAGGCCTAATATAGCTTTGAATTCCCTTAAAGCTTCATGAAGATTTGAGTATGTTAAGTCATCAAAATGGCACAATGACTTAGAGCAGTGAAATATGACATAGGAAAATTTTCCAATTTGGGAGTGGTCGTTAGCTTGTTGAGTTGATGTGGTTTCTTGCTAGGTTCACTTCTTGAGGGTTGACAACCTCAAAGAGTCTTTGTGCACCATTCGACTCACCTTCCTTGAGTATTGACATAATTATGCTAGTGAAAGATAGCTATGCTACAAACATCGATCATGAAGACCCGTTAACAGCTCATTTGAATACAACTAGTTGGGATCTCTATAAAAAAAATCTAGAATTGGTCTTACAACTATTCAAAAGGATGTTCACAAGATTAAATGGGACTATCAATGTTGCCCCAATTTACGTCCAGCTCTTGCTACACATCAGAGGGTTACCCTATCCCCATAACTTCTTTGTATTACCTATAGACTCCCCTGATAATCAATTGGGAACACCATGCAATACAAATACAAGGCATATACACATTGGTAAAAAAATCATGTGTATTTCACAACAGAACATTGCATACAATAGATCACATTTGGTTTCATGGAAGATACCAAGTATCTCTTCAGAAAGGGTGAAAAACAAAAGAGTTAGAGGATAAATTCAATGCAATAGACCTCTGGGGGTGCACTATGTAATCATGTTAATGTATAAGGTGAGTTCAAAGAGAGGGGTTTTAAAATGCAAAAAAATTGGGCAATATAATAGAGATCCACTAAAATCACGGGTTTTTATATTCAATTATGAAAAAAAAACCCTAAAATAAGGGGTCATTTTATTCATTCAAACATGTTAAAAGAGGGTTTTTTTTAATACCCCATGAATGCAGGTTATATAGGGGGTTACTGAACGGTGAGCACCCCGAGAAATAGACACACAAAGAAAATTTGCAACTATCAAGAGAGAAACGACACCCCCCAAATTGACAGACAACCGTAACTGTGCATCTGCAGTTTATCTGCTCCCTTCAGTACAAATGGTGGTGACCATGCTACTAATCATGGAAACAAAGCAACCTATCATTGAGTGTGTGTTGTCAAGTGTAGACTCAAGAGCATACAAACACCTCACTCAAGACAACTCTCCCAAGAAAAATTAGGTATAAAAAAGGATGCAATCCAAGATCAATCCCAAACAACCCCAAACACCTTTTAAATGCAAAATTGGGATACCCAAGGACACACTGAGAATGAAAGGCATCTACATCTAGATCCCAAAAGCCCAATTGCCATGTATTTATCTACAAAGGCACAATCAACCATGATATTTAGCCACAACCGCAAAATAAAGTTGGAAAATAGTGCCTTCTCCACAACCAATCAACCACACTACAAGAAGAAATGTCATATACAAGCAAGTACGGCGGCCTACAAAACTTGCTACCATTTGGAAACCTGTCAAAGTCGACAATGTAGAAGCATAGAGACCAAGAAGGGGGGGGAGGGGGGGAGAGAGAGAGAGAGAGAGAGAGAGAGAGAGAGAGAGAGAGAGAGAGAGAGAGAGAGAGAGAGAGAGAGAGAGAGAGAGAGAGAGAGAGAGAGAGTCTTGAACTAATCAATATTGACAATGAATATTTGATACAATGTACAATGGGGACAAGGGGTCACATATATACTACCTCAGTAAATTGCCTTACGGAGATTTTGATAAATAAGTAAAATAAAATCAAAATAAATAATGGGATCACTTTGGGTAGTTCACTTGAGAGGTAAAAAATCTAATGCTCTCTTTGTAGCTCAAATTGGACATAAATAGTGAGACCAAGTCAATGAAGAAGCTATCATGGACACCGCAACAATAGCTATCATGCTGGATACACCTCCAATTTACTACCCTCATTTTTGTACCTTAGAAAAATGTCACCTTGAGCATCGGTTGCCTTTTAGAAAATTTTAAGTGTAGATCACACTACATCCAAGAATCTCCATTCACAAGCTATGAACACATCATGTCCAAAATACTCCAAGATAATGAGTTATGGAACACATCGTGTCCATAATCCAACCTACAAAAATGGGTTAATGCACTCATCCATAATGTTTTAGATATCTCTAATGGTTCCTTGCCAGATGCATGTGCCTTGAACTTCGACCCTTGGGTTCAAACACCGATAACTGGAACTCGAACACAAGGGTCCAAATTGATCATAAGGAGCATTTATTAGCCCTCTTTGCTACTCACAAGCCTCTCTCTGGATGAAGCTAAAGGCGGCATCGGTCTCCATGTGAATAGAAGGTGGGAATCCTTGCCAGCGTAGATTTCACTACAATAGCATCCTCTTTGTTGTCCTTCTTTGAGTCACTATCATTTCTTTCCTCATGATGCTTGCTTTTGCCTTTTTCCTTTGTAGATTCTTTGTCTTTGCCTTTGGATCCACAATCTTTAGACAAATGACCATGCTTTCCACAATTGTAACAATGGTTCTTTATCTTCTTTTTGGAATCCGAAGCAACAAGTGCTTCCGCACCTTTGTAAAGAATCTAAAATTTTCCTTATCAACACGGCTTTCTCCTCAATGGGAAAAGAGCTAAGATCATCAAATTCTAGCTTTTACTTTGTGATTTGTAGTCCAAGCTCCCTAGACACTATTTCATACAGATTACGCAAGTTCATGAGAACCAAAGAAACTAACTAACTACAGGTCAATGCACTTTTCGTAGCCGATAGTTGATCATGAATCACTTTAGCTTCATAAGAAATGATTGCATGGAACTTCCATGTGGAAACTTTAGCCGATAGTTGATCATGAATAATTTTAGCCTTCATAAGGAATGAATGTGTGGAACTTCCTCGTGAAAACTAGATGGAAAATAATTGTCCAAAAACGGTGACTACTCACATCATAGCTCACTCAAACATTCCAACGAGCTTGAACCACATTTCCTTGGCAGTCTTCCAAGTCTGAATTGTTGGAGAAATTTCCTTTGTAAGAGATTCCACAATGGCCAACATTTCGTTTGCATTACAATCATCCCAATCAACACACGATTTTTGATACTCTTCATCTTGAAGGCACGTGTGTTGTTAGGATCCATCATAGGACGAGGCCCCAAGCCATCGACTATGTCCCATAAGCCTTTCCTTGAGAATTAGAGTTGCATAATCAAATTCCAATGGGCATAATTATCATCGTTCAGTTTTTTGTTGGTGCTTGAGCAAGGGGTGGCCATGTTGAAGTTGCAAGATCTGGGCCAATGGCTGCAACAAATCCCAAGCCGCTCCATATACTCTACATAGAGAATTCCACACAAAATGGACTCCATGCTTTAATTCACCCAAGCTACTCCATAAAAGGTACTTTGACACCCCTCTCTGGGCTCCAATCTCCTCACCCCAATCTTCAGGAAAAAAGTTGACTCAATCGTCTCTGTAGCTCGAAATTCCCAAAGTCTCCTAGCGTAAAGTGCTTTGGGACATTGGAACACCAAGGGAGAAGGGGGCGGTCGGGGGGGGGGAGAGGGGGGGGGGGGGGGGGGGGGGGGGGGGGGTAACACAAATAATTGATAGTGCCAAAAAATAGTTTTTAAAAATTCTATAGAGGTATTGTGCATCATCATACCCAAGGGGGGAGCATCCATCACTGTTAGCCTTTCAAACGCACGTAGGAGCGAGGGGAAAGGTTATTGTCAAGACATGCTCACAAGAATTAGTGATAGCATTTTGAAATGCTATTTATAGATAGGGAGGTGAAGTAGATAGTAGTTCTCTCCACTCTACAAGGGCTCTTTTCGTTAAAGGGACTTGCATTTCAGAATGCCAATGGGGAACTGCTCAATGCTAAAAATAGTGGTGACTTTATCACTTCATGGGATCTTCTCAATTCAGCTCCTCCTCCATCACAACTCTAATACCATGTCAAAGTCGACAATGTGGAAGTGGAGAGAGAGAGAGAGAGAGAGAGAGAGAGAGAGAGAGAGAGAGAGAGAGAGAGAGAGAGAGAGAGAGAGAGAGAGAGAGAGAGAGAGAGAGAGAGAGAGAGAGAGAGAGAGAGAGAGAGAGATAGATAGATAGATTTTATTATCGTCCTCGGAGGTCAAATATGACCTATGGGACCAAATTTACATGTGATGTAGTATGTGTATGGCTGATGAGTGACTCTCGATGCTCCAAAATTGTAGTGATGAGAGTCGCAATGGAGAGCCCACACTTTGGCTGGGAGAGGAAAGTGTGTAGGTCTAAGTTATGGCTGAAAATGTGAGAGAAGCAAGTTCGGATGTGATCAAAAGCTGAGCACTCTAGTAGTGTGTGATACTCAGACTCTCGAACTTGCAGTGAGCATAATGTGCACAATCGATTTGACTCTTCTCCATTGCCCCAACGCCCTATCTCGCATCGAAGGAAATGGGAGCTAAGCCGAATTGCTGCGATAGTGCGTATCGCGGACAAGGGAATAGGCTCAAGCATGTAAGTGTGAGTACGGTTTCCTCTCTCAGCAAAGAACATGGTTTTGTAGTTGGGGGCAATATAGGTGGTGTAATGTATGAAGCGTGACCCACCGGATTTCTCCCAAGCCGTAATACATTGGCGTTGTAGAAAAGCTTCATTCACTTGAGAGTCAATTGAAGCATCATGTAGCAAGTGTAATGCATCCCATCTCCCAAACCACTTCTTTATGTCTTGCATCCATCCCGTGCTCAAGATCTTGCTTTTATGCGTCTTTTGAACTTTTTTGCTTGCTTCCCATGCAATTGTAGGAAGTCGATGTGAGGGGTTTTGACGCATCTTTATCATGTACTCCACAACCCTTTCCATGCCCATAACCTCAATTGGAAGAGATCCCGACTCAAGAAGTAGGAGCATATATGGTGTTTGTGTCTTAACTTGGAGAAAGTTTGTAAGAAAACGCTTTTGGACATTCTCAAACTCTTTCCAAGTAGACTTTGAGATGCTCCCGCCCCACACTTCAACTCCATAAAGAAGAACCGGTGTCACGAATGCATCAAAAAGATACTTCTTGAGAACCCAACACTTGATGTTTCCCGCATTACACATGTTCTCAAATGCATAATATGCTCTCTTTCCCGTTTCCAAACGACGCATAGCACATTCATGCCACTTGTGATTGGATGGAACCTCAAGGCCAAGGTACTTAAAGCTCTCAACAACTTTAATTGTCTCGTTGTTGTACACAATGCATGGCTTCTCCTTATGGTTGGTTTTCACAAGCATAACCTTTGTTTTGGATTCATTTACAATCAGCCCACTATGCAAGCAAAAGTTCTCAAGGACAACCATAAGCTTTTGTGCATCTTCTAAAGTGTGTGCTAGAAGCACTACATCATCCGCATACAAAAAAAGCATGATTATCGCATTGCAAATAGTGACCTCTTCAATGCCTTCTTCTTGCATAAAGTCAAGTACCATTTGTTCCAATTGATCGATGCATAGACCATAGAGAGTTGGTGACAATGGACATCCTTGTTTAACCCCAATAGTGCTTACAAAAATTTCTGAAATTTCTCTTCCCATGCGCAATTGACAAATCACCTTCTCATAGATTCGAGAAACCGCAAGCATAAACTCACTTGGCACTTGGAGTTCTTCCATCCTTCTCCACAAATTGTTACGTGGAATCATATCAAAGGCTTTCTTAAAGTACACAAAACAACAATACAATCGCTTGCCTTTCAACCGACTTTCCTCCATGAGAACACGAAGAGTGACAAGATGATCAATGGTGCTATGGCATCGACGAAAACCCGCTTGTCCCTTTGCACGCTTGTCATTCTCTTCAGCCCAATCACTCAATTTCATCTCCATTATGCACCCAAACAACTTTGCCATAAGAGACCCAATCATTATAGTCCGGTAGATGCTTACATTCTTTACATCCCCTCCTTTATGCAAAGGCTTAACCCAATTAGTACTCCAATCATAAGGCATACCATGTTGAAGTGCAAGGTTGAACATATCACACATCCACTCATGGGTAAAATCTCCCGTCCATTTGATCATCTCCGGCTTGATACCTTGAAGATCTCCCGCTTTGCGAGTGGCCAACTTTTCAAGCCCACCACATACATCCTCAATAGTAAAAAAAGACGGCATACATGGGAGTGAGCCATAAAATGGCATTTTTTCAGTATTTTCTTGCTCATATAATTGCCTACAATGTGTGTACATATCCACTAGACTCAAGTTACCAAAATTCTCAACCTGCTTGCCTCTCAAGTTTCTCCAAAATCTTCCACATGCATGTGCCTTTTCTTGGACTTGAAATTCTTGTTGCTTTACTTCCCATCTTCTTCTCTTCTTTTGAATCAATGCCTTGTATGTATGCAAATGACTTTGATAGTTGTCTTTGTCCATAGTTGCATCAAGCTTTATCAAGGACTTTCGAGCATCTTGACATTCTTTATCAAACCACCTTTTGCGTGATCTATCTTTGTTGATACCATGGAGATGCTTTATGGCAAAGCATTCTTCCGCACAAGAACAAATAGCTTTCTTGAAAGCTTCCCATTTAGTTTCCAATGGTGCATCACATTGAAGCTTTGTCATCCATAATTTTTGCTCAACCATTTCAATGTACATTGGTGCCCGTTTGAAATCCATACATAGTGATAACTTCTCTTTCCTTTGGCTGAGATTATCATGCTTAGTTGCTTCTCCACATGAAAGGTCAATACATAAGGTGCGATGGTCGGATTCCGGGGTCCATTGACCAAACATAAAACTCTTTATGCGATACATGATGGCTTCAGAGAGTAGCATATAGTCAATCACACTATCCCCATTATGTCTTCTACATGTAAATCCATTGGTTCCACTCCACAAAGATACACCATTGGCAATGAGCATACCCGTGCTATTACACATGTGTAAAAGTAACTTTCCATAGTGATCCGGCTCTTTCTCATCCATTGAAGTACGATCATACAAGTGAACTTCCTCCAACTCCCTTGAAATGTATGGCATATCAAATTGTTGAGTATCATGTTGCAATGTTTTTGTGCGAGCATTCATATCCCCAAATACAATAACATCACCTTCACCTTTGAAATAAGCAATGTCCTCTTCCAAATCAGAAAATGGTTGATCTCTATCCATGCAAGCATAAAAGGGAGAATCATGATGAGGAATGTAGCAACTGGCTACAAAAATGGGTGCTCTTTTTGGTGTCATAATTTTCAGCCATACATAACGTTTGTACTTGTCATCTTTCACAATTGATACAAAATCTTCCAATCCTTTCTTAACCATACATGCTAACCCTCCTTGTCCTCTTCGTTGCTTGAGATTCTTTGACCACATCAATGAATGTACATTGTAATCCTCCAAGCCGTTAATCCTTTGTGTATCATGCTCCCAAGTTTCAACAAGAAGTACAACATCTGCTTTGCTTGTTAGTTCATCAATGCCAACCCCCGCATTCCATGGGTATCCATTACAATTCCAAAAGCATATTTTCAATTGTAACTCGGTCTCATAGGTCACACATCCCTATTTGCTTGAGAGACTTGCCTCCTCCTTGGGCACATTTTCTTCATGAGAGATCTCCTTGTTTTTATTATTCTTTTCCTCATATGCCTTGCGACGCATATTTTGTTGCTTAATAGTGCGATCTTCATATACAAAACATTTTGTATCCCTCAAATAGATCCAACTATTATCAAGGATAATCTTTCGCTTGGTCTCATCCGGCATGGTGCATACAATTGGCCGTTCTCCCGAGCGAGGAGCTCCTTGCTTCCCCACTCTATGCGCTCCATAGACCATAACTCCGGACATGCCAAAGTGGGTTTTGAAGAAATCTTCAATAACAATGGCAAGAGAAGGAGGTGTCTCTAACTTCTCTTCGGGAATTCCACGAATAACAATGTTCTTGGAACGTCGCTCCCGTTCCTTCAACTCCTCCACATCCACATTCTCAACATTCTTTGTTTGAACCATAGCTTGCATGAGTGAGGAATTAGAAACCACATTGCTACCACATACATCAGCCCAAGACTTGTTTGTGCATACATTTTTCATGTCGCATACATCCCGGCTCATAGTGTCAAATTTCTCCTCTTTCAATACATGGTCATGCTCTACTTTGCTCATCCGCTCCTTCAAAGCATTCAAGTCCACAAGAGAGCGTTTACATTCCTTGACCTCCTCTTCAAGTTGCATCAAACGTGTTGTTTGCATCTCAAGTGTCCTCTTGAGATTCTCATTCTCAACCACAAGTACCCTTAGTGTGCCATTCTCCATTGCAAGTGCTCGTAAGTCTTCGCCTTGTTTGTTTACGGTCTCTTGCAATGATACCAAGTACGCCATGATCATGGTTTTCGATGTCGTTGGTTGGGTGGTTGTGTTGCTATCTCCACACTTAGGAGATTTTGGATCATTTTCCACAATGGTTGTGGACCTTGTTGAAGAAGAAGAACCCTTGCGAGTGCTGGAAGACATTGTATGTAAAATAGGAGATGAGAATCAATTTTGTTGAACCTGTTCACTTCGGAAATGCTGCTACAGAAACGCCTTCCATAACTCTGAAAATTTCTGTCTTTACATCACTGCGTAGAGGACTTCGTGCTCTTCGATTGAGGCTATAGATCACCCAAATCGGAGTTCGGATGAAGAAGTTATGATCAAAAGAGTGGACTGCTGTCTACTAGGTCAAAAAACGGCTGCACTGAGAGAGAGAGAGAGAGAGAGAGAGAGAGAGAGAGAGAGAGAGAGAGAGAGAGAGAGAGAGAGAGAGAGAGAGAGTCACTTGAACCAATCAACCTTGGCAATGAATAATTGATACAATGTACAATGGGGCCAAGGGGTCACATATATGCCCACCTCAATAAATTGTTCTACCCAGGCTTTGACAAATAAGGAGAATAAATACCTAAAAGCTTAATAAATAATGGGATCACTTTGAGTAGTTCACTTGTGATGGAAAAAATCTAACAAAACCAACATACTAACTATGGATTCCTAAACAAAAAATCCAAATTCATTCCTTGAAGCAAACAATCCATGAATGTGCTTTCAAGACACCACCACATTTGCCAAAGTCAACACCCACTATATCGGTATAGCATCCTAAACTACCGACACAAAATACTCATTAACAAAGGAACAAGTAAACCTCATTGCCGAATTCCCTTAAGCACTTTGCTTCTGACCCACCTCTCGCACAACATAAATTTTTCCATACATTTACTAAATATTCATGCAAGGGACACATTACAAGGCCCTACATAAGGCATTGCTTTGATGCCTATGCACAACACAACCCTGACCCCTCACTGTCGTTCAAGAGAACTCTGACTTGGAAGGGGAAGGCATTCTAAATGTGGACCTACTAATTTTTGTGTTATAATTTGCGTTTGATTTTTCCTTTTTACAAATTTTGGAATCTATGCCCTAAGAAGATATAGTATATCAAGAGTAAGGAACCTTGTAAGGGATAAATGCCATATATGAGCCCTTAGGTGTGTAAATATGTACATAATTGTATTTTTTGTTAAGAATATAAATAAAAAGTGGAGCAATCCATCAAAAAATAATAAATATGGGTTTTACTTTTGAAATCAGTCTTTTTCAAAATATTAGCTAGCTTTTAGAAAATTTTAGTCATTTTTGTTATTTCTCTCTATTTTTTTAATTTTTGTTGATTTTTAAAGCAAAAAGAGCAAGAAAATTTCAAGAAAAGCAAGTATAGACACACAAAGTCTAGGACCTGATAGGAACTTTCAAAAGTCAATTTGGAGACTGCTTGATCAAGATTTTGCAAGGGTCATTTAAATTGCAAAAACCATGTTTTAAATTTAAAAGCCTAGTTTGACAATACTTATGGAAATTGGCCATACAATATTTGTTTTTATATTTTTTTGATCCAAAGTTCATCACACATATAAGGTGAGACTAACTGTGAAGTGTTTCTAGAAAATGAGGCAACAGCCCGGGTTGTGTATAGACTAAATTCTCTTTAGGAATCTCATTTCTACTTGATGAGTTTGAGAGAGAGAGAGAGAGAGAGAGAGAGAGAGAGAGAGAGAGAGAGAGAGAGAGAGAGAGAGAGAGAGAGAGAGAGAGAGAGAGAGAGAGTTGTGTGGTGCGTCCTTTGAGACGCCATTCTCCACACACACATCGGAATCACAACACTAGCCATGAGAGGTATGTTCCCTTCCCAATGCACTTCTGTTTTGTTCGCTTGAATGTCAAAAATAGCACCTAAAAGACATTGTTGAGACGTCGACCAGCAAAATGCAAACCAGGTCGTATCACTCATGTCTGACCAAAATCAACCAAAATTTGTAGGGGGCAGCTGTTAAGTCTACTGACCAACCCATAACCTTCAAATCATCACAGACCCATAGAAAACCTTGCAAGAAAAAAACGTGTTTTTGTCTTATATCCAGATGACCACCAAATTTCACAAATTGTTCACAGGCAGACAGACTAACAATTTTTGTGAAGGGGTATTATTGAAAAACATGGGTGAGGGTGAACTAACTGTTGGAATTAGGGTTGCAAGAAAATACACAGAGCTTGGAGAAGATGAAGGAAGCTCAAGGTACACAACAGAGAGTGTTTTACTTAGTGTGCAATGGAAAGATAATTTAGCCCTAGAGTGATGGGGGTATATACAATGCACGGGGGAAAAAACCTGCTAGTGAAAGAAAAAAGGCCCCGGAGGTCCTAAGTGTGTTCACACACATCATTACCACATGTAAATGGTAACAAATCCCCCCCTGGAGTGATGCGGTGAACGAGAGCTGGCACATGGGTAAAAGGAAGTGCCATGCTTTGAGGACATGATCAGTCCACAAAGGGCAGTAAGCCCAAAGCTTTGCGGAAAGCTTCGAACTTCTCACGAGACAATGCCTTTGTGAAAAGATCTGCAAGGTTGTCCTGTGCTGGCACATAAGCCAAGCTAATCTCTCTTGCTGAGAGCCTCTCCCATAGTGGTAATGCACCTCAATGTGCTTTGTGCAAGCATGAAAAATTGGGTTTCTTGCAACTGCCAATGCGCTCTAACTATCAGTGTAGATAGTGTTGGCAGTGTCCTTTCCAACACCCAAATCAGCCAAAGGCGTCTGAGCCATACATACTCAACCATAGCTATGAAGACTGCCCTATACTCAGCCTCACAACCAGAAGTGGGCATAGTAGGTTTCTTCTTGCTCCACCATGATATGCATGATTTGCCAAGCATGAAACAAAAACCACTTGTGGACACTAGTGTCTCAAAATAACCAACCCAATCCCAACCCAACCAATCCCAACCCAATCTGAGTTTTAAAAAGCATGCAAATCTTGTGGAAGTGATCCCCCCTTGGGATAAAACAAGCCAAGATGTAAAGCTCCACTCAAGTAGCAAAAAATCCTCTTGACAACCTACCAATGCTTAGACCCTGGGCTATGCATAAATCTACTGATCTGTGAGACTACAAACTAAATATCCGGCCTGGTGTTGCATACATAAATGAGGCATCCAACAACACTTTGCTAAAAAGCGACATTTGCAGATTCACCATCGTCATGAAGACTCAACTTAAACCTATTTCATTTGAGTGGAAATAGGTTTGCGATCCTCAAGTTCAAACTTACATAGTAATCTCTATGTAACTTTTTTGACACAAGGCAATACCACAATCAAATTGCTTAAACTGCATACCCAAGTAATTATGCAATAGCCCCAAATCTTTCATCTTGAAAGTAGCATTCAAATCAGCCTTAAATTGAGCAATATGTCTCTCATTTGGTCTAGTGATCAACAAATCATCTATATAAAGAACCACAATGAGAAGTACATCACCCTCATGCTTTACATACAATGTGGTTTTTGTTGGACTGTTACAAAAGCCTCAGTTGATCAAATGAGTGTGAGCCTTCTCATACCAAGAACACGGAGATTGCTTCAACACACACAAAGACTTGTTACATTTGCACACCTTATCCTCTTGTCCTTTCTTGAAAAAATCGTGAGGCTATGCTACATAAACTTCCTCAATACGTCACCATTCAAGAAAGCAGAAACAATGTTTGATTGATGTTTATCCCAACCAAAATGCCAATGCACATAGAAAATGCACAATATTCATACAACAAGTGAGAGCAAAAGTCTCTTCATAATCTATGACTTTTTGCTGTGCATAACCCTTTGCAACAAGGAGCCTTATAGCAATCAATCTCACCATCCGGTTTGCGTTTCAACTTGTAAACCCACTTCGTACCAATGGGCTTTTTTCCAATAGGCAAATCATATAAAGTCCATGTGTTGTTTTCCATAAGTGAATCATATTTTGATTGCATGGCAACCATCCAATTTTTTGAATTATGTGCTTCATCAAAAGACAGATGTTCCTCAACATCATGTAAGCTAGACATAGCCAAAGCATAACAATTTGATGCATAAGATGAATGGTGAGAGCCTGAACGAGTGAGAGTGAATCCAATTTATTGTCACGCAATGTATGCACCAACCATTTTGGCATACCTCTAGCTCGTTTTTCAGCCTTTTCCTCATCAAGTACATCATGTACATTTACATCAATAATAGGCTGCTCTGTAACATTTTCAGAAATCACCATAGGCTTTACATTTGCCTCATTAGAATTTACATTCAAACTTCCAGCACAAAAAAGAGGCAACAAAGTGTCATAAATGTCATGTGAGCTTACATTATTGTCTCTAGTACATGACATCAAGGATTGAACAAAATCTTCCATAAACACAACATCCCGTGAAACCAAAATATGCTTTGTTTATGGATGATACAACCTACAACCTTTGCTTTCAGCACTATAACCAACAAAAATACATTTGAAAGCCTTATCATCCAATTTTCTATGTTGTGTTTGTGGCACCAAAGCATATGCCAAACAACCAAAAACATGCATGTGCTCAATAAAAGGCTTTCTATATGCCATGCTTCATATGGAGTCATAGACTACAAAGCTTTCATAGGACACTTTTTAAGTACATAAGTGGCACACATGATGGCCTCAAGCCAAAACGAAAGCGACAAAGCTTGACTTCTGACCATACATTGTGCCATTTTTGTAAGCAATAAGGGTAAGTACTTCTCCCATTGGGATCTTTGATCTACTTTTGTTACATAGGCTTTTAGTAGATCACGAATTGTTAGGTTAGCTATTTCACTTTGGCCATCCGTTTGCGGGTGATAGGCCGAAGAGAAGTTTAGCCTTGTTCCTAAATTCTCAAAGAGACCCTTCCAAAAATTACTGGTCATTCTAGGATCTCTATCCGACACTATGGACATTGACAAGCCATGGTACTTGAAGATTTATGAAATGAAGAGGGTTGCCATTTGATGGGCTTTGATAGTCTTTTTGCTTCCCTCTATCAAACTTTGTCTTTTGGCATACCACACATTTAGAAACATACTCTTGTATGTTTGCTTTCATGGAAGGCCAATAGAAATATGTTTCAATCCCCTTTAGGGTAGATTGAATCCCTCTATGCCCTGCATAAGGAGGAGCATGAGATTCATACATTACTTTCTCACGTAGTGAGCTAGTAACGCATAGTCTATTGCCATAGAGAAGATAACCATCTTGTAAAGTAAACGGTTCCTCTTTTTTCCCTAGTGCAAGGGCTGAAATCACATCTCTAAAATCGGGATCAATAGCATACTCATCTATCATGGAAACCGCATTCACTCTCGGCCGTCTTGAGAGTGCACCGGCTACTTGATTATGTTTGCTAGCAATGTGAGCAATATGGAAATGAAATTGCGAAAGGAAATTTGCCCACCTCATTTTTTTGTCGGAGAGCTTGGTCTGCGTCATGAAGTACTTAAGACTTTGGTGATCCGTTTGCAGAATGAAAGGAGTCCCCAATAAATAGTGCTTCCATCAGTCTAAGGCATGTAGAACTGCAAGGAGTTCCTTTTCATATATGCCTAGATCTTGCTCAACAGGGCGAGCCTTCGAATTTCATAGCCTATGGCGTGCCCTTCTTGAAGCAAAACACCTCCAAGGCAATCACCACAAGCATCGCATTGGACCTCAAATGGCTTTGAGAGAACTGGTAGTGTAAGCACAGGTTGAGAGATAAGCTTTTCTTTAAGCTTTTGGAAAGCATTGTTCTCCTTGGCAGACCATGTGTACCTAACGTTTTTCTTTGTTAGGTCATGTAATGGTCCTGCTATTAGTGAGAACTTTTCTATGAAGCGTCTATAGTATGCGCACATACCTATAAAGCTTCTTAACTCATGAAGATTCCTTGGTTTAGGCCATCCTTTTATTACCTCTAACTTTGATGGATCCATTTGGATGCCATCTTGAGAGATAATGTGACCTAAATACTGAATTTCTTGTAAGAAAAATTCACTTTTCTTTCGATTAACATAAAGTTTATTCTCTCTTAGAACTTGAAATATTACCTGGGGGTGTCACTTGTGTTCGTCTAATGCATTAGAGTAGATGATGATATCATCAAAGAACACTCCAGTAAAGGTTCAGTGAGGCCTGACTAGCTTCTCCATCAAGCGGTTGAATGTGGCTGGTGCATTGGTCAAGCCAAAAGGCATGACAATGTATTCGTAAAGACCAAACGTAGTGCGAAATGCGGTCTTTACAATGTCTTGATAACCTATCCTTATTTGATGATAGCCACTTTTTAGGTCAATCCTACTGAAGTAGGTGGAGCCTTGTAGCTTATCAAATAGGTCTTCTACCCGTGGAACGGGAAACCTATTTTTGATAGTGATCCTATATAGTGATCTATAGTCAACACACATATGATATGTGCCGTCTTTCTTTTGCACTAGTAGCACAGGAGAACAAAATGGAGATGAGCTAGGCCTAGCCATGCTCTTCTCAACTAACTCATGCACTTGCCGCATAATCTCCTCTTGTTGAGCTTGAGAAACTCTATAAGGAGGTTTGTTAGGCGGTGAACTTCCTGGAAGAAATTCAATTGCATGGTCATCATTGCTTCGTTTAGGAGGTAGCTCACAAGGGATGTCCTCAATAAAGACATCTTGAAACCCCTTGAGAAAATTGGATAACTCTAATTTGTTTTGATTGTGTATATTTTCTTTTGCTAAAACATTAGGTTCATTTTGAGAATCTTTAACAAAAATCATGTACACGGAGATAGAGCTCTTTATTGACTTGTTAAAATCTTGTGTATGTACAATGGGTATAGTGTTACCCATTTCCTTAGCATCTATATCCATATCTTTTTCCGTGAACTTAAAGGAGATTCTCCTTTCAGAGACTTTAACATTGGCAACCATGCGATCAAACCATGGTGCCCCTAGGATTACATCCTCATGCTTGAGAGGAGAGATAAAGAAGTCCTCTTTGTCCACATTGCTTTGGACATGGAGCCTCAATTTCCCGATTAAGGGAGTGACTGAAGCTTCTTGCCCCTTGAAAGCACCGTCTGTGGGTAGGACATCTCCCATCTCATAGGCTTGTCTGCCTAGCTTGGTGGCCAACTCTATAGATATAAAATTGTGAGTAGAACCGGGGTCAAAGAGAATAAAAGCATCATGTTCTCTTACCTTTCCCCAAGCATGGCATAGAGGAGATCCTTTGTGGTGAGTTTCCTACTCTCGGATTTCGACCAAGGTAGCTCTAGGAGGATCATGGTGGTTTTTCTTTTGGGGACAAGCGTGGTACACATGCCCTTGTTTGCCGCACTTGAAACACCGGTTATCCTTGCGATAACGCTCAAACTCTTCAGGAGGGAGTTTATTTTTGCCTTTGTAAACTCCCTTCTCCTTAGCTTTGTTGGAATTGCCCTTAAGAGACTTTTGGACATTGTCATTCCCCTTAGGCTCATTGGAACCCTTGTTTTCAGGGGGCTTAGAATTCCTCTTAGCCCCTATTTGGAAATTGATTCAAGAGGCCACTATAGTATGATGTATTACCGCCGATATGGTGCATGGCCTTTGGGAGTTGACATACTCCGCCATTTCTTTGGTTAAGCCCACGCAAAATTGCCGCTTTTTCTCTCCAAAATCCAACTTTTTGAAGACAGTGGCTTTGAGTTGAAGGTCCCAAAACTTGTCTACATATTTGTGGATGGATTCATAGGGAGAGAGCTTTAAGCTTCGCCATTCGGTGAGTACTTTGTCTTTGGCATCGGTGGCCAAAAACTGCTTCATAATGGAAGCTCTTAAATCTTTCCATGTTCGTGGAGCTTCACCGTTGGCCGGTAGGCTAGACCACCATTTCCTGGCGGACTTTTGAAAGTGCATAGCTACATGGCATAGCTTAGAGGAATCCGTGAAGCCCTCATCTCCGAACACCGCATCAAATTGTTGGATAAAGGCCAAGACTTTGTCCGTAGCACCAAAAGTGCCATCGTAGGTAAGGAAAGAGATGCTCTTTCCCCCCTCTTTGAACTTCTTGATCTTGGATGCTCTTCCACGCGGCATAGGATTTCCTATGGCCTCTTCTTTTTGATGGTTCAAAGGTTGCACCATCATTTTCTTCAGAAGATGAAGAATTTGAGGAAGATGGAGAAGAGGGTGACCTCTTTCTTGCCTTGATCTTCGTTGTCTTGACCATCACTTTCATAAGAGGAAGAGGATGAAGAAGATGGAGAAGAGGGTGTCCTCTTTCTCCCCTTTTTCTTCTCTTGCTTTTTGTCATCCCTCTTTGAAGTATGGTGTGGAGAAATATGCGATGGTCTTCTCTGTTTTGGAGGTGATGGTGGAGAGCATTTAGCCTACCATCTTCGTGGAGCCATCTTTGTCGAGGTGGCGGGAGACTCACTTCTTTCTCGTTCCTTCGGTGGAGGCTCTTGAATTCTCCTTTGAGAAGGAGATGCGTCATCAAGGAGCAAATTTTTGACCCCTTCATAGGGATTCTCTTCTTCTTCCCAAATCGGGAGAGACCTATTTTGGAAGTCTCACAAGGAGGCTTCCTAGGTGCCCTCTCCTCATGGTGGGGAGCTTGGAGAATCCCATAAGCACAAAGCTGCCGTTGCACTTCACTTTGGAGGGATGGATTGCCCATGGCTTGTTGAAGCCTAGAAACAAGATAGTTAACAAGCATCGGGGCATCATTAGTAGCTTGATCATTAGCAAAATCAAAGTTATCAACATTAATTTCACTCTCTTTACTATTGTCAGCCATTCTAACAAATTTTAGGTGTAAACTTTTTAGGTGTACTTTGGCACTTCAAGCCCTAGTTGCTACTCCTCTTTACCCTTTAGAAAAAGCACTCCAGCTACTGTACCCATGGCTCGAATACCATTAATTGCAAGGAATAGAAGAGAGGGTCGTTCAACACCAAAACAGGACTGGCTCCTATCAAGCTTCTAATAGCACTCCAGCTACTGTACCCGTGTCTCGAATACCATTAATTTCAAGGAATAGAAGAGAGGGTCGTTCAACACCAAAACAACATCGGCTCCTGTCAAGCTTCTAATAGCTCAATAGTGGTTAAGCCGTAGGCAAGCCCCGTAGGACTCCACTATTAAGACCATAGCTCTCAATGGTGATGCCCCATTAATTGCACAAAGGCAAGTGCACTGCAAGGCTGAAAAATCCCTATTCTACTTACTCACATGAAATCAATAGTACCAACCATTTATAGCTAGCTTGAGGACCTCCCTTCTTGAAAAAGAAAAGAGAAACCTTGTGCTCTGATACCAATGTAGAATTTCATGGTCTAGTAACTTGTGTGTAGCGGAAAATAGCATGAACATAGTGAGCATTTCATTAGAATAGCTTGCTAATGAGAATAACAAGAGTGCTTGGGTGGAGAGAGAAACAAAAAGAATAACACCTAGTTAGATAGCATGAACAATACTTCAAAAGAGAGAGAAATTAAGAAATTAACAACAGTTGAGGATTGGATTTGCATGGAGCCGGTCCCCCCTCCAAAAGGCTTTGTATTATGGTTTCTGCCATCAAGAGAGACATTTTACAATTCAATTTCTTGTGTTCCTTCAATACTAGCTAGTGCAATGAAGATGTAAACTTCATGCACTAAACAAAACACTTATCAAACACAACATCAATTCCCTCACGATCTCAGACCCAAGACCTCACACACCTTTGAAGATGGTGAGAGCTAGCGGGGTATGAGAGTAGATTGAGAGGAAGAAGGAGTATTCTTACGAGAAAGATGTACATCTCCTCACATAATCACTCATATTAGCATAGCTTAGCTTAGTAATTAGCATGGTAGAGGAGATGAGCATGCATTGAAGCTTGGCTCTTGGTTGGATTTGCATCACAAAGCGAAGATTTGTTGGTGTGGGCCTCCCTTCTCACAAGCTTGGAGTAGGAGATAAGCTTTCCATTAAAGCTTGAGAAGGAGAGAGAGAGTCTTCTTGCTCCACACATTGATTGTGTGAGTGTGTGTGTCTAATGACTTGCAAAAATCAGCCCCGCCTCTCTCTTGGTCGACCCCCCTTGCTAATTACTCATGCTAGCATTCTATTGGACCTCCCCATGCTTAGCCAATGACAATTAAGCAGCATAAGTGATAGCCTTCTGACATGTGTCCCCCTTTCCCCTTTTGTGAGAGCTTTAGGTAATTTAATAATTCAACTAAACTCTCATTGGACCCCTTTGCCTCACGGCCAATAGGAATCAGGCAAGCCATTGGGCTGGTGAATGCTCATTGGTCCCCTTGGGAGACTGTCCAATAGTCTTCTAGAGAGATTAATTCTTATTGGATCTTTTATTAAGTGCTTTTAAATTAATTAAACTAGATTTATTTTAGCCTAATTCTTTTTGGTCCACCTCCAAGGCCATCCAATAGGATTTGAGTACACCTTGTGGGCATCTAGGGCTAGGGAGCTGACATGTGTCCCTCTTTCCCCTTGTGTACAAAGGGAGCTTGTGTGTGTGTGTGTGTGTGTGTGTGTGTGTGTATGAGTTTCTCTCTCATCCCCTACTTCTTGGGCTCGCCCCCTCCTATGTGGGGCTTGACAAGGTCTTTTGGGACACACACAAAGCATCCAATTTTCCCTAAAGTTGATCTTTGGACACAACCTTTAAATTTTGGAACCTTAGCATTTTGGAAGTCTTAATGGGCTGAACCTTAAAGTCTTTTAAGCCCATTGTTGCACATAGCTCTTTTGCAGATGGCCCCCCCTTTGGATCCCTACTGTGGCCGCTATCTGCTAGCTTAACCAATATTCTAGCTTTTTCTCCCCTGGAACTTCCCCATATTAAATGATCAGTTTAACATGAGAAAATGATTAAGGAGAATTAGATATTGATTATTATGACAGTTGCTTTGCTTCCTTTGTTTGCACCTTGGAACCATGCTCCATGATGTAGCTATCTGTCTCACCTTTTTTGATTTCACACTCACAAACCTCGTTAGCTTCGTTCATACTTTTATCGTAAATAAGGGAGTTATATCATACCCATCTTCATCGCAAAATTTAGTCAGGGTCACCTCATTCACATACACACATAAAGAGTGGCGAGTATTTGATCCCATCCAAAGGGTTCAAATAACTCCTCTGGAAATGGCTCTGGTACATATGCCTCGTCTTCTACTAAATGTTCTAGGATGTAATCTTCCTTGCTAAGACTTACATTCTCAGGAGCTTTGTATATCCAAATATGCGCTTTGCTTTCCAAATCAGTCGTGGAGCTTAAATCTTTCCCCGGGGTTCGCACTACATCTCTATAACTATGATCTTTGACACTGATTTTTGTTGTGACCTCTTTGTGTCTCGAGTAGATATAGTCATAGCCCCAGCCTTGTACCATTTTGAGCCAACACATGAATGGTATGATGTCAAAGTTGCTGCTCTTGTCAAAATTCATTATGGCAAAGGTGTGCTCATACTCTATTCCACACGAGGATATAATGATTTGTTCTAATATTCCTATTGGTTTCTCCATGTATCCATCTGCTAATTGCAGTTTCATTCGAGTTTTCGTAAGAGCAGGCTTTCCCCATTTTCTCCATATTTCTTTGGTTGCAATGGTAATTCCTAACCCACTATCTAATATAGCAACCGTCTTTACACCTTTGTACTCAAGTGCTAGGGTAGTGTTTCCTTCTTCTCCTTCACAATAGTCACCCACCTTATTTACTGGTACTGGCTTTGTCTATGGTTTCTTAGGCGAGGTTTCATCCATGTTTTTGTCTACAAGTTGGTCATGTGAAGGGATTTTCAACCCCATCTTTTCCAGGTTTTTGCCCATTTGGCCCCATAGATGCTGTCTAATTTTTAGTAGCTTTGAGAGATAAAGCGTGCATTGTATAGGAGAAGACATCAATTCATGCAAGCTCTTGGTATCCATCTGTTTTGTTGTCGCTTTCCACTGAGAAGGTACCATTTTAACCTCCAATTTTGTTTCAAGTTCTCCTATGAAAGATGGCAAAGTCTTTAGAGAGCGTGGTTTACTCTCTTCAGATTCGACGGACCCAACATCCGCGTATAGAGATCATATATCTCCTGGAAAAAATTCATGATCCATGTTTATCTTTGGGATAGGTGCTGATTGTCAAGTAGCACTACCATCTTTTTGATTTCTAATTGATTCCCATAAGGATTGTGGCCACGGTTCTTCTACCTCCAGAATAGGCATCACTACTTGTGAGCCCACCCCATCTGTGGTATTAGCTACTTTCCTTGTATCTAAAGGTGTCTCAACTCCTGGCTCTTCCTCTTTGTTTACAATACCACGACTTTCCATTTCCTAGATTTTTTTGAGAATTAGCACCTCTATTTTTGGAGTATCTAGAACCGGTTTCGTAAGAGCTTGGGCCTTCCGGATAAGCTCCTTGCACATTTTCAACCTCTCCTTTTCATACCCCGGGTGAGGGTACGTTAGCCATCTATCCTCTTGGGTTTGGTTGGGGTTTAGCCTAGCTTCATAAGCTTTCAAGATCGTATCCAAAGGTTCAAAGACTTTGTCAACCAAGACTGAACCTCCTGAGTTAGTCTTTGACTCTTTAGATCCCTTTGCATTTTTCTTGCTTTCTTTCTCTCGTCTATGTTGTTCTTTTATTTGATTCAGTTTAGTTTCCAAAGCCGCTTTCTCCTTCATCCTCTTCGCTTTCATTTTGTCTTGTTTGCCTTTCCATGATCTTCTTCCGAAGATTCTCACTAATATGTTCTCAAATTCTATTTGAACAGGCAACGTGGCTTCTTCAACTAGTTTGTTTTTGGCAGCTTCTTGAGCTTGAGCTCGAGTCATCACGTTTAAAGGAATGGCGGGTTCTACCTTGGATCCGCTTGAAGAAGGCATTACGCCTACAATGTTCATTGTTGCTTTCCCTATGTAGTTTGGATTTTTAGCACAGTTTTGGCGTAGATGGTCTGTCCCACAACGTTCACAGAACACAAATAATTCTATTTGTGGACCCTTGTTTGGAGAACTTCGTGCCCAATGGTCACCCCCACACTCATAGCATGGACCTTCTTGTTTCATAGTTGGTGAGACGGCCAATGGTTGTTTTGTCTTGGTAAGAATATTCTTTGAACCATACTCCTGATGATTGGATATGAATATGAGCGTATTTGCATCCATGGAATATTGGTTTCTCATGGGTTGTGGCACATGTGTTGACTGAGTGTAGTTGACTACTACTCTACTATCATTCAAAAGTGGTGGTTGTTGCCCTTGCACACGTTGTGGATTTGGTTGAGTGCTACACCATGGAGTGGGATGATCCCATCCACAAGTATTACATATCCACAATTGAGGCTGTTGTACATTCAGGTTCTGTTTGTAGCCTTCATTTATTCTTCTAATTACCCCTTGACCACCTGGTTAATGATTGGTTCCCAAAGAGTTTGAACATGTCTCTTTGTTGTGGGTTTGCTCTTCAGAGATGAGGCACTACTAGTCATGTTGTCCGTATCTTCAGTCACCTCTCCGTAGGCCTTACAATTGTCAACTAGGTATAGAGCTTCTCTAGTGACTTCGTCAAACATTGTGCATCCTTTTAGATGTAGGTCCTTTTTGAGAGTTTCATTTCTCAAGCCCTCTATGAAGAGAACTGATAGCCTCTCATCTTGCGGTCACAAGAAATCTCTCAATGTATTGTTTGAAGCGAAACAGAGCTTCCTTCACTTGCTCGTTCTTTTTCTATTTGAATGCGTAGATTTGGGACACTGTGTAATGTTTGATTCCCCTTTTTGAGAACTCTTCCATGAATTCTTGCAAGAGTTGCGCTATGTTGGGAAAATCATCTCTATTCAATGGCTGGAACCCAGTCAAGGCCGTTCCTTCCAATGTTAACCCAAACCCCTCATACTAAGTATGGAAATCCGCAATCTGTTCAACTCTCAAAGCTTGTTTGAAGAGTGAGACATGAGCATATGGATCCTTCGACCCATCGTATTTTGTCTTGACACATTGAGACACTTGATATGGTCTAATTCGTTGTGGTTCAGTCACTAAACTAACCAATTCGTGGCCTCGTGGAAAGACATCTCTGGCGCTCTTCTCTCCTCTTGGAGAAAATCCCGGTGGAATCCTCTCAGATGTGTACTCTGGCATTGTTTTTGGCTAGAAGTAAGTAGAGACCGGAGTACCCTTTCACGTGTATTGTTCTAAGTCAATTGGATCTACAAGTTTGTACTCTCTTTCATAATTATCTACCATTAAAACTTGCACTCCATTGGCATCTGTATATGTGAATGCATACAGGTTCTTATGGGTAGTCAACTCTCTAGCATTGGGTTCTACACATCCGTAAAAGATGTATTGACCTCCGTTTGTGAATCTATATATGCCCTCATGAGCATAGAGGTTCTTATGGGTAGTCAACTCTCTAGCATTGGGTTCTACACATCCGTAAAAGATGTATTGACCTCCGTTTGTGAATCTATATATGCCCTCATGAGCATAATCTATAAGCTCATGGATTCATTGGCTTTGATGAATCTCATGTTCGGTTTGTTTATCAGAGGATGCCTCTCCTCTAGGTATTCTCCGATTCCCCTGTTGTCGGCATTGCAACGTTTCTTGCATTTTTCATGTCTCTGAGTGGAGTAGAGAACCCTGGTGGTAGATGATTTATCATGGTTAAGGCTCTCTCAAAACTCTCAAGATAGTCCTTGACAATCTCACTTTGGCTTAGTGCAACTTATCTCTTTTTGCCCCTGGTCAGGTCTCTCAAAAGTCAAGAATTTGTGACTTTTCTGGTTTCTGGAAACTGGTCTTGGGGTACCCTAAAAGTTTGGAATTAGGAAACCTGAAAAAACTTAGCCCCCACTAGTAGTGCAATCTTTGTAACATCAAGTCAAGGTATTGCAAGTGAGCAACCTAGGGTCTATCAAGCATTGTACCTATAAATCTTGCCGCCCTTGGCATGCCAAAGCAAGGCTTAAATTTGGATTTGTTCCTTTTTTGACCTAGAAAGAGGTGGACGAGCTGTTGAAAAACATGAAACCACTAACCTTTTGTTGGGAGGAGAGAGAGCGCAACGAGGATGCAATGAATATCTTCCTAAGTAAATAGGATGCTATCTATGATCTACGTCAAACTATGAATTTAGTCAAGACACTACAAACTAATTCGACACAAGAAGGTAAACCTTATAAATGGTAGACGTTGCTCAAAGGGAAGGTCATCATAGCACGTTCATGTGCTACCTTCAAGAATGTATTTAGAAAACAATTTTTGTCCACTTTTGAGAAGGAAAGAAACTAGACTACATAGGATAAGTATTCTATGCGTCAGTATAAGACACTGCTTGAGTGTATCTCACACTATAGATATGTTGCCCTCAAGCTAGAGGGTTTAGACGCTTTAGTAGGAGAGGTCCATTTGTGGGCTAATTCTTGAGCTTAAGAAGCAGATTAAAACACAAGATTCCAAAATTCTTGAGGAAGCTGTAGTGCATGCTCATATCCATGATGTTCCCCATGAAAAGATATTGCATATCACACACATGCACGACACTTTAGATGCACGTGCATCTCACAATCATAATACGAGGAAATTTGTTGTCTTGTGGCTACATGGTCATCACCTATCACATCTCATGACAATATGAAGGATCCAAGACTATAATGCCAATCATGGGAAGAAAGTGACTCGACGAGGGCATGGAGGCACACCAGAGGTTGTCATTCTCCTGTCTGAACACAATACACTGCAAATGAAATTATCTATGCGCATTCTAACTACTAATAACCTGGTTTTTATATATCTGATCCAATCACACATCCATAAGAAGATCCAATAGCAAATTAGCTTCAAACAACTCTAAACTTAGTAGACATTATCTAGGAAAGGTTAGGAACAATTTGAGTCATCAAATCCTAAATTTTCTCACAAAAAATGTTTTTTTTTCCCAATAGTATATTTGCAAGTTGTCAAATTTGATGTTGGACAAGACTACTAGGTTCTCCAAAGTGCTAGGAGTCTGATGCAACTAAATTCTAAAAACAACATTTGAGTAGTGAGGTATGCCACTTGAAAGGTTGTGGAAGCTGATGCTCGGATCTCATGAAACTCTTGCAAGGTAGGTATCCACACGTAGAACTCAATGAGACTAACATGAATGTGCTCTCAAAAATCTAATACAAAGATCATGTAGTGCGGTGCAAAGAGATAAATACATAGTAGAAAGAGGGACGCACGAAGTACAGAGAAAGCCTTATCTGCTAAATTTCATTGATAATACTAATAATGTCTCAAAATTTACAAAAGTTTCCATTTATAACCTAGCTATTGGTTTTATATACAAGCATTGGTTTCCCTTCAAGTATAGCACAAATTACAACTAGAGAGCTTAGAATCCTGAATTCTGCATGATTACATAGTGAACAAAGGGCTAATGGTTTAAGCAAAGATAATCACAATCATTTCCAATTACAAAGGCATAAAAATCTTATTGGACACCTCCTTTTACTGAGATGGCATCCACTGCTATTGGAATCTTCCAACAGTCTCCCCCTCCTAGTTGATGCCACCCTCCACATTGTTGAGAGAGAGAAGGAGAGAGCTCGAGATCTTGTAAGCGCGCACACGTGCACACACACACACACACACACACACACTCAAAGATGGAGGCAAAAGACCTTCTCCCTCTCCTAGTTCATGTCATCCTCCACGTTGTTAAGAGAGAAAAGGAGAGAGCTTGAGCTCTTGCAAGTGCGCGTGCGCGCGCGCGCACACACACACATACACTCAAAGATGGAGGATTTTTTTTTTGTTTTGTTATAAAATTTATATTTTACTATTTTTGCAGCTGACAGGTGTAAAAGACTAGACCGAGCTAGGCCTATGCAAATGGAAATATATATATATTGTACATTTTATTATTCAAGTGCTCTTTTATGAGCTTTGGCCATTTATGACCGGTCGATCAGTTTGTACTCAATTTGACCATTCAAGAAATCTATAAATCAAATACGTGCAAGAGGGAAATGGTCACTCTTGCACGGGGGGAGATTGCACCCGGTGCTTGTGTCTTTCTTCTCTCTTCTCCCCTCTTCTCTCTCCTCGTGCCGATGTAGCACTCCGCTCTAGGAGGTGCACCTGCACGTGCCCTTCTACTCTCTCTCGCTCTATATCTCTTTGTGTTGCGTATGGCTTCTCATCATTGTTTTTTGACAAGTATTGTTTGTAGATTTTTATCTTCGCACAACTGAGGACAATTGCTTTCTAGTGGAGAGGTCTGTTATGGAATTGATATTTTACTATTTTTGCAGCTGATAGGTGGAAAAGACTGGACCGAGCTAGGCCTATGCGAATGGAAATATATATATATTGTACATTTTATTATTCAAGTGCTCTTTTATGAGCTTTGGCCATTTATGACCGGCCGACCAGTTTGTACTCAATTTGACCATTCAAGAAATCTATAAATCAAATACATGCAAGAGGGAAATGGTCACTCTTGCACGGGGGGAGATTGCACCCAATGCTTGTGTCTTTCTTCTCTCTTCTCCCCTCTTCTCTCTCTGTATGCCACTGGGTTTCATGCCAACTGTATGCTACTAAGGTTGTCACAATAGATGACAGTTGGCCTTTGTACCTGCCATTAGGAAAAGTTTGGACTAAAAAATGGGCCTTGTAAGAAATGCCAGATCAGCTTAGAGAGAGATAATAAAAAGTCCCTAATTTCATTTTTGATATTCACTTTCAAAAAAACTCGGATATGAGATTTGGGGGGTACGTTTATTAAAACTCTCAAAAAGTATTCAGACAATGATAACATACGACGGCTTTGAATTGAACACCGATTGTCTCAATCTTTTGGATTTTTCAAAACTAAGATTTGGCTCTCAACGAGGTGCATTGAATGTTATTCTTCTCCTCAGTTTCGCGTCTCTCTTGCTTTCCGCCTGCGCGAAGTCTCCTCCCTTGAGCTCTCTTCCATTTGCTCCACTCTTGCGCTCTCCTCTGTTTTGAGCTTTCTCATTCACCAAGTCGTCTCAATGTCATTATCATCTTCACACAGAACTCAGACGAGGAGTCGAAACGATGTGTATCATATGCATATCGAACTGTCCAGAGAATACGAGCCCCTCCACAAGAAGAATAAGCGAGGCATCCTTTCCGAAGCTTCAAAAGAGAACTTCAGATTTCAAGGTAAAAAAAGCATCGATCTTTGGGTGGATGGCAGGATATATCTTGAGCATCCTATCACCAACTCAACTCCACCGTTCAGAAACATAACGTCATTGCTGAACTATGTAGGAGACGGTTATTCTGGTTTATATGGCTACACCAAGAATTTGGTGGCCAAAAGTGATATTCTTAAGCTTGAGAGAGACCTTGCACACAAAGAAAACTTTTGCTTGAAGCAAACTCTGACAGAGTGCGCTCAGCAACTGAAAGGCAAGGATGAAAGCATCACGCAGCTCACGCAGGATCTCAGAGAAAAAAATACTGTCTTGGGTCCTTAGTTAAGAGAACGACGCTACGAGACATTGAACAACTGAAGGTTGGATCTGGGGGTTTGAAGAAGAGGGTTAAAGCAATCAAGTAAGATTATCATTCAAGTAGGTTTAATTCATCTTTACATTTGTAGTTTTATATCTTACTTTTCATATTTATGCTTAGATCATTGTTACATCCTCAGTCAAATATTGACAGCAACACACCAACTTCTTCAATACCTTATGGTCTCATACTAAAACGCAAAGATGTCGCCGGGCTTTTGGACGATAAGCGCTACTGCAAGATTGTTGCTAAGCAACTTGACACTCTTTTGAAACAGAATCAACTCCAACACGTGATGTTCAGTCAATTCTGGATGAAGCCAAAATATCCAACAAAGGTTATTCTGCAATTTTTAGGTATGTCTGGTGTTTGAATCAATTGTCTTCACCTATCAAATCAAATGTCTGCAATTTTTAGGTATATTGGATATGTGTAGCATTTGAAAACTTGGAAATAGTCCATTTACTTAATTTTCTGTTTACAAAACTATGCAGCAACAAAGTAAGAAGTTCAATCTCAAGCACATGTTGCTGCCAAATCCTTTCTCCATTCGAAAGACAAGACTGGAGGTCAACCAGGAAGTGCTTCGGACATTGGGCACTCCTTTTCACATTGAAGCAATGTACAGATCGCCATCAGCAGAGGAAGTGTTCTATGGCAAATACAATAATATATTTATGATTTAGTAGCTTTGCAGACATATGTTGTTCAATTGTTTGAGGTTTCTCAAGAGGAATGCAATGGAGTCTTGAAGTTTGTGCTTAAACTGGATGAGTGCGAGCTAGTGAAAGAGACAAAGGTTGAGCGTATCACAATAACACTTATGAATAGAGCATTAGATGAAAGCAGAAATTGGAGGAGAGCACCGGACAGGCACTTGCAGGACCTTAACTTCCGCCCAGTGTTGGATATCGACTATCCAGAGTACATATTTGCACGATGCATGCACTCTGCAGAATCATTGAGAAAATTATGTTTCTGTACATTTGTTTTGCTTGGGCCACTCACCAGCATAAGCAAAACAAAGGGCTATATTATCATTGGAAACAGTTTTCTCAGATATGGGCTTGCATGGAGGACATGTGAAAATAGAGCAGGACGAGAAGAGGTCTAAGAATGGTCGAGATGTGCCAAAGAAGTTGTCTATTGGCGGTGTGAAAGCCCGTCTCTTCTTGTTGATGCCAACAAGTGGTAGACAACGCAAAAGCCAAAGTGCTCAGGAAAGGTTGACATTGAGATACAACCCCGGTGGAGAAACTTGCACAATGCAGTGGTTGATCACGCAGACAATGGTGCAGCAAGGACTCGCAAAGCGAACGTGTGGAAAAGTTTGGATTCCATATTCAATTTTTGTGAGCTCAATACTTGGAGAGATACTGACTATACATTGTTTCAAGACGCTCTGGAGACCTTCCACAGGTCTTTCATAGTTGCATGGACAAATCAACACATAACTCATTACATGGTATATTACTTTATTTGATAAAATTGTGATTATATATTTACATATAAACAATAGGCTATTTTTTTTTTTTTTGCAGCATATCATATGCAACCACATGCCTTGGTTTGCTAGGCAGTATGGTAGCTTGGCTATATGGTCTACACAAGGTATGGAGAAAACTCACTACCAAGCCCGTACTGGCTATTTCAACCACACTCGTCACGGAGGTGGTGCAAACAAAGCCAACAGTTAGGAGGAACTACATCAATGGAGTTATCAAAAACTTATGCATAGAACACACCGAAAGGAATGTGTCAAAGACAATCAGATTGGCCAAGCAATGAGATTAGCAAGCAAACGACGGAAGAAGGAAATATGGGAGGCATCTTCTGCGGCATCGCGACATGCAGAGTGGCGACTTCAAAAAGAACGCATTGGAAAAACTTGGACAACTCCGACCCAAGTTGTTTGAGACTTCCTAAAGATAGCGCATTGTAACACAATATAATTTTTTGTGCCAAGAGAAGACAACCAGTCACAAAAGTGAGAAACATAATGTACTCATTGTTTTGATAGACATGTACTATTTTTTGGCATCGACAATATACATTGGAGCTTCTCTATTCTTCATCTTTGTCAGGAAAAGTTACAAAATATTTTGGCCTTTTTGCCTGCTGTGTGTTATCGTCTTCTTCTTGCCTTGGTCTTTTGCAACCTAGTCCTGCAGGTTCGTTTGTTGACAGTACATTTGTCTCCACCTCCACAGCCACAAGAGACATTTCTTCAGTAGGCAGATGCGCAATTGGTTGTTTATTGCAAAACATAGCATGCTTGTCATACTCTAGTAATTGCGCAAGGTCAGTGATTCCGCATGCCAAACCATATGCTGCTTGGGTAAAAAAATAGCGACTACGCAAACCATACATTCCTGGCCCTTAGCCAAACATATACAATGCGGCCTTTTTTTCTAAAAGCATTATTTTATCTATGTTCCACATAATGACGGCCCCTCCTAAATATCTTGAAAGTGTCTTCAACGACATCAAGGGTAGCTCCACGTTGTCATTGGAGAAGGACGAATGGAAGACCAAAAAACTCGGATACTTAAGATTCTTTAAGTATTGGCCGAGAGAGGAATTCTTCCCTAAATCTCCCATGCCTCGTCCAAGAGGGCGATGAATGAAGGTATCATCATAGACCACCAACTGCAACAAATTAAAGTTATGAAATGAGATAAGTAGAAACCAAAAAGGTAAGGCAAATAAAAGAATATTACCTTCTGGTTTTCATCTTCCTCAAGTAAGTCCTCATTCCATAGGTTGATGCCGCCCTGACCTCCAGTGGGCGCATTGGAGGTTGAGGCCAAAGATGATGAAGAAGTGCTTGCCTTACCCATTTCTTCAATCCCTAGCTTTTTTTGCACTTCCATGAACTCCTTTTCTGTTGGAAGCGTGCGCTCATACCTAGCAATATCATTGTAAATCATCACAAGTGCACTTGCGGGGTCAACGAACTCATCGTCATTTACATGGGCATCTATAATAGAATACTTGTCGTGCTCAGGGTCAATGAAAACATCATCCTCTTTGAGATTCTGTGCCACAATGGCAAGGCAATAGTCCTCTCGAAGGTCAAAAATCTCCATAATGTCGTTAAGCATGACATACTGCAAATCACCAATAGGTATGGTAGGTAGAACACTAGTAGGCAAAGCACCCTCCTGAAGCTAGACTCCCTGTGAAACCTGCAAGGCAAGGCTTCCTCGAGACTTGGGCTCTTGACCCTCCCCAGTCTGATCCTCTAGCGAGGCCTCTGCAGCATCAACATGCTCATCCAAAATTAAATGCAAATATAAAATAAAACCTGCATAATATTCAACCACTCGACACTTGCGGTTATGAAGTGTACACTTGTAGTCTGTTATCCGCAAGTGCACTTGCAGCTTAAGGCAACTCCTAGAAAATATGTGTTTCTTAGAGGAGTCCGAATTGATATCCTTCATGTGAACAAAACGAACTCCTTGTATCTCGACAATGCCACCAGATGTTTGCTGCTGGTAGGTCTGCTCAAAACCTGATAGGTAATGTTGCGCGGAGACAATCCACTCATGCAAAGAAAAATCTGGATTGAACATCGGCCTGATCTCTGTCTCGCGCTGCTGAAGCCCAATGTGGTATAGAAAATGAGATAGTTTGTCTCGGGGGGCATCCTCAGAGCAAGACATTTCCTCCTCTGCTTCAACATTGAAGGGGTTCATAACGGAAATTCAAAAGCAAAGATAGACGAGAGAGCACAACATCCAAACACGGGGCAAATAGGGGAGCAAGTCATATTTATAGGACTCCCGAGGACAATGATGACATCGATTGACGTGCATCATGGGGCTGGCGTGCATCATGCAGTCGCCGTGATGATTATGGCACGTGTCAGCCACCGTGGAATGGTCGCGTCACAACGCGAAACTGGTGCCGCCACACCAGAAAAGCACCGCTATCACATTTTGGAGCGACAACTTGTTGTTGTGTCATAACGCGATACGGCCAGTCCAGAGTACTTAGGTCCGCCTCCTTGCGTTGTGTCGCGATGCCTTTTTTGTCGCGCCACGCGTGCATCATGCAGTCGTCGTGATGATTACGTCATGTGTCAGCCGTCGTGGAATGATCACGCCACAACGCGAAACTAGTGCCACCACACCAGAAAAGCACTGCTATCGCGTTTTGGCGCGACAACTTGTTGTCACGTCATAACGCGATACGGCCAGTCCACAGTACTCAAGTCCGCCTCCTCGCGTTGTGCTGCAATGCCTTTTTTGTTGGGCCATGCGTGCATCATGCAGTCGCCGTGATGATTATGCCACGTGTCAGCCGCCGTGAAATGGTCGCGCCACAACGCGAAGCTGGTGCCGCCGCTCCACAAAAGCACTGCTATCGCGTTTTGGCGCGACAGCTTGTTGTCGCGTCATAACGCGATACGACTGGTGTAGAGTACTCTGATCCGCCTCCTCGCATTGTGCAGCGACATACCGTTGTTGCTAGGGCAACCCGTTGGGGCGCTTCTTTCCTCGTCGTGCCACCCCGCGAATAGGCAGTGCCACTAATTTCGGCACCACCAATATCGCTTGGGTCCCGATGTGCCACGTGCCGCGTAATCATTATGCTCGCACGCTTCTCGTCATACCTTGCAATGTTTAATGCAGATGCCTCTTCTCATTATACTTATTCCGCTAATATAAACACCCCCCCCCCCCCCCCCCCCCCCCCCCCCCCCCCCCCCCTCCCCCCCTTTTTTTTTTCTCATCATTTTTTCCGAAGTGTCTCTAGTCACTCTGCCTTTTTACCCACATCCAGATTTCCATATTTCCTCACATTGTCCTCGTTCAGGTCATGGTCCGCACAAAGCAAATAGCAAGGAAGGCTTATCCTGGCCAGTCTGGTCCGCAGGGCCAGGCTAGCTCGTCTACAGTGCAACCGTCAACATCGCAGGTGATTTCGGGCAAGACCATGCTATAGTTACAGGCAACAATGCGAAGAAGAAGATATGAGAAAAATAGGAGCGTTCTGCTCGAACTTCATAAGCTCCAAAAGCACATTTCATTGGCAATACCTAAACTGCCACTCCAGAGAGTTGTTCGCGAGATTTGCGAGCAACACAACCTGAATTTTCGGTGGTCTCGAAGTGCAATGGGGTGCTTGCACGAGGCCGCCGAGGATGTTTTTGTAGAGTTTTTCCAGGACAGCTACATTCTCTCGGCCCACGCCCATAGGACAACATTGATGCCGCGAGACATCAACACACTTCGCCTTCTCAGGTTCAGGTATGACAAAAAAATACCGCCTGTCGGTATTTCAAACTGAAAGATGGACAATATTCTTAGAATACCACCTATTGACAAGGTCAAAGTTCATGAAGTGTCTACACAAATGCATCGATACAGGACCCGTCTCAACACCGAGCGGGACACAACAAAAGACGATAGTGAGAGATTGGAGCAGTTACGCCTTGAGATGATGGAGGAACAAATGGCAGATGCCATCAGCGACGCCAACGCTGATGATTTGTCATTGCCGTTTCCCTATTTCCATGTTGGCCTTCGTGTGTGGGGATGCATTCTGTATTTTCCTTATCACCCCCATGAGATTGCAATTTTACAGAACTGGACGAGGGAACTCACAGACTCAATCATCAATTGCTTGCTTTGGTGCGTGCTATTCTTTTTTTCACAATAAATTCTTTTAATATATTCAATTTTGTATGACATGAATTTCTTTACAGTTTTGTAGTTTCAAATTTTCCTTGGAATATGCAAGATGATTTCGCCGTCCTTGACTCGAACCTCTCGGTCGTTTTGACAGCCGAGGATACATCTTTAGTGGAAGAAGTTGACTGGTTCCAGTCAGTGAACATGGATACGGCAAAATTTTTGTTCTGGCTTATCATGAAGGGTACGCAATGTTTTCAATAGTGAAATTATTTTATCTTGAACTCTAATTTGTTGTGATGACATATGTTTTGCTTATGTTTATTTGTAACAGCGCTCATTGGAGTCTTGTTCTCTTACACCTTGAACGAAACCGGTGCTACCTTGCTAATTCATTCAATGGGTTTCATGGTGAAGTACGTAGTTAAGAGGTTTTTTATTTTGTTCTACATCGCATAGAATTTTGTTAAAAGTCACTTATGAAATTTAATTGTATTTTGTGTAGACCTGTTCGGAAGCTTGTGTCTGCTCTTGAAGCTTTAACGCAAGAGCAGATATATGAGAATCTTACGATTATTAGTTGCAAAGTCCCTAAGTAGGACGATGCCTACTCTTGTGGATGGAGGGTCTTATTCAATGCAAAAATTTTGTTAGGGGTCATGCTTGATGGAAGTCGTAGAAGTGTAAGCATTTGACACTCGTTTACAGATTTGTATCTTAATAATTTAGTAGCTATGTTAATCAACATGATGTTCTTAACGCAGGTAAGAAATTTGGCAGATTATTCAAAGGCTGATGTTTCTTCGTTTAGAAATAGAATGATTGAAAACTTGATCAATTGCGTGACCATGTGTCCAGACGGAGCACGTTATGCTTTTATCCCGCCAGCACCAAGGCCCACGCCCATGCCTTCGCCGACAAGATACCCCGTGTCTGCCACACCAACACAAGCACATATCAATATCTCCCCAGATACCTCCCCAACCCAAGCTCCCACTAGCTCTCGTCCTGAAGAAACACCTCCAGAACCCTCAAGCCCCCCACCCAGCACCTCTCCTGCTCATGAAGCAGCTCCAGAGCCCCCAAACCCCCCACCCAGCAGCTCTCCTACTCATGAAGTAGCTCCAGAGCCCCCAAACCCCCAAGCCACCACCTCTCCTCCACCTCAACCAACAGCCTCCACATCACCGCACGCACAAGATTAGAAAGAGATTATGAAATGTACTTTTGACAAATTGATTACAAGCAGTGGATCGAAATGTGACTTTTGTTTTGATTATGGTTTAAAGTTTACAAAATGTTGTGTATAGTTTTCCAAAAAAATGGGAGAGTGAGGATCCAATGGTGTTTGGTAATGTAGAGAGCTGCCTTTGTCGAGTAATCTTTGAGAATAGTATTTGAATCATTATGTACAGTTAGTTCACTATTTCAAGTGTGTCGCTTGCTGGTAATCTGTGCACAAAGAGTAATCCGTCGCTTGCTGGTAATCCGTCGCTTGCTGGTAATCTGTGCACAAAGAGTCGTTTTTTCTTGTCTATGAGGTACCTGCAATGCAATGTACGCGATAAGACATTGGGATACATGAGCACGATAGAAAAATCAATGTATAAAAGTAATATATGTAGCTTAGTACCTTTTGCATGTTACACTTGAAAACAAATTTTAAAGGCAAATTGAGATTGGACTCATTTAACAGATCCTCTCGAACCTGTCTTAAAGTGACATTTGATCTAACCACAATAACTGTAAGCAAATAATTTACAAATCCATATCTCGATGGACATCAAGGGATTAAAATCATTGTCACTTAAATCTTCATCCCTAGCTACCAACTGACCATTCACTCGATGCCACCTCATGTAGTAGAAAGAAACTATAAAATTCTGTGATGCTATCATACACTTGCACACAACCGAGCGCTTGTCAACTTTGCACAAAATGCCTTCAGAATCATTGACATCCTAATTATCATCCAAAAAATCAAGGCAAGTTTTGGATTTGCAGATGAACATGGTTTCTGTTTTTCTAACCTCCTCATCGTGGAAGAAATCTATAAAGACATGTAATGGCATAAATAGACTGACTCGTACTTGCCTGCTTGCAATGTTTGGTCGCAAACACTTCAAAATTTCCTGATGAAGCTTGAGTTTAAAACACTCAGAGGTTTCTGAAGGTGGAACTGGCCACTTTGGGGAATCTTGTTGGGGAAGAGGGAAAGGTTTCAAAGTGCCAAATCCATGGACAGAGCAAGGGGCGTTGTAAAAGTAGTCGTAAAAGAAAACTCCCCTCTCCGCGAGAGCTCTTCTCGCACTAGTTCTGTACATAAGTTCTCCCACCGAAGCATGAAAAGCATAAAAAATACCAATTATGCACTCAACTGGTTGCCAGTCTTCTTTGTTAGAAGGATAAATATCTGCAAAAACAAAAGATAAGAGAATGGTCACAAGAAATAGTCAACAAAATAACTTGAAGGATCTTTAAAGAATTTTTAGCAATATAGTAGTCACACAGTTTGGTCTATGAGCAGGAAACCCCAAAGGTGACTGTTGTAGTCGTAGTTCAGAGTGCATATATGCATGCTCAATGAGCACCTCTTTCACTGTCTTTCCCGTTTGAGACAAGCGAAAATATTTCACATGTCCTTTGTAGCTGTTGAATTCATTTGACATCCGTTTTCTTCTTCTTGTTTGAAGCAGAACCCAACTACCAATGGTGACTGTGGTAGACATCCAACGACCATGGTCTAAGTCAAAGATGTTGAATAGTTCCACAGATTTAACAGAGGCGGATCGTCGTCGTGGTCGTCTTCCTTCCATCTCTGCTTCTATTAGCTGCGAAGTGACACTACGCAAAAACGATAAAAGAAAAGAGGCTCACTAGTTTACACAAGAAGTAGTAGCTTGAAAGTGTTCATCAAAAGGTGTGCCTCATTGAATGTGAGTTATGGCACATTCGACGTTCGTCGCCCATGGCAGGGGAATAATTTGCACAAATCGCGTCGTATCTTCTTATTCAGATCTTTTCAGAAAAAAGTCTTTTTTGAAAACGCATAAATTTGAGATAAAAATCAAATAAATTGGAGCTACCGTTGTGGTGACTCAAACATTATTGGTCGAACAACATTCTCTCTCTAACGCCAAAAAGTCCTTTTTTGAGTCCAAACTTTTCATAATGACTCCAAAATCTTGAAGTAGCAATCCCACCCATGCGACCCCACATGCCACCATTGTAGCACCCCTTGTTTTTTGCCTCTATACTCAAAAAAGAAACTGTAGGTTGATGCTTGCTACTCCATGTGATAGTAGAACTCCCCAGTGAAAACATGAAACCACTGGTAAACCTGTGACCATATGTACTACCAGCCCAATCAACATTTGTGTAGCCATAGAGCTGCAACTCCACATGAGTCCATAAAAAAATGCATAATGCAAAGTAGCACTCACATACTGCAATGTGCACCTCACAATATCCAAGTGTGGTCTCCTAGGAAACTACATAAATTGACTTACCAATCCAACCGTGTAGCTCAAGTTTGGACACAAGATAGTCAATTAGACCAAACTACCCACAATTTTCCTATACATGGTAATATTTTCAAGAACTTGACCTACATCATTCCCCAAATTCAAATTCTAACCTAAGGGCATCCCAGTTGGTTTACAATCACCCTGCTTAAAATAATCAATCACCACTTGTAACCAAACTCTGCATATATACACCTGCTACATACTACCAAACAGTATTTGTGAACACTACAGCCAAACCAAAGCTTTTTGCAGCTCCAAAATGCAGATCTGCAGAATCCTAAACCTTAGCATTTTTGCATACAAACACACCAAAATGGAATTCTGGTTGCACAGTCTCAGTCCAAAGGGATAGTTCAAAGGATTGTATAAAACTTTTAGATGCACTATCTCCAAAAGATATTACCTCAATTGGAGATCATTTGACAATGGCTCCTGGGAATACCGAGGCTGCTTCATAAGATACTCTTGCTTGCTGGTCCAAGCTTCTCAGATACAACCACGCTTTGATACCATGTTAAGAGAGAAAATGAGATAGTTTGAGAGAAGGAGAGAGTTTGAGCTCTTGCGAGTACACACACACTTACACACATTCAAAAATGGAGGCAAAAGACTATTCTTCTTCTCTTCTTCACTAACTCAAGATAAGAGGGCTACAAACCATAAGGGAAAAATACAACATAAGAGGGAACTAGTAGAATGGTCTAGTGTAAATCTCTAGTGAGTGAGGTGAAGGATAAGTGTGCCATAAATCCAGTAGGTAGAGCAACTCAAAGTAGTTGAGTTATAGTATGATTGGTGATAATATGCGTAGATCCACCAAGGCGCGCCAATGATGATAAATTTTGGTGGTAGTCATCCAAGATGTGTACATGTTGAGCTTGACATCTCAACATACATGATTCAATGCCAAGGTGGTGGTCATATTGTAGGTTGACATTACATATAGTGACTTGTTGGCCACTGAAGTACTTATCTATATTCTTTTGCCAGTTGAATTTTTTTTTCCGGCATGAGGAATGATGGTATCTTTCTATCTTTTCTCTCTCCATTTGGGCATGAAATTCTTCAAGCTGTTATGGGCAAAACCATGGGATTTTTGGTCCTCACTTTTTTGGGAATCCACTTCTCTGCAAATTTTCCTTTGTCCACTCTCTTCTTCTAGAACTCTTCAGCTAATCTCTCTTCTTGAGATTTCTTTTGTGCTTTTTCTTCTTTAGCCGACTTATTAGTGGTCATAGGCTTCTTCCCCTTTCTATCAACATGTTCTTGCTTGGTTTCAAAATCTTGTAACTTTCTCTTTGACGTTGTTTGAGTTGTAGTATGAGTATGCTAAGACTTTGTAATCGCTTTGTTGATTCCCTCTTCAAAGTCGTGAATCTAGTTTTTTTGGGAGGGTGCTTTAGGGAAATTTTGAACTGCACCAATAGTTTGGTATGCAGTTTTGGTAAGTATCTTGGGAGCTGCTAATTATGACAACGTTCTGTTTTTCTTCTTCCTCATGAGGAGCTCTATGATATACTAAGCATGGTCGATCATTATTGGTTGCGTCTGCCTAGGTATACGTTGTAGCTACTGTATGGTTAGACTTTGTGTAGTGACCTGGACTCCTGTCATCAATGTGGAAGAACTACATAAACATTCTAGTTGGCAGCTCAACTTCCTGATAAATTATATCTACAGGTGTAGCTGCTACTTCTTTCCTTTCAAAAACCTCAACTAAATATTTTTTGCCTTTCATTGGAGCACCTTCATCTGACAAGTGTAGAGCTTTGGCTATCATTGGAGCACCTTCATCTGACAAGTGTAGAGATTTGGCTATCAGTTTTGAGGTGATTGACACTAGAACTTTATCACTCTCTAATGAGGTAATGGCAGCCATTCCATCTTCTTTGATGCTAGTGTAGAGCTCATGAGCTCTCTAAATGTCTATACCACATGGTGGAAACTAGAAATAGTTGAGTAAGTCTGTTGGTTTGAGTGCATTCTTGATTCACAACTTCCTGGCTAGATTGTATACTTCCCTTGAAAGCATGGGTAGCACCATCATGTTATTTTCTAGATCTCTATATACAGCTTCATACAAAAATGTGCCCCCCAATTCCAGTCTCTCCTTCTCTATGCATGTCGATGGTTTTCAAAGGGAGTCATTTACTATTGTGAACTTTAGCATCTGCTCCAACTTCTTCTTGCAGCTCCCACTTCTTCCGGTTGCCTTTGGTTTTAGGTTTCATAGCTCTGGTAAAAATTTATCACAATTTAGTGAAGTATTAGAGATAAATTTTCCATTTCAATATCTTGAGGCATCTGTTGGACTTGTTGGTTGTCATTCTTGCTTAGAACATTGATATGAACCATGCATAGTTTACAAAATTAACAAATCATTTTTTCATGAAAGATGAGAAAAAAACGTGTTTTTCCACCCAGCTGTGATGGATAACAAGATTTTTTGGACTGTGACTATATAATGTAAGAATAGGCCTTGTTGTAAAAATAGTGAAAATTGGATGAGTGGTTTGTCTTGAGACTAAGATTTCAGTCTTGACTCCAAGACCCTTGAGCTTTACTCACAAGATTTGGGAGTTTTTTTGGGTTTTCACCACATACATGTGGTTTATAGGGTCTTGTCAACATGGATGTCAAAGTGAAAGCCAAGTTTGGTTCATGGTTACTTGGTAAGGAAAAAAATGCGTTTTTTTCTCAGATTGAGGATTTAAGCTCTAGTGGATGTGCTGGCTTTTGGGCCTGTTTCTTATGTTACTACAATGATATTGAGCAACTTGTATCAAGAATATGACATTTCATGCAAGATTTAAGGTAATTTTAGACTCTCAGAGAGGTGAAATTCAAAGTATGGGAATAATTGATATTCAATGCATGTGAATTTTCTTGGGTAGTTATTTTTCATTGTGCTAAACAACTTGATTATCATCAAAACTCATTGTGCTGCTAGAAGTTCATGCTAGAGAAAATTATGCGTTTTTTTATTACCTAACAGAAAGAAGCAAATTTTCAATCATGCAAACATCCACACACGTTCACGTACTCCCTGAAGACTCGTTCGAGGTGTCACTTTAATAGTTGTCTGGCAAGATCATGGCTTTGGGAAATTGTATCCTCTAAAAAATCCTCCATCATTTGAGCCAGGACCTAGAGATTTTGTTGAGCACAATGGAGCATAGGGAACATGTTGAGATTGGCGTATGGAATCCATGTATGAAATATCTCTCCATTTTGATGCCATATGCACGGGTGGACAATTTATGCTTTCTTTCGTCACAAAGCCTTTCTGTTGTTTAGTGTTACCATATACATGTGGTAGTGATGTGGGTGAACACACTTAGGATTGTCGGGTCATTTTTTCCTTCACTAGGAGGTTTTTCCCCTCGTGAATTGTATATAGGCCCATCACTCTAGGGATAAATCATCTTTCCATTGCACACTAAGTAAAACACTCTCCGTTGTGTGCCTTGAGCTTCCTTCATCTTCTCCAAGATGTGTGTGTTTTCCTGCAACCCTAACTCCAACAATTGGTATCAAAGCAGGTCGTGTCCCCCTGGGCTTAGTCGCCAACAGCTTCAACACATGTCTACCCACTTTCTCCAATTTAAGTGAGCTTTGGCGAGCCAGAATGAGCCAAAAATATTTCATTAAGAATTGATTGTGTTGTCTATGAAGCGCACTATTACTCCCCACATTTGTTCATAAAATTTGCAAAACACGCTTGGGATATTTTGGCTGGTCTTTATGCAAATCGCAATGAGACTACAATTGCATTACTGTGTAAAGAGCTAGAATCAAAGATTATGCATGAGGAAGATGATATGGACACTTTCCTTGCTGGTGTCAAGGATATCAATGAGCAACATATTTCTACAGGTGAAGTCATTTCAAATAGTTCCCTTGTGCAGATTGTTCTTGATACCTTGTCAGATTCTTACCAAACTTTTGCTAGTACTTGGAGACTTATGACCCAAGGAAACCCAAAGTTGACAAGTGGCCTAAAGGGTAGCCAAAATAACCATTTGCAGCCACGTGGCCACCTGAATTCCTGTCTCCTTATTATACAGTATATATTTTATCGGTTTTTTCTCTCTTTGTCATTGCTTGTATAATTGACTAATCTCAATTTTCAACCAGCTCAAGGCTAAGCTAAGGCACACCTGTCCCGAACATAGGCGGTCAAGTTTCCTCCTCGCAAAGAAGCGAACCAAAGTACTAGCACAAATTTCAAAATTTGAGGATTTTTAAAGTATTTTCTCACATATTTTCCTTTACCATGGTTTGCAATCGGCTAGCTCGATTTTCAATCGGCTCAAGGTTAAGCTGAGGCAATTCTTTCCCAAAAATTGATTTCAGTTGAACTCAACTCTCTCTCTCTCTCTCTCTCTCTCTCTCTCTCTCTCTCTCTCTCTCTCTCGTTCCACCAAAAGGCTCTCTTTCTCTCCAATGTTTGCTGGGAACTAGAGATAAATGTATTTTTAACTCTAAGATAAAATTGCAAAATCTTGATTAGTTTCCAAGCTTGGAGATTATCCATTTGGAAAATATAAGAAAATGGACTTAAACTGAAAAAATGCCAAATATTTTGCAAAATTTCCTCTTTGAATCTATTGTAAACGGAACTCTGTATGTTTGTGAGATTGATTTTTTTTAATAATGTTGCCTCTCTCTCTCTTTCTCTCTCTCTCTCTCTCTCTCTCTCTCTCTCTCTCTTTCTCTCTCTCTCTCTCTCTCTCTCTCTCTCTCTCTCTCTCTCTCTCTCTCTCTCTCTCTCTCTCCACCCAGTGTGTGTGTGTGTGTGTGTGTGGGTGTGCGCATGTGAACACTCTCTCCCTCCTCCAACATGCCCTCTGTGTGTGCGTGCGTGCGTGTGTAAATCTGCCATAGCGCCTTCCTTTGGCAGCTTGTGTTGCTTCTGTCGTCAATGGCAGAGGTTCAAAACATCCGCCAGCAGAGAAAAGTTTTGATCATCTCTCATATGTAGCCAACATCATTGAAAGCTGAGCGAGCTGCGAGTCTTTGTACTATGCACTGTGCATTTTCAAGCTTGCTATACCAGAGCCCTCTCGAGGCTCCTTGAGGCTACCTCAAGCGGGAAAATAACTCTATCTCTCTCTCTCATGCTTGTGCGTGCACACACAAACACAAACATATACACATATCATCCTATAGTTTTGTGTAAATAACTCTACATATCAACTAAGATTTCCTATTATTTTTTTAGAGCTTTGCGGGAGCTGTCTCCCTCTGACCAACATGCGAAATTGACCGTCCTATCAAAGGTATCATCTAAAACTAGCTTTTGTGAATAACTATCTAGAAATGGTAGAAAATGAACAAAGTTTGAATGCAAATGAAGAGAGGGTGATAACTACCTTCAATGTCAATGTTGGATCCCTCCAAGTTGGTTTGAAAGCATGTTGCATGAGACATTCATAGTTTCTTGGTTTGAGTTGACTCCATGAGCTGATAGTAACCTAAAAGTGTGAATGTGTTTGGCTTACTCTATTAAAGGGTAAAAGGTATTTGTCTTAATCTGTAAAGAGTAAGATAATAAGTTTTGCTTCATATGACCATTTGAAGATTTTGTTTATCTTCATACAACAAATTTAACTATTTGAAAAACATAAAACAAAACTTGACCTTATGGAGAAAGTTTTGTGCCATATGATGATAGTATTACTATCACAAAACCACTTGTATTTGTACGGCTACACATGCAAGCCTAAGATCTAGGACACTACATGTTCTTCAAGGCAAGGCACTGCCATATTGGCCCACCTACAGAAATATTGATTGACTTGATGCACCTTCAAGTGGGCTTTCTAAAATTTTAATGCTTTTTTGCACCCATATAGAAACTTACTAGAAAGAGTATCAAGCATTGTGTTGAAACGAAGCAACATGGATAGAAGGTTATTACCTATTGAGCTATACCTGATTCTAAATAGCACCACACATTCCATAAATATTTATTTAAACAATGTGTTTGAGAAAAACCTTGTAGTGTGAGTGAGCGCGATTTTGTCTATTTTTCGTTTACAAAATTCTATTTACACTTTTGGCAAAAAACAAAGTGTTTTGGTGAAAGAAACTAGGGAACAATTCTAATTTCAAGACAAAAACCATGCAAATTGTTTAAGTCATATGGACAAATCTACTAAAGGTTGTGTTCGCAAGACATGCATTTATAAGCTAGATTTGGCCATTTTGAAAAAACAACAAAACATGTGGTCAAAGTAGTATAATATCAAAACATTGTCAATGTCCAAGGTTTTGTCCATGTGGAAAAATATTACTACCTTCTCTTCCCCCTCTACCTCTCTCCTTGAGTTCTCTCTCTCTCCCCCCCCCATTGTCTCTCCCTCTCTCTAGAGAGAAATCTTGTATAAATATTAAAAAGATCTCTCTCTCTCTCTCTCTCTCTCTCTGTCCCTAAGTTTTTTCCACATGGTCAAAACTCTCTCTATTTCTCTCTCCATCTCCTCTCTATCTCTCTCTCTCTCTCTCTCTCTCTCTCTCTCTCTCTCTCTCCCCCTTTGCAAAAGAATTGGATCACTATGGAAAGTCACTTCTACATATGTGCAATACTACCGGAATGCTCATTGCAAATGGTGTATGTTTATGGCAAGGCACCAATGACTTTACATGTAGAAAGCACAATGGTGATAGAGTGATTGATTATATGTTGTTTTTGGAAGCCACTCTAGAATGCATACAAAGCTTTAGACTTGGTGAATGGAATCCAGAATTGGATAATAGAATGTTATGTAGTGATCTCAAGTGTGGTAAAAGACCCGAGCATGTAGCCTCCAATCAGTCTAGACTTCAAACGAGCACCTATATATGCTGATATGGTGGACCAAATGTTAAGCACGATAGAGCATAACATTAGAATGCAAGTGGAAAGTTTTTAAAGAAGTAATTTGCTCTTGTGCGAAGGAATGATTTTCTGTGAAACACATGTCTTGCAAAAGGTCTAAAAAAGGTAGCACCAAGAAGAAATGGTTTGACATGCAATGTAGTCAATCCCGAAAACACTTGCTAAGGTTGGATGCAAGCAAAGACAAGAAAATTTACTTGGAACGTTGACACACATACAAAGCACTTGTTCAAAAAAAGAGGAGAAGGTGGGAAGTCAAAAAACAACTTCTTTTAGCGCAAGAGAAAGCACATGCATGTGGCAAGTTTTGGCAAAATCTAAAAGGCAAGCGTGTTGAGAGCTTTGGTGACTTGACTCTTGAGGATATGTATACGCATTGAAAGAACCTCTACGAGAAACCCAATGTTGATAAGATGGAGTGTTGTAGCTCCCTTTCGCTTATGCCTCCCTTTTTTACCATTGAAGATGTATGTTGCGCGCTTGAGAAACTTGCTACTCGCAAGGTAGGGGACCTTCAAGGTGTCAAGGGTGAAATGATTAAATGGACAAGCAAGAAAACATGATATTGGATACGCGATATATTCAACCTTGCACTTCAACATGGCATGCCTCATGATTGGAGTGCAAATTGGATCAAACCTTTGCACAAAGGAGGAGATGTAAACAATGTGAACAACTATAGCACTATAATGGTTGGTTATTTGATGGCAAAGTTATTTGGATGTATCATGGAGATGAAGTTAAGTGAATGGGCTGAAAAGAACGACAAACGTGCGCTAGGCCAAGCAGGTTTTCGAAAGCATCATAGCACTATTGATCACCTTGTCACTCTTCGAGTTCTTATGGAATTGTCTCGACTGAAAGGAGAAAAGTTGTATTGTTGCTTTGTGGATTTCAAGAAAGCTTTTGACATGGTACCGCAAGGAAATCTTTGGAGATGTATGCAAAGCCTTCAAGTGGTGAGAGAATTTATGCATGCAGTCTTTTGCATCTACCAAAAAGTGATATGCCGACTATGTATGGGAGATGGAATTTCAAATTTTTTGCAAGCACCATTGGTGTCAAACACGGATGCCCACTTTCCCCAACCCTCTTTCTGCTACTCATTGATGAATTGGAATGCATGGTTCTTGATTTTATGCAACAAGAAGGCATAGAAGAGGTTAAGATCGGAAATGCGGTGATCATGCTTTTGCTTTATGCCAATGATGTAGTTCTCTGGCACATACCTTAGAAGATGCACAAAAGCTTATGAGTGTCTTGGAACGCTTTTGCCTACATAGCGGGCTAATCGTGAATGGATCCAAAACCAAGGTTATGCTTGTAAAGACCCTCAATGGCAAAAATCCATGCATTGTATACAGCAATGAGAAACTTGAAGTGGTAGATAGCTTCACGTACCTTGGCCTTGAGGTTCCATCCAATCATAAATGAAAGGATTTCACAATGCATCGCTTGGAAGCCGGAAGGAGGGTTTATTATGCATTTGAGAATATGTGCAATGCTCGAGAGATCAAGTGTTGGACTCTCAAAAAGTACATCTTTGACACATTGGTGACACTGGTGCTTCTTTATGGAGTGGAGGTGTGGGGTGGTAGCATTGAGAAGTCTACTTGGAAAGAGTTTGAGAATGTCCAAAAGCATTTTCTCACCAACTTTCTGTTGAGATGTCGAGCTCTACACCTTGAGCTGGCATCCACTATGGGTCTTGGCCGCTTACGGCATTTACTCACTGGCGCGTTAGGTGACCGACACGGAGGATCTCTGCCAGTGATTCTACAGCTGGACTACACTTATAGTGCCAGCCTAGTACGCTTCTAGCGAGTTCACACTTAGTGACCGCATGTACATATGTGCTACTTTTCAGCTTTAGCACTTAGTCATTTTGTACTCTCTTTTCTGTGAAGAAGAAGAAGAAGCTTTCCATCTCTGTGTGCTTTGTGCTTGTCTTGTGTAGCTCTCTTGCATCCTCATTCTTTACATGGTATCAGAGCCTGGTGCAGGCAAGAGAGGCTAAGAGAGCAAGAGCATCACAATCCCTTCGTTCGCAATCCACGACCAGAAAAAAATTTAGGGGTTTTTCGTACAAGTTTCTGAATAGGTCTCCAAAGTGTAGTGGTTGTGAAACGCTTGATTGTGGACACTCGTTGAGTGTAGAAAGCGTTACAGGAACCACGATAGTAGGTTTAGCAGATTTGCAGGTTTTTGCAGATTGCAGCTATTTTGTCTTAGTGCTTCAAGATGTCTGACGGTTTCAGTCAGATTGTTACTGAGAAGCTTGAGAAAAATAACTACCCTGCATGGAAGTTCAGAATAACAAATTTCCTAAAAGGAAAAGGTTATTGGGACTATGTAGAAGGAGACAATGAAAAGGAACCAGAGATTCTCAAGGCAAATGCTACAGTAGAACAAAGGAAAGCTTTGAGGGACTGGCAACAAGGCCAGAGCAAAGTGATGTATTGGCTGTCTATGAGCATCACAAATGGCATGATGGGCTATCTACAGGATGCTGAAACCCCCGCCATTGCATGGAGAAACTTAGGCAGAGTGTTCGAGGTGAACACCAAGGCCAGGAAGCTTCAACTAAAGTCGGAGCTAAATCAGGTTAAGAGGAAAAACCTCTCCATCAATGATTATGCTTTGAAGATCAAGAGTATCATTGAGGCTCTTGGATCTATTAAAGTCTCAGTGGAAGACGATGACATTGTCCGTGCATGCTTGGATGGTCTAGGAGATGAGTATGTACATTTTAGGTCTTCCATGAATACAAGAGACGACATCCCCGTGTTCCAAGATTTGATTTCTATGCTTATTCTTGAGGAGAAGAACCTTGACACATCTTCTTCTCATGGCAGAAATAATTCTGAACAGGCCTTCTATTCTAACTCCAACAGAGGTAGAGGTAGAGGTCGTGGTCGAGGCCCAAGGGGTTGCAGGGGCCAATTTCTGGAAGGTCAATCAAATCAAAACAATACAGGTGGCAGGGGAAACCAGTCTCAAGGCAGGGGGAGTCAAAGAGGTCGTGGTGCAGGATCAAGCAGGCAGCAACATACTCGAGATAGTAGAGAATGTTGGACTTGTGGTGAAAGAGGTCACATGTCACGTGACTGTCCAAAGGGAAAAGCAAGTAGAAAGAGAGAACAGGGCAACTATGCATCTACTAGCAGAGATGCAGATGACAGCAAAAACGAGCGCATGTTTGTTATGCAGCATGTAATGAATACAATGATTGCAGAGAAGTCCACCCAAGATGATGTTTGGTATGTGGATTCAGGTGCCTCTAATCACATGACGTCTCGTGGAGAGTGGTTTAGAGATATGCGCAAACCAGATGTGTCAGGCTATGTGCAGACAGGAGATGATACAGCTCACCCCATTGCTCATGTAGGGGACATACCTCTAAATACGAAGAGTGGGAAATCAAAGTACTTAGCAGATGTACTTCATGTCCCAAACATTACAAAGAATCTTGTTTCTGTTGGACAAATGGTTGAGCAGGGTTTGCAGGTTCACTTCAATCCAAATGGCTGTTATGTAGAAGATTTCCAGAATGGCTGTAAGCTGATCACAGAGGGCAAATGTGTGGGCAGAATGTTTACGCTGAATGTAGACATGCCTGAGGTAAAAGCTGCATTATTTGCACAGGGCACAGGTGTTGTGGCTGATGTTGACATTTGGCACAAACGCATTGGCCATGTCAATGAGCAGAGATTGCGCAGCATGCAATCAAAACAGATTGTAAAAGGTTTGCCAAAATTCAAGGTGGATGGTATGCATAAAGTGTGTGCAGCATGCCAGTTTGGAAAACAGTCAAAGGGCTCATTTCCACATGAGCGCAATGTATGTAAAAGGCCACTTTAGGTGGTGCACACGGATGTTTGGGGTCCAACCGATACTGCAAGTATACATGGTTGCAGGTATTATGTCTCTTTCATTGATGACCATACAAGGAAAGTATGGGTCTACTTCATGCGTAACAAAAGTGAAGTGTTTGGTCACTTTCAAGACTTCAAAGTCATGATTGAGAAGGAGACAGATATGCAAATCAAGACATTGAGGTCAGATGGAGGGGGAGAGTACTTCTCCAATGATTTTTTAGATTTTCTGCGAATGCATGGTATACACAGGCAGTTTACATGCAGATATACTCCACAGCAGAATGGGGTCGCAGAAAGGAAAAACAGGCACATTGCAGAGGTTGCACGTGCATTGATGAATGAGAAGAACATGCCTCATCATTTCTGGGCTGAAGCTGTAAATACAGATGTGTACATTATGAACAGGACACCTACAGCTGCGGTGCATGATGTAACACCTGAGGAAAAGTTTACAGGTACAAAGCCTGATTTGACACACTTGAAAGTGTTTGGCTGCATAGCTTACGTGCATGTACCAGATGAGTTGCGTAGGAAATTGGATCCTAAAGCAGAGAAATGTATTCTTGTGGGATATTCCCTTGAATAAAAGGGGTACAGGTGCTACAATCCTACTACACGAGAATTACGAGTGAGCAGAGATGTAGTCTTTGATGAGATGAGCAGCTGGTACAGTAATGCACATGGCACTATTGGGGCTGATGTAAAAGATGATGTGGTTGTACAAAATGTGAGGCCACAGTCACAGGTTTTGAGTGGACCACAAGAGTCCTCTTCTCGTGGCTCTGTTGAGAAACCATGGAATGGTAGACTACGTACGCAGGTTACTCCACCAACAGGTACAGGGAATGTATCACGAAAAGGAAAGGAAAAGGTTGATGAACCTCCCTTTATGGTTGATGCATCATCAGGTTTTTCACATGTAGACATGGATTCAGATGGTTCTAAACAAAGTCTTGATGAGGAATTTGGAATTCCGGCTGTCAGGACACCTGGTGTAAGGAAAGTACAAGAAGATGCTAGAGGGCAAAGGAGTGACCCAGGACCGCGCAGATCTAATAGAGTCAGAAATCCAGTTCAGAAATTGACTTATGATGGGTATCTAGCGCATCACCAAGCCTACATGGCTAAGGTGATACAGGATGTGGAGCCCACATGTTTTGAGGATGCAGTTGGAAATGTGCATTGGGATGATGCAATGAATGAAGAGATGGCTGCATTGGAAGCAAATGACACATGGGAGTTGGTGCCATTGCCAAGTGGCAAGAAAGCTATTGGCTGTAAATGGGTGTATAAAACCAAGCATAAGGCTGATGGTAACATTGAGCGTCACAAGGCAAGGCTGGTCGCAAAGGGTTATGCACATACGTATGGCATAGACTATGAGGAGACCTTTGCTCCAGTGGCAAAGATGATGACTGTGAGAGCTGTCATAGCAGTGGCTGCATCTAGAGGATGGATTATGCATCAAATGGATGTAAAGAATGCCTTCTTGAATGGTGAGTTGAAAGAGGAAGTGTATATGGATCAGCCACCTGGTTATGTCGATCCAGGTTACCCAGATTATGTATGCAGACTTCTCAAAGCTTTGTATGGGTTGAAGCAGGGCTCTAGAGCATGGTATGACAGGATTGCCAAGTATCTTGTCAGTATTGGTTTTAGGAGAGCTCATGCTGATCATTCACTCTATGTACGTGAGAGTGATGTGGGGATTGTGGTCATTACCATATATGTAGATGACCTTATTATTGTTGGTGACAATGCTATGGAGATTGACCATGTGAAGGGTCTTCTCAAATAGGAGTTTGAAATGAAAGATTTGGGCGAGTTGCGCTACTTTCTTGGCATTGAGGTGATCAGGACTCCAGAGGGTGTATGGCTGTCACAGAGACAATATGCTTTGGACATGTTGTCAAAGTATGGTATGGCTGATTGTAAGCCAATTTCTATTCCCTTGGATGTGAATGCAAAGCTGAGTGCAGAGAAGGGTGATGTTGTTGAGGATGTCAACATGTACAGGAAGATTGTGGGTAGTCTAATCTACTTGACTATCACGAGGCTAGACTTGAGCTACACAGTAGGCTTGGAGAGTCAGTTCATGCAACTTCCGAGGAAGCCACATTTGGATGGAGTACGACGCACACTTAGGTATGTGCAAGGGACTCTTGACTACGCATTGTTCTATGTAGCAGATGCACCATTAGCATTGTATGGGTATACAGATGCAGATTGGGCAGGTAGCATTGTTGATAGGAGATCTACGAGTGGCTTCATGTTCTCTTTTGGGAGTGCTGCTGTTACTTGGAGCAGCAAAAAGCAGCCTACGGTTGCTTTATTGAGCACAGAGGCCGAGTACAGAGGTGCAGCAGTTGCGGCATGCGAGGTAGCTTGGCTACGCACATTACTTGAGGACTTGGGAGTGCAGGTGGACCAGCAGATTTTCATCCATTGTGACAACCTCAGCAGCATGCAGTTGGCTAGGAACCCAGTGTTCCATGCCAGAACCAAACACATAGAGGTCCATTACCACTACGTTCGAGAGCGAGTGTTGGCGGGCGACATCGACTTGGTCTACGTCAGCACAGAGGAGCAGATAGCGGATATCTTTACCAAGGCCCTCGGAGCTGAGAAGCTTCGATGTTTTCGGACTATGCTTGGACTCTGCGACATGCAGAGCTCGAGGGGGAGTGTTGAGATGTCGAGCTCTACACCTTGAGCTGGCATCCACTACGGGTCTTGGCCGCTTACGGCATTTACTCACTGGCGCGTTAGGTGACCGACACAGAGGATCTCTGCCAGTGATTCTACAGCTGGACTACACTTATAGTGCTAGCCTAGTACGCTTCTAGCGAGTTCACACTTAGTGACCGCATGTACATATGTGCTACTTTTCAGCTTTAGCACTTAGTCATTTTGTACTCTCTTTTCTGTGAAGAAGAAGAAGAAGCTTTCCATCTCTGTGTGCTTTGTGCTTGTCTTGTGTAGCTCTCTTGCATCCTCATTCTTTACACTTTCTCCAAGTCAAGACACAAACACCCTATATGCTCTTACTTCTTGAGTCCGGATCGCTTCCCATTGAGGTCTTGGGCATGCAAAGGGTTGTGGAGTACATGCTTAAGACACAATGTAGCCCTTTGTATCGACTTCCTAGAATCACATATCAAGCAAGTCAAAAGGTCCAAAAGACACGCAATAGCAAAATACAAAGTTCAGGGTGGATGCTTGACATCAAGAAATGGTTTGGAAGATGGGATGCATGTCACTTGGTCAAGGATGTGTGATCGAATCCCAAGTTAATGAGGCCTTCTTACAATGCCAATGTATCACGGCTTGGGAGAAATCTAGAGGTTCTCACTTCAGCCATTACACCACACACATTGCCCCAAACTACAAATCTCTCTTCTTCTCCAAACGCAGTAACCGAACCCATCCCTACATCCTTGAGCCCATCCCATTGAGTGCGATTCACACCATTGCCTCCATTCGTCTTAGCTCCCATTCTCTATGGTGCAAGACACGACTTTGCACCTTATGCCCTCGTCAAGTGCGAGAGAGTGAGTACCACACACTACTTGAGTGCTCAGCTTTTGACCACAATAGGTCCTCTTTTCCCCATATATTCAGCCATGAGCTCTCCCTATATACCTTCCTCTCCCAACCATGATGTGGACTCTCTATTGCGACGCTCATTTCAGATATTTTGGAGCATCGAGAGTCACTTATGACCTCCACTCATACCACATGACATGTTCATTTGGTCCCATAGGTCATATTTGACCTTCGAGGATTATAATAGAACTCTCTCTCTCTCTCTCTCTCTCTAAGTTTTGTACTTTCTCTCCGACTTTCTTAGATTGTTCCATAATTTTCTCATCCCTCACTATCTCCGCCTTCATCCCTCACTATTGACCACATGGTCAAAACTTTTGTAAAGATGTTTTTGCACTCTCCTTAAGTGAGTGAGCCTTTTTCACTTGGTCAAAACCTAAGTGAGTGGGTTTTCTCATCTCCTTCCTCTCTCTCTCTCTCTCTCTCTCTCTGTCTCTCTCTCTCTCTCTCTCTCTCTCTCTCTCTCTCTCTTTGTGTTCCTCCCTTCATTCCCATGTTTAGTCCATGTGATCAAATATTATCCCTTCCTCTCTAAGTTTTGTACTTTCTTTCTCACTCTCTTAGATTTATCCTTGGCTTTCTCATTTTGCCATTCGGTTTGGTCAACATGGTCAAAAAAAAAATAAAAAAATAAAAAAAAAATATATCTCTCTCGCTCTAGCTCCCTCTCTCACCCTCTCTTTCTGTCCACCTAGTCAAAAATCTCTGACTCCTTTTCTCTGTTTTGTACTTTCTCTCTAACTCTCTTAGTTTTCTCCATGTCTTTCTCATCCCTCTCTCTAGAGTCCACTACTTCATCCCTCACTTTTGACCACATGGTCAAAACGTTTGTAAGGATGTTTCTACACTCTACCTTGAGATTGTTCCACTTGGTCAAAGCCTAAGTGAGTGTTATCATATACATGTGGTAGTGATGTGCATGAACACACTTAGGACTGCTGGGGCATTTTTTGTGGGTGTAAGGGGGGGTTGGCGCAAAGATGCTTCTACACAATCTGTATTAGGCATGTTTCTAGATACAATGGAGGTTTTTCCTCCCGTGCATTGTATATATACCCATTAATCTAGGGATATCTTATATTTCCATTGCACACCAAGTAATACTACTCTGTGTTGGGTGCCTTGAGCTTGCTTTGGTTTATCCAAGCTGTGTGTGTTTCCCTGCAACCCTATTTTTGACAATTGGCATCATAGCAGGTTGCATCCTTCCGGGATTAGTTCCCAACATTGCCAACACATGCCTACTCAATTTCTTAGATTTTTGTGAGCTTTGGTGAGAGTTGGAGAGGGGGAGTGGCGAACACACCCAACACACACACAAATGCCTCTATAGCCCAAGGTATTCAAAACACCCCCATCCTCTTAGAAAACACCTTCAAGAAACACACTCACACTAGTAAACCACTGTTTGCACACAAATTGACACACACACGCCCAGGTAGAACACCACACCATACTCACACTCCATCGTTGTCCATCTCAACCTTCTCAACATAGACACCAAAACTTTAACTCACTCTCTCCACACACAAGAACCACCGGATTTGGTTGGGCACATGCCTCCACTTAGCCAACACCGCGGTCACAAGACGAGAGCAAGAGAAAGAGAAGGGGAAAACGGGAGAATTGGCACCAAAACGGGGCAATGTAGGTGTCACTTGATCAAGACAAACCATTACATAGACACAAGTACCAAAACCATGAATGCTTGGCAACAAGCAACACAGATTTGAGGCCTCACTTCACAAAAAATCAATGGGGGTGAGCCTTTGCAGGCTCCCCACTACACCAATGGCTCCATAATGCACTCAGCTTTGCAGATACAAACCTCCACAAGAGCACCCTCCAAAAGACCCTCCTTGGTCTTAGAAGAACCCCTAAAATATTTTCTTTATTTTATAGAGCTTTCAATCCATTTCTGGTAACTTGAATCATATTGGTCCTCTTTTGCAGCCAATTTAGAAATCCTTGGCAAGATAGGCATTGCTTGATCAAATTACTTTTCTCTCCTTTTGCCACATTCCCATCACCTCGAGGATGGGAGTGGGGGGGGGGGGGGGGGGGGGGGCACTTCCCAGCTTGTCTCCAATAAAAGATCGGGCCTCCAATGGGCTGTGTGAACCCACCCATGGTCGAGTATGCCATGTCATCACTTGCATATTTCCGGTTGTAGGAGAGCACCACTGGCGCCCACCAAAATCCACCATCATGTGCCCCTGTGCAGGGCCACCATGTGATGCCCTCAGCGCCCAAATTTCCACCAAGCGAAACGTTCCCCATGGACAACATGGCCATGCTCCAAGGGAGCTCACTCTCCCAACTCATACCCACAATAAGGGCATGATCCAAGCTTTATACCATGCATCCCTACTTATGAAGTTTGCCTATGGGATAATCTCCACACCACATGGAAAGCTCTCATCAACTGGCCCCTCAAGGCTCCTCAAAAACTTTTCAAAATTTCTCAAAAATACATTAGGACATTAGGAAGAGGATGGGGTCTAGGAGGGCCTGTTTATTTTCCATGAGCTAATGGAGGCGATTAACATTTTGACCAATAGGTATACGCCATGTGTGCAAGAATGGTGGGTTTGTAAGAGATGTGTAAGAGTGGTCAAAGGATGCACTTTTCCCCCCAAAAAAGGAGGTGGACAATTTATGATTTTTGGCCTTCCATAACTCCCATGTATGATCTTCAATTTAAGCGGAGATCATAAATCTGCAATCTACACGTTGAGCTCTTTCCATAGATATGCTACATGATATGGTTTTACCCATTAGATTTTAAATTTCATTTTAGAGGGAAAATTTGAATTCAAATAAACTAGCCGTTTTCCCTATTTGAATTCAAAAGCTGCCCTTTGATTACTTTCTTAATAGTAAAGGTTTGACTTCCTTAAACTGCCAAATAAAGAGGCCCTCTTAGACCCCATTCTCTTTCTAATGAAATTTGGAGATCTTTTGGAGAGACTTCTAAGAAAATGGAATTTTTGGCATTCTCTCTCTAGAAAATTGGTGTGGTAAAAGAAAAGTTTTTGTCAAACAACTATTCAAAAAGTTTACTTCCAAGTGGATTTTTTTGATAGAGCCATAACGGTCGTGATGATTGAGGGAATGTCTCTTTTTAGTTACATTCAATGCACCTCATCATCTTGGAGGGAGTTTGAATGTTTCTTGCATTGAGCTGCAATGGCCCTCTAGCATTGAGTTGCAATGTCTTTCTCATCTTCCTTGCACTAAGCACTAATGGCCCTATCCTCCATAGACTCAAACCACCCCACCAAACTTCCTAAATATCATCTACACATTGACTTGGATCCACAATATGCATTCTCTATGTAAGCGAATCAAAATCAATACACAAATTAGAGAAGAAGGAAAAGAGAGACTCAAAGCAAAAGAAGCACAACATGCAGACATTTGGGAAAATAGTTCCCTCTATCCTCTTAATACTAAAACTAATACCTCTCCTTCATTTATAAATCCTACTGGTCTATTGACCTTTGATGGTGATGGAGAGAACGAGTTGATTGGATTTTGCAAAGCCTTAACTAGACAAGCTGAAAATCATAGATGCATGCTTCATGATCAAGAAAATGAGACTCTATGACTCTTTGATTTGCATTGTAATGACCAAAAAACCATATTGCATCACACAGATGAATTACAGGTCCTACGAGAAAAGGTGTAGAGGTTACACAAGAAAGATACGAGCTTGGTGGGTGCTTGTGTGCAAAAGAAGAAACTACGAAACCTTGAAACTTTGAAGGTTGGATCTGGTTGTCTAAAAAAGAGAATTCAATCATTGAGATGAGGCACTGGTATGACTTCTTTATGCTTTATTTGTAGACATAGTAATTAATGTATTGCTTTGAGTTATGTATTTCTTTCTTTGTAGACAAGCTATCTATTTAGACAAGGAAAACATTGATCCTACAACCAATGTAGGGAAGCAGTTGAAGCCTTTGATAAGCAATAGACTTTTAAAAGATATAATCTATGACAAGAAGTTTAAGGTTTTGCAAAGGGATGTCATGGAGCAATTTATCAAAATGCAGTGCCTGCAATAGAGATACAAGGCACACACGACTAAATTAGAGTGAGCAAGAAAGGATATTTAACTATTCAATAGTCTGTCTCCTGCATATTTGTGAAGAGGGGAATAAAATCCAAGCTACTACCAACAACATCAAGTGCTTGGAGAGAGAGACTTTAGCTCAACAACGCACATAATGACTTTCTTGGTTGTCCCTTTCACATTCAAAGTACTTACAAAGGCCAAAGTATAGCTACAACTTATGATGAGCACAACAATATCTTCATGGACCTTACTATGTTGCATACCAAAATGGTAGAGTTCTACAATGTCACATTTGAAGAGAGTGGTGGTGTGCTACATTTTGTCTTGAAGCTAGATGAGTGTGAGATTCTAAAAGAGAAGAAGCTAGAGTGAGTTACAATAACACTGATGAATAGGGCACTTTTGAAATGTACTACCAAAAATCCTTTATACTTCAGTGAGTGATGAACATTTAGAAGCGCAACACATATGGTGGCTGGGTGCTTTTGAGGTGATTCGTTTTCTTACAACCCTTTTACTAAAATAATACAGTTCATTTCACATCACATCAGGCTAAATCTTTCAGGTAAAGAAAGAGGACCATGACATTCTGCTCTAGGTATTCAATCAAACCCCCATTCCTAACATAATTGACATATAAATGAATCAAGGAAAGGTGTTGTCTATGGATGGGAGGGGAGACTTTGAGGTCCAATGGCATCTTGTAGGTGACCTCAAAACAGTAAAGTGTATGTATAATTGTGGAATGGGTGCAATGGAAAAATCACCACGTCTATTCTGCATGGAGTCTGCAAAGGTGATGGACCCAAAGTGGTGGAGAAAGGCTCCTACTCGACACGATGAAGACCCTAACTTTCGCCCAATTCTGAAAATTCCACTTGTTAATGTCTACATTTGTGAAATGCATTCTCTTTGTAGAATTGTGAAGAAGTTATTATATCTCTACATTGGGTTTTCTTGGAAATCAAGAAGTCTGTTGAGCGCCAGATGGCTATCGAGGCCCTTGAACTAGTATTGTAAGATATAGGTCTCCATGGGGGAAATGTCAAATTCTAGTGGGATGAGAAAAGATCAAGCAAAGAGAAGGACGTGCCTTCTAAACCATCCATTGGGGTTGTCAGGGCTTGCCAATTTTTTATATAAACCACTGGGCATAAAAGATGTAAAGTTGAAAAGGCGTGGAAGGGTATATCACTCCACCTATGTTAGCAAAGTCAAGTATCTGCAATGAAAAAAATTGCATACGGCCGTGAAGGACTAGGAGCAGCTACTCACAACATGAAGATTGAGGTGTGGAGTTCCATAGATGCACTTAGATGATTGGTCATAAGAGGATCTCAACAATTCTAGAGAGAACCTACAACTTTTAAAGAAATTATTCAAGACAGCATGGTCATATACATAGATTACTAGTTACATGATGATACTCTCAAAACAATTTTTGTGATTAGAATTTTTGTTAGTGTCTATTATAACCAACTTTTATTCATCTGTAGTACATCATTTTCAACCATTTACCATACTTCATTCAAAAGTTTAGAAACCTAGGCTTATGGAATACCCACGTCTTAGAAAAGTCTCATTACATGTGGCGAGGAATGCCTACTTCAGACATAGTCAGCATGGTGGCTTGGAGATAAGGCAAATAGTTTGGAAAGAGATTTTTCAATAGTTCTATCACAGATTCCTTCTTCGCATGCAACAAAAGAAAGTATTGGAATCCTAAAAAAAAACATAGGAAATGAGAAAATTACAACAAAAAAATTTAAACGGTCAGAGGCTTTCAACAACTCTAGTGCTCGAGAAGGCCAAAAAAAATAGAGGGAGACAATGGAATATGTCAACCACAGGTGGATCAAGAAACTGAGTGTTTGCGACAATATGTACTTCAATAAACAATGAGAAACTTAGATAGATGATAATGTGTTTACCACAAAACATGTACAAATTTGCAATCAACAATGCTTAAGACAATATGTACAAGTCACAAGTTATGTTTCAAATTTTTGAGAGTTTGGATATATGTTCTGGCACATTGCCCTTGTATCTTAACATCACATGTTTTCCATACTCTAAGAGTTCATTTACATCTTGTTTTATTCTAAGGATAGTGCCATTGCTGTGTAAGTGTAGCAATATGCGGCACAACCACTTGTATACCTAGGACTGTACCCAAAACACTCCCTCTCAAAATATTTTTCTGACAAGAATGACTTTGTCTGCATTGTTTGGCAGCATCGGTCCATTAAGCAAGGGGGATAGTGTCTTTATGGAAAACATTGCAAGAGTCCCTTCTTGAAACATTCCATTGTGAAATACAAGTATTGGTGCCTTGAAAATTTTGTCTAGATATTGTGAAAGATCTAAATCTCTTCCACAATACTGTTGGGTCAGACGACGGAGGAAGTCATCCTTTCCAGCAATCCAAGATTGTAGACATAATTAAGTGTCAAATTCAGAGAAAGATATGGGAGGGAGGGATGGAGGCGGGGGGAGATTACAAAAAAAATTTCATCTTGCATCCAAAGGTCGTCCTTCCATAGGTCCACCGAGCGCCTCAACCCCTGTGTTGGGCGGCTAGTACCATTCCTCTATTTCTTCATTGCTCGTTGAGGGCTTCAAACTATTCTTGATTGCTTGAAACTTAGCCTCATCAGGGAGTGTCTCCTTATACTTTTTTGCTTTCTGGAAACATAGTTTGAGTCACTTCAATGGGTTCCTGCAGGTTTCTATTGCCTCGTCATCATTGTTGTCTTTGTAGACAAAGCCACTTCTCTCCTCATGGAATTTGGAGAGGGTGTCTGATGAAAATTCCTCCCTTAGACAAAAAATAATTTGAATGTCATGGAGAAAAATGTATATCCTATTGCCAAATCTAAATTCTGGCACATGAGGAAGCATCAACTCAGCTTGTTTCTCATTGAATCTAGACACATCCAAGGGTAGCTTGATTTTTGATGTTTTCAGAAACAACATTTTGCATTGTTCAACCTCCTTTACTTCAGACTCAAAGTTAATGGACTCCTCTATCTCTTCCACTTTATTGTATTCCTTTTCTTTGTCCTCTTGTTCATCTCGGGAGGTAGATCTTGTTCATCAGGGTTTTTCACAAGACTAGCATGTAGTGTACTCAGATATAAGAGAAAGCCAAAGGACTCCTGGATAAGCTTGCACTTCTTTTTGTGCGTAGGGCACCATAAGGGCCTATATGAAAATGGAAATTGATTGTATTTTAACCCTAAAACTTCTTTGGGATCACAATATTTGAAGTGAACAACAACCTTGCCATCAAGACTGACCCTGCCCTTTTGCACCTCCAGCTCAAAACTTTATCTTTCATTCTTTAGGAAAATGGCATGTTGAGCAAGAAGATCATCAAGATTAAAGATGACATTAAACATTCTAGATACCTTATGAAATTTTTCATCAACTCTTAGAGATATTGCAAAGTCAAACAGCCTTTCATCAATCACTGCACATTCTTCCACAAGTACAACCGTCGCTCTTTTCTCATCTTATCTTCTGTTTTTCTTTGTAGGTGTCCCACAGACAGTGCTTGATGAAAAATCCACCTTCCTCTTTAGTGAGTTGAACAAAATAGCCTCGGGGGTTGCATTTTCCTCTTGACTTCTATTGTCCTCCACCTCTACATCATCTACATCTGAGTTCATGACAAGCTCCTTTGGTGCCATACCAAGAATCTCTGAAGACTCACCAAAGTCAATATTTCTTTTCATTGAACCTGTTAACAGTTGCAATGAAGAGGAAGCTTCTTGTTGCCACCCAAATGAATACTCCGGATCTACTTTTGGTCTCTTTCTTCTATGAGCTTTGATGCCTAAAAATAAACCGGTTAAAGGGCATGAAACATAAGGGGTAGTCCCACAGCAGTGGAGGAGAGAGAGAGAGAGAGAGTTCAAAGGGGCAATTTAAAAAATCCAAGCCCACGGCCAAATCGGGTGGACAAAAGACAAACCAATGTGTGAACCATGCAATTGTTTCCAAATGAAGTATGCCAAGTGCTAGCAATGCAACAAAAATGCTAAAAGGGGCTCAATTTGAAGTGCATGAGCTAGAGAGCTCACATTTTTTCTTTTTTGGGTTTAGCTTCCCCTATAAAAGGATGTGAGCATGATTTTTTTTGGGGGGTTTTGCCAATGTAGGCTTTTGGCCATTTGAGCTTTTTTGCTCCGCGAGCTTTTTGCCATAAGTGTTTTTTTTGTTGAGGGTTGTGCCGGCAGGGTGCGGATTGTAAAAATTGTTGTGTATATGCAAGGAAGCCATCATTGCTGTCTCTTGGCGCCATTACCACTTCCCCCTTCTCTTCACTGCTTGTGTGCGTGTGTTTTGGGGTGTGTGTGCCCCCCAAGGTTTGTCGTGCAAAGAGAGATAGAGAGAGGCTATGTGCATGTGGAAGGCTGTGAATTGTGCAGAGCGGAATGGTTGAGTCTGTTTGGTGCATTGCAAAGAGTATGTCCGTATGGTCGTGTGCAGGCGGTGGTTTTCTTGCGAATAGTGTCGAGTTTTAAAGGTGAACTCTAGTGGATTGGGGCGTTGTGTATACCCTGGGCTATAGTGAGACATTGTGTTGTGTGCTGGGTGTGTTCCCCTTTCCCCCTCTCCATCTTCTGGTGCCCCCACTGAGGAGATGTCTGATGATTCAATTTGCGGTTGGAAGCGGTGTTTGGTAGCCGACAAAGCGGTTTGCTGATAGTCAAAGTGTTCAATGGTCGAGTTTGAAGCTGACAGAGATGGTGGAGCCAAGTTTTGGCCCCATATTTACGGGCATTGAAGATCCTGAGGATTGGTTAGCAGATTTTGAGTATGGCTGCTGTCTATGAATATGTTGACGGATGCAGAAAAGCTGTAGACGGTGCCGCTGTTGATGTGAGGACGAGCCAAGATTTGGTTTGATGGTTTAAAGAGCAGTGATCAAGGATCATGGCAAAGGTTGCAAAGTTAGCTTTTGGTGCGGTTTCAAGAGGTGATTACTACACAAGAATCTGGTGCAAAGATGAAGGCAATACACCAGGATCTGAGTAAGGATTTTTCTATTTTCATTGAGCAGTTTGAAGTCTGTTGGAAGCATTTAAAGGTTGCTTCTGGGTAAAAAGCAACCAGTATTTGAAGTTGTCGAAGCTGCTAGAGTGCTTGCATCCAAGGATTAGAGAAAAGGTGGAAGATGGTGCGAATACTTATGAAGACATGGTCTATCTGGCCAAGATGAAGAGCCAAAAGGTAAAGCAAAAGTTGGAATTGGGCCTGTTGCAACGGTTGCAGAGTGTTCTTTGGTCTATGTTGGCTATGTTCCTTGGAGTTTTCCGGTTTGTGATGTGCATGTGCCAAGGGTGGACGAGCTTGTCAACAAGGAGAAGCTTCATGTTGAAGCGGACCAAGAGGCAAAAGTGGGCAGATGCTGAGGTTCTAGTGGGTTAAAGAGGTAAAGCCTGTTCTTGTGGAAAGTTTGCATGAAAAGGTAGCAGAATGCATTCAAGTTGCAGATACCGAGGGTTCATAAGCCGATGAAGAAGGTGAGAAAAGTCATGGTGATGGTCAAGCTTTTGTGGAGAACAAGTGGATGAAGATGCAGATACAGAGTTGGTATATGATGCCAGTGATGAAGAAGATACAAGCTCGAGTTGCTGGGAGACAAGCAAGGAGGATAGAGCGGATGAGTCCACATCCTATGGAGAGGATACGTAGTCTGATGAACCTGAGCTGGTAAAGGTAAGATACCTTATTATGTGTTTGATGATATGGTAGTAGCCAATGTTCAAGAAGAGCAGGGAATAGAGCAAGCTGATGTGCATGATGAAGACCAAGTGGAGCGATCTAGGCCTATAGAGCAGGTAAAGCTCGTGTGTGGTGCCATGCTAGTGGCCATGCTGATGAAAGTAGTGGTGCAACAGGTACATATTTTTTCCATGAGGGATAGAGCAGTCGTGCCTAAGGAGGAAGATGAGGATGATGCAATAGAAAACAATTTTCTCTCTTCCTTGGTGGAGCATGATGCAGCGGTAGAAGAGGTGATTGAAGAGCAGGTGGTTGAAGCAGATAAGCAGGTGGTGCTGATCGACCTTGAAGGGACGGTTGACCAAGGAAGGGCTCAATGATGCTGGAATTGAGTGTGTGGCCAAAGAGGAGGTTGTGTTGCCAAAGATGGAGGAGATTACAATGCGGCAAACATGTCTAGTGGTGGATAAAGGAGAATCCCAAGCAGTGGATTTTCTTCCATTTAAGGTATGTGAGCTAAGGTTGATTAATATGATGGTGGATATAGCTATGTGGTGGTTGGTTCAGTAGATGCAGGATCTATGGTTGAGGCCTCCACTTTATTTGGTTGGGAGGGAGGGTCAGACATGTGTTCGATCTCGTTGCCAAGTACATGTTTTTTGGATGGTGATATGCTTGATGCTGCTTGGTATGGAATGGATGCTTGTTTGCTGAGGGATGCATGGAGTGATGTAGGTAGGCTATAAGAATCCTACACACATGATGGTCTATGTGCTGGGGTATGGCACTATGGTGAGGAGTTACATGTGGGTGGAAAGTGCCAATGGCAGATGTTTGATCCAAGCGGAAGCTATGTGATGCAAGGGGTGGGGCAACCCACTTGAAGGTTTGGCAGTAGGCTGCAATAAGACTATGTAAATATGGTTTTGGTTTTCTTATAGTGTGTGCCAGGTTTTGTAGTTAGAAGTGGAATAAATCTCTTTTTTGGTTGAGCATTTATGCTCAACTAGGGGGTGGGCAATGATTGTGCAACCAAAGTTGTTCAACCATAGAAGATGGCATGGGTAGGTATGTGCAGGCTAGCAGAAGCATGGTAAAGGGCTAGAGCAGCTATAAAGATCATGGACAGACAAGTAGCATCGGATATGTATGGTTGATGCGGTTTACAGGCCAAGAAAGGCTCCAAAAGGGGCTAATTTGGGTAGCAAATGAAGGAGGTTCAAGGTGTAGTCTTTGGGACTAAAAATGTAGATCTTGAAGTGTTGAGGGTGCATGGAATTGGAGCTGATCTCTTGAGACAACTAATTCCAGTGTTGAAGGATTTCAGCTACTAGTGTGGGAAGATTTGAGATAGCAGACTAGACAGAAATCAGAGACTAAACTCACATGTGGATACTGAAATAAGAATCAGACTTATAGACTGGAATAAGATTCAGATTCAGATTCAGATTCAAAAGACTGGTCGAGAAGTAAGTATCACTGAAATATATACCATGATTGAGATTACAGTGAATATGATTACAGAGAGAAAGTTTAGCCGACAATACTGCCACTGATGCTCAAGTACAATTGTAGCTCAAAGCGCTAATACAAGTGATAACAATTGCCAACCCGATAATAATGTAATGGGCCCTATTTATACACTTCGGTTTTACTGTAGTAATTGCTCTAGTAATTACTAAGTAATTCGCTGCCCATCTTCTAAGAACACGTTCCCGCATGGTGATTATCGAGCCGTCTATAGTGCAAGTCCAAATGGCTCATGAAACAGAGCTACATAGCCCAAGATATTGAAGTTTGAAGGTGTAGTGCATTGCAGATCCTTTTCGGGCAGGGTAGATGGGGACAGGTGGCTCAAGTGGATGACAGTGTATAGACGTGTAGTGCTTGATTTATGGAGTATACCATATTTTCAGATTGCAAATCGGAGCTACGGATTTCTAGATATGGCCATTTGAAGTTTTTCCGGGGGCCGTGTTGGTATCCACCTAATTGCACCGGAAGGCGTGCCATCTAGAGGTTTTTGGATCTTGAAAAGGTTCAGAGGTGTGGTGGGTGCTATATGAAGTCAACAAGAAGCAACGGATCTCCATTCTGAGTCTCAAGTGCCTAGCTAGGGCTTGTCAAATTTTGGAGCAGTCGCCCAAAGGATGGTTGCAGGTGTTTGTTTGGAGTTTTGGTCGCATTGGTTGGTGGGCCCGTTGAAGCCAAAAAGGATCCAAGACGAGGGAGTTCGGAGCTGAGAAGAAGCAGTCTTGGCTGGGTTTTTGCAGCTTGGCAGTTGGAGCTTCAGGCAGAACATGGCAAAGGGATGAAGTTGGCACCCCAAAGGGGGGGTTTTTCCTCATCAAATGAGTTTTTTTGAAGGCATGGAGGGAATTTGACGAGAGGGTGCCACGTGGTGGCTATAAGTCCCATATGTAGAACGTCAACCTGGGTGGCCGCAGTATATGGGCTAGGGGCATGAGCCCATTAAGGTAGTGTCGAGGCGTGAGGGGAGCTCCCCCTTGAGCACAACGATGGCGGAATTCCTTGGGCGTTGCACAGTGGCACATTGGTGGCGCGTTGGGCGGACTCAGGAGGTTTTGGTGGCGACTGGTGGTAGCGCCCGCTGGGTGATGGTACAGGGTGGTGACATGGCACGCTCTCAACAGGGCCAAGTTCCCATGCCCTCATGGGCGAAGTTTTTTTGAAGGCAAAGGGGTACCCCCCACTAGCGATATCGCTAGTGTATAAGTGGGGGTCCCACGACAGCAGGCAGTGGGTGAGAGGAAGGGCCCCAAGGCCGGTTGAAGGGCATGAAACATAAGGGGCAGTCCCATAGCAGTGGAGAAGAGAGAGAGAGAGAGGGGCAATTTCAAAAAATCAAGCTGGGCGACCGAATTGGGAAAAAGACAAACCAATATGCAATTGTTTCCAAATGAAGTATGCCAAGTGCTAACAATGCAACAAAAATGCTAAAAGGGGCTCAACTTGAAGTGCACGAGCTAGAGAGCTCACATTTTTTCTTTTTCTGGGTTTAGCTTCCCCTATAAAAGGATGTAAATGTGAAATTTTTTGGGGGCTTTTTGCCAATGTATGCTTTTGGCCATTTGAGCTTTTTTTGCTCTTGGAGCTTTTGCCATAAGGGTTTTTTTGCCAAGGGTTGTGTCGGCAGGGTGCATATTGTAAAGGGTATTGTGTATATGTAAGGAAGCCATCATTGCTATCCTTTGGCACCATTCCGCCTTCCCCCTTCTCTTCTCTGCTTGTGTGTGTGTTTCCAGACGTGTGTTGGCGTGTGTGTCCCCCGACGTTTGTCATGCAAAGAGAGATAGAGAGAGGCCGTGTGCGTGTGAAAGGTTGTGAATTGGGTAGAGCACAATGGTTGAGTCTGTTTGGTGCATTGCAAAGTGTGTGTGCGTATGGTCGTGTCAGGCGGTGGTTTGCTTGTGGAGAATGTCGAGTTTTGAAGGTGAACTCTAGTGGAGTGGGGCGCTGTGTCTACCTTGGGCTATAGTGAGGCATTGTGTTGTGTGATGGGTGTGTTCCCCTTTCCCCCTCTCCAACGCCCTCTACACATTGATGTAAAGACAAAAAATTTCAAATTTATGGCAGGTGTTTTTGTAGCAGCATTTTAGAAGTGAACAGGTTCAAGAAAGTTGACTCTCATCTTTTATTATACATAAAATGTCTTCTAGCACTCGCAAACGTTCTTCTTCTTCAAGAAGGTCCAGAACCACTGTAGAAAATGTTCCAAAATCTCCTAAGTGTGGAGATAGCAACACAACCACTTAACCAACGACATCAAAAACCATGATCATGGCATATTGGGTATCGTTGAAAGAGACCGTAAACAATCAAGGTGAAGACTTACGAGCACTTGCAATGGAGGATGGCATGCTAAGGGTTCTTGTGGTTGAGAATGAGAATCTCAAGAGGACACTTGAGATGCAAATAATACGTTTGATGCAACTTGAAGAGGAAATCAAGGAATGTAAACGTTCTCTTGTGGACCTAAATGCTTTGAAGGAGTGCATGGGCAAAGTAGAGCATGACCATGTATTGAAAGAGGAAAAATTTGACACCATGAGCCGGGATGTATGTGACATGAAAAATGTATGCACAAACAAGTCATGGGCTGATGTATGTGGTAGCAATATGGTTCCTGCTCAAACAAAGATCATTGAGAATGTGGATTTGGAGGAGTTGAAGAAATGGGAGTGATGTTCCATGAACATTGGTACTCATGGAATTCCCAACAAGAAGTTAGAGTCGCCTCCTTATCTTGCCATTGTTATAATTTTTTTTTTCAAAATCCACTTTGGCATGTCTAGAGTTATGGTCTATGGAGCACATAGAGTGGGTAAGCAAGTACTTTTATGATCGTACTTGAATGGATGAGAAAGAGCCGGATCACTATGGAAAGATACTTTTACACATGTGTAATAGCACGGGTATGCTCCTTGCCGATGGTGTATCTTTGTGGAATGGAACCAATGGATTTACATGTAGGAAACATAACGGGGATAGTGTGATTGATGATATGCTACTCTCTGAAGCCATCATGTATCGCATAAGGAGTTTTATGTTTGGCCAATAAGCCCCAAAATCATACCATTGAACCTTATGTATTGACCTTGCATGTGGAGAGGCAACTAAGCATGATAATCTTAGCCAAAGTGAAGAGAATTTATTACTATGTATGGATTTCCAATGGGCACCAATGTACATTGAAATGGTTGAGCAAAAGTTATGGATGACAAAGCTTCAATATGGTGCACCATTGGAAACTAAATGGAAGGCTTTCAAGAAATTTATTTGTTCTTGTGACGAAGAATGCTTTGCCATAAAGCATCTCCATGGTATCAACAAAGATAGATCATGCAAACGGTGGTTTCATAAAGAATGTTAAGATTCCTAAAAGTCCTTGATAAAGCGTGATGCAGCTATGGACAAAGACAACTATCAAATTCATTTGCATACATACAAGGAATTGATTCAAAAGAAGAGAAGAAGATGTGAAATAAAGCAACAACTATTTCAAGTCCAAGAAAAGAAACGTGCATGTGGAAGCTTTTGGAGAAACTTGAGGGGTAAGCAGGTTATGAATTTTGGTAACTTAAGCCTTGTGGATATGTACACACATTGTAGGCAATTATATGAGCAACCAAATGATAAAACAAATGCCATTTTATGGTTCACTCCCATGTATGCCCTCTTTTTTTACTATTGAGGATGTATGTGGTGGGCTTGAAAAGTTGGCCACTTGCAAAGTGGGAGATCTTCACAGTATCAAGCCGGAGATGATCAAATGGATGAGAGATTCTACCCATGAGTGGATATGTGATATGTTTAGCCTTGCACTTCAACATGGTATGCCTTATGATTGTAGTACTAATTGGGTCAAGCCTTTGCATAAAGGAGGGGATGTGAAGAATGTAAACAACTATTAGACTATAATGATTGGGTCTCTTATGGCAAAGTTGTTTGGATGCATAATGGAGATGAAATTGAGTGATTGGGCTGAAGATAATGACAAGCATGCAAAAGGAAAAGCCGCTTTTTGTCGATGCCATAGCACCGTTGATCATCTTGTCACTCTTCATGTTCTCATGGTGGAAAGTTGGTCGAAAGGTAAGCGATTGTATTGTTGTTTTGTGGACTTTAAAAACGCCTTTGATATGATTCCACGTAACAATTTGTGGAGAAGGATGGAAGAACTTTAAGTGCCAAGTGACTTTATGCTTGTGGTTTCTCGAATCTATGAGAAGGTGATGTGTCAATTGTGCATGGAAAGAAAATTTTAGAAATTTTTGTAAGCACTATTGGGGTTAAACAAGGATGTTTGTTGTCGCGAACTCTCTTTGGTCTATACATCGATCAATTGTAACAAATGGTACTTGACTTTATGCAAGAAGAAGGCATTGAAGAGGTCAGTGTTTGGAATGCGGTCATCATGATTTTGTTGTATGTGGATGATGTAGTGCTTCTAGCACACACTTTAGAAGATGCACAAAAGCTTATGGTTTTCCTTGAGAACTTTTGCTTGCATAGTGGGCTGATTGTGACTGAATCCAAAACAAATATTATGCTTGTGAAAACCAACCATAAGGAGAAGCCATGCATTGTGTACAACAGTGAGACATTTGAAGCTGTGGAGAGATTTAAGTACCTTGGCCTTGAGGTTTCGTCCAATCACAAGTGGCATGAATGTGCTATGCAACGCTTGGAAGTGGGAAAGAGAGCATATTATGCATTTGAAACCATGTGTAGTGCAGGAAACATCAAGTGTTGGGTTCTCAAGAAGTACCTTTTGGATGCATTGGTGACACCGATTCTTCTTTAGGGAGTTGAAATGTGGAGCGGGAGCATCTCAAAGTCTACTTGGAAAGAGTTTGAGAATGTCCAAAAGTGTTTTCTTATAAATTTTCTCCAAGTTAAGACACAAATACCATATATGCTCCTACTTCTTGAGTCAGGATCTCTTCCAATTGAGGTTATGGGCATGGAAAGGGTTGTGGAGTACATGATAAAGATGCGTCAACTTCCTCACATCAACTTCCTACAATTGCATGGGAGGCAGACAAAAAAGTTCAAAAGACGCATAAAAGCAAGCTCTTGAGCACAAGATGGATGCAAGACATAAAGAAGTGGTTTGGGAGATGGGATGCATTACAATTGCTACATGATGCTTCAATTGACTCCCAAATGAATGAAGATTTTCTACAACGTCAATGTATTATCGCTTGGGAGAAATCCGGTGGGTCATGCTTCATGCATTACACCACCCATATTGCCTTAACTACAAAACCATGTTCTTCACTAAAAGAGGAAACCATACTCACACTTACATGCTAGCCTATTCCCTTGTCGGTGATACGCACTATCGGAACCATTCAGCTTAGCTCCCATTCCCTTCAATGTGAGACATGGTGTCGGGGCAATGGAGAAGAGTCAAATCGATTGTACACATTATGCTCACTACAAGTTCGAGAGTTTAAGTACCACACACTACTAGAGTACTCAGCTTTTGGTCACATTCAAACTTGCCTCTCTCACATTTTCAGCCACATGACTTAGACCTACACACTTTCCTCTCCCAACCATATAGTGGGCTCTCCATTGCGACTCTTATAACCACAATTTTGGAGCATCGAGTCACTCATCAGCCATACACATACTACATCACATGTCACTTTGGTCCCATAGGTCATATTTGACCTCCGAGGACGATAATAAAATCTCTCTCTCTCTATCCCCCTTCTAAATGTGTCTCTCTACCTCTGAATGTATGTCTCTCTCTCTCTCTCTAACATAAAAAATGTTTTGACCATTTGCGCCATGCATGGTACTATATCAAATTAAAATTTCACGTCAAGATACTAATAATGTCATGCAGTCATTAACTAAATTGTAGAAATCCGATCATACGGCATTTTGTTATTTGGTCTCAGGAGCCACATATGTGTGTGAGAGAGAGAGAGAGAGAGAGAGAGAGAGAGAGAGAGAGAGAGAGAGAGAGAGAGAGAGAGAGAGAGAGAGAGAGAGAGAGAGAGAGAGAGAGAGAGAGAGAGAGAGAGAGAGAGAGAGAGAGAGAGAGAGAGAGAGAGAGAGATTATAGTATTACATGGCAATGGCAAGAACAAAGGAAATTGCTAGGAAGCCTGGAAAAGGTCCAGCTTTGGCTGCCAAAGCAGGGGGCAGGTTGTCAAATAGGAAGAAGACACCCGGAAAGCCTATGAAAACTTTTGAGGCTCCAAGAATGAAGAGGATACAAAGACACCTAAAGCTGCTCAGAGAAATAAAAAAAGGCACATAAATGCCTTGAGCTTATTGTACGTAAGCTTCCCTTTTAGAGGCTAGTTAGGTCAATATGTGAAGAGGCATGTTTTAGCACAATGAGATGGAAGCCTATTGCACTGTTGGCCCTCCAAGAGGCAGCAAAAGATTTCTTGCTTGAATACATGGTAACCATTATGGACAAGGACAGTGAAACCTTGAAGAGACTAAGATGGAGATATGATAAACTTCTTGTACCAACAAACAATTATATAGACAAGAAAACGATGAACATTTTGCTTATACCTCCATCAAAGCCACAGTCAGAGGTCTCAATTGTGGAGATCACCCATGATGTGAATACCAGGGCCATAGCTGATCAAGAAAAACCGTTGTGCAAAGGAGAGGAAGATGACAAAAGAGAAAGAAAAAGTAGTAGCTGCTTTTAAAGAAGAGATCAAAAGCTACAACACAGTAACCCATGAAATCGACATGAGTAACAATGAAATTGTATCAAGAATGAAAGTTGGACTGATAGAAGATGTACCACTAGAAGATGGTACACGGAGATTGTCACTTGATCTTGTATATATTAATACATTACAAGATCCAGATGCTCAAATAACATATTCAATTGTATATATATGCCTAAAGTAAGACATGCTCACATCCTTTAACATACCTGGATTCACACTTTAGAATAGAGAAACAACCTGTTAACTATTTCATAATTTGTACTTACAAATATCTAAGAAATGCTAGCTATGTACATTAATATGATTCTTTGTACCTATCAATGTGGTACCAATGATATGTGTGTGTGTGTGTGTGTGTGTGTGTGTGTGTGTGTGTGTGTGTGAGAGAGAGAGAGAGAGAGAGAGAGAGAGAGAGAGAGAGAGAGAGAGAGAGAGAGAGAGAGAGAGAGAGAGAGAGAGAGAGAGAGCAATTGTACATAAGACAGTAACTTTGCATATGTTGTACTAAATGTAAAGAAATGACACATGCTTGCACAAAGAGAGACACATGTAGACAAACAGATTCAATTCAAATAAAGATATAACCAAATGGTCAAAATAATCTCACTCTTGAAATAAGAGATTTCAATTGAAAGTAGCATTGCAATAGAATTCCTGTATATAGATTTTAATTGAAGGAAAAGTTACACCCAATAGAATTCATTTAAGCTATGTTCGCATGATTTGAACTCGGCCACTTAGCTTTCTACAAACAATCTCTTTTTCCCTTCGTTGCATTACTTTGCGTCCACCTAGTAAGAAATAGAACTGTGAGCGCTCATTGTCCGCAGTCTCCTCCAATATGTCATGCCAGAGTTGAAGAAGGTTGCATTGCTCCCTTATTTTGATCAATGTCACAAGGTTGAGATCTTTGTCCACCACCTCCACATCTATGAAAATGTTGTCCTCCAAGCCTACCTACTCTTGAGAGTAGCCTCCTACAAATTGAGAGCACTTGTACCAGAAAGAGATGAGAAGTGACTCTGTGCCAATCATGTACTTGGCCACCAAAGCATCCACTGCAACCTTGCAATGTATGTAGTCCAACACTTTAACATACCATCCTCTATCAAGAATCTTGTCACAGAAGCAAGAGTCTAGAGGTTTACATACTAGCATTTCAACATGTATGTGGCATGTGTGAAAAATCTCCACAAATAAACTTATACAATAGAAATTAGAAATCTTCGCCAATTTGATGGGTACAGAGTTTCTTAGGGACCTTTACACATCCCTAAATAGCTTGCTCCAGAGTGCTTCACTCATTGTCGTGTCAGGGACTTGGCAGTCCATAGTTCCAATTGGTAGGGAGAGAGAGAGAGTTTAACCAACGTACCTTTTTGATTTCTTTGGTTGACTTGGTAGAAGTGCTTGTAGAAGAAAATGCCCTCATCTACAAGGCTCTTGCTAGATCTTCCAACATACTGTAAAACACCAATATGAGCGTGGATTATAGATATGAGCCCTACAATACACTCCAATGGCTCGCATTCCTCATATGAAGAGAGATAGACATATGCAAGTGTAATAACCAAATGTAAAAGATCCCTTAGCCACTAAATATAATGTAAAATATTTCCATAGAATAGAACTCTTGAGAGAAATGACTTATACATTTACATAGCTCTTCAAAAGGAAAAGTAAGACACCAAGGTCTTAAAGGAAGACTACAAAAGGAAGGTCTTGAAAGCACTTATAGTTACATCATGGCCCGTGGGTGATGCACCATTGAGACATTGCCACCATTCACAATCACATTAGGGTGAGTGTAGACATGCTGAACTAAAACCTCCTTCACTGTCTTCTTGCCGACCTCCGCTTTGAAATCTAGCACTCGTGCTTTCCATGTTGAAAAAAATAGATTTACTGTAGAGGATTTTTTTTGCATTCTTGGTTGCAAGAGAACCCATGAAACTTTGCATATCATCTATTTGTGCCATTGAATATCTATAGAAATAGATTTTGAGATGGATAAAGAGCAGATGATGCTGCTTGGCCTCCTTGGTAGACTAGTGGTCAAGCTAGCTGGAGAGAGAGTACAACAAGTCATGGAGCTTTTAGGTCGGGAAGAAGAAGAAGAAGCCATGGTTCTTTTTGAGTGGAAGAAGAAAGCCTCAACTTGCTTGTAATGGAGGGAACATCAGTTTTGAACATTGTTTTCAATACCTTTTCATGGCGGGACTATGATAGCTTTTTGTAGCTGTCTTTCAGTACCTTCAAGGCTATTAGAATCTGTTTACAGTGGGTCCACATATAGATACTCCAAACTCCATAAAAATAATAATTCACCTCACATTTGATCAATTTTTTAAGCATTTATTTATTTGTTTTAGCTGATGTCTACATTACATTGCCTTGCTGATAATTGGACGCGCTTCCTTATCTCTCTCTTCAATATGGCCCTCTAAAAGACATCCAAAATCTCCTAATGATTGATCCCCAAGACACAAGTACCATCTAGAACTTAAGCTCACCGCCTTTGAACCATGCAAGCCTTACCACCTTTTGAATTTGTCGTGGCCTTGAACCAAGAGCTCAAAAATGAAAAAAAAACATGAGATCCTCCATGGCCATTGCCAACCACCAACTTCAAATGACCATAACTCTGTGCTCTTGACTTGGATTGAGGAGGCATCACTTTTGTCTAGTTTTACATGCCACACACTACCTATAGAAACCCTAGGGAGATCCAAAATCCACCTGATGTTGTGCTCTCTAATGCAATAAAAAAGGTTGAGAATCGGCCCTTGCTAAAACTTTGAATGCATGTATCTTGGGAATCAGGACTCCGATTGTCAATCTGTAAAGACCTACATGCTCCACACTTCAAGCACTTCAGCAATACACTTCAAAACCTCCTTTGCCAAATTTGCACTTCACACCTGTTTCACTGTCCATGCCTACACCTGGTAGACCATACATACCTACTTGTGCCCTCTACCCTGGTCAACACACTTTAGCTGCATCATCATTGCCCAAATCCTTGTTGAACATTAATGTTCAACCACACATACGCTTATTTAACTAAAACACTATGGCACCAAACAGACACTCTGTACACCACAAAAAATCTGTCATATGTATAAAACTTGACCTCTTGCCACCTGCTACCTTTGCTCATACAGGTTTCCCAACCTCTTGCATCACAACATGGCTTTCACCTGGATTAAGCACCTAGCTATGATCTCCTCCATCCACCTGAAACCACTTCCCATAGTTCTTCACTAATGCACATAGCCACCCATACACATAAACTACCCATAGCATCCCTCCATCACACTAAGCACCCATTGGCATGCTTCCCACTTCCAACCAAGCATCACGAAACACACCATCACTTTCATCAAACATACCATCATTCACATTGGACATATCTGACCCTCCCTCCGATCCATGTAAAGTAATATCCTCCTCTAGTAGACTCTACATCTGCTCGATAGCCCACTGCACGGCTGCACCAACCTACATATCTGTCAACCAGGTTGCACATACCTCCATTGAAATCTTGGACCCAACCTAGGATTCCCCTTCATGTACCATGGAGTATACGTGCTACACTAGAAGCTCTTCCACATTGGATCCATTATCTCCTCCACACAAACAATGCACTCAGTCCCAACATCATCAAGCCCTTCTTTGTCAATTGGCCCTTCAAGGTCCACCAACACCACCTACTTGGAAGCTTCAATTAATTTCTCTTCAACCACTTGTTCTACCATTGCATCATGCTCTACCAAAGAAGATAAGAACCCACCCCATACCACATCATCCTAGTCCTCTTCCATAGGCAAGGCTTCCTTGTACTTTTTGGAAAAACTCTGTACCTACTGCACCACCATAGGACATTCAACTACATTATTCACTAGCATGGCCATCAACATGGCATTGCACACCATATTTATGTCCATATCATTGCCCATAGTTCTGTACTCCTCCACTTGGTCTCCATCAACCATATTGGCATGCATTCAACCCGCTCCTTGCACACATTCACTACATCTTCAATCACATGCAAGAGATCAAATTCTTCATACCTTGACTGAGACGAATGAGTTTCCCAACTCGTATTTGAATCCATAGAACTGCTATGACTTGGTTCAATCTCCTCTTCAATCTAGAGCTTGGGAATCTCATCCAAATTTACAGCTTCAACCTCATTTGCAAACATCATCTTTTAATCTGGAGCACACTTGAAAGGAGCTTGACCATCCAAAACTCGACATGCCTGTGCATCTTCTACTCAATTTGGAATGATTAACACTTCCTCCACATCAAAAGCCTCTCTAACTAGCATCATTGGCATAGAAACTTCTCTATCCCTTGTAACCATAGAACCCTTGATTTCTTTTGCACACGCACATCCCTTTGCATCAACTTTGGCTTGACTACCACCACATCACCCTGCTTTGGCACCACTTGACTCGACCAATCTCGCCTAGCTTAATGCTTCTTCAAAATCTTCTTTGTCCGTCCTCCTGCTAAAGCCACTGCTTCTTCATATGACACTAGCCATCTATCTCCACTTTGTCTCACACTTCCTCATGCAAACAATCCATAAACTTTCTTATTTTTAAAAAACCAACATTCTCAACAGTAATTACCTTGACTAGCCATCCCCACATGGCTTTGAACTCCCATTTGAGTGCTTGAAAATCCCCTTCCAAGCTCTACTTCAACTCATCTAGCTTTTTCTTTACTTTATCTAGCTGCACATTCACAATAAACGTGCTTCAAAAAGACGCTTTCAGGGCTTCACAATCCGTCTTTTGTTCTTCACATAGACCATCGTACCATCTCCTTGATTTTCCATGAACCAGGAGCGAGAAAACTTGCACCATGACTTCTTCCCTTGAAAAAATTCTCTCTAGCAGAAACAACCCATAATCTTGAAGCCATGTTTTTGCATCTTCGACCCTATGGAATATGGGAAAACCGGACCACATCCTCTTTAGAAACACTTGCTCTTCAAAACAAGCACCTTTGGCATTGCCAAAATCAATTCTTGACTTCAATTAGGAGAAATTAGATGCTCCTCAGTGGGGGCACCAGAAGATGAATAGGGGAAATGGGGAACACACACACAAATGCCTCTCTATAGCCAAGGTATTCACCATACCCCTATTTTCTTGGAAAACACCGGGTGCATTGATCCTCGAGCCACAAAGACCATTTGGAACTTCACCTCACCACCTTTGAACCATGCAAGCCTTACCTTATTCTGAATTTGCCACAGCCTTGAACTGAGAGCCCAAAAACAGAAAAAAACCATCAGATTCCCCACTGCCACTACCAAACCACCAACCTCAAATGACCATAATTCCTCACTCCCGACTTGGATTGAGGAGCAGTCACTTGCAGCTAGTTCCACATGCCACACACTACCTCTGCAAATCATGGTAAGATCCAAAAAACATGATGCCATGCTGTCCAATGCGACCAAAAGGCTCGTTACTGGCCCCCCTCACTAAAACTTTAAATGGTTGTATCTCGGCAATCAGGACTATGATTTTTGATCCGTAAACATCGACATAACCCACACTTCAAGAACTTTACCCATACACTTCAAAACCTCCCTTACCAAACTTTCACTTCACACCTGTTTCATTGCCCATGTTGCACCTGCTAGACCATACATACCTGCTTGTGCCCTTTGCTATGGTCCACACACTTTAGCTACACCAGCGTCATCTGGTCAAGAAATACTTCAAGAAATATCATAGATCTAGGTGTGCTTATATTTTCCATTTGGGCTTATTTTGGACTCCATTTCCACTACAACACGCACACAATTTTGTCTTTTTGTGCAAAATTGTTGTCGGTGTTGTTTTTTGCATAACAGGTCCCTTATAGTCTTCTTTGGGTTGTTCTATATAGAACACATTAGTTTTGATTTTTTTTCTCCTTTTGGATAGTTTTAACATTAGGTGCATTCATTCGCCATGGCTAAAAACAAAGATGTGCTCAAGATGTTTGCTGTTGAGGATATATTCAATAGGGACAATTACCCAATGTGGGCTTACATGATGCAAAAATTTCTTTTGTCAAAGGGCTTTAAGAATCTTGTGCAGGGCATTGATGTGTGTCCTTGTTCTGTGGATACAGGCGATATTGAGGATGTTGCACATTTTGGTGGCAAAATTCCTACTGCTAGAGCTGTTTTGCATATGACTGAGCAGGATCATTGAGATGTAAGAGATGTGAAAACTCATGCATTGATTGCATTATCTATGAAGAGAACTATTACTCCACATTTGTTCAGCTAAATCTACAAAACAGGCTTGGGATATTCTGGCTGGTCTTTATGCAAGTCACAATGAGGCTAAAATTGCATTGTTGCGTTGTTGTGTTGTGGAACGCACACAATGTGAAATAAAAACATTCACCCCACTTTTGACACCTTTTGAGGCATACAAAGAAAAGTAATCATGTACATATTGTGATATATACTGAAGCAGCTACTACGATCGCCTATCATGTCCATACCTATCTAGAGAGTTGTGTCACTGGATATGGCACCATTATGTGTTTTACCTACTTTCAAAGATATCTAACTTGGTTTTATGATGTAAATGTTCCAAGTGTTTCATGGTGGCACACTCGTCTTTGTGAGAGTGCACGTTTGCGCTCGTTCCACCCGCACACTGATGGGCAACCAGAGATTGCTAATTCAGCGAAACATGATTAACTCTTTGATGCGGAAGATGCCATTTGAGATTTGTGAATTTTCTACGAAGGTTCTACCTTTCCTTAGTGCGAAAGATAAGATTTTTTCTTTGAAGCCGACCAGTTCACAAGAAACTTGATCTACAAGGCTTTGCAAGGCAGCAGATCGCCATTGTCGCGATTTGAAATTGAAGGAGAAGGCTTTGGTAGACCACCTCCATTTGGACCCCTATTATCTATCCTTTGGTCCCCTACTGAGATAGGTCTAGCAGCACATACCAATATTCTAGCTCTTGTTCCCCTTCTATCTTCTGATATTAAATGATTTGTTTAACATGAGAAAATCATTTGGGAAATATAGATACCGTAGGATAATATTACCATGTCTTAGCACCTTGTCTTCCTGTCGAAGGATGGATTTTGGCTGGAGCACCTCTTCTTGATCCTCAATTTTTGGAGGGTCTTCATTTATTGGTTCTATTGGTGGCTCTCCTTTCTAAGGCTTGAGTAGGCTCACATGAAAAGCATTGTGTATGAGCCAATGATTGGGAAACTTCAATTCATAATCCATTTTATGGATTTTCTTAAGAATTTGAAAAGGACCGTAGTATCTTTTTACTAATTTAGCATAATACTTTTGGTGGCCCGTAGGATTCTTGCCCGTAGTATGACTTAAACAAGGCTTGGGGAATTTTAGTAAGACCCAATCATTTTCCTTGAAAATTAAGGCTCTTATGTGCTTATTAACAGCATCCTTTTTTCTTTGCTATGAGATGGATTTAGCCTCTTTAATCTTTCAAAAAATTCTTGTAAATCTCCGATATACTCATCAGCCAGCAAAGATCTTCTCATGTATCTTAAGTAGCGAGACTCTTAGATCTTCCCTCTATGACCTCAAAAGGTGCCTTCCCTATGGAAGTGTGTACGATGTTATTGTATGCATACTCTACAAGGGGTAAGTACTTTTCCCATTGTGAGCATTGATCTACTTCCGTGAATAAGGTTTTAGTAGATATAGGGTCGTAAGGTTAGATATCTCAGTTTGGCCATCCATTTGTGGGTGATAGGCCAAAGAGAAATTTGACCTTGTTCCTAGGTTCTCAAAGAGACCCTTCCAAAAATTATCAGTCATTCTAGGATCTCTATCCAAGACTATAGATGTTGGCAAGCCATGGTATTCAAAAATATGAGATATGAACAGGGTTGCCATTTGGTGTGCCTTAATAGTCCTTTTGACATGTATAAAATGTGCTTATTTGTTAAACCTATTGACTATTGTCCATAATCCAGGTTGCTTCCCTCTCTCATACTTTGTCTTTTGGCATATCACACATTTTGAACATATACTTGTATGTCTACTTTCATAGTGGGCCAATAGAAGTAGGTCTCTACTGCTCAAAGAGTAGGTTGAATCTCTCTATTCCCTGCATGAGGAGGAGCATGGGATTCATACATTACTTTCTCACAAAGTGAGTCAGTAACACATAGCCTATTTCCATAGAGGAGACAATCATCCTACAAGGTGAATGGTTACTCTTTCTTCCCTAAGGCAAGGGCTGAAATGACATCCTTGAATTGGGTCAATAGCATACTCATCTATCATAAAAGTTAGATCACTATGAGTTGCTATAGATACCACATTTGCCCTTGGTTGTGGTGATAGTGCATCGGCCACTTGATTGTACTTGCCAGCAATGTGAGCAATATGAAAATTAAATTGCGAAAGAAAATTATCCCATCTGATTTTTTTTTGTTTGGAGAGCTTGTTTTGCATCATAAAATACTTGAGGCTTTGGTGATCCGTGTGTAGGATGAATGGAGTTCCCAAAAGATAGTGCTTCCATGAGTCTAGGGTATGTAGAAAAGCTAGTAGCTCCTTTTCATATATGCCCCAATACTCGCTCATCATAGTTGAGTCTTCAACTCTCATATGCTATGGCATGCCCTTCTTGAAGAAAACATGCTCCAAGGCAATCACCACAAGCATCACATTGGATCTCAAATGGCTTTGAGAGATATGGTAGTGTAAGCACAGGTTGAGAGATAAGATTCTCTTTAAGCTTCTCAAAATAATTTTTCTCTTTTGCAGTCCATGTATACCTAACATTATTTTTCAAGTCATTTAATACTCCTGCTATTAGTGATAATTTCTCTATGAAGCGTCTATAGTATGCACACATACCAATAAAGCTTCATAACTCGTGTAGATTCCTTGGATTATGCCATCCTTTTATTACCTCCATTTGGATGCCATATTGAGAGAATGTGATCTATGTATCAAATCTCTTGTAGGAAAAATTCATTTTTATTTTGATTAATGAAAAGTTTATTCTCTCTCAAAACTTGAAAGATTACCTGGAGATGTTGCTTTTGCTCCTTGAGAGAATTGGAGTAGATAATGATATCATCAAAGAATACTCTAGTAAACTTACGGTAGGGCCTAAAGATTTTCTCCATTAAGTGGTTGAATATGGTTGGAGCATTTGTCAAGCCAAAAGGAATGACAAGATATTCATAAAGACCAAATGTCGTGCAAAAAGCGATCTTTATGATATCTTCATTGACTACCCTTATTTGATGATATCCACTTTTAAGGTCAATCCTACTGAAGTAGGTAGACCCTTGTTATTTATCAAATAGATTCTCTACTCGTGGCATGACAAATTTATATTTGATAGTGATTATATTTAGTGATATATAGTCGACACATATACGATATCTGTTGTCTTTCTTTTGGACTAAGAGGAGTGGAGAACAAAATAGTGAAGATCTAGTCAGAGTATAATCTCCCATATACGATATCTATTGTCTTTCTTTTGGACTAAGATGAGTGGTGAACAAAATGGTGAAGATCTAGTCAGAGTATAGTCTCCCATCTCAAAAGATTGTATGCCTAACTTGATAGCCAACTCTATTGATATAAAGTTGTGAGCTGAGCCATGGTCAAAAGGGATAAAGGCATCATTATTTCTCACCTTTGCCCAAGCATAGGAAAGGGGATATCCTTTGCAATGAGTGTCCCCCTTCGGATTTTCAATCATAGAAGCTCTAGGTGGCTCATTGCATGCATTTCTTTGGGGGCAAGTGCGATAGCCATGTCCTTTCTCCCCGCACTTGAAGAACTTGTTGTCTTTGCAAAAACGCTCTAGCTCTTCAAGGAGAGTCTACTATTACCTTTTTAGACTCCTTTCTCCTTAGTTTTTTTGTTGTTGTTGCTAGAGTTGCCCTTAGAGGAATTTTGAGAATTGTTCTTCTCTTAAGGCTCATTTTGGTCTTTAGTTTCCATGGGCTTAGAATTACTCTTAGTCCCTTGTTAGAAATTGATTTGTGAAGAAACCATAGTATGATGTATGACCGCAAAGATGGTCCTAGGCCTTTGAGGATTAACATAATCAGCCATATCGTTGGATAGCCCATCACAAAAATATTGTTTTTGTTCTCCAAAGTTTATTTTTTGTTAGACACTGGCTTTGAGATGAAAATCCCAAAACTTGTCCACATACTTGTGGATATACTCGTACGGAGACATCTTCAAACTTCTCCATTCGGTAAGAACTTTGTCTTCGGCATTGCTTGCAAGAAATTGCTTCATTATGGAAGCTCTTATGGCCTTCCATGTCCTAGGAGCTTTGCCATTAGCTTGTAGATTAGCCCACAATTTTTTGGAAAAAGTCTGAAAATGCATAGCTACATGTCATAGCTTAGAGGACTCCGTGAATCCATCATCTCCAAAGGCCGTATCAAATTGTTGGATGAAGGCCAAGTCTTTTTCCTTAGCACCAAAGGTTCCATCATAGGTGAGAAAAGAGATGTTATTTTCTCCCTCCTTGAACTTCTTGAGCTTGATGGACCTTTTCCAACAGGCATAAGACTTTTGAGGCCCTCTCCATCTAGGATCTTTAGGGGATAGGCCACTACTATCATCGAAAGAAGAAGAAGGTGATGAGGATGAAGAAGAGGGTGACCTCTTTCTCTCCAAGGAAGAAGGTCATGAAGATGGAGAAGAGGTTGACCTATTTCTCTCCTTTTTCTTCCTTTGATTCCTCTCTTCCTTCTTGGGATTTCAAGAAGAGGGACTATGTGGTGATCTTTTCCTCTTAGAAGGAGTTGTAGATCTTTGTGACTGCTGTTGTCGTGAAGCCACATCTTCCAAAGGTTTTGAGACTCACTTATTTCTCTTCCGTAGGGTTTCTCATCTTCTCTCATCAAAGAAATTCTTCGTTTGGAAGTCTCACTGAGAGGCTTCCTAAGTATTCTCTATTCTGGGGTGCAAATTTGTTGGACAACTTCCCCTTGTAGGGTTGCCCATGGCTTGTTGTAGCCTCGTGACAAGATAATTTAAAAGCATAGGGGCATCATTATTAGCACTCTCATGTGAAAAATCAAAGTAGTCAACATTCATTCTAATCTCTTTAGTATTGTCAGCCGTGCTAGCAAAATTTAGGTGTATGCTAACTTATTCTTTGGTAGCTTAAAAATCTCTCGTAAAAATATTTTAGGACCTCTCCTCTTAAACAAGAAAAGAGAAACCAATAGCTCTGATACCAATGTAAAAAAATTAGGCTAATAACATCTATTGTAGCGGAATTAACATAACAATAGTGAGCATTTCATTAAGAGAATTCCAAATAAAGATAGAGAGGGAATACTTGATTAAAGATAGCAATATAAACATGACACCTAGTTAGCTTGGCATGAATAATACTTGTAAAAGAGAGAGAATTAGAGAAATTGACAATAGTTGAGGACCGGATTTACTTGGAGCCGGCGGTCCCATCTTTGTTTTATATGTTCTCCCATAAAGAGAGACTTGGTACAATACATTCTTTGTGTTCCTTGAGACCTTGTTGATGCCACGAAGATGTAAAGATTTATGCACCAATATTATGTCAAAAATAGCAATTAAATTTACTTGCAATAGCATAAACTTGTCCCCGGCCTCAATCCCAAGACCTCAAACACCTTCAAAGGTGAAGAGAGCTGGCAGGGAGTGAGGAAAGTAAAGAGGAAGAAGATATAACTTACAAGAAAGAAGTATTCCCCTTACCATAGATTACTCTTAGAGCATGCCATTGAAGATTTACTCTTTCTTGGATTTGCATTCCATAGCCAAGAGGTTTGGTGAAGGCTCTCTACTTCTCAAGCTTGGAGAAGGAGATGGAGTTCTTACTCAACACATGAGTTGTGTGAGTGAATTTTCCCTGAAATATGAGGGACTTTCTTCCATCTTGGTCGACCCCTCTCTCTCCTAACTCATGCTTGCATCCTATTGATCCATCCTGAGAGCTAGCCAATGAGAGTATGCCTTCATAACTAGCAGAGGGTGTAGCATCGTGACAAGTGTCCCCCTTTTCCCTTTTGAGAGAGAGCCTAGCTTATGATTTAAATGAAGCTAAATATTGATTGGACCTCTAGGTCTACTTGATAGTAGGAATTAAGCTAGCTTATGGGCTGCTTAATTCTCATTGGACTGCTTGGTAGACTTTCCCAAAAAGAATTTTGGGGTCTTAATTTTCAATTGTTCTTTGAATAGGCTTTTTATAAAATTTTTAAGTTCAATTTACTCAAGCTTAATTCTCATTGGTCCTTGCCATAGGCCATCCAATATGAATTAGGCTTGAATGGGGGGAAACTCAGCTAGGTTCTTGACATATGTCCTTAATGCCTGTTGTGTCTTGGGCATGCCTTGAGAGTGTGTGTGTGTGTGTGTGCGTGTGAGTGTGCTCTCTCTTATACCCTACCTTAGGGCTCGCCCTTTTCATTGTAGGCAAGTGGTTTGAATTTTGTGAGCACCACACACATTCCAAGCTTGGGCATAGTTCCGATTGAGAGGTCCTAGGCCTAAGGGTTCTAACACTATCCTTTGGAGAATTTAATGAAGCCTAACCTAGGGTCTTTTAAAGATTCATTAGAAGCACATTGCTCTTTGGAAAACCACCTCCATTTGGCTAGCAGCACATACCAATATTCTAGCTCTTGTTCCCATTCTATCTTCCCAAATTAAATGATCATTTTAACATGGTAAAATCATTTGGTAAAGTTAGGTATTACTCTGTATGAAATTATCTCTCTCTTGAAGTCATAGTCATCCTCGTCTATCTTCCCCAAGCACTTGGGATATTTTTTTCCAAGGGTATTTGAAAAGCCATCAAAATTGTAATTCCTAGAATGAGAAACCAAGAGGAACGCCTCACTCAGCTCAGTGACAAAGTTGAGATCTTAACCATCAAAAAACAGAAAGGTTCTGCTTTAGAGGTGGAACGTAATAGATAGCTAGAAGACAAAGAAAAATTAATTGATCTCCAACTATAGGAGGTTAGGAAGGCCATAATCCTTTCTAGATAAACCTTTCTTTAGCCGTAGGAGGTCAACCGTACACACTTCTCTAGGCCCCTCAAAGTCAAAAGAAGTCATGGCCTAATCCACTTGCTCACAAATTAGAATGGAAATGATACTAAAAATTGTGATGAAATGGATATCTTAATGTTGAACCACCTATGAAAGATCATAGGCTAGCTCGAGGCCCGTTCCCTTGTGATAGATGACACCAGATCAACTCTCCTTGGGAGAGTCAAAAGAACGATATCCCACTCTGAATCCAACCTTCTAGAGAAGGCATTTACCGAGGATAAATGCTCCCTTGTGCTGTATTCTTTGGGCAAAGAAAGATCTCTTGGCTCAAGAGGGTTGACTATTGAGGTTTTCATGGAATTTTGGGACGATCTTAAGTATCCCATCATGAGATTGGCAAATCAAGCCCTCGGTGATGGGGTCATGGACCTAAGCATCAAAAGAGGCCTCATTAAGCCTATCCCCAAGGAAGTCTTCTGCTCCCACCTTAAGCATTAGGATGACTTCGGACTCACTTTTGGGCCTTTTAGTTCTAGAGAGAGAGAGTGGTGCTCACAAATGAAGAAGAGGCTAACGTTACATTGAAAATCGGAATTTTAGAGTGAAAATCATTGAGAAAATAAGGAAAAACAAAAAAATTGTTATTCAAATTATACAATGTCACACTTTCAAAGTGTAAATTCTGTAAACATATGTAGCTTTGAGTCACTCTACTTCCCTCTCAAAACTGCCTTCTCTTTTACATATTTTTGGTAACTCTATTGTCTATTCTAGTGCACATCATGACTACCTCTCAAAGGCCTAGCACTACAATTGAATCTGTTACCTTTTTTAATAGTTATACTATAGATGATTAGTCGTGGATACCATCTAGAATAACTATCGAGAGTTGGGTACTATTGCAGAGGAGGAGAAGGAAGAAGAGGCAACACAATGATTTTGTGGAGGCTTTCAAGGGTCAAGCTAAAGAGTATAAAGTGTGTTCACAAAGAAAGTGGGTGAAAGAGATCCTCATACAACATGCTTTCCAACACGCAGACTTAATGTTGCAAACATCTCCTCCTAGTTTTCCACGACATCGACCCAACTGTAGGGTATTTTGAGCAGATATCTCATTCAGTGCACCAAAGGCTTATGGTTGATATCATGTCTGATATGCTGCATATATCTTCCATCAAACAAGATGAACTGGCAACCAGTTGTTGAGAGCATAGTTGGGATTTTTGATTCTTTCCATGCATTTATTGGTGAGAAAATGTATGATAATGGAATATTCTTTTATGATATTTCATATTTGGAACCTTGAATATCATCTGCCTGGGGTCGTGTGACTCATTTTCCACTTCCATTATTTGACAGCAAGGATAGGTCTTTGTAAGTGTCCCAAACTAGTGAAAGCTTCAGGAATAGGTTGTTTCAAGATATACATAATTCCCAAGTATTCGATTTCTACAAAGATTGTTAGGATCACTCTATTTATGCCTATTGAAGTGTTTGTAGATTTCTTCTTCGATGAGCAATACGAACTACCACAACAATGTTCATTTACAAGTCTGAGAGATTTTTGGATTTTTTAGATGATGATTGGGATAGGAAACAGTTGGAGGGAAATATTTGTATTTTGCAAAAGAAGTCCATAATTTGCAAGTACATTATAAGCTCTCAAAATTTCATAGTATCATTTTACTATTTTAGATATCATCTTCTTAGTGGGCAGCTTATTCCACTCAACCAAGATATAGAGTCTAACTCTAAGAACAAACCTTTACTAATGGAGATCTACTTTTGAGAGAGCCTACTTACTGTGATGGACACAATGTCAAGTACAAATCTTTCACAGCTTAGGATAGATCTTACATATGAAGACCTGCCACCACTGCCGCCACAAGTGTATGCATTCAGTCTCAACAATACAAAGGTACTAACTATATGGAAAATTTTACTTTTCAATGCCTTAAATTTATAAATACTAACACTTTGTTCTCCTTAGATTCCAAGACGCACGGAGAAAGCAACATTGTGCAAGGAGTCCCTCTCAAATACACTTCACTTGATTGCTTCAACAGGAGACTAGGTCACAAACCCTGTTCACTCAATGAGTGCACCCAAGATGTCCACACCAAAATGATTAATACAAGACATTTTGTGCCGTGCCTACATTGTCTCAAAATCACAAACTTTCTATTGTCTCAATGCTTTATATATTGCAATGTTTTATTCAAATATTATACAAAGGGATGATGATTACTACCTCTTGCCCGTGTTGCTACGAGTGCTCCCCTTCCCCGTGCCTCAGTTGCTACCACTGCTCACCTGTCCCCTACCCCTATTTCTACCACTGATCCCCTGCTGTCTCACTACAACATGCCGCACAAAATCGACGTGGATATCGACAACTCAAAGCTTGTTTAAAGTAAAAATCCTTGGGATAAGCGCCAGAATCACCATCAATATCGTATCATCAATATAAGCATCGATATAGCTACCGTTGGAAAACGTGATGAAATGTACGTTGTTATACACGCCCCAGTACGTGTTGGTTTGGCAAAATTTGATATTGATGTGTATTCCAAGGCTTATAACAACGCATATACCGAGACATGTATCGGCAACAAACCTGCAAAATTGTTTTTGGGCAGAGAGGGCTAGGAACTGATGCTGCATGGGCTACAACAGCAGAAAACAACCCTCTTTGCCCAAAGGAAGAGTGCACAAACAACCACACTAGTCCTAGGCATAGGGGCGGCCGTAGTAGGTCTAGAGGAACTAGTTGTCCAAAGGTTCTATGCGTAAATAATGTGCTCTGGTGTGAATTGTGGCAAAAAGGAGCCCGTTTGCTCAGGTGACATGTCGGACGGAGTGACAGGAAAACTAAAACTAGGAGAGTATGTATCGTCGTCTTCATCGGCCATGGCTACAAATACACAAATAACATAGATACCATACGCTAGTTTACAAAAGAAACACTCAAGCAATGAAAATAACAAAAAAATAAAGCTACAACACAACTCAATGAATCTATTCAATATTGTAGATTACTAAAAGAGTTCCTAGCAAAATCCAATAGTCAATGTCTCATCTTCTATGAGAGTTAATGCACCAAAGATGTCTATCTCAATCTGTACTTCTGCACTTTCATCATCAAAATCTACTTCTTTGTCGCTCTCCGCATCAACTTCAATATTTGAAAGCTCATTTTTAGGTTTAGGCATCTGCTCACCACTGACCTCTAGCTCAAAATCCAAACTTACATCATTCGTCGGCCCTGGAATTTCTAATCCTTCACACAAACTTGCTTGCTCTGTGGTGAAACTTGAACAACATAGATACAACGCATCTTAGACAAACCTTTTTCATCCTTTCCTCTTCATATTGGATCTATTGTGAACATAACTTGTTCACGATGATGCAAAAGTATATCTTGCGCATTTGTCCACACCCGCCTGGAGTTCACTTGAATCAATCCACTCTTATCTTTGTGCACAGTTCTTTAGGGCAACTAGTAATAACTTTGAACCACTTGACATTAAAGATAAAAATATCAAACCTTCTAAAGCCAATCTTCAAGATGTCTTGGATGTAGCCAAAGTATTCAAGTTGGCTAGTCTCTATGTTCTCGTCCTTGGCAATACTCCTACTTTCTTGGATGAATCTTGCCCTAACACCACTATCAAAGGTGACCCTTTGTTAGTCTATCCATTGCACTCTAAAGTGTCTCCCATGTGATCACAAAGCTCCATATTTGTGATATTGCAGCCACAAAATTGAAACAAACTTAAAGTTACTAAAGTAATGTGATCATGTGGAGCTCAAAAAGAAAGTTGTGAAAATCTACATGCCAATCGAAACCCCTTAACATCTCATCTTCCTCTCCAATAATCAAAACTCCATTCCTCTTTGTCTCTGAGATTGTCGCATGTAGCCACCACCTAATTGGAAAGTCAGGCAATTTCTAAAGATGATCTGGAAACGAAAGGTTATAATGGCACGATTGCGCTTGAATTGCAAGCGATCTGTCAAACATTGTTGCTTTTCCCCTTCGTACCTCTCTAGCCATTTTTTTATGATGTCTAAGTTGAGAAGGAAAAATATCATAACATTTTCTCGCATTGTGATATCCATCTTCCTAATGATGCCTTGTCCCTGCGGCTCATCCCTGTCACCTTCACGTTGATCTCAGTAGTCCACATTCAGGTCATCTCTGGATAAATGGAGCCCAAAAATTCACTGATGAGGACTAGAGACTCTTGTATAAGCCATGCTATCCTCAGGGCGAGCCCTTTGACAGAAAAGCCCTTTAAAGTCTTCATGAATCTCTCCATGAAGAACATCCACCTGCTATGGACTACCCCGTCAACTACAACTTCATCGATGACATGCAAAAGTAGATGCATTGGGATGGTGAGAATGTTTATCTTTCAAACAGTCCTTTATGGAAATTAGTAAGATAAACTATATAAATTTGTGCATATCGTGGGACCTAGGACCACTAAGATTGTTATATATCGTAAAAGCCATTTTCAAACATCACATGCACCCAGCGGGAGTCTTGAATGAAGATATAGTCTTCTTCACTTGTTTCTCTTCTGCACGACTAAAAATCCATGGACCTTTTGGGATAACAAACTTTCCATTGGATTTAAGTCAATGTCACATCTCTAGCATTTGACCCACAACTTGTAGGTTGTCTCTTTGGGGCTTGTTCTCCCTTTTTTCAGTGATGGTTTTCCATATGATCTCCCCCACATTCTTGAAGATGTGTATTGGTCCAAGAAAATGATTAATTAGCAGGTCACTCCATTACGGGAGTTCATAAAAAATAGAAAGTCTTTTAATTTTGAGTGGCATGAAATCTCCTCTCTCCAGCCACATGTTTTTCCAATTGCTCGCTTTCAGTGGATTCATGTCATGTTTGCATATATTTGGTCCACATACTCATGTCCTTCATACAAAAATCTACCATGCTCCTCATAAACTATCTTGCTCAAATGATCAGAGTGGCAAAAGCGAAGTCGAGCACCACATCTTGGACATGCATGATTTCTTGAGTAAGTCAAGCCTGAAAAATCATAAAATTAAAATATAAAAGCGTTGGCATAGCCAAGAATAGCATGTATGTGAGAGTCTCAAAGGAACGTACCTGAACACCCAATGAAGCCTAGCCAATTGTGCATGGTCCACATGAGAATGCCTTGCACATGTACATTTAGTCGTCTGATTGGTTGGGACATATCAAACACATCGATCCCTTTCCACAAGATTTGGAGCTCTTCTATAAGTGGTGCCAGATAGACGTCCATATTTTTTACTTTGTACTTTCTTGGGATGATTAATGAAAACAACAAATGGCCCTCCTTGATACCTAGCCATAGTGAAAGATTATAATCAACCAAGAAAATAGGCCATGTGCTCTATGATGAACTCCGTAATCCAAATGGGTTTACTCCGTCCATTGCCAGACCAAAGGGGATACATCGAGGCTCATCCTTAAATGTTGGTCAACTTTCCTCTATGTGCTTCTATGCACGAGATTTAGCAGGCACCTGCATCACATCATCTGTCGATCTAGTATTTGAGTTCCATGTCATCAAAGCGGCTAAAGAATTGCACCTGAACATGTTCTTTATTCTTGGAATGATAGGAAAGTGTCGAAGGACCTTTGCAGGGATAAATTTTCCTTGTGTGTCCTCTCTATACCTATTTGATTCACAATTGGGAAAGTGTTCCAAATTTTCATACTCATTGCGATAGACTATACAATCATTAGGGCATCCATGTATTTTGTGATAATCCAAGTCCAAGTTAGTAAGAAGATTTTTAGTGACTGGAAGGGTAGGGGGCATGTGATTGCCTTCCGGTAAGATTTTCTCATTGAGCAACTTGTCATTACATCAACAAGTGAACAAAAAGATCATATTATTGAACTGTAATTTGCACTCTGGCATGCTTAGGATACAATGTATTTACCTAAAAAGCTCTGTAACAGAGGCATCATACCACCCATAGAGAGACTGCAAATTACGCATTGCCAAAGCAGTATGGAGAACTACGATTTTTGCACTGTTGTAAAGCGGCATATGTGCAAGAGTTTGCATCATATGACCCTCTTTATCATTGCTATCATGCCATCGATATGGATGCGATGACTGAGTTTGGTTCACAGTATTGCCTTGAATGTTGTCGGCTTAAATGTTGTCACCTTCTATGTTTTCAATGATGGGATTCATGTCAAAGCACGCGTCTAACATCTGCTCCATCTCTACTTCTTGAAATGCAGAATGTTGTCGGCTTGAATGTTGTCACCTTCTATGTTTTCAATGATGGGATCCATTTCAAAGAACACGTCTAACATCTGCTCCATCTCTACTTCTCGATATGGACGGGATGACTCAGTTTGGTTCACAGTATTGCCTTGAATGTTGTCGGCTTGAATGTTGTCACCTTCTATGTTTTCAATGATGGGATCCATGTCAAAGAACGCGTCTAACATTTGCTCCGATCCATCTCTACTTCTTGAAATGCGGAATCAGGTATTGGTTGGGTGGACTCAGGTGATGGTTGTTCATTTGAAAATCATCTTCTTCCATATGAAGTTGGAGCAATTTCTACTTGCAGAGGCTGATCTATTACCTGCGGACCATGAGATTAATAATGCAGGTCTTGTAGTTGCTCTATGGGAAAGAGACCGCTATTGCGTATGTACTGGTCACACATTTTTTGTTTTCAAAAGATCTGATGCTTGCAATGTGCACAAGGACACACCATCCTATTGTCCATACTTTATCTAGCTACCAATGATGCAAGAAATAAATAAACGACTCTTGTTATAAGTACACACAACTAAATACATGACAACCTCCCATTTTCTAGCCATGCCTGATCTCCACACACCTCAGTCTAGAGGTGCATGAAGATCAAGACCACCATAGAGTAATTATCTCGTCTTTATTGTTCAATGACTATATATTAGGGTTTTTGAAGTCTATGTGCGCTATTGAAGTCCGATTGCATTATTTTACTTTGTCTGTTAGAGTCTGTTTGCGTTTTTGAAGTACACATTGTCAGGAGTTTTTTGGAGCAAGGGATTGCGCATATGTACATACACATGCATGGTGCATCGAATAAAGGATTGCCCAATTTCCATAGCCAGGTGGTTACGTGGGGCCCACATGTGTACAGGTAGGACAACATGTACATAGTGCATCGATTTTCACTATTACCAGTACCAGTATGTTTTTTCTACAATAATGAGGAGTTTATAGCACGTAAAACTTCTCGAGGAAGCTATCCGCGGGCCGACGACACGAGGTAAGCAGGTGCGTCAGATGGCATCTAGTGGTGTCAGGAGGGCGAACGGGGTCAATATTTGCACGTGGATGAATACGGACACAAAGTGGTGTTTTCTTGTGAGAGTTATGCAGAAAGGTCATCATTAGGACCACTTTTTGGGGCCACTTCACGTGGTTGCGAGACGCATTATTGAAAAGAAATGAGTGCCAAGTGTGCGTGTGGATGCAACAGGGTGACAACTATGCACTGCGAGGTCAGTTTTTGGCCTGTTTGGGGTCTGTTTGAGGTCATCTAAAAGGCCAAGGGTGACCAACTAATAAAGCTAAGTGTGGGAACTGAAAAAACTGAGAGAAGACCAGAAAAAACGTGGAGAAGAGAGGAGGAACAGCCGCAGGTGTGTTTTTTGGGTTTTTGGAGCCTGTTTTGGTCGTAAAACTACTAAACCGAGGTCGGATTTGAGCACTTTGACATTGTAGAATGGGGTTTTGGGACGTTCCGGACGCGATGGCGTTGTCCATTTTGCCAAATTCCTCACTCTTTTCTTGCTGTTTTTGCTGTGTAAGTTTCTCCTATGATCGAAGCTTCTGCTCCAGTTTGTGATTGTATCTGGCTTATTTTACCCATATTGTGTGAGCTATTTGCCCCATTGGTGTTGGCCCAAGCTCATTTGTATCTAAAAATAAGAAATTCTCCCCTTTTGAGCTGAGTTTTTTGGGTGTGTGTGTGTGTGTGTGTGTGTGTGTGTGTATCTCTCTGTGTGGAGTGGGTAAACGGATCGTCTCTCTCCTCCCACTCCATAGGTGTGTTCCCTGTCTCGGCCAGGTGTGTTGTGTAAGCCGAGTGGTGCCCCATAGTGTGTGTGTGTATCTTCCCAAGAGTGTGTGTCGGGTCGTTATAGAGGTGCTATGTGTGTTTTCATCCCGCTCACATTCTTTTGGCGCCCCCACGGAGGATCTTCTTCAAGTACCTTTTGCTTCGAGCTTCAAGCTTCGAGATTTAGGTTACAGGTTACAGGTTACAGGAACAGGTACATGTGATTCACACAGGTACAGGTAGCTGGAGTACAGTGATATACTAGCAGTGATGTCACTTGCAATTGTTGTGGGTATGCATCACTTGACACCTATTTGAGCGCATTGTCTGCTGGATTGTACGTTACTTGTGGAAACTGCCATTGTACGCATTTGTGGAGCCACACTTGGTTTTATTTGGCAGTCCCAGCCATTTCTGAGACTTGGTCTGGAAAATAGTCATTTCTGAGACTTGACTATACGCGATTTGCATTATCCTTCGTGTGAGGGTCGATAGTGTGAGGTTTTTATTGAGCTGGGGGATTCTCAAATGTGGAGATCCTTTCGGTGATACAGGTAGCTGGAGAACCCTTTTCGTGACCGCGCCATAGGCTATGTACTAGTGATTCCTAATTGATGCTCGGGTTCTATTGTTGACAGTTTATGCATACATATACAGTCTATATTTTGGGTTCCTACTGCTCTATTTCTGGGGAAACTCTGCCAAATTTTTTCCAAGTTATGATGGCTGGTTTTTTGGTCTTTTGAGCCATTTATGTTGTTATGCTGCTGAAATTTTGGCAAAATCAGAGGTTAAGTCAGGTGTGCCTTCTTGGGAGCTTCATGGTTGGCTTTAATGGATGATCAAAATGGCCCTTAGTTCACTCCTTTTCATTTAACTCAAAGAATCCAGATTAATGTTCATGTGTCCAGGAAGATCTTTTTCCAGCAGTGCATAGTCTTTATGGAATGTCCTTTGCCTATTGTAATTCCGATGATCAACTATGAAAACTCATTTGATGTGCATGTGTTTGTCCTTATCTAAAGTTGAGCTCCATTGACGTTTCTGGGGATTGGGTAGTCAAAAGTTTTGGGTTCTTGCACGTGTGTTCAAAGGGGTTCTCAAAGCACTGAAACTTGGGTAGCCATGGCTTTCTCTTATCCGGAGTTTCATGGAAGAAGTGATGAAGATGTGGAAGAATTTTTGGAAAAGATGGAGGTTGCCTGCATTCGCAACCAGATTCATGACTCTGCGTACATGTTACGTCTTCTCCAAATTTGTTTGAAGAGTGATGCACGAGTCTGGTCCAAAACATTTGAAGAGGAGTTGCGTGCAGCGGATCAACCTATAAGATTGAGTTGGGACAATCTAAGGCATGGGTTGGAAGTGGAGTTTGTGAAGATAGAAGATCTTGACAAAGTATGGCAAGAAGTACAAGGTTTGGTGCAAAAGGAAGGTGAGCCAGTAGATGCGTACATACGTAAGTTCTCATTGGCATGGGAGCGGATGTGCAAGGCCTTAGCACCACAGGTACCCCCGCCTGACATGATGAAGAAGGACAGGTTCTTGGCTGGTCTTTGGGAGAATATACGTTGGAGAGTGGAGCTAAAGAAGCCTAGGACATATGAAGATGCACTAGAGGTAGCAAGGAACAAAGAGTGGAAGTTGAGGAAAATGAGCCAGTTAGGGGTGGAGTCTTTGCCCATGAGGTCTGAATTTTAGCCTCTAGAGTCTTTACAAGGTCGCATGTCAGGGGTTCATCATGAACCAGTGGTTCTTGTTACTACTCAGGTTATGCCAGCAGTGGTCACTACATCGGTGCAAGATGATGGGCTAAGGCAAGACATGAGGCAAGTGGTAGATTTGATGAAGAATCTTAGCCTAAACATGCTAGGTCAAGTGGGAAATAATCGAGGTCGAGGGAGGTATGCAAATCAGCCAGAAGGTGAAGAAAGACCTAGGAATGGTGTTGGACAAAGCAATGGTAGGTACTGGAGGCAGACGCCCACATGTTATAATTGTGGAGAGTTGGGTCACATCAGCCCGCAATGTGATAAGCCACCAAGGATGGGGGGAGACATGTATCCATTGCCAAGATAGGTGCTAACTAGGTCAAATGATTATGGCATCGAAATTAAGGGAGACGAAGGAACCAGTGGACTGACCCAGGAGAAAAAGGGAAAGACAAAAGTGCTAAGTGTAGTCACTTTGGAGAAGGCATCAAAGCTAGAGGATACATTAGTGATGCCTATTGGGAAGAGGACCACAGAGGATAAGGAAGGAAGAAGTGCCCCCGGTCCTAGTAAGAAGAAAGGAAAGAGCCATGAAGGCGAGGATGTCAAGGCCAAGAGGAAAAGGAGAGCTCGTCGAAAGTTTCATGTTTCAGATTTTAACTAGGGGATGGGAAATTAAGCTATGACTTGAAGGAGGATCTGACGAGCAGGAAGGCAGATGTTACTTTTGGGCAGCTTATAGAGATGGTGCCTAAGCTAAAGCGACAGTGGAAGAGGATGGTTAACCCAATGGAGAAAGAGCCAGAGAGAGGTTCAGTAAAGGTGTTGGCAATGGATGAGCTACCAGACATTTGTCCAATAGTAGATGTGTGGCATAAAAGGAAAAATATGGGACAAGGTTATGTGGATGGTGGAGCCCAAATATGCATCATAACACACTCATGCGTTGAGAAGATGGGTCTCACAGTGGCTGGGGTGTCAGGTTTTCGGATCAGATTGGCAAACCATCAAAAAGTAAAATTCTTGGGTGTTGTAAAGAGCTTAGAAGTGGAGGCATATGATGCAAAGGCAGTGGTTGATTTTCATGTGATGCCAGCAGGGTTGGGAGCATATCCTATTATACTGGGCAGACCATGGTTACGTGTAGTGGGAGCTATTCAAGATTGGCGACATGGTACGATTAGCCTCTATGGAAAGACAGGTACCAAGAAGCTTTATAATATGGACACAAGGGAACGATTAGAGGAGCTTTATGAAGATGAGGATGAGTCTAGTGATGAAGACTCTTCCATGGTGACAGATGAGGACAGTGATAGCACTACCAGCAGTGATGAGGATGTTGATGTTGCATTTCTTTTGATGGACAAAGAAATCCAGGAGTTTGGTTTAGTTGCATTTGCGAATGAGGTTGAAGATGAAAGTGAAGGGCCTTATGAAGTGATTGAAGGGCTGATGCAAACCAAGGTTGAGTTGTCAAAGAAGCAGGAATTGTTGACACAAATGATCAGTGGAGACCTCTCAGCTATGGAGAAGGATATATATTTGCACATGCTGGCTAGTTTTCCTGATTTGTTCATTACTTCTTATGAAGAGATCAGAGGGTTCAAGGGTGAAGAGATGCATATAGAGCTGAAAGAAGGTGCTAAGCCAGTGCGGCAAAGGCTAAGAAGGATGGTTCAAGAGCAAATGGAAGCCTTGCAAGAAGAGGTGGACAAGTTATTGAAGGCAGGGTTCATAGTCCCTGTGGAGACCACAGAATGGGTGAGTCCAGTTGTAGTCAGTCCAAAGAAGGATGGGAAGTGGAGAATTTGTGTAGATTTTAAACCCTTAAACGTAGCCACTAAGAAGAACCCATATCCTCTTCCATTCATCGATCAGATCTTGGATTCAGTGGCAGGTTATGAGAGGTACAGTGTGTGTGATGGTTTTTCAGGCTATTTTCAATTGAAGATTGCTCTTAAAGACCGCACAAAGACAACTTTCATTACGCCATGGGGCTGTTATTGTTACACAGTATTGCCGTTTGGATTGTCAAATGGACCATCTTTCTATCAAGAGAGAGCAAATTGGGTATTGGAACCATTCATTGGTAGTTGTGTTAAAGCTTTTATGGATGACTTCTGTGTTTATAGCAGTAGGGCTGAACACCATGAGAAGCTGCAGATGGTATTGGCTCGATATGATGAATGTGGAGGACAACTAAATCCAAAGAAATGTCATCTAGCACAGCCAAGGGTGAAGTTATTGGGCCACATGGTGTCAGAAAATGGCATTGAGGCTGATCCAGACAAGGTTAAGTCTATTATTCTTCTTTCATCACCTACGAGTACGAAGCAATTGACAACCTTTATACACAAAGTGAAGTACATGGCAAGGTTTATTCCATTGTCTTCTCAGATTCTTTATCCATTACAACAAGTGATGCATTACAATGGAATGACAAGTGTGAAGAAGTGTTTCAAGAGGTGAAAGAGGTGTTAGGGGGGTTGTCAGCCATGTAGGCTCCTGATTGGGAGAAAGTTTTTTATGTAAATCCCTCAGTAGGGGATGATGCCATTGGAGCCATGCTATTGCAAAAGGGGAAGGGCAGCCATTATATGAGGCTAGTGTTTTGTGTAAGCCGAGTGAAGTTGGTAGCGGAGAGAAAGTTCTCGGAAGTAGAGCTAGTGATGTCCAGTGTAATATTTGCTTGTCGACGATTTCGTCATTACTTGCTACCACAGCCTTTTGTTTTCTTGATGAGTTATGCCTTTTTGCCACAGTTAATTAATGGTACTAACATGTCAAATGTGTTGAAGAAATGGGTAATTGAGCTGCAAGAGTTTGAGTTCTCTTTTCTAGTGGAAGATAGTACAAGGGATACCCTAGCTGATTTGTTGACCTACAAGGAGAATCCCCTTATTGTTAAGGAAGAGGTGGTGAGAAAGGTAGTTGAAGAAGTGCCACAGATCAGAAATGCACATGTGTTGTTCTTTGATGGTTCATACATAAAGAGCCATGATGCAGCTTCAGGGGGTATAGCACTTTATGATCCAGAGGGGAAGCAAGTATGCAAGAGAGGGTTCAAATTGGATGCTCATAGTAACAATGAGGCTGAATATGCTACTCTGGAAGCCGGATTACACATTTGTTTGAAGCATGGGGTTCAAAGGTTGAGCATAAAAGGTGATGCCTTGTTAGTGGTGAAGCAAGTGCTGGGTGTGTGGAAGAGCAAGAACACCTCATTGAAGGAAATGTGCTTCAGAATTAAAGGCCTGTTAAAAAAGTTCGAAGCACGGATCATCAGACACATTGAACGTGCTCTAAATGGAGAGGCACATGAAGCAGCTCAAAGCATGATTGGGGAGCTATTTGTGTTGAGGACCACTTTACCTCTTTATCATGGCCGGGAAAGTTTGGCTCAAGAAGAGGAGTTTTTGCTAACAGGAATCATTCCAAAGGAGATTCAGAAGTCTAAGAAGTATGGCTTTGTGCATAGAGCATACAGGTACAAATTGATTGGTGAATTCTTATACATGAAAGGGGCTGATCTTGTGTTGAGACGTGTACCTGGGCGGGAGGAGCTTTACAGAGTGTTGGAAGAGAATCATGAAGGCGCATGTGGTGGCCATTTTGCTCTAAAGATCACCTTGCATAAGATTTTGCAAGAGGGGTATGTATGGCCTAGTTTGCACAAGGATGTTCACCATTGGTGTAGGTCTTGCAATAGGTGTCAAGCATTTGGGAAGAGAATGTTGAAGCCAGAGCTACAAAAAACCATTATGGCGTTGTCGAGAAATTTGCGGTCTTGCCAGGAAAGCACCGGGCTTATGGCTGTGAGAGTTTGTGAGAGAACTCAACAAAAACTATATGAAGGAGTTAAACCATAGATGCCATGAAGACTAGGGTTTGGAAAGAAGTGCAATCAAAGAAGACTCACTCTTTCTCTCTTGCACTCACACACACAAAGAAAGAACGCAAAAGAGAATGTCAAAACAATACGAAGATGAAAACATCAAGGCTATGGTCATATCGTATCATGGGTAATATGAAAGGGTTAATGGATGAGTTAATGGCATTCAATCTTGGCTGACCAAATAGGCTACGAATTGTTCTTTGGAATTGTAGTTTTGTGCTTACCATAATATATATATTTTGTCTAGTGATTGGGATTAATTGTGTGTACAAATCCTCTTGGTTCATAGCAAGATAACTACGCTTACATCAAAAGAAAAATTATAGTCTATGAGAGGTAGTATGATGGGATCCGGTGATAGAAGTATTTCATTGAGCCTTTCAGAGCCGAAGAGAAACACTATACGTTGTTGAAAGTGTATTTTACGGCTAATCCATACGTTGATTCTAATAGATCGTACAGAGTGAAAGTGATAGAAATGATCATCATGTGGGTTATTCATCTAGGATAGTATGTGAGAAATGTAGATATGAGAGAAGTGAAGAGATGAGAAGTTTCCCTCCCAAGCCCTATTCTTGCCCGTAGGCAATAAGGATACTGCGGGGAGAGATGTACCTGTAGCAAGAGAACCTAGAGAGGATGAATTACTAAGAGTGAGGGAGATAGGTTTGGTTAAGGAGATGAGATTAGATACATATATATATATATATGTTGGATTAGAAATGAAAATGAAAACAACAAGAAATCAAGAAAGCATCAATGTAGAACACATCTTACTTGAAACCCTTCGGCACCATTATTGATGGGAGAGAGAAGAAGAGTGGATAATTCCACTTTGATTGATACACCAAGTGCAAGACCTTCTTTGATTAGAGTTGATCTTCCAAGGTTATCTTGTTGCAAGAATGGCTAGTCTCCCTCTAGGAGAAAGTGTAGGCTTGGGCTTATGTTAATGGCTAAGTACAATTAGGCATTACTACTCACTCCCTCAAGAATTCCTCTCATCAATGGCTTGAATGCTTGAGTTCATTCCAAGGAAGAAGAGGTCCCCTTTTATAGGTGAAGGGAACCCCCAAGGGTTTACACAAGAAGAGAGGAGCCAGTGTGAACAGGAATTGGAAAAGTTGGAAATGAGCTGCCCCTGCATGATGTGGGCAGACTGGGGTCCAGTATTTTGATCATATCTCCTCAATCGTGGCTCCAAATAAAAAAGTAAAAATATGGGCAAACAATTCAGCTCATTAGCTACGATTTTCATTTTAAAATCGTTTTCCAATTCGGATTGGAACCTTGTGTAAAAAATTCATCAAAATAGGGTCCATTTATGGCAGCAAAAGTCTTCATGTGGTCTCCTTAGCCTAGACTTTCTTTTAACTCCAAAGGACACCTCATGCCATATGAAAGCATGACATTGCTCCTTGACAAAGTTTTGTAATCATGCTTGCATAATGCATTAAAATAAGTGTATCTTTGAAATCATGCCACCTAGTGTCCCACTAGGATTTGATTCTCTCCTAGTAGCTATTTAAAAAGAAATATAAGAAAAGTATAAAAAATACATAGAATATATATATATATTGGAGTTTACCCTAGATATAGGATCTAGCTAGGGTGTGAGATGATAATGAAATAGTAGAAATAAAGAATCAATGCTTTTTGCCCCAAGTTAAAGAGGCGGAGCTATTGATGCTTTTCCCATAGTATTTTCTGATGGTAAAGTAAGGATATGTTACCCTTGAGAAAAATAATAGGATGAGATAGAAGGCTTATTATTATACTTAAATATGCATATGTACACTATAGGAAATATAATTATGTATCTAAAAAAATACAAGATAGATCTTGTAGCATGCGTTCCCACTATGTACGTGTCACAGCACGACAGCGTTTGATGTGTTTGAAAAGTGGGGGATTGATGCAATAGGCCCATTACCTATCACAAGCAGGGGCAAAAGCTATATTTTGACGGCAGTGGACTATCTTTCTAAATGGGCAGAGGCTATAGTAGTAAAACAGATCACTGCAAAGGATGTGACAAAATTTGTGTATGATGAAATATGTTGCAAGTTTGGGGTGCCATTAGAGCTACTTTCAGATAAGGGGCTTGGCTTTAGAGCTAAACTGCTAGATTTTTTATGTGCAAAGATGAAGATTAGGAAGCATACCACTCCTTATTACCCACACTGTAATGGCTTAAATGAAAGATTCAATGGTGAGTTGGTACAAATTCTTTTGACGGGAGCAAAGCGAACCCCGAACCCCGACGGCCTCTAAAACATCGGGGACCGAATGGCGCGCCTCGAGCCTGTCATGGTAAAGCAAACAGGGGGCACCACCTAGCTTCAGCGGCTAGGACGCAAACAACACACCACCATAACAAAGTTTTCATCCAAGAGAGATGGATGCTTGAGAGTAATGATGAAGAGGAAAGGGAATGAGATCAAGTGAGAGAGAGAGAGAGAGAGAGAGAGAGAGAGAGAGAGAGAGAGAGAGAGAGAGAGAGAGAGAGAGAGAGAGAGAGAGAGAGTGAGGGAGGGGGTATAGCGGCTTCGTACTTAGGCACCACAAAAGGATGGCAAATCCGCACACCCTTCACACATACACAAGCTCACTCCAAACACAAGATGAGGTGGCGATTCCGCACACCTCACATAGGCAAAACATTGCAAGAAAACATACTCACAAAACCTCAAGCTTTATTTAGGGAATAAGGCGATGAAATGGGGAGCATAGGGTAGGGGAATGAGAAGGGAGAGAGTGGTAGAGCACATGGCGGATAGGTGGGAGTTGATGGCGAAGAATCGCACGAGGGTTATGGCCATCATCCTTCATTTAGTTGCCCTTCATCTTCCATAGCCAAGGGTGTAGAGGTCATGCTCAAGACAAGCATGGTGATTGCGGTGATGGTGATGGTGTGGATGTGTGTGTGTGCACTAGGCACACACAGTGCATAGTGTGTTCTTTGGTGATGTTGTGTGTATTTAGTGTGATGGTGACCCCTCTTTATATAGGGGAGGAGGGGGGAGAAATTCTAGAATTTAGAAATGAAGAAATCATTATCTACATAGGCCATGTGACTGTGGGCCCCACTTGTCTGGCTGTGTGTATATGTGCCAGAACAGCAGTCTCATGAGAGAGAGACTAAGAGAGAGAGATGGGTTGATGAAAAAAAAAGTGAGAGGTGACATGGAGAGAGGGGAGTGTGTTCAGAGGTGAATCTGTGTGCAGATGTGTGTGAACACAAGAAAAAATAGATAACCACTGGGTGGGGATGGGTCTGTGGGCACCTTTTTCAGTGAAACTGAGTGTGTGTGAGTGTGGGGGAGGCCATCTGGCTACAAGACAAGAGAGATTTTGAATTTTAGAGAGAGAGGGGGGTATTTGGATCATGGGAGAGTGTAGGAGAGAGAAAAGGGGGTGGGGTATACTGTTTTGGAAGATAGGAGAGGTGGCATGTAAGTTAGGGTGTATTATTGGTAAGGACAGGGGTGGGGTAGCTTCAGGGGAGAGAGAAAGGAGAAAGGACAAGGGGAAGAGAGAGGGGGTTGACCTTTTGAGTGGAGGAGAGGAAAAGGGACACCCGGCGGGGCAAATAGTGAAGAAAAAGGAGGCAAGGTGGGGATGGGCTACCCCGCAGGCATGAGGTGGCCTATTTTACCTTTCTTATATATTTACATAATCATACTTTATTTTTTTTCTTACTTTTTCCAATTCCTTTTATCACTCCCTCCATAAGAGGGGGTTTTCATGGGGTGGGGACGAGAGAAGAGGGGTATGGGAGCTTGGCTTGTGAAAAGCCCCCATCATTAGCCCTCCCCTTTTGGCTAGAGGCATTCATGTCTCTAGCTCATCTGTTTGATCATTATCGTCGGAGGTGGCAGCTGATGGTGTGTCCTCATCTGGAATGTCAATAGGTGGAGCCTGGTCAAATCGAAGAAAATAAGGTTTAAGTCGCCAACCATTTACCCTGGTTTTATGAAGTTTTCCATCAGCCTCCATAAGCTGGTAGCTTCCATTGGCATACTTTTTCTTGACGATGAAAGGACCTTCCCATCGGAGTAGGAGTTTCTTATCCTTGCGTGTGTCGAAGCGATTGTCGTAGCGGAGCACCAACATTCCTTTCTTCAATTCTTTTTTCCGGAGATGCTCGTTAAAGCTAAGCCGTCTATGCTCTGCTTGTGCTGCATAATAATTTATTGCTTCTTCTCTGTCCAGCTGCAGTCTTTCCAAGTTGATGATGTGATCTCTCAAATGCATGTTGGGTTGTTGAAGTTGGCTTGCCATTACTCTGAGACTTTGTAGTTGCACTTCAATGGGCAAGATTGCTTCCTTACCAAATACTAGATGATACGGTGTGAATCCCAAGGATGTACGAAATGAAGTTCTGTAGGTCCATAAAGCTGGTAGTAGATACTTATCCCAGTCTCCAGGATGATTGTTTACCTGCTTGGTAATAATTTTAGAAACCATTCCATTTACCTTTTCAACTAGGCCATTACATTGAGGGTAATATGGTGAAGAGTGCCTCCTTGTAATGCCCAGTTTCTGCATTAATTCTCCTACCAAGTCTGCTCTGAAACTTGGCCCTCTATCAGATATGATCTCTAAAGGTGTGCCAAACCTACAACATATGTGCTCATAGATAAATTTAGCTACCTCTACCACTGTGATTCTAGTGGTGGTTGTAGCCTCTGCCCATCTAGTCATGTAGTCGACCCCCATGATAATGTAGAATTTTCCTGAGTTGGCCCTAGGTAATGGCCCAATGGCATCGATACCCCATTTTTCAAATGGGCCATATGAGAGAATAGGTGTCTGTGGTTCAGGCATAAGTGACCTAGTGCCGGCCTTTTGACACAACTTACATGTTTTGCACCAGTGGTGTTCATCACGGTTGAGGCTAGGCCATATGAAGCCTGCCTGCAAGATTTTCCTACTTGTTATGTCTAGGGCAAAGTGACCACCACAAACCCCATCGTGATAGCTAGCAATTACTCCCGTGATTTCCTGAGAGAGAGGGACCTTCCTGAGTATTTGGTCCTTACCCTTACAGTACAAACTGTCATTGATGAGTCGATACCTTGTGGCCTTCCGCGTCAGCCATTGCTTCTGTCCCTTTGTTAAATCTGATGGGCATTCCCCTGTTTCCAAAAAATGCATGATGTCAGGCAAGGCATCAGTTCCTTGAAATAGAGGGAGCTTTGCTCCAACCACCACTTCCTGTAGTCTTTCACTTGCTAGGGCATCTGCTTCTTGGTTTTGAGCCCTTGGGATATGGTATACTTGAACTTCTTCAAACTTACCCAACAAGGTTTTCACACCACTTAAGTGAGTCCTTAAACTAGGATTCTTGCATGTCCATGCTCCATTTACTTGCCTTACCAGAAGTAGAGCATCCCCAAATACATTAAGGCGCTGTACACCTTGCGAGACGCACCATTGTAGACCCTTGGTTAGTGCTGCATACTCAGCTTCATTGTTAGAATGTGAATCTAACAATTGGTCCAACGAAAATACCTTTGTCCCTTTGTCATCAAAGACCACTATGCCTGCAGCTGCTTTGTCAGACACTCGCTTGTAGGCTCCATCAAAGTAGAGAGAGTGTGCTCCTTCTACCATCAGTGGTACTGGAGGTAATCGGACTTCTCCTTCCTTAGATTGCTTCTCCTTCCTTAGATTGCTTCTCCTTCCTTTCAAAGACTTGGTAGGTCATGAGTCCCCCCAAACTTGCCCTTGTCGTGCTTTCTACCTGTACCGTGTAGTCAAACTCTTGCAGACGAACTAGCCATTTAGTAATTCTAGCAGACACATCCATGTGTTGTACAACATAGGGAAATATTTCATCCGTGGTTAGAATCACAAATTGCTTAGGCAGAAAATATGACCTAAACTTTGTAGTTGCAAATCTAAGAGCTAGGACTAAGTGTTCCACATGGGTGAAACCTTTCTCTCCTGCTGTCATCATTCGACTAGAGAAGTAGATTGGCCTCATGAAAGACGTCGTCGTATCCTTTTGGAGTAGCACAGCCCCCAATGAGTCATCACCAACACTTGAGGTGACATAGAATTTTTCATCCCACTTAGGTGGTGAGATAGTTGGCAGAGTGGCTAAGACCTCCTTTACCTTGTTGTAGTGATGTTCGCTTTCCTCGTCCCAAGTGAAAGTTGATCTTTGAGTGAGTTGTTGCAGTGGTAGAACAAGTTGTGATAGTAGATGTATGAATCTACTTAAGTACCTCACCTTCTGTAGAAAAGAGACCAGTTGACGTGCGATCGTTGGTGAAGGTAGGGCTATGAGTGCGGACACCTTACTTGGGTCGGCGTTGATACCTTTTGCTGAAATTTCATGGCCTAGTAGAATGACTTTACTCTCCCCAATGTGGCATTTATCCACATTTAATTGCCCACCTAGGCTCATTGTTTTTAGGCGTCACCACTACGGGTGACACCCATTCTGAGTTTTCTACAGGATAGATGAATCCCGCCTCCAGCAGTTTCCTTACCTCGGCCAAGAGTGCCTTTTCTTGTATGACCCCCAGTCGTCGTAGCTTTTGCACAACTGGTTTTACCCCTTCCTTCAGCTTAATATGATGTTCCACCACTGTAATGCCTGTGATTCTTTCATAGTTGTCAATGAACAGGTTAGGAAATCCCATCAACATTTGCAAAAAACTATCTTTCTCCTCAAGTGTTAATTCCGTAGACAACATACCCTTCAACCTACTTCCTCCTAGGCCAGGTGATTTGCTCTCCTCTTCATTGGGTTGCCCTTTTGGTGATGGATCACCAGTTGTGCTTACCCTTTGTGGATCCTTCATAATGATACCCATCACATCAATGGAACTGTCACTTTCTTCGGTGGATGTGGTCTCCTCCTCAGAACTAGAAGATTTGCTAGTGGTTTCATCTGCCGATGTTTCCAGATTCATTTGCTTCTGCTTGCCAATCCTCATGTCGTAGTAGATTGTCTCCCCTTTCTTACCGGTCATGCGTAGAAGGCCAGTACCCCAGTCTTGTTTTGCCTTCATGGCCATCAACCATGGCCTTCCCAAAATTAGTGGATAGCCCTCCCCCTTAGTAGGCATTACAAAAACATCTACCTCTACCTCAGTGTTGAAAGCTTTGATTTTCACGGCACTTACCACACCCACACACTTTACTTTTGCGTTGTTTGCCATCTTTGCCTTGCATGGAGAAGGCCTGTCAACCTCGAGCCCTAATCGAAGCATCATAGCTTCGCTCATTACACAGATTTGTGCACCTCCATCAATGTAGGTGTTTCCAACCCTCTTTCCTTTTATGTTTACGTCGACAATTGGAAGGATGTCATCCATGTTGCATCCCAAAATTGGTCCGGCTATCTTTGTTTTGGAGCGTCTTGTACTTACCATTTTAGACCATTGTCGCCTTACTTTTGGTGCAAGATGTAGCAGCTGTGGCCATGTAATCTTCGGTCCTTGCTCTGCCACATCCAATGTTAGATCATAGGGCTTAGAACTTTCCCCTAGCTGGAAGTCGGCGATGCCCAATTTCCGTCGTGGCCTGGATGGCCTCTTGCTAGTTTCTCCTCTCATGCTTCTCTCATCATCTGATTGTGTAGCTTTCTCCCTCCTAGCTCTTTTCACAGTCATGGCTTCAAGTGGTTCTAAAAAGGTTACCTTCTCCTTACCCTTGTCCCTCTCCTTTGCTCTGGGTGGATCCACTACTACGGCTTTTCCTTTATCTTCTAGCCTTATGATGTTTACAGGGCGATCAGGTGCTGGGGTTGGTGGAAGAGGTGGGATGGATGCTTGTAGTGGTGTCTGGGGTGGACGTAGAATTTGTGTTGGTGGGGGTGGTGCTCGGGGTGGGGGTGTTCTTTCTCTAGGCGGTGACAATTGGTTCCTCCTACCTCCTCTATTATAGTTTTGTCGTGGTTTGGGACAATAGTACATACCGTGACCGTCTTCTCCGCAGTTGTAGCAATGATACTCCCTGTTTTGTCGTCGTGCTCTTCCAGGGTCTTGATCTCTTTCTTGACTCCTCCCTTGTTGTATTAACTGGACAGACAAATTCTGCAGTTGGTCAGTAATATGGGCCAACATATCTTGTTGGTCATCTCTTACCCCAAGAGCCGGTGGTGGTGGTGGAATGGTGGTTGTCGTAGTTGCTGGTCGACGCGATCTTCCTGATTCTGTTGACTCGATTTCTTTGGCTTTCATTCGCAGCTTCTTGTCTTTAAGGCGAGCAATCTCAACGACTAACTCGTACGTAGCCGGGAATCTACCTTTCACCTTCTCCTTGAGAAGCGGCCATAAGCCATGCGTGAACCGATCTTTTTTTAGGAAATCGGGTGCAGCTTCCCCCCTTGCGAGTGACTCAACCCACCGTTCCCACAAATCCACAAATTTGGACTCATAGGTGGCATATTCTAAAAGACCCTCCTGCTTCAAGTCCCTCAACTTGTCCCACAACTTTTCTGAAGTGGTACCTCCCCCAAAGCGCCTCTTAAAAGCGGTTTTTAAGGGTTCCCAGTCATCCTTGGTTGCTTGTGGAAGTGCATTGTACCATGATCTAGCTTCTAGCTTCATGAGATGCTTAAAGATTCTAACCCGGGATTCATCCGTATCTTTGTTGCTCACTACACATGCTACTTCAAAGTCATCTAGGAAGTCTGTTACCAAATCCTCCCCCTTCTTTCCTTTAAATGTTGGAAATGCTACACTTGCCATGATTACTGAGAGAGAGCTAGAAAGACACACTGCTTAACTTGCAAAATTTTTTTCTTCTTTACAAGGAGGCGTGTATACCCTCTTATACTAGGACATAGATTAAAACTTCAAACGGTACATTGCCTTGTACCAAAGGTAGGACAAATGGTTTATCTGATGCCAGAACCTCAAAAAATCGCTCTCCACCCAGCATGGTGTCAATGACGTGCTGGTAGTGAGCCTTCAAATCCAGTATTACCTTGATTGAGCGTACACGTGTTGGTATGTGTGATCTGTCTTGAGGTAGGTTGTACTGATTCATGTGAAGCTTAGAGGTGCTTAGTCACTGTCCAAGCTTGTGGGAGAGGGTGGTGTTATTTCTTGAAACAAACTCAGTAGATCCCTAGTTTCTCTAGTGAGAGTGTGAGCCAATGATTCCGTTATCTGTGTTGCAGCATCAGGTGCGACTTGAAAACTGACTGTGATAATTACCTCGGTGACTTGAGTTACCCGATTATCAAAGTAGAATAGTGTTGATTCTCTATTGTGTAGAGCTCCTTCCATTTTGTTGTTGTGGGTTGGTTGTAGGTTGCGGACATGGTTTCGACCTTCTCCTTCTTCTTCTTGGCACTTGGCCTATGTATATCCACTGGGTTTGGCGTGTTGGTTGACTCTCCCACTGCAAATCGATTACCGTTACGCCTGTCACTCGAGCTTCGATGGAGATGCGGAGTTCGTCTAGTTGTGCTTGGAGCTCTTCTTCTTTTGTGGTCCAATTAGCAAATTCTGCTAGCCATTCATCCATTCACAAGAGTTTAGGGGTTTCAGTCTTGTAAACTGAAGGGTTTCATGAAAAGATCCTCAGTGGGGGCACCAAATGACGGGAGCAAAGCGAACCCCGAACCCCGACGGCCTCTAAAACATCGGGGACCGATTGGCGCGCCTCGAGCCTGTCATGGTAAAGCAAACAGGGGGCACCACCTAGCTTCAACGGCTAGGACGCAAACAACACACCACCATAACAAAGTTTTCATCCAAGAGAGATGGATTCTTGGGAGTAATGATGAAGAGGAAAGGGAATGAGATCAAGTGAGTGAGAGAGAGAGAGAGAGAGAGAGAGAGAGAGAGAGAGAGAGAGAGAGAGAGAGAAAGAGAGAGAGTGAGGGAGGGGGTATAGCGGCTTAGTACTTACGCACCACAAAAGGATGGCGAATCCGCACACCCTTCACACATACACAAGCTCACTCTAAACACAAGATTATACACAAGCTCACTCTAAACACAAGATTAGGTGGCGATTCCGCACACCTCACATAGGCAAAACATTGCAAGAAAACATACTCACAAAACCTCAAGCTTTATTTAGGGAATAAGGCGATGAAATGGGGAGCATAGGGTAGGGGAATGAGAAGGGAGAGAGTGGTAGAGCACATGGCGGATAGGTGGGAGTTGATGGCGAAGAATCGCACGAGGGTTATGGCCATCATCCTTCATTTAGTTGCCCTTCATCTTCCATAGCCAAGGGTGTAGAGGTCATGCTCAAGACAAGCATGGTGATTGCGGTGATGGTGATGGTGTGGATGTGTGTGTGTGCACTAGGCACACACAGTGCATAGTGTCTTCTTTGGTGATGTTGTGTGTATTTAGTGTGATGGTGACCCCTCTTTATATAAGGGAGGAGGGGGGAGAAATTCTAGAATTTAGAAATGAAGAAATCATTATCTACATAGGCCATGTGACTGTGGGCCCCACTTGTCTGGCTGTGTGTATATGTGCCAGAACAGCAGTCTCATGAGAGAGAGACTAAGAGAGAGAGATGGGTTGATGAAAAAAAAGTGAGAGGTGACATGGAGAGAGGGGAGTGTGTTCAGAGGTGAATCTGTGTGCAGATGTGTTTGAACACAAGAAAAATTAGATAACCACTGGGTGGGGATGGGTCTGTGGGCACCTTTTTCAGTGAAACTGAGTGTGTGTGAGTGTGGGGGAGGCCATCTGGCTACAAGACAAGAGAGATTTTGAATTTTAGAGAGAGAGGGGGGTATTTGGATCATGGGAGAGTGTAGGAGAGAGAAAAGGGGGGTGGGGTATACTGTTTTGGAAGATAGGAGAGGTGGCATGTGAGTTAGGGTGCATTATTGGTAAGGACAGGGGTGGGGTAGCTTCAGGGGAGAGAGAAAGGAGAAAGGACAAGGGGAAGAGAGAGGGGGTTGACCTTTTGAGTGGAGGAGAGGAAAAGGGACACCCGGCGGGGCAACAGTGAAGAAAAAGGAGGCAAGGTGGGGATGGGCTACCCCGCAGGCATGAGGTGGCCTATTTTACCTTTCTTATATATTTACATAATCATACTTTATTTTTTTTCTTACTTTTTCCAATTCCTTTTATCACTCCCTCCATAAGAGGGGGTTTTCATGGGGTGGGGACAAGAGAAGAGGGGTATGGGAGCTTGGCTTGTGAAAAGCCCCCATCACTTTCTAAAGTGACAGAGCACCAAGGAAAGAATTGGGATTTGGAATTGCCTAGTGCATTATGGGCTTACCGTACTTCAGTGAATTTAGGTACAGGGTTTACTCCATTTCATTTGCTGTATGGAAAGGAAGCACTATTGCCTGTGGAGGTAGAGTTGCCTGCGGTCAAGATGTTAGAGAAGTTGCTTGGGCCGCCTAGTGATGCATTCAAAGAGAGGCTCTTGCAGTTACAAGAGGTCCAATTGGATAGGATGAGTGCATTGGAGCATTATGGGCAGATGCAGGATAAGGCTTTGGAAAAGATAAATGAAAAGGTCAAAAGTAAGGGTATCAAGAAGCATGACTTGGTTTTGCGCTACAACAGTAAGCTGGACAACACCTTCCGAAAGAAGTTTCAAATTAAGTGGGAAGGCCCTTTCAAGGTAGTGGAGTGTTTTCCAAATGGCACATATCAGCTGGCTAACCTGGATGGTGTTCTACATAAGTCAAGGGTAAATGGATTGCGTCTTAAATTGTATCATGTTAGATTGATGATGGTGGAGCAAGATGAGCTGTCTCTGGATCAAGCAGTGTTGGTGAGGGATGAGGAGACCTATGATGCGGCGAGTCTCATATCTCTCTTTGCCGCTGCTGATCATGAATGATCTAGCAGGCTAGGGGATGGGAAAATTATGTCAGGAGTTTTTTGGAGCAAGGGATTGCACATATGTACATACACATGCATGGTGCATCGAATAAAGGATTGCCCAATTTCCATAGCCAGGTGGTTACGTGGGGCCCACATGTGTACAGGTAGGACATCATGTACATAGTGCATCGATTTTCACTATTACCAGTACCAGTATGTTTTTTCTACAATAATGAGGAGTTTATAGGGCGTAAAACTTCTCGAGGAAGCTATCCGCGGACCGACGACACGAAGTAAGCAGGTGCGTCAGATGGCATCTAGTGGCGTCAGGAGGGCGAACGGGGTCAATATTTGCACGTGGATGAATACGGACACAAAGTGGTGTTTTCTTGTGAGAGTTATGCAAAAAGGTCATCATTAGGACCACTTTTTGGGGCCACTTCACGTGGTTGCGAGACGCATTATTGAAAAGAAATGAGTGCCAGGTGTGCGTATGGATGCAACAGGGTGACAACTATGCTCTGCGAGGTCAGTTTTTGGCTTGTTCGGGGTCTGTTTGAGGTCATCTAAAAGGCCAAGGGTGCCCAACTAATAAAGCTAAGTGTGGGAACTGAAAAAACTGAGAGAAGACCAGAAAAAACGTGGAGAAGAGAGGAGGAACAGCCGCAGGTGTGTTTTTTGGGTTTTTGGAGCCTGTTTTGGCCGTAAAACTGCTCATCCGAGGTCGGATTTGAGCACTTTGACATTGTAGACTGGGGTTTTGGGCCGTTCCGGACGCGATGGCACTGTCCATTTTGCCAAATTCCTCACTCTTTTTCTGCTGTTTTTGCTGTGTAAGTTTCTCCTATGATCGAAGCTTCTGCTCTAGTTTGTGATTGTATCTGGCTTATTTTACCCATATTGTGTGAGCTATTTGCCCCATTGGTGTTGGCCCAAGCTCATTTGTATCTAAACATCAGAAATTCTCCCCTTTTGAGCTGAGTTTTTTGGGTGTGTGTGTGTGTGTGTATCTCTCTGTGTGGAGTGGGTAAACGGATCGTCTCTCTCCTCTCACTCCATAGCTGTGTTCCCTGTCTCGGCCAGGTGTGTTGTGTAAGCCGAGTGGTGCCCCATAGTGTGTGTGTGTATCTTCCCAAGAGTGTGTATCGGGTCGTTATAGAGGCGCTGTGTGTGTTTTCATCCCGCTCACAACGTCATTTCTAAAGACTTTTGTGTTTTTGAAATTTGTTTGCGGTTTTTCTACTATTTGACGCTAGCTCTACAACCTCACATTCTCTAGCCATGCTCGATCTCCGCACACCTCAGTCTAGAGGTGCACGAAGGTCAAGACCAAAGGATAATAATTCTATCTATATTGGTCAATGAATATAATATATTAGGATTTTTGAAGTCTGTGTATGCTTTTTAAAGTCTGATTGCATCATTTCTCCGGGATCTTTGAAGTTTCTCAAGTCTGTTTGCGGTTTTTCTACCATTTTCTCCTAGCTCTAACAAGCTCACATTCTCTAGCCATGCCCGATCCCCGCACACCTCGGTCTAGAGGTGCACGGAGATCATGATCACATGATAATAATCTCGTCTTTATTGGTCAATGACTATACATTAGGGTTTTTGAAGTCTGTGTGCGCTATTGAAGTTTTGTTGCGTTATTTTACTTTTTTTGTCGAAGTCTGTTTGCATTTTTGAAGTACACAAGTCACTTCTTAAGATTGTTGCATTTCTGTAGGTTTTTCTACCATTTGCTACTAGCTCTAACAACCTCACATTCTCTAGCCATGCCAGATCTCCGCACACTTCGGTCTAGAGGTGCATGGAGATCAGGACCAGTGGGTAATAATCTCGTCTTTGTTGGTCAATACCTAAATATCAGGGTTTGAGATAAGTTTGTTTTTGAAATCATTTTGCATTTGTAGTAGTTTCGGCTATTGAAGTCCAATTGTGTTTTCAAACCTGCCAAAATGCACACACGCATGCACGCACGCACACACACACACACACACACACACACACACACACACACACACACACACACACACACACACACACACACACACACACACACACACACACACACACACACACACACACACACACACACACACACACACGCTATGTTACACACACATACACTAAAAGTGCACAAATCTACAAGGAAACTTAGAAAGAAGCTCACCTTGTTGATGGAGAGTAGGCTACGAGTGAAAATCTCATCTCCGACTAGTCGTGAGGCAGCAGATCTGCAGCAAGTGAGGAGGAGGAGGGCAAGAGAGGAAGAGAAGAATGGAGGGAAATTCACAAGAAAGACCCGCGGTTCTGCTTTTGCAAATTCCATCGGTACAAATGCTGGTATATACGCAAGTACAGGTGCCGATATGCACGCCAGTATGTTCATCGTTTTATGCCCGGTATGAGTGCCGGTACACGATCCGAAAATTTGAAAAGTAATTTTTTAAAAACTTGATCTCCCTCCAAATTTACCTACACATATATCAACACCCGTCATTGACACCTGTAATCTGATGTTGGAATTTAGGCAATCTCTTATAGTGTCTCCCTTGGTTGTTGCTCCTCCCTCGGAGGACACTGGTCTCGGGTGCCCTTTCATGTCTCTCAATGGCCTGGCTTCGTCCATGGCTTCCGATGCATCTTGAACCTGTGAAGCTTCACTTTGCTCTCTTTCTTGATGTTGACGTGTAACCCAATCCTCTACTTCTGTGTAGTCCGCATAATAATGATTGATTGCTTCTTGCATGTCTCAAACGTCCTCTTGAGTCTGATGGTACCTCTGTGTGATTTCTTCAATGCGGGCTTGTTCAAACTCCTCAGCTTGTGTGCTTTCCTCTCTTGACCAAATATGCACCAAAAATATAATATGTTGAATGGACATTACAAAAAAATTGTGCACATCATAGGGGTTGTAGTCATGTAATTCAAGGTCCTATAGATGCGTGACAATAAGAAAGTAAGTAAAGAAGTACCTTCCTTTGATAAAGGCATTGCAGCGATACGAGGATTTAAATAACATGCGTACTTACGTTTGGTATATCCAAAATTTGGCGTAGAAGGAGCATAGCATTCATACACGTCCTCCAGCCACATCTGAAATTATCAATCTGAGTGGGCACGCTGACCCGTCGATGCTCAGTGGTGGTAGCACCTAGATCATGTTCTAACAAATTGTGCTCCACACAACAAACATTTTTTCTCGTGGAAGTACATACATAAGCACTTGCTTAGTAGGGCATTAAAAACAGAAACTACATGCAAGAACATAAAGATAAGACTTACGTCTTTACACGCCCATGGAATCCCCTGCTTTGCCTGGAATTTCCGTAGTAAACGACCTTCCCTTCAATGTCCAACACCACCAGACTCCAATGTTCACTACACAAAAAGAAAACATCAAAACTATCGACGATGAGAAATAAAAAGACCCTAAAGAGTCCAACATAGCTTTGCATACCGACACAAAACTCACCTTTGCTTGTAGGTAGTGACCAGAAAGCATGCTAGATCCCAGTTTACTTTGCTGAACCAGCCCAAAAATGTCCAAATGATAGTCCATTGTTCTGAAGCATAGGCGATATAAGCGGGTCTATTACATAGATTTTGTCTTGCACAATTGTATGCAGAAGCGAGATAGCATGCCTAACATGAAAAAGAACTAGACTTTAGAATGATTACTGGATATATAGAGATGGATAAAAATGAATCAAATAAGGATCTTGAAATGGGATATAAGTCCCTAATCGCTTGCTTCTGACCCGCGTCAATACCAAGGGATTAGTGGCCTTAAAGATTTCCAAGTGTCTCTAGTCTCTTGGTATTGACCTCAAGCTAAGGTCAATACCGAGCGAATAGCAACTTGTAAATTTTTAAGGGTCCCTATTCGCTTGGTACTGACCCCGACAACGTCACATAATGAACCTTATCTTTACCGCATAGGAGCATGGATCACTGCATGCGTTGCATTGGCATTGGAGAAATTATGCATGCAGAGAAAATCTTGTCAATCGAGGGTTGATAACGGAGTCCACCTCTGATCGTCCGAGAAGAGGACTATATGCTCAAAGAGGTGCTGGATTGACAAGCATTTGTAGTTCCTCTTTGTTTTCTTTGTTGATCTGCTCTACAATATTCTAGTCTACTTGCACAGGTTCTTGCTTTTTGCAAGCTTGACGTTGCTCTATGTCGGTTGGCCCTTGTGAAGAGATACTTGCTTGTTGCTTCTCTTGAGTAGAATCTGGCCCTACCTCACCGGGCTCTTCTCTTACCGGCTCATGGCCTAAATTGGCGGGCTTCTCCTTGGTGGACTCTAGCTGAAGAGTTGTGGAATCCATTATTTCCTTCCTGATGGGCTCTCGTTCTACCTATGCGGGCTCGTGCTCTGTCTCTACCTATGCAGGCTCCTTTGTGGCGTGTTCAGGCTCCTCCCTCTCAACCTGTGATCTTGTGCGTCTGTTTCTCTCAACCCTTGAAGGATCTACTTGTCATGCAGGAGCATGGAGGGGGGGGATGTTAAAAATATCCATTGTCATGTTGTCACGGATTGGCACTGGCTGAAGTAGCCCATCTTAGCAGAAATGCATCCCTGGGCATAATCATGACACGATGCGCATGGGCTGCCAAGATGTAGCCATCACTAAAATATTCAATGGGATAATCCTGTGCAATCTCTTGCAGGCATAAAAGAGCACTAATGGCCCATCGCATGCCCACTCTCCAATTCTCACATATCCCTTGCAACACTCATTGAAAGGGAAGCCTTGGAATGGCTGGCTGCATGTGCCTTTTGATCCTATTATGTAGCTCATGTAGGATGCATATGTGCACTTTATTGACATCCTCTTGATTGAGCATGCAACGACTCACATGTCGCCCTTGTAGGTGTGGCCTTTCCATGAACCATCTCTACAAACAACATAACTAAGAAACAACCACATCATGTGAGCAAATGTTACTTTTACATAAGGGCATCCACACGTCAAACACAACTAAAATTATTATGGTCAGTATCAAGCGAACCACAACATCAAATACAATAATGCGCCCCTATTCTCTTGGCGTTGACCTTGCAAATTTGAAGTGCAGAAAAGAATAAAAGATCTACAAACAGCACAACGAAAACACAACTGCAAGGAATATGGTCAGTACCAAGAAAATCAAAGCTTGAAACACAGTTCTACCGCTCCTATTTGCTTGGTACTGACCTTTCAAACTTGAAATACAGAAAAGAATGAGAGGATACCTGAGCACTGTGTAGAGATAGATCTGCATTGACAAATCAAGGCAAAAGAGGACGCGGCAAGTGGGTCGGAGTACTTCTCCTATTAATGTTTTCACACTGCAAATAGGCTCAATGTGGACGGGGGTAGAGTTAAAATGCGAGCCAAGAGCAGGATGACGCTTGAAGGAAAAGTTACCTACCTCTAAACTTTGGACCATGCGCCTCCTTAATGAGCATCATTTCTATTTTCATGATGTTTGGTGGACAATACTTCATGAGAATATGAGTCTATTTATTGCATTTACATTAGTTGTCCTTGTGTGATGGCCAACCCACCTGTCCTTTTGGAGTTAGGGTCAACATCACCATCTCCAAACAGGAGAAACAGATCGGCCTTGCCTTTTTTGCGATCTTTCTCTCAGCCACCTCTCTTGATCTTGCTCTCAGTGACCTCCAAAGCTTTGCGTGTGTTAGTACCACGTCACCATCACCCTTGCCTTTTCCTTTTACGATCTTGCTCTTAGCCACCTCTCACGATCGTGCTCTCAGCAGCCTCCAAAGGTTTTTGGCCACTGTTACCTGCCGCATCCACCTCGATGCCATTGGATATTGCAGAGTCTCTCTCTCTCTCCCCCCCCCCCCCCCCCCCCCCCCCCCCCCCCCTCTCGGCTAGCTCTCCTCTACCTGTGTGTTTCACATTTGTGCGAACCTTCATCATGGGGTTAGGGCACAAAGGGAGAGTAGTCATTAAGCTCCGAACATGGTAACAACGGGTTGCAATTCTCCATCCATAGTTGTGAGGTTCAAAGCATAGTGGAATAACGACCTCTTGTCTAACCGTGCAAGGCTATGGTTGCTCATTTAATGCTCTGTTTGGGCATCATGAGTGAGTGGGCTTAGATAGGCTATGGAACACGAGGCTTTGTTATTATTAGTTATTGATAACTACGCTAACTATTCTCAGAAAAAGTATTAAATGAATAACTAAGACTCTTGCATGGTTCTGACCAGGCCTCTCAATGCACGTGTCAGAACCAGGCGAATATGGGCCTTATTGATTTCCCAAGGGCCCCCTTTGCTTGGTTATGGCCCTCTGTGTTGTATGGACACGGAGATACCGTGAACTATAGTGATATATTCTTTTGGGTCAGAACCAAGCAAAGAAGGGCCTGAAGAATCCTTCAAGCCCTCTCTTTGCTTGGTTCTAACCCCAAATATGCGTGGGTGTAGGGTGGATAGTACCAAGACAATCACCTTGGTCACCTTGGAACCAAGAAAATATGGGTCCTGGAGGATTGTTTACGCCCTTACTCACTTGGTTCTCACTTTTACCACGTCCTTGACTCTACTAAACAAGCGGGTTAGAACTAAGCGAGAAAATACCTTTAGGGTATTAAATGAATACTAAGCCTCTTGCATGGTTCTAACTAGGCCTCTCAATGCACGGGTCAGAACGCGGCAAATAGGGGCCTCGATAAATTCACAAGGGACTCCTTCGCTTGGTTCTAAACCTCTGTGTCGAATGGACGTGGAGATATTGTGAATTGTACTTATATATTCTCTTTGGTCAGAACCAAGCAAAGAAGGCCCTGAAGAATCCTTCAAGCCCTCTATTCGCTTGGTTCTGACCCCAAATGGGAGTGGGTACAACATGAATAGTATCGAGATGATCACGTTGGTCACATTCATTATATAACAATAGCTTTTTCTCGCTGTTTCTTTCAGACATGCGGAACATAGTACTAGAGACGGACAATGTAGGGGAGGATACATGTGAAGAAAAATTGTTCACATTCCTATACAGCGCTTGTGCTCATGACCATGCACTAGAGCTATCAATAATGTTTAACATAGAGTTTTGTATCCAGTGGATTATTGATTGCTTAATGGAGTACATACAAATGCATTTGCAACAGTACAAAGCAGTCATTTGTGATAGCTCCCTAGCAATTGATGGCAAGTGATTTGTGCACCCAATAGATCTTGACCCTGAGAAGCGTGCTACAAGAAGGTTGAATCGTTGTCTAGAAAAGTGTCCCTCCAATGTATTGCTTGTCAAAGAAAGATTTCCTAAGCACTCTAAAAGGTGTCTCTTAGTGGAATTTAACCATGGGTTTGTGTGTTACTTGTACCTGTTGATGGATGGCGAGTCAAAGACTTCCCAGTCGTCAAATTTTGATAGTTTCCCATTGGCACATGAGGAAGAGGTAGAGGACGTGGAGTTACAGTTTGACCCAGAAGAAGAGAAGGTAGAGGTACTGAAGGAGATGTTTGATGTAGGCTTAACTCTTGCATCTCTTGAGAATGCAGCACTTGGAAGCAAGAAAGAAAGCCCGAATGAGGAAGGGTCTTTGCCTCTGAATTGCGCTCCTAATTTTGCTATGGCCGACGGGGTGCACTACATTCTCCTCATGGATATTATGCATGAGTTGAATATATGTGAGGACTATTTCTTAGCTGCAATTGCAAATTTCTGTGAGACAAACATGGGATTTGTGGAGAATGGAGTGGACAAACATCTACTTGCTGACATATCTGTGCACGACACACAATTCACTTTAGAGGGTCAAATGATCAAAGATATATCCAACAAAGCAAAGTCTGGGGAAGCCAATTTTCCAATAAATGAGTAGTTCCAATCGACCACAAGACATCTCGACTTAGAAAACATGGGTATCCCCGTGGCACCCCTGGTCCATATGGAAAATATCTACTCAATTCACTTGTGGGAAAGGTTCATGCTGGAAATGGACCAGAATCAGATGGTAATTTCTTTAAGGCATACATATGGTTTTTCCCATGTCCCAATATGCAATATTGAGATAATATGATTGTTGACAGGTCCTTGTGTATGTTGATAGTTTCCTTAAAAGAGTAGGAGGCTCAAGGAAAGGACTTGTCACTTTAGTGCAAGGCAAGGATACGTTGTTGTCTCAGTACATCGAACTTTTTAACCACAAAAAGGTTTGTAGAAACAATTCAAGTGCTTGACACTATTGTACGCATATCAATAATAACCCATGAATGTTTTGATATTGTTTTGTAGACCATAATATACCACAAGGAATACTTTGAAGATAATGCAAAGTTCCCTTTGTTTGCAATGAAAGTTATTACAAGATTGTGTGGTGGGTATCTCGTGCCACTGAATGCAAAAAGGATAATCCTAATAGAGAAACATTTTTCTCTACACGTTTTTGGCATCGAGTATGGGTGCCAAGCACTCAGGGCCCCCTATTTCATGTCGTACACAGATCATGCCCTGGCCGTAAGAGTCAAAGAGGCTTGATCCCATCGTTTTTATTCTCTTTGCTGCCACCCCTTCTTCCTCATTGTGTATCTCTTTGATGTGCACGCCCCTTAGCCGAACTCTTTGCTCTATTGATGGAAGCATCCCCTTGGGCATCAAGCGTCTTCTATCCCTTAAAAATAGCCTTTTGTTGTATGGATTTAGGCTCTCTGGGCATATTCTCCCGCTCCGGACTCGTGACTGTCACCACCTCGCATGGGACTCCCCCGCATTTGAGTTTCTCCAAGCCATTTTCTTCCTGTCTTTGTGGATGATTTGTAAAGAATGTGTAATTTTTGAACTCTTAATAATCTCTTTCTACCTTGCTCTATGTATAAGTCGTCTATAAGTCCATTGGTGTAACTCTAATAGGCTATTGGCTCTATCTTTGCCCCCATCGTGTCTCACGTGCTTAAAGTAATATGTTCTTGCCATGTAGTGCATCTTTTCCATGCCTTGTGTGGACCATATTGACAACGAGCCGTATGTTTTGACAAACTAAGGACCATTGTTGAACAGTATGTGCTGCATTTGAATAAAACAAAATAATGAGTAGAGTAGGGATTTATGGAGCATATGTTGTTTGCATATGGAAAATGCTAGCTCACCATGTAATGAGTGATATGTTTCCCGCTCCACCCTGCCATGTATGCCTTCTTCCAATCTAGCAAGGCTGCTTGAAATGATGTGAGCTTACTTTTGTCCCACGAATGCTGCTCAACATAGTGGAAGATTTTATCAAGTGATTTCCACACGTTTTCCTGGTGATTTTGGATTACCCCACAACCAACATTGTCCTTAACCACTCTATCTAACTATTTCCATTTGTTGAACATGATTATCTTCTTCTCTCTATCAGAATCTTTGAGGCTAAACCCAAGAAACCTTCTGGCCTTCACACCACCTATCAATGCTTTCCTTGGTACCTTGTAGCGATCTTGAGATATCTTAGGGTCCTCTTCAATTTTGACATTGCCTCCATGTAAACCAATGCATGTCTGAGAGCACTTTCTCTAATGCTTTGATGACTCTTTTTGACTCAATCATCGGCTTTAAGGTCCATGAAAAACATATGTACAAATGAACCACCTTTTCAATTATTCTACAGAGTGCATGGAGTGTACAAATGTGAACTCTACACAGAGGAATGCTAAGCACTGGCCAAAAAGATTTAGATTTATCTTGAAGATGTCTGTTGGGACTCTACTCCATTGCACACTCTCAAGAGATTGTGCATCGGCCATGCAATATAAACATGGATTTGCCACAGATGCACCGTGTGTTATGTTGCACATGTACTTAAGAGTCTTTAAGTCACTTTCCATGTGCCATTCGACTTTGTAGTCACCAAATCCTTCCACTCAAAGCACACCTCAGTCAGAAAAAAGAATGACAAAGCACCTCAAGCCTGCGTAGTGTTCCCACAAGGATCTCAAGCTCCCTAGTCGGCAAGCACGACAAGCACCTCAAGCATCTTAGTCATCAAGCATGAAAAGCACCTCAAGTATCTTAGTCTCTTAGTCATCAAGCACAACGAGCACTCAATCTTGGGCCGGATTCCCACCTCAAGCTCAGCCGTCGCTTACCTAAGGTCAAAGGAATTTTAACACTAGCCTTTGGAGGTCTTTAATGAAGCTAACCCTAGGGTCTTTAAGCTCCATTAGCATCATTCTTGGATAGGCCATCTCCCGTTTTGACCCATTACCTTTGGTCCCGTGCTGAGATGCATCTAAAGCACATACCTATATTCTAACCCTTGTTCCAGTTTATTCTCCCACATTAAATGACTAGTTTAATATGAGAAAATCATTTGGGTTGGTTAGATTATTAGTTTCTATGACACCGTCGATTTGTGGCCTTGCAGGCAAGATTTACAAATGGGTCTAAAAACCTTGAAAAATAGGAATTTTCAAGAACGATCTCTTCTTGGGAGGGAATATGTTCAAGAGTCAGACACTGCTCATTGCTACACAAATTTTGGGGTTCTTCTACTTCAAACACATTTGGAAGAAAAGGAACTGTTGGATCTTCTAGAACTCCTTGGAAGTAGCAAAGTTAATGGAGATAATCCAAGAAAGCAGGGTAACGATCATCGGCATTGGAAATCAAAGAAACTCAGAGGAGTGCAACAAGACCCTAGGCACCATACTAATGGACGTAAAAAGGTGAAAGTATGGGCTCATCTGTAGTCATGGGGTGGCTCATGATTTAGCCAATGTATCTTATGATCTGGTGAAGTGGTCATGGCTCGTGACAAGCACAACAAGAATTTGTAATTTTTGGATCTCTTAATATAATCCACTCACCATTGTGAGTTTTGCAAAAGGAAAAAAAAATGTTTGAAGGGTTTGTAATAACACCGCTAAAAAAACTTGCTGTCGTTTGGCCTATATAGCATGCAATATATGAGGGAAAATTTTGGCCGGTCCAAAAATGGGTTGGATTTTGAAAACATTATTTTTTAATTTAAACTAGGAAAGTTTTAAAGTCGTAGTAACAATCCCAAGAGGCCTCAAAGATATATTAGCCAATGAGTGTTGAACTTAAGATCTGATACTCGAGTGGGGACTTAGAAACCAATCTACCACACTTGGGTGAAAGAAAGGTTATTCCCATTTTCTCTTCTTGGCGGACTCTCACACGAAGAGGGGGTAATTGTTTTGAGTTACCCCCTCCGCCTTCCACTAAGTACACTTCAAAAAGATGCAGGTGGATAAACAAAAGCTACCCCCCACCTCTTGCGTGTATGTGTGTGTCTAAGCATAGATCACGTCAATCATATCACTAGTAATCTTATGATTAACCCCCAATGTGTGGGTGGCACCTTACTCTCTCTCTCTCTCTCTCTCTCTCTCTCTCTCTCTCTCTCTCTCACACACACACACACACACACACACACACACACACACACACACACACACACACACACACACACACCGTGAGGAGTGAGGACACTACAACAAAAAGGTGCCTTCGACGCAGATTTCGACGCAATCCATCGAAAAGTGCGTCGAAATACCTGTCTCTGTAAAAACATCAAAATACGCATCGATATATGTGTCGAAAGGCATTGTTTTTGACGTGTATTTTGACGTCCCTATCGACGCGTATTTCGACGACCATAACATAATTTTTTTTCTTGGGCAGAGGACAGGTAGCCTGGCCTGTGCCCAGTGATTGAAAAGATGGACACAGCCACAACCAGACTGCCTGTCTTCTGTCCAAGAAAGCGAGCAGTACCAAAATGAACCATGCTCTCGCAGAAATTTCGGCAGAGTTCCCTTCGTTTTAACATAATTTTTTTTAAAAAAACCATATGTATACGCCTCCTACATGATATCCATGTAGGATCTCACATGAGATTTAAGGGAAATGAAAGAAATGAAACGAACTTTGTGCAAAACCATAAACAAATTAAAACCATAACCATAACGAACTTCATATATAACGAACTTTGTGCAAAACCATAACCAAATTAAAACCATAACCGGCCATAACCATATTGATCAAAACCATAATGATAATTATAACCGTAAACAAAACAATAACCATAACCATAACCATAAATATAAACATAGCCATAAACAAAACAATAACCATAATCATGTCTATACAATAACAATAACCATAACCATAACCATAAACAAAACAATAACCATAACCATATCTAAAAAATAACCATAACCATGTCTAAACAATAACCATAACCATGTCTATATAAAAAAGAGACACAGAAGCGTGTCTGTGTCTCACAAAACATATATAGAAACCCACTGATGACTATGCGTCACAACCTGCACATAGAACAAGTCACAAAATTAGTATTGATATTACTTCACATATAATTATTTAATTAAATCAACTCACACATATTAACGTCTCACCTCAATCGATCAGCAAGACTCTAAGGCCTCCAAGTCTACAGGCTCTCCTACGGGCGGCAACAAGATCATTCAATACTTCATAAATGCCTCTCCGATATCCATCTGTCTCCTCCTGGTGTGTCGGGGCCCGATGGATTGCAAGATTCTACGTTTATACAAAAACAAAAGTAATTAAGAATACATGATTCATCGCGTTTTAAAAAAAATGCCATAGCTAGGATTGGATTAGAAACTCATAAACTCATAGCGAAAGGTGTCAAAGCCTCCGCTGCCAAGATGAGATGTCCCCCTGGTCATCTGTCGTACCTTCGCGACGTGACGTTGGTGTTTGAACCGCGTGTCCGCTGTCCGCTCATCCTCCCTGATCTGCTGCCACGTCTCGTGTGGGATGCTCGAAGGCTTCAACGAGCCGGCCCTGAAAGCAGGACGAGCTGCATCTCGACGATGTTTCATGGTGTCCCATGCAACACCCTTGATCCACCTCCTCGGAAGATCCTCTGAACCCGGAGTAGGCTGATACTCTCTCATGATGGTGTCCCGTGCCTCTAGCTACCCAGTACTGAGACGCATCTGCCATCTGACTGGGCGTCATCCGTGTGACGAAGCCCATAAATGCATGTGCACTCATAGAAGCGGGATCTGGATACTGGTCTACCATACTAAAGTCTTGCACAAAGAAAGTAAAAGAAAGCGTCAGAACACCTTTGTTTAAATTAAATTTAAGCTTAATTTTAAATCAATGTCTTTACACAAACACTTACAGGACTCGACTAGTGAGGCATCATCGATAAGATCTTGCACTGTATCATCATCTATCTCTAATTGTAGACATAACTCTGTCCCAACTCGTTCTGGAAGATTTTCTTCATCCATTGCATCTTCATCTACAAGTGTCATATCTGCGAATAAGTCTTCATCATTCCTCGTATATCTGTCAGCTTTCTTTGCCATACCTTCGTCCATCTCATCTAATGTCACAGTAGTATCTGCGTCGTCTGACCGAATTTCCTCCAGGAGCTCTTGCCCTTCAAATACTTGTTTATTTCTTGGAGCAACCTGAACCACAAACCACCATTGTCGCTCTCGAGGGTTCGGTACAAAGACCACTTGCTCGCAATGTTCGGGGAGAGCAATCGTGTCGCTCGCATTTGTCCAAACCTTTGTAGAATCTATCTGCACAAGCTTGTTTCCATCTCTGCGTACCGTTGCATTGCAACCAGAAGTAATCACCTTGAACTACTTCACATCCAACAAAAACATCTCAAACCGCCTGAAGCTGACTTTCAAGATATCTGACACCAGACCACAGTAATCTAGGTTGCTAGTGCTCTCATTCGTGTCTCTGGTACTCACCCTGCTCTTTTTCATGAAACTAACCATTACCCCACTATCAAACGTGTGTCTTCTGCTGTCAATTTGTTGTGTTCTGAAATGATTTCCATGCAACCACAGTGCCATGTATGTATGATACCTCCAGTCACATCCAATAGCCAGCTCTTCCTCTTCTAGAGATATGGGTTCTCTGATTTGTCAAACTGCTTTCACTGTCTTGTACAACCATGCCATTGTGGAATTCAACAGGTAGAGGAGCGAGATAGTCTAGCAAGGATAAGCCTCTAGTCGTTCGGCTTCACATGAAATCGTGTCGCTCCCTATTGCGTCTCTCTTTCTCTTCTTCATACCTTTCAAGCCATTTTTGCATCGGCTCTGAATTTAGTATACAGAACTTCATGATCTTTTCTCGCATGGCGTCGTTCATTTTCTTCGGCACCCCTTGCCCCTGCGTCTCCTCTCCCACCAATCTTGCATCCTCCTCATCGCTCCATAGTCGAGGCATTTCTGGGTCAGAAACGGATAGAAATTCGGTCGTCAAGACAAGAGACTCTTGCACCAACCATCCTTCTTCCATGCTCCCCTCTGGAAGCGCTTTTTGGCAAATGAAACCCTATAGTGTTTTCATGAACCGCTCTAGAAAGAACATCCAACCGTTGTGGACTATACCTGCCACTACAACCTCATCTACTACATAGACGAGCAAGTGAATTTGGATAGTTAGGCAGTTCGTGGGTAGATACTTCTCAATCATGCAAACTGTCTCAATGGAGTTAGCCCTTGCGACTACAATGGATTCCTCTCGTATCTCCTTGGAAGGGATCCACCGCACTAGCTCTGAAATCTTGTATATGCAGGACCGCACTTCCTCCGTTAAACACCCCTTGACCGCAATTGGAAAAACAAATTGCAAGAATTTATGCCGGTCGTGCGATTTCAGTTCTGACAGTTGATTGTCATGGGTGAATGTTGTCTTGAGACATCGCATGTATCCTGTTGGCATCCTGAACTCTGAAATCACCCTTTTAACTTGTCGTTCCTCGCTTTTTAGTAATACCCATGGCGATCTTGGACGCTTTGTTTGGCTAGCTACATTGGTGAAAGGCCACATCTCTGGCATCTTTTCACTGCAAATCATCTCGTGAAGCTCGATTGTCTTTCATTCCCATGATTGTCTTCCAAAGGAGCTCTCCCACATTCTTGAATATATGCATTGGATCCAGCAAATGGTTAATTAGTAGATCACCCCAGTACGGCAACGTATGGAGAATGGACAAACGTTTCATTCCTGGAACAGGTTCCCCCTCATGTTGCTCCCATCGACGACGCCACTCTTGTACATGCATAGGACGACATTCGATGCGACCTAGCTGACCTTTGCACAAGTGATGGCCATCTGGAAGATAATGGTAGTGGCCTTGATAAATTGTCTTTCGAAGCCAGGCAGAATAGCGTACATCCAAAGACGGCCCGCAAATTGGACATGCATTGTATCCCGAAGTTGTAAGCCTTGCATATATTTAAGCATGATTACCAGAAGATTCATCGTATCCTGGCCAATCATGCATAGTCCACATAAGAAGTCCATGGATCCTTGCATGCTGTTGTCCTGCTGGTTCAACCGCATCTGCTATGTCGATCCCATGCCATAACTCCTAGAGCTCGTCAACTAGTGGTGCTAGATAAACATCCATGTTTTTTGCCTTGAACTTACCGGGTACAATCAAGCCTAATATCAAATGAACCTTCTTGATGGCAAGCCACGGCGGGAGGTTGTAATTGATAAGGCACACAAACCAAGTGCTCCATGATGAGCTTTTCAAGCCAAATGGATTGACTCCATCCATTGCCATGCACAAACGCAAATTACGTGGTTCACTCTTAAAATGTAGCCAAGTATCTTCAATGTGCCTCCAAGCCTTTGAATTAGCGGGCACCCTAAATGTTGCGTCAGTGGATCTATTCATAGAATGCCACCGCATCAACTTTGCAATGGAACCACAACGAAACATGCTTTTTATCCTCGGAATAATAGAGAAATGCCGCAACACTTTAGCTGGCACTGTCTCGCCAACCGCATCTTGTTTGTAGCGCATTGCTCCGCACTTAGGACACAACAGATGATCTGCGAATTCATTGCGAAAAAGAATGCAATCATTTGGACATGCATGAATCTTGTTGTAGTCCAAGCCATCTGAGGTCAATAGTCGCTATGCGTCTGGCCTGGAGGGGGGCATTTCATTGCCAACCGGGAGAGGTTGCTCCCGCAACAACCTGTTTAAGCCACATTAAATTAAAATCTCCCTAAGCACATCACTATTGCAATCGGAAAATCTCTTTTGTAAGTTAAGTACCTAAACAAAGTAGTGACGCTTGCATCTGACCACCCATACACTAACTGCAGATTCAAAAACGTCAGACAAGTACGAAGCACAGATATTTTGGTGCCTTCATCGATTGGTTGACATGCCAACTTTCTCAACATGTCTTCAGGAGATAGGCGCACGGCTTCTGGTGTTGCTTCATTAGCGTTCTCCTTGCTTGTTTGGAAGAAGGCATCCAACATCTCCTCCATGCCGTCTTCTTCTGTCTGTAAGCCCTTTTCTGCTTCCATCCTTGGCTCTATATTGGTCGGACCTTCACGCATAATCCTCTCTCTCTCTCTCTCTCTCTCTCTCTCTCTCTCTCTCTCTCTCTCTCTCTCTCTCTCTCACAGATGTAGGTGTTATGTCGCGAAAATCAATGCCCATTTCGTAGGAGTCGTATCGTAGATTCTGTACGATTTCTCTAGAAAACTCTCCGTACTTGTGCACATGCTCATTCCATATCCTACACTTGCGTAGGATTTGATACTTGTAGAGCGTGCACGAGCATGCAATCTTTTCCTCCATGTTAGTTGATGAAGTTGCCATCTACAATGATTATGAATGTTGTTTTAATATATATACTCCTCACAATGTAAACTACCTTGCATTCTCTAGCCTTGCCCGATCTCCGTACACCTCGGTCAAGAGGTGTATGGAGATCAGGACCACCGGGTCAAAATCTCGTCTTTATTGGTCAAATCCTATATGGGTAGACACATACGTGCTCTCCCAGGTGTACATGACAATGTATGTAGCGGAAAAAACCCCATTGCCTCTTTTAGTTCCATAGTTTCTTCTAGAGGGAGAGAGTCCAACAGAGAGAGTTTCTGTCCTTTTCACACAATTGGTCAGCCAAGCTAAGTCTTTCACGCCGACTTTCTCTATTATCTACTATCTCTCTCTCTCTCTCTATCCATCTCCGTAGCTATCTCTAGTTAATTCTCTCTCTTTCTCTACCTCTATCTCTGTCTCTCTCTCTCTATATATCACTCTCTATCTCTCTATTTCTCTCTCTCTACCTACCCTATCTCTCTTTCTTTCTCTCTCGATCTCGCTCTTGCTATCTCTCTTTCTCTCTCTTTCTCTCTCTCTCTTTCACTCTCGCTATCTCTTTTTCTCTTTCTCTCTCACTCTCTCTCTATTTTCCTCTCTCTCTCTCTCTCTCTCTCTCTCTCTCTCTCTCTCTCTCTCTCTCCCTACATACCTTCCTCTCCCAACCACGATGTGGACTCTCTATTGCGACGCTCATTTCAGCCATTTTTGAGCATCGAGAGTCACTTATGAACTCCACTCACACCACGTGACATGTTCATTTGGTCCCATAGGTCATATTTGACCTCCCAGGACGATAATAGAACTATCTATCTATCTATCTCTCTCTCTCTCTCTCTCTCTCTCTCTCTCTCTCTCTCTCTCTCTCTCTCTCAGCCGTTTTTTGACCTAGTAGACAGCAGTTCACTCTTTTGACCATAACTTGCTCATCCGAACTCCGATTTAGGTGATCTATAGCCTCAATCGAAGAGCACGAAGCCCTCTACGCATTGATGTAAAGACATAATTTTTTGGTGTAATGGAAGGCTTTGCTGTAACAACATCTCAGAACTGAAAAAACTGTCAAAACTTTGCGTTTTTGTTGCCGACTTGAAGGCAATGTCAGACAAAACTCGCAAGGGTGGAAAAGCCACACTCGCCATGGAGAATGATGCAAAATCTCCAAAGAATTTGGATGCTAATCCAACCACATCGTCTACAACAACGGAAGCAATGATCATGGCTTACTTGATCTCGTTACAAGAAACCGTCAACAAGCAAGGTGAAGAGTTGCGCGCACTTGCAATGGAGAATGGTACTTTAAGAGTTCTCGTTGTGGAGAATGAGCACCTCAAGAAGGTTCTTGAAATGCAAACAACACGCTTGATGCATCTTGAGAATGAAGTTCAAGAATGTAAACGCTCTCTTGTTGACATGAATGTAGTGAAAGAGCGCTTGAGCAAAGTTGAGAGTGATCATGTATTGAAAGAAGAAACGATAGATACAATACGACATGATGTATGTGAGATGAGAAATGCATCCAAATCATGGGCTGATATATGTAAGGATAATGTGGTTTCTACATCTCCTATCACTCAAGCCGTTGTCCAAGCAAAGAATGTAGAGAATGTGGACACTCAAGAATTGCAAGAACGACAAAAACGCTCAAAGAACATCATTCGTGGAATCAAGGAGGAAAGCATGGAAACACCCCAATCTCTTGCGGTTGCTAATGAAGAGTTTTTTGCTACACACTTTGGCATATCAGGAATCATGGCTTATGGTGCACATCGAGTTGGAAAACAAGGATTCCCTCGCTCGGGAGAAAGACCTATTGTATGTACCATGGCTGATGAGGTAAAGAGAAAGATCATCCTTGACAATGGTTGGATCTAGCTCAAAGGAACGGGTTGTAATGTATATGAGGATCGCACTCTTATGCAACAAAATGTACGTCACAAAGCATACGAGGAAAGAAGCAAGAAGGTTAAGGTATCATCTCAAGAAGAAAAGGCACTTGAGGAGGATGCAAGTCCACCCAACAAATAGGGACACATGATCTATGAGACCAACTCACGCTTGCGAATAAGGTTTTGGAATTGTGCGGGAATTGGCATTGATGAGCTTACCAATGACTCCGATGTGATACTTCTTGTCGAAACATGCGAATAAGCTTTTGGAATTGTAACGGGTATCCATGGAATGCGGGAATTGGCATTGATGAGCTTACCAATGACTCCGATGTGATACTTCTTGTCGAAACATGGGAGCATGATGCGCAACGAATTCTTGGATTTGACAAATACGATGTGCATTCTTTGATGTGGGCCAAAAATGCAAAGCAACGAAGAGGCCAAGGAGGCGTAGCATGTATGACCAAAAAGGGTTTGAAAGATGTTTCCATTGTCAAAGAAGATAAGTATAAACGCTACTTATGGCTGAAAATCAGCCCACCAAATGGTCAAGTCATGTTTGTGACCGGCTGCTACATTCCTCACTATGACTCCAACTTTTATGCTCGCTTTAATATGGATAGAGATCAGCCCTTTGTTGAACTAGAGGAAGACATTGCTCATTACAAGGATCAAGGTGAAGTCATTGTTTTTGGAGACATGAATGCTCGCACAAATATGTTACAACAGGACACACAACAAGTCGACATGCCGCATGTCTCAAGAAGAGTGGATGACTCATACATGTATAATCGAAGTTCTAATGATGCAAAAGAAGTGGATCACTATGGAAAGTCACTTCTACATATGTGCAATAGTACCGGAATGCTCATTGCAAATGGTGTATCTCTATGGCAAGGCACCAATGACTTTACATGTAGAAAGCACAATGGTGCTAGCGTGATTGACTATGTGTTGTTCTCAGAAGCCACTCTAGAATGCATACAAAGCTTTACACTTGGTGAATGGAATCCGGAATCGGATCATAGGATGTTATGTATTGACCTCAAGTGTGGTAAACGGCCCGAGCATGTAGCCTCCAATCATGATGTGAATCATTTGTACCTACGTTTAGACTTCAAACGAGCACTTATATATGCTGATATGGTGGACCAAATGTTAAGCATGATAGAGCATCAAGGGAGCCCAACATTAGAATGCAAGTGGAAAGTTTTCAAAGAAGTAATTTTCTCTTGTGCGAAGGAATGCTTTTTGGCAAAACACATGTCTTGCAAAAGGTCTAAGAAGGGTAGCACCAAGAAGAAATGGTTTGACATGGAATGTAGTCAAGCCCGAAAACACTTGCTAAGATTGGATACAATCAAAGACAAGGAAGTTTACTTGGAATGTTCACACACATACAAAGCACTTGTTCAAAAGAAGAGGAGAAGGTGGGAAGTCGAAAAACAACTTCTTTTAGCACAAGAGAAAGCACATGCATGTGGCAAGTTTTGGCAAAATCTAAAAGGCAAGCGTGCTGAGAGCTTTGGTGACTTGACTCTTGAGGATATGTATATGCATTGTAAGAACCTCTATGAGAAACCCAATGTTGATAAGATGGAGGGTTGTAGCTCCCTTCCATTTATGTCTCCCTTCTTTACCATTGAAGATGTATGCCGCGCGCTTGAGAAACTTTCTACTCGCAAGGCAGGTGACCTTCAAGGTGTCAAGGCTGAAATGATTAAATGGACAAGCAAGAAAACACGATATTGGATATGCGATATGTTTAACCTTGCACTTCAGTATGGCATGCCTCATGATTGGAGTGCAAATTGGATCAAACCTTTGCACAAAGGAGGAGATGTAAACAATGTGAACAACTATCACACTATAATGGTTGGTTCTTTGATGGCAAAGTTATTTGGATGTATCATGGAGATGAAGATAAGTGAATGGGCTGAAAAGAATGGCAAACGTGCGCTTGGCCAAGCAGGTTTTCGAAAGCATCATAGCACTATTGATCACCTTGTCACTCTTCGAGTTCTTATGGAAGCGTCTCGATTGAAAGGAAAAAAGTTGTATTGTTGCTTTGTGGATTTCAAGAAAGCTTTTGACATGGTACCGCGAGGAAATCTTTGGAGACGTATGCAAGGCCTTCAGGTGCCGAGAGAATTTATGCATGCAGTCTTTCGCATCTACCAAAAAGTGATATGTCGATTACGTATGGGAGATGGAATTTCAGAATTTTTTGCAAGCACTATTGGTGTCAAACAAGGATGCCCACTTTCCCCAACCCTCTTTGGGCTACTCATTGATGAATTGGAATACATGGTTCTTGATTTTATGCAGCAAGAAGGCATAGAAGAGGTTAAGATTGGAAATGCGGTGATCATGCTTTTGCTTTATGCCGATGATGTAGTGCTCTTGGCACATACCTTAGAAGATGCACAAAAGCTTATGAGTGTCTTGGAACGCTTTTGCCTACATAGCGGGCTGATCGTGAATGGATCCAAAACCAAGGTTATGCTTGTAAAGACCCTCAATGACGAAAATCCATGCATTGTATACAACAATGAGAAACTTGAAGTGGTAGATCACTTCAAGTATCTTGGCCTTGAGGTTCCATCCAATCATAAATGGAAGAATTGTGCAATGCGTCGCTTGGAAGCCGGAAAGAGGGCTTATTATGCATTTGAAAATATGTGCAATGCAGGAGAGATCAAGTGTTGGGCTCTCAAAAAGTACCTCTTTGACACATTGGTGACACCGTTGCTTCTTTATGGAGTGGAGGTGTGCGGTGGAAGCATCGGGAAGTCTACTTGGAAAGAGTTTGAGAATGTCCAAAAGCGTTTTCTCACCAACTTTCTCCAAGTCAAGACACAAACACCCTACATGCTCTTACTTCTTGAGTCCGGATCGCTTCCCATTGAGGTCTTGGGCATGGAAAGGGTTGTGGAGTACATGCGTAAGACACAACGTAGCCCTTTGCATCGACTTCCTAGAATCGCATATGAAGCAAGTCAAAAGGTTCAAAAGACATGCAAGAGCAAAATACTAAGTTCGAGGTAGATGCTTGATATCAAGAAATGGTTTGGAAGATGGGATGCATGTCACTTGGTCAAGGATGCGTCGATCGACTCCCAAGTTAATGAGGCCTTCTTACAACGCCAATGTATCATGGCTTGGGAGAAATCCGGAGGTTCTCGCTTCAGCCATTACACCACACACGTTGCCCCAAACTACAAATCTCTCTTCTTCTCGGAACGAGGTAACCGAACCCATTCCTACATCCTTGAGCCCATCCCGTTGAGTGCGATCCGCACCATTGCCTCCATTCGTCTTAGCTCCCATTCTCTACGTTGCGAGACAGGACGTTGGGGCACTGGCGAGGAGTGTCATCGGCTTTGCACTTTATGTCCTCGTCAAGTGCGAGAGAGTGAGTACCACACACTACTTGAGTGCTCAGCTTTTGACCACATTAGGTCCTCTTTTCCCCATATATTCAGCCATGAGCTCTCCCTACATACCTTCCTCTCCCAACCACAATGTGGACTCTCTATTGCGACGCTCATTTCAGCCATTTTTGAGCATCGAGAGTCACTTATGAACTCCACTCACACCACGTGACATGTTCATTTGGTCCCATAGGTCATATTTGACCTCCCAGGACGATAATAGAACTATCTATCTATCTATCTATCTCTCTACGTACCCTATCTCTCTCTCTCTCTATCTCTCTTTCTCTTTCTCTCGCTCTTGCTATCTCTCTTTCTCTTTCTCTCTCTCCCTCTCTCTCGATCTCGCTCTCTATTTTCCTATCTCTCTCTCTCTCTCTCTCTCTCTCTCTCTCTCTCTCTCTCTCTATTTTCCTATCTCTCTCTCTCTCTCTCTCTCTCTCTCTCTCTCTCTCTCTCTCTCTCGCGATCTCGCTCTCGCTCTCTATTTTCCTATCTCTCTCTCTCTCTCTCTCTCTCTCTCTCTCTCTATTTTCCTCTCTCTCTCTCTCTCTCTCTCTCTCTCTCTCTCTCTCTCTATATATATATATATATATATATATATATATATATATATATATATATATATATAACACTCTTTATATCTCTCTCTCTCTCTCTCTTTAATATCTACGCACATCTCTCTCTCTCTCTCTCTCTCTCTCTCTCTCTCTTTAATTTCCTACACACACACACACTCACATCTTTCTCTCTCTCTCTCTCTCTCTCTCTCTCTTTAATTTCTTACACACACACACACACACACACACATTTCTCTCTCTCTCTCTCTCTCTCTCTCTCTCTCTTTCTCTCTCTCTCTCTCACACACACACACACACACACTTCTCTCTCTCTCTCTCTCTCTCTCTCTCTCTCTCTCTCTCACACACACACACACACACAGAGCCGTTTTTTGACCTAGTAGACAGCAGTTCACTCTTTTGACCATAACTTGCTCATCCAAACTCCGATTTAGGTGATCTATAGCCTCAATCGAAGAGCACGAAGCCCTCTACGTATTGATGTAAAGACAGAATTTTTCTGTGTAATGGAAGGCTTTGCTGTAACAGCATCTCAGAACTGAAAAAACTGTCAAAACTTTGCGTTTTTGTTGCCGACTTGAAGGCAATGTCAGACAAAACTCGCAAGGGTGGAAAAGCCACACTCGCCATGGAGAATGATGCAAAATCTCCAAGGAATTTGGATGCTAATCCAACCACATCGTCTACAACAACGGAAGCAATGATCATGGCTTACTTGATCTCGTTACAAGAAACCGTCAACAAGCAAGGTGAAGAGTTGCGCGCACTTGCAATGGAGAATGGTACTTTAAGAGTTCTCGTTGTGGAGAATGAGCACCTCAAGAAGGTTCTTGAAATGCAAACAACACGCTTGATGCATCTTGAGAATGAAGTTCAAGAATGTAAACGCTCTCTTGTTGACATGAATGTAGTGAAAGAGCGCTTGAGCAAAGTTGAGAGTGATCATGTATTGAAAGAGGAAACGATAGATACAATACGACATGATGTATGTGAGATGAGAAATGCATCCAAATCATGGGCTGATATATGTAAGGATAATGTGGTTTCTATATCTCCTATCACGCAAGCCGTTGTCCAAGCAAAGAATGTAGAGAATGTGGACACTCAAGAATTGCAAGAACGACAAAAACGCTCAAAGAACATCGTCATTCGTGGAATCAAGGAGGAAAGCAAGGAAAAACCCCAATCTCTTGCGGTTGCTATTGAAGAGTTTTTTGCTACACACTTTGGCATGTCAGGAATCATGGCTTATGGTGCACATCGAGTTGGAAAACAAGGAGTCCCTCGCTCGGGAGAAAGACCTATTGTATGTACCATGGCTGATGAGGTAAAGAGAAAGATCATCCTTGACAATGGTTGGATCTAGCTCAAAGGAACGGGTTGTAATGTATATGAGGATCGCACTCTTATGCAACAAAATGTACGTCGCAAAGCATACGAGGAAAGAAGCAAGAAGGTTAAGGTATCATCTCAAGAAGAAAAGGCACTTGAGGAGGATGCAAGTCCACCCAACAAATAGGGACACATGATCTATGAGACCAACTCACGCTTGCGAATAAGCTTTTGGAATTGTAACGGGTATCCATGGAATGCGGGAATTGGCATTGATGAGCTTACCAATGACTCCGATGTGATACTTCTTGTCGAAACATGGGAGCATGATGCGCAACGAATTCTTGGATTTGACAAATACGATGTGCATTCTTTGATGTGGGCCAAAAATGCAAAGCAACGAAGAGGCCAAGGAGGCGTAGCATGTATGACCAAAAAGGGTTTGAAAGATGTTTCCATTGTCAAAGAAGATAAGTATAAATGCTACTTATGGCTGAAAATCAGCCCACCAAATGGTCAAGTCATGTTTGTGGCCGGCTGCTACATTCCTGACTATGACTCCAACTTTTATGCTCGCTTGAATATGGATAGAGATCAGCCCTTTGTTGAACTAGAGGAAGACATTGCTCATTACAAGGATCAAGGTGAAGTCATTGTTTTTGGAGACATGAATGCTCGCACAAATATGTTACAACACGACACACAACAAGTCGACATGCCGCATGTATCAAGAAGAGTGGATGACTCATACATGTATAATCGAAGTTCTAATGATGCAAAAGAAGTGGATCACTATGGAAAGTCACTTCTACATATGTGCAATAGTATCGGAATGCTCATTGCAAATGGTGTATCTCTATGGCAAGGCACCAATGACTTTACATGTAGAAAGCACAATGGTGCTAGTGTGATTGACTATATGTTGTTCTCATAAGCCACTCTAGAATGCATACAAAGCTTTACACTTGGTGAATGGAATCCGGAATCGGATCATAGGATGTTATGTATTGACCTCAAGTGTGGTAAACGGCCCGAGCATGTAGCCTCCAATCATGATGTGAATCATTTGTACCTACGTCTAGACTTCAAACGAGCACTTATATATGCTGATATGGTGGACCAAATGTTAAGCATGATAGAGCATTAAGGGAGCCCAACATTAGAATGCAAGTGAAAAGTTTTCAAAGAAGTAATTTTCTCTTGTGCGAAGGAATGCTTTTCGGCGAAACACATGTCTTGCAAAAGGTCTAAGAAGGGTAGTACCAAGAAGAAATGGTTTGACATGGAATGTAGTCAAGCCCGAAAACACTTGCTAAGATTGGATGCAATCAAAGACAAGGAAGTTTACTTGGAATGTTCACACACATACAAAGCACTTGTTCAAAAGAGGAGGAGAAGGTGGGAAGTCGAAAAACAACTTCTTTTAGTACAAGAGAAAGCACATGCATGTGGCAAGTTTTGGCAAAATCTAAAAGGCAAGCGCGTTGAGAGCTTTGGTGACTTGACTCTTGAGGATATGTATATGCATTGTAAGAACCTCTATGAGCAACCCAATGTTGATAAGATGGAGGGTTGTAGCTCCCTTCCATTTATGTCTCCCTTCTTTACCATTGAAGATGTATGCCGCGCGCTTGAGAAACTTGCTACTCGCAAGGCAGGTGACCTTCAAGGTGTCAAGGCTGAAATGATTAAATGGACAAGCAAGAAAACACGATATTGGATATGCGATATGTTTAACCTTGCACTTCAGTATGGCATGCCTCATGATTGGAGTGCAAATTGGATCAAACCTTTGCACAAAGGAGGAGATGTAAACAATGTGAACAACTATCGCACTATAATGGTTGGTTCTTTGATGGCAAAGTTTTTGGATGTATCATGGAGATGAAGATAAGTGAATGGGCTGAAAAGAATGGCAAACGTGCGCTTGGCCAAGCAGGTTTTCGAAAGCATCATAGCACTATTGATCACCTTGTCACTCTTCGAGTTCTTATGGAAGCGTCTCGATTGAAAGGAAAAAAGTTGTATTGTTGCTTTGTGGATTTCAAGAAAGCTTTTGACATGGTACCGCGAGGAAATCTTTGGAGACGTATGCAAAGCCTTCAAGTGCCGAGAGAATTTATGCATGCAGTCTTTTGCATCTACCAAAAAGTGATATGTCGATTACGTATGGGAGATGGAATTTCAGAATTTTTTGCAAGCACTATTGGTGTCAAACAAGGATGCCCACTTTCCCCAACCCTCTTTGGGCTACTCATTGATGAATTGGAATACATGGTTCTTGATTTTATGCAGCAAGAAGGCATAGAAGAGGTTAAGATTGGAAATGCGGTGATCATGCTTTTGCTTTATGCCGATGATGTAGTGCTCTTGGCACATACCTTAGAAGATGCACAAAAGCTTATGAGTGTCTTGGAACGCTTTTGCCTACATAGCGGGCTGATCGTGAATGGATCCAAAACCAAGGTTATGCTTGTAAAGTCCCTTAATGACGAAAATCCATGCATTGTATACAACAATGAGAAACTTGAAGTGGTAGATCACTTCAAGTATCTTGGCCTTGAGGTTCCATCCAATCATAAATGGAAGGATTGTGCAATGCGTCGCTTGGAAGCCGGAAAGAGGGCTTATTATGCATTTGAGAACATGTGCAATGCAGGAGAGATCAAGTGTTGGGCTCTCAAAAAGTACCTCTTTGACACATTGGTGACACCGGTGCTTCTTTATGGAGTGGAGGTGTGGGGTGGAAGCATCGGGAAGTCTACTTGGAAAGAGTTTGAGAATGTCCAAAAGCGTTTTCTCACCAACTTTCTCCAAGTCAAGACACAAACACCCTACATGCTCTTACTTCTTGAGTCCGGATCGCTTCCCATTGAGGTCTTGGGCATGGAAAGGGTTGTGGAGTACATGCGTAAGACACAACGTAGCCCTTTCCATCGACTTCCTAGAATCGCATATGAAGCAAGTCAAAAGGTTCAAAAGACATGGAAGAGCAAAATACTAAGTTCGGGGTGGATGCTTGATATCAAGAAATGGTTTGGAAGATGGGATGCATGTCACTTGGTCAAGGATGCGTCGATCGACTCCCAAGTTAATGAGGCCTTCTTACAACGCCAATGTATCATGGCTTGGGAGAAATCCGGAGGTTCTCGCTTCAGCCATTACACCACACACGTTGCCCCAAACTACAAATCTTTCTTCTTCTCGGAACGAGGTAACCGAACCCATTCCTACATCCTTGAGCCCATCTCGTTGAGTGCGATCCGCACCATTGCCTCCATTCGTCTTAGCTCCCATTCTCTACGCTGCGAGACAGGACGTTGGGGCACTGGCGAGGAGTGTCATCGACTTTGCACCTTATGCCCTCGTCAAGTGCGAGAGAGTGAGTACCACACACTACTTGAGTGCTCAGCTTTTGACCACATTAGGTCCTCTTTTCCCCATATATTCAGCCATGAGCTCTCCCTACATACCTTCCTCTCCCAACCACGATGTGGACTCTCTATTGCGACGCTCATTTCAGCCATTTTTGAGCATCGAGAGTCACTTATGAACTCCACTCACACCACGTGACATGTTCATTTGGTCCCATAGGTCATATTTGACCTCCCAAGACAATAATAGAACTATCTATCTATCTATCTATCTCTTTCCTACACACACACACCGCTCTCTCTCTCTCTCTCTCTCTCTCTCTCTCTCTCTGTCTCCTACACACACACACACACACACACACACACACACACATACACACACACACACACATACACACACACACACACACACGATGTATCTTGTGCGTGTGTGTGTGTGTGTAGGAGAGAGAGAGAGATAGATAGATAGATAGATAGATTTTATTATCGTCCTCGGAGGTCAAATATGACCTATGGGACCAAAGTTACATGTGATGTAGTATGTGTATGGCTGATGAGTGACTCTCGATGCTCCAAAATTGTAGTGATGAGAGTCGCAATGGAGAGCCCACACTTTGGCTGGGAGAGGAAAGTGTGTAGGTTTAAGTTATGGCTGAAAATGTGAGAGAAGCAAGTTCGGATGTGATGAAAAGCTGAGCACTCTAGTAGTGTGTGGTACTCAGACTCTCGAACTTGCAGTGAGCATAATGTGCACAATCGATTTGACTCTTCTCCATTGCCCCAACGCCCTATCTCGCATCGAAGGAAATGGGAGCTAAGCCGAATTGCTGCGATAGTGCGTATCGCGGACAAGGGAATAGGCTCAAGCATGTAAGTGTGAGTACGGTTTCCTCTCTCAGCGAAGAACATGGTTTTGTAGTTGGGGGCAATATAGGTGGTGTAATGTATGAAGCGTGACCCACCGGATTTCTCCCAAGCCGTAATACATTGGCGTTGTAGAAAAGCTTCATTCACTTGAGAGTCAATTGAAGCATCATGTAGCAAGTGTAATGCATCCCATCTCCCAAACCACTTCTTTATGTCTTGCATCCATCCCGTGCTCAAGATCTTGCTTTTATGCGTCTTTTGAACTTTTTTGCTTGCTCCCATGCAATTGTAAGAAGTCGATGTGAGGGGTTTTGACGCATCTTTATCATGTACTCCACAACCCTTTCCATGCCCATAACCTCAATTGGAAGAGATCCCGACTCAAGAAGTAGGAGCATATATGGTGTTTGTGTCTTAACTTGGAGAAAGTTTGTAAGAAAACGCTTTTGGACATTCTCAAACTCTTTCCAAGTAGACTTTGAGATGCTCCCGCCCCACACTTCAACTCCATAAAGAAGAACCGGTGTCACCAATGCATCAAAAAGATACTTCTTGAGAACCCAACACTTGATGTTTCCCGCATTACACATGTTCTCAAATGCATAACATGCTCTCTTTCCCGCTTCCAAACGATGCATAGCACATTCATGCCACTTGTGATTGGATGGAACCTCAAGGCCAAGGTACTTAAAGCTCTCAACAACTTCAAGTGTCTCGTTGTTGTACACAATGCATGGCTTCTCCTTATGGTTGGTTTTCACAAGCATACCCTTTGTTTTGGATTCATTTACAATCAGCCCACTATACAAGCAAAAGTTCTCAAGGACAACCATAAGCTTTTGTGCATCTTCTAAAGTGTGTGCTAGAAGCACTACATCATCCGCATACAACAAAAGCATGATTACCGCATTGCAAATAGTGACCTCTTCAATGCCTTCTTCTTGCATAAAGTCAAGTACCATTTGTTCCAATTGATCGATGCATAGACCAAAGAGAGTTGGTGACAATGGACATCCTTGTTTAACCCCAATAGTGCTTACAAAAATTTCTGAAATTTCTCTTCCCATGCGCAATTGACAAATCACCTTCTCATAGATTCGAGAAACTGCAAGCATAAACTCACTTGGCACTTGGAGTTCTTCCATCCTTCTCCACAAATTGTTACGTGGAATCATATCAAAGGCTTTCTTAAAGTCCACAAAACAACAATACAATCGCTTGCCTTTCAACCGACTTTCCTCCATGAGAACACGAAGAGTGACAAGATGATCAATGGTGCTATGGCATCGACGAAAACCCGCTTGTCCCTTTGCACGCTTGTCATTCTCTTCAGCCCAATCACTCAATTTCATTTCCATTATGCACCCAAACAACTTTGCCATAAGAGACCCAATCATTATAGTCCGGTAGTTGCTTACATTCTTTACATCCCCTCCTTTATGCAAAGGCTTAACCCAATTAGTACTCCAATCATAAGGCATACCATGTTGAAGTGCAAGGTTGAACATATCACACATCAACTCATGGGTAAAATCTCCCGTCCATTTGATCATCTCCGGCTTGATACCTTGAAGATCTCCCGCTTTGCGAGTGGCCAACTTTTCAAGCCCACCGCATAGATCCTCAATAGTAAAAAAAGACGGCATACATGGGAGTGAACCATAAAATGGCATTTTTTCAGTATTTTCTTTCTCATATAATTGCCTACAATGTGTGTACATATCCACTAGACTCAAGTTACCAAAATTCTCAATCCGCTTGCCTCTCAAGTTTCTCCAAAATCTTCCACATGCATGTGCCTTTTCTTGGACTTGAAATTCTTGTTGCTTTACTTCCCATCTTCTTCTCTTCTTTTGAATCAATGCCTTGTATGTATGCAAATGACTTTGATAGTTGTCTTTGTCCATAGTTGCATCAAGCTTTATCAAGGACTTTCGAGCATCTTGACATTCTTTATCAAACCACCTTTTGCGTGATCTATCTTTGTTGATACCATGGAGATGCTTTATGGCAAAGCATTCTTCCGCACAAGAACAAATAGCTTTTTTGAAAGCTTCCCATTTAGTTTCCAATGGTGCATCACATTGAAGCTTTGTCATCCATAATTTTTGCTCAACCATTTCAATGTACATTGGTGCCCGTTTGAAATCCATACATAGTGATAACTTCTCTTTCCTTTGGCTGAGATTATCATGCTTAGTTGCTTCTCCATATGAAAGGTCAATACATAAGGTGCGATGGTCGGATTCCGGGGTCCATTGACCAAACATAAAACTCTTTATGCGATACATGATGGCTTCAGAGAGTAGCATATAGTCAATCACACTATCCCCATTATGTCTTCTACATGTAAATCCATTGGTTCCACTCCACAAAGATACACCATTGGCAATGAGCATACCCATGCTATTACACATGTGTAAAAGTAACTTTCCATAGTGATCCGGCTCTTTCTCATCCATTGAAGTACGATCATACAAGTGAACTTCCTCCAACTCCCTTGAAATGTATGGCATATCAAATTGTTGAGTATCATGTTGCAATGTTTTTGTGCGAGCATTCATATCCCCAAATACAATAACATCACCTTCACCTTTGAAATAAGCAATGTCCTCTTCCAAATCAGAAAATGGTTGATCTCTATCCATGCAAGCATAAAAGAGAGAGAGAGAGAGAGAGAGAGAGAGAGAGAGGATTGGGGGGGGGGGGGAGGAGAGAGCTCAATAATACTTGCGTTGCAGGTTTCGGCCAAGAGTAGATCTATGCGCACTCGCGCAGGCGAAAATGATCGTCTGCGCGAGGATTTTCTTTTTTTTCAATTTTTTTCATCGAAATACGCGTGAAAATATGTGTGGTAATATGTACCTTTCCACGCGTATTTCGACGCGCATTTCAACGTCCCTGTCGATGTGTATATCGACGAGCAACATGCCCGTCGAAAAACGCGTGAAAAAATACGGTGCGTCGAAATGTGATGCGTCAAAATCTGGGTGTTATGTTGTAGTGGAAGAGGAATTTTAAAGTAGTAGGGAGTAGGTTTGCCAAAGTGTCTCACTAAGGGGAATCGACAAAGATCCCTTGGCTTGGGTCAAAAGGAAAAGGGAAGGGCCAAAAAAAGAAAAAAAACTTCTTGCTTATTGAGAGATATATTTAAGGTATAGTGGGATAGTTTCCAGCGACGTTAAAACACTCTTCTTCTTCTTCTTGTATTCTCTTGGGATAATTACCAAAACATCTCTGTAATTTATGGAAATTCTAAAAATACTTTATGGATGGCTTCGTGTATTTTCTTGGGAAAATTAGCAAAATATCCCTCTAATTTGTGGAGGATGCCATGCGTCGGGATTCGAGAAAGTAGGTATAGCAAATGTTTGAGAAAAAGATGAAACGGGTCCAATTAGTTGGGTTAAAAGAAGATCACAAAGAAGATGAAAGGGGGTGCACGTGTTGAGAGCGCAGAGGGGATGATGGTGGGGGGTCTGATATGCAGCACAAGAGAGAGGGTATTGAGCCATGCATCAGGGCGAAGAGCACGACATGCCTTTTTCTATATTGCAGAGGTGGCTTAGGCCTCAGCGAAGCAATCGTGGAAGTATGGTGCAACAGAGACATAGACTTGTCTGCTATCGCATGAGCCCGCTTCAGGTAAAGGCACGGAGAAGGGAGGGTGTGGAGATGCAAGTGTGCAGAAAGGGTTGCACATGATAATATTTTCTGGAATCTATGCAGATGTCGTTTCTCCTTCCCCCTCCCCCCCGTCTCTCTCTCTCTCTCTCTCTCTCTCTCTCTCTCTCTCTAGATTCGTTAAAAGCTTCTCTTTCGCACTTTACATTGGTCATTCTCTTACTAGAATGGTGTTTATTTTAAGGGAAAATTACCAAAATAACCCTCTAATATGTGGAAATCCTCCCGTCAAATCCCCAATATTTTGTCATAAATTCCCAAAATACCCGAGGTCGTGAGATTAAAATTCGACAAATATTGTTTGTAGGTTTTCTGATTGTCTATCAATATAAGAAGCTAAAACTAGACTTTTTTTGCTAGGTGATTTGTGACGAATTACATGCTGAGCACTCAAAAATGGGTCCCTATTGTCAAAGAGGAATAAAGATAAGAAAACGTTAAATACAAGTCTCCCAAGTGGCGACAGGTGGCCGTTTTGTTTGGAGCCTGTTGAGTTTGTGTCGATGATCTGTGCGCTCGCGTGTGCTCAACGACGAGTCCTTCAATAAGGGGGAAGGGCTCGTGTGCAAGAGGATAGGAATGCGTTGCATCGAAGGGAAGCTGCGCAGGCAATAGCGATGGACAAACCCAGGGGCTAGAGGGTTCGGAGGAGCCTGCAGGGGCTCAAGGCTTGGAGTGCATCAACAAGGGCAAGCAGGTCTATCTGAGAGCTTAGCAACGGAGAGGCAAGCTTCGCAGGCTGCAGGGCACGGGGTCGCAGGGCCTGACAGAGCGAGAAGGGGCGGGCATCACCGCACAGAAGCGTACATCCCACGATGGGATGTCATGTCCTTTTGCCTTTGGGAAACTGTTCTCTTCAAAAAGTGAGGAAAGAATCTACGTAGATTCTACTGATTGAAAGCGCAGCGAGTAGGGAATAGTAGGTATAGAACCAATGCTAGAAAAACCCAAGGTCCAACTTGGTTGAAATCCTATAATCTAGGTTAGGTTTTGAGCTTGCCTTGAAGGAAACCGGGAGATTTTCACAAGTTTTAATGTAACTACCAGCAAAAGCTTCAAATTCTTATTTTTGACCTAAAAACTGAGAGAATTTGTTTTCACAAGTTTTAATGTAACTACCAGCAAAAGCTTCAAATTCTTATTTTTGACCTAAAAACTGAGAGAATTTCAAGTTTGCCCTTATTTTCGGCTTTCTTCATTAGGAAAAATGTTTTTTTCTTTACTTGGTGAGCCTAAGGTCCTCTTCTGGAACTTTGGGCGCACAGCTAGCCACTTGGCATGATAAAAGCCTTTGCCCAAGCGATCATATCGTATGGCCATGCGCTGCTGCAATAAAAAAAGCTTCAACTGAACAGCTAAGCAACTAATAAAGCCTCTGCACGTAAACAAATTCGAGCACTTCGCAACCACGTTCGCCGCAGCATCAACGCAGCAGCACGGCCACAATTTTGCAACAGCATCAGCGCAGCAGCACGTTCGCACCAACCAGCATCATTAGCGCAACATCAACATCATCACCGTAGCAGCACGTCTGCACCAGGTAGGCTCGCAATTCTGCAATAGCATCAGCGCAGCAGGTGCAGGTTCACAATTCTTTTTTGGAATAGAACGCCTCCAGAGAGAGATAGAATTGCGTGTGTGTGGGGGGACCCAACCAAGTAGTTAGGACGGGACCAAGAGAGGAGAGTCTGGGTAATGTGTGTGTGTGAGAGAGAGAGAGAGTGAGTATAAGTCTGGTACGTGCTTGTTTCCACCATCTAATGTGAGACTGTGAGTGCGCAAGGGAGAGAGAGAACCTTATGGTGTGTATGGTCCTGCATAGCGAAGAGAGAGAACGAGATGGAAGAAGCTGATACGGAGTGCAAGAATTAGAGAGAGAGAATGAGTTTCCTCAGATGCCCTGTGTGTTAATTAGAGAAAGATAGAGAGAGAGTTCCATGCTCGTGCCATAGTGAGACAGAAAGAGAGTACCACAGTTAAAGAAAGCCGCCTAGCTTCTGTTGCAAGAAAGAAAGAAGAAGATCAATTATCAGTCTGGGGGGACCAAGTTACTACATGTTTTGTTCCTTCAACATTTTCAAGTGTATGCTTGTGTGTAGTATTAGTAGAGAGAGAGAGAGAGAGAGAGAGAGAGAGAGAGAGAGAGTTAAAAATCTGGGCTTTTGCAACAGTGGTTATTATTAGTTAGAAGAGAGAGAGAGAGTGAGAGAGAGAGAATTATGCCACTTGATCACTAGAACAGACCTTTTCCATGGGGGGGAGAAAGAGAGACAGAGAAAGAGATTGTTAACGAACCTCACGTTTCACATACATGACATATTGTCCATCATGGGGGGCGCAATTTCAAAATGTAAGGTGGACGTAGCTTGGTATGGCCCGTGGAAACAAAGGGCGATTCCAACATGCCGATGAGCCGAATGATGACACTGTCTTGTTTTTCCTTGCATGCCATGTATTATGCTAATGCGTATTTTGTGTCCTGCAGAGAGAACATATACTCACGACACTGGACATTTGGATTGCACAAGCGTAGCTCTAGCTAGAGTACACTGCAAGGTTCGTTATCTCCATCCAACTCCCATGACTACACGTTTGCCTGGCGCAACACATAAACTCTACGGGGCAGGGCACGGCTTCCTTTTCTTATAACTTTTGGAGAGACCACAGTGCCAACTCTCCACCATACTTTTGTATGGAACTTCTGCATGCCGTGCACTGAATACTTAGCATCTTCAATTTATGGTGCTTCAATGCAGGATGAAATGTTTAACTATTCACATTCCTTTCCTGTAGCTTGAGCCAAAGATCGGCGTGTACCTTGGACAATCCGAAAACATCTGAACCACATTTCAGGTCAGTGAAATACTTCATTTCAAATTGCAATTCATTGATGCTTTATCGACTTCCTTCCTTTAGAATTTTGCAACTTGCTTCCTTCAATTTTCTTTACTTGCATACGGCTTTCATAACTATACAACACTACAAGAGGTTGTGTGCTCTTGTGACGCTGTTAGCGACGGAAATACACTGGGTTTTTATAACCCCCGGCGTCGCTAAAACCGTCGCTACGAGAACGTCGCTATCACTACAAGAGGCTCTTCACATTAGCGACGCTCACACAGCGACGCTCAAAAACAAAATTCCCGGCGTCGCTATGAGCGTCGCTATAAGCGTCGCTATGAGCGTCGCAAATTTCTTTGTAAATTTGCGACGCTCATAGCGACGCTTATAGCGACGCTCATAGCGACGCCAGCTGGGGTAAAAAAAATAACCGAGCGCGCCCAAAAACTCAGATCTCAGATCTGAGTTTTTCGGCGCCCTCAAGCAAAGAGCAGGTAACGCTCTCCCTCACTCTCTCTCTCTCTCTCTCTCTTTTTCTTTTACACACACACACACACACACACACGCACGAGGAGAGAAAGGAGAGACAGGTATGCTCCTTCCCTCTCCTCATTCTCATGTTCCCTTCCTTTCTTTCTCTCTCCCTCGCTCTCTCTCTCACACACACACACATACACACACACATATAGTGTTTTTGAGAGAGAGAGAGAGAGAGAGAGAGAGAGAGAGAGAGAGAGAGAGAGAGTGCAAAAACGCACACACATACATAAACAAAGAATGCACACACACATTGAGAGAGAAAAAGAGAGAGAGAGCATGCATAAACAAAAAACGCACGCATTGAGAGAGGAAAAGAGAGAGAGAACATGCATAAACAAAAAACGCACACATTGAAAGAGGAAAAGAGAAAGAAAACATGCATACGATCCAAAAAAACGCACACACATTGAAAGAGAAAGAAAGAGAAACTAAGGGAGCGTCGTAAGAAACTAATTAAAATTAAAAGACCTAAAGATCTAGCCGACGAAGAGTTGAACTGAAGACCTATTATTCAAAAGAGAAATGGCATAATCAATCTATCATACTTGGCATGGGTGATAGAAAGGTTATACCATTTATCTCTTTTTATTGGCACACACATCCACACACGCGCACACACACAGGAAGAAGAGAGTTATAACGTCGTAGGAAACTATTTTAAAAGACGTTAAAGATTAGGTTATATGTAGACTTACATTAAATTAGATTTAGGTTTATTTTTAACTAGATTTACATTTATTTAAGCTAGATTTAGATTTATGTTATATTAGATTAGATGCGGGTCTCCATAGACTGCGATGCCTGCATGAAGCGGGTGAAGAAAGCCCTCAATGGAATATAGGGTATTGCTGCCTTCTCTCATAGTGGGCTCCGTCGATCCAAAAGTACTGGTGAAATGTCTTCAGAAGATAGGGAAGAAGGTGGATCTTCAGGGCGGCAAGAGTCACTACATCCCCGACACAATGACCATCTAGACAACCTCTAGTCATTAGACTTACGTTAAATTAGATTTAGCTTTATTTTTAGTTAGATTTACGTTTATTTAGATTTACGCTTATTTACGTTAGATCGAGTCCACGCAAGAATTACTTACGGTTTAGGGTTTAGAGTTAGACGAACAGTGAAAAGATCTACTGTGAAAAGATGTTAAGATGAAGTGAAGTGCTACAGCTAGAGAAGAGGCAAAGGGATTTTGTCCACTACATGCAGTATCATGTAGACGTGGGTGTCTAGATTTCTTGTACCCACAAATATAGGTATTGACCAATAAAGACGAGATTATAACCCGGTGGTTCTGATCTCCGTGCACCTCTAGACCGAGGTGTGCGGGGATTGGACATGACTAGAGAATGTGAGGTAAAGAGAGAGAGAGAGAGAGAGAGAGAGAGAGAGAGAGAGAGAGAGAGAGAGAGAGAGAGAGAGATAAGACGAAGAATGCCAATAGAATATTAAATTTGTTGTCTAGGTTATAAGTTTTTTATCCTCATTATGAGTAGCGACGAGGATGTGGGACCGTCCAACCGAAACACCTATCTCTCAACGAGGGTCTTATGTCCTTGTAATCAATGCAAGCATGCTGTGCGACGGACAAGACGTGTTTCTTTGCAGCACGTTCGTGAATTTGGCGAGTTCGATCCATCTATTATAGATCGAGTTGTTGCCAATTATAACTCGTCGGACTCTGACGCTGGCCAACAAGCAGCAATCTTGCAACCCAATAGACGTATTCGCAGGCGCTTTGGTCAAGCAGCATATGTGAGGCCACAAGATGTAGCCTCTGACAGCTCGGGGGATGATCATGCAGAGCACATTCCCAACGAGGCAATGTTTGAGCCCGAGATTGATGAAATGATCGAGACGATCATGGATTCAGAAAGGCTTATCTATGATGATATGAAAAGTGAAGCCGATACATCATTGTATAATGGAGCACGTATGTCTAGATTGAAAGCACTCCTGGTTCTTCTCAACATGCAGGCAAAGTTTGGATGGAGTGACACTAGCGTCACAGCGCTTTTCAGGTGATCTATTACAATTAGTTTACTTTAATAGAACTCATGGTGTATAATGATCTGATAGATTTTTACACGACTGTATCATATTTTTATGTTGTGTAGATTGCTGAAAGAGCACATTCTACCAGCTGACAATGTGATGCCAGATTCCCGAGATGAAGCAAGAAAGATTTTGCGAAACTTGGGGATGGATTACAATTCTATCCACGCTTGTCCTAATGACTGCATTCTTTTCAGAGGGGAATACACAGACATGGAGAAGTGTCCGAAATGTGATTCCGAAAGATATCGAGTAGATCTCCACGGGACAAAAATTCCACAAAAGGTTTTGCGACATTTTCCTTTGCTTCCTCGCATCAAGCATTTCTTCGAATGTAAGTCCATGGCCGCCCTAGCATCATGGCATGAGGAGAATAAATCTTCGGATGGTGTGCTACGAATTCCTGCAGATTGCGCAGCCTGGAAACATATAGATGGAACATGGTCGGATTTTGCCAGGGAAGCTCGAAATTTGCGCTTAGGCCTGGCTATGGATGGCGTAAATCCATTTGGTCAAAGATCAACATCTTACAGTGTATGGCCCGTTGTCATCGTCAACTACAACATTCCCCCGTGGTTGACTACGAAGAAGGGGCACCTATGGCTAAGCTTGATTGTGCCAGGGCGATATAAAGTGGGGAATATGGATGTGTATCTTCGTCCACTATTGGAAGAGCTACAACAATTGTGGATTGGCATAGAGGTGGTGGATATGAGCCGACACACAGGACGACGGAATGCTTTGATCAGAGGTATTCTAATGTGGACCATGCATGACTATCCCGGGCTAACAGAATGCTCAGGTGATCTATTGACACTCCTCTCTCAGACACTGTAAATCTGGTTTTTCCCCATAGTTGATCTATTATCATGTGTATACATGCAGGGCTTCAAACAAGCGGATACAGAGCATGTGTCACATGTGGACCTAGACTGAATGCACGTAGGGCACCCTCACTGAAGAAGCAAATCTACGAAGGTCATCAAGCGTATCTTCCGGAGAATCATGTGTTACGCGACGGCTTTTTGGGAAGAGAGCCACCAAGGATGTCTGCACAAGCATGGTTAGAGCAGAAGGAGATGTGCGATGACGGATTGCCTCCAGGGATGAAGAGACTATCTCTATGGTACGAGTTACCATACTGGCCTCGACTCGTGATCAATCACTTGCTCGATCCAATGCACATATTCAAGAATGTGGGTAATCTACTATGGGACCATTTGACCGGCAAGAAAGATACTTTGGGAGCCAGAGTTGACCTTAGAAATGTGGATCGTATGGAGCAATATTGGCCGCAAACAGCGTCTGATGGATCGATAAAACTTCCTAAAGCACCATGGATTTTCACAGGAGCCCAAGAACGCAAAGTAAAAGAGGCCATTCGATCTTTGCGGACCCCCACTGGCGTAATGCACTCGCTCCGAACGTGTTTTACTAAAGAAGGAAAGCTTACCGGTTTGAAGTCACACGATTGGCATAAAATGTGTCAGGTACGTTCATAGTGGACTTTAATATCATTGCATAAAATGTAGACTTTAATATCATTGCTGCACATACTTTACAGTTTATTTTACCGGTTGCCATTGAGGGATGTTTGTCTCTCGACATCCGTAACACAATCTACAAACTTGCAAAGCTGGTGCAATGGATCTCACAAAAGGAGATCGACGTAGACTCCATACCATTCGCCAAACTAAATGCTGCGGAGCTTGTGTGCATGTTTGAGAAACATTTTCCTACTACAATGCTAACCATTCAGGTGCATCTTCTTATTCACATAGTTGATGAGGTGGAAATAGCTGGCACAGTTCATTCCAGATGGATGTTCTTCTTAGAGCGTTTCATGAAAACGCTTAAGGGATATGTGCGTCAAAAGGCACGTCCGGAGGGTAGCATGGCAGAAGGTTGGTTGGTATCAGAGTCCCTAGTGTACATTGGAGAGTGGCTAGACGGATTTGATAAATCCCGGGACACGCTATGGCGAACCATAGATGATGAGCGCATATCTGGGATTGTCATGTGCAATCTCGGTGTTGAGAAGAAGATGACGGAAGATCTAGAGGCTAAAATCAACCGATTTTGCATGCTTCACAATCCAGTGATGCAAAAGTGGATTTCACAATATGAGGATGCAAAGCAAGAGCGACAAAGGGCACGAATCGAGTGGAGACGGGGAAGACGACCACCGATGCACTATCCAGCGGTTCTGGAGAGCCTACCAACCTTCATGAGCTTAAGATGGTTGCACAACCAATTGAAAAGCGCACAACAATGCGGTGACGAAGTGACTGAAGAAGAGTGGGAGTACTCTCGGGGTTGCGCGACCAAGGTAAGTTTGCAATGTACGACTAGCAAGTGACTTTATTTATAAACGTTTGAACGGCCACTCATAATCTTTGTTCGTTGTAGTATAAGTCATACACAGCAGCATGGTGTAAAGGTCGACATTTTAGGGTGGAACGAATCGACAAAAAGCGTTTTACTCAAGATTGTGGAATCATGGCAAAATTTGAACAGTCTAGTCGACGACGTTCCTCTGATGCAGATCCCGTGGTGGCGGAACTCACTTACTTCGGCACGCTGCAAGAGATTTTGAGGATCGATTACAGAGGATTTTTTGTCGACTTGTTCGACGTGCAATGGTTCAAGATAATCATGGAGGGTCGAAACGCTACTGTGCGTAGAGGAGAGTCTGGTTTTCTTGAGGTGGATTCTACTAAGAAATGGACTGACCTAAGAGACACTTTCGTACTACCCGAGCATTGTGAACAAGTAAGTATATAAATAGTTAACATCCCCCTTTTACAAGTTATGTGCTTGAAAGCTCTCATGTAAGTTATGTGGCTTTGGCAGGTAGTATTTCATCCTACAAAGTCTACATCAAACTGGTGGTACGTCATAGAGTTAGCCCCTCGTAGTGCAAGGACGTATGAAGGCTACCATGTGCCAATCACAACGACATCAATGGAGGAGATCAGAGAAGATGCTCAATCAGAAGCCGCTGCGGTGGTGCCAGACGAGCATCAAGATGCTACTGCTCTATATGGGGTGCATGCAGAGGAGCTACAAAATGAAACAGAGGATATGTGTTTAAACGGAGAGCTCTATATAGATATAGGAAGTTATGCTGAGTTATGCGAGGATGAGAGAGAGATCTCTTAAAGCCACAAATATTGTATTTGAACAATTTTGCTCCGTGCTGTAAAAGCTCTAGCTCTCTAAGTAGCTTCCATGCTGTGTAACGCTCTTTTCTACTCGCGCTCACATCTTTTGATTGAAAATTCTGAGTTTTCGACTTGCCTCTTCTACCACTCGATTCATTGCGTCATTGTATTTATATGCGTCATTACGTCATTGTATTTAATGGTCTTTGCGTCATTGTCTACTCTATTCATTCAATATTAAGTTTAAATATTCGTGTGTTTAATGCAGGTATGGATGATGAGGAGTTTCTTTCTTCTTTGTCACCGCAGCAGAGACAGTGGTACGTGGAGCGTCATCGCTCTGGCGCATCATCGCGCGTTCCTACACCATCCGCATCTCCCTCTCTTTCGGAGCATTCGGCGCGCTCCGAAGCTTCGGCGTCGACGAGACGAGCGTCACACTCTTCTAGACACCGGCGCTCTAGTGGTGGCGGTGGCGGTTGTTGTGGGGATTCCGCCACCGATGCCTCCACACCGCCTCGTGTTCGACGAGGCTCTTTACCCTCCCCTTCTTTGCCCGCCCCCACACCAGCCACAGCATCGCCGTCTACGCCAGGTTTTGCACGGCTGACTGTTCCTAGAAGCTACACACCTCTACCTACTCCGCCAGGAGCCACCCCACTCGACACTCCTCGCTTCGGGGCCCAGACGCCGGTGGAGACACCTGACGTCCGTACCCCCATCGACACGCCGCTAGAGACCCCTGCCGGGACACCCAGGTTCACGCGTCACCGGCCAGAGGGCTTGCCTTACTCCGTCGACATCAGCGGCGGCATCATCATGGATGATGACGGCAAGAAGGTGATCTCGCGCATGCGTGGTCTTTGCTCTCAGCTGTTTAGACACTATATACTAAACAAATGGAGTGAAGTACCAAGTGATTTAAAAAACAGAGTCATCAGCATACTTCATGATGAGTTTCCCGTTCCAACACGGGATCAGCGCTTCAATGAAGACCTGATGAAGATTCGAATGCGCGAATACTGCAAACACAAGCGTTCCGAAGTGCAAAAAGCAATCAAGAATGGGTGGAATAGGCCAGATTGGCTGGCCAAAGAAGATTGGAAGAATGCGAAGAAAGCAGCGCGCGAGAATCCCGACAAGTGGAAGCAACAAAAGGATGCAGCCAGAGCGCGAGTAGAGGCAGGGAGCTCGCACCACTTGGGGAGCGGTGGATGGGCATCATTTGAGGCCGATTTTGTAAGTCTTTTCACATTGCTCTTTATGCATGTTCGATAGTTTAGGGTTTATGAGTTTTTTAGTTCTAACATAATGAAATCTTTGTATGTTTTGACAGTGGTCGATGACAGGACGTGATCCCACACCGTACGAGCGCGAGTACGCAGGCAGGAAGGGCTTAAACGCCCTGATGGACATTCTCAGTTCTCGCAGCGGCATGGTTAGTATTAGGGTTTACTCTTTTTTATTTTTTGTATTGTTTTATAAATGTCGTTATATGTTTATACTTACTGAAAACTGTCTTATTTTCTTTTTTTGCAGAATCCGACAGATACGCCGCTTGGACGCGATGAGACGTCTGATTAGACGACGTCAGTTTAGCCGTATCTAGATAGCATTAGTTTAGGGTTTCTCATAGCTTATGTATCATGAGACGGATTTTATACGTCTTTTTGAACCATGTATATTATTACATTTGTCACCGCAATTCCTTTTGCCAATCAATTCTTTATGCCTATGATGTTGTACAATTGTCATTATTACATTTGCCAATCAATTCAGTTTGTCTATGATGTGTACAATTGTCAATTTTGCAAACAATGCGTCTTGTGGGTGACTATTTTGGGTCTATTATTTACCTTTGCACTTTTTTTAAAAAGTGAATCAAGTACAATATGGTTGATGGGTGGCAGGCATTCAATGCCCTGCCACCAAAAAAATATTCTCTCAGGCGTCGCTATATGCGTCGCTATTTATGGCTCTGTAGCGTCGCTATATGCGTCGCTATATTCTTCTGTGAAAGCGTCGCTATAAGCGTCGCTATAGGCGTCGCTATGAGCGTCGCTATATAGCGACGTCTATAGCGACGCCTATAGCGACGCTCATAGCGACGCTTTCGTAGCGACGCTTTTAGCGACGCCGGGGGTTATAAAAACCCAGTGTATTTCCGTCGCTAAGAGCATCACAAGAGCACATAACCTCTTGTAGTGTATATGCGTCGCTATATAGAGACGCTCATAGCGACGGTTACACAGAAGACTATAGCGATGCTCATAGCGACGCTACAGAGCCATAAATAGCGACGCCCGAGAGAATTTTTTTTTGGTGGCAGGGCATTGAATGCCCTGCCACCCATCAACCATATTGTACTTGATTCACTTTTTTAAAAAAGTGCAAGGGTAGATAATAGACCCAAAATAGTCACCCACAAGACGCATTGTTTGCAAAATTGACAATTGTACACATCATAGGCAAAATGAATTGATTGGCAAATGTAATAATGACAATTGTACAACATCATAGGCATAAAGAATTGATTGGAAAAGGAACTGCGGTGACAAATGTAATAATATACATGGTTCAAAAAGACGTATAAAATCCGTCTCATGATACATAAGCTATGAGAAACCCTAAACTAATGCTATCTAGCTACGGCTAAACTGACGTCGTTTAGTCAGACGTCTCATCGCGTCCAAGCGGCGTATCTGTCGGATTCTGCAAAAAAAGACAATAAGACAGTTTTCAGTAAGTATAAACATATAACGACATTTATAAAACAATACAAAAAATAGAAAAGAGTAAACCCTAATACTAACCATGCCGCCGCGAGAACTGAGAATGTCCATCAGGGCGTTTAAGCCCTTCCTGCCTGCGTACTCGCGCTCGTACGGTGTGGGATCACGTCCTGTCATCGACCACTGTCAAAACATACAAAGATTTCATTATGTTAGAATTAAAAAACTCATAAACCCTAAACTATCGAACATAAAGAGCAATGCGAAAACACTTACAAAATCGGCCTCAAATGATGTCCATCCACCGCTCCCCAAGTGGTGTGAGCTCCCTGCCTCGCTCTGGCTGCATCCTTTTGTTGCTTCCACTTGTCGGGATTTTCGCGCGCTGCTTTCTTCGCATTCTTCCAATCTTCTTTGGCCAGCCAATCTGGCCTGTTCCACCCATTCTTGATTGCTTTTTGCACTTCGGAACGCTTGTGTTTGCAGTATTCGCGCATTCGAATCTTCATCAGGTCTTCATTGAAGCGCTGATCCCGTGTTGGAACGGGAAACTCATCATGAAGTATGCTGATGACTCTGTTTTTTAAATCACTTGGTACTTCACTCCATTTGTTTAGTATGTAGTGTCTAAACAGCTGAGAGCAAAGACCATGCATGCGCGAGATCACCTTCTTGCCGTCATCATCCATGATGATGCCGCCGGTGAAGTCAACGGAGTAAGACAAGCCCTCTGGCCGGTGACGCGTGAACCTGGGTGTCCCGGCAGGGGTCTCTAGCGGCGTGTCGATGGGGGCACGGACGTCATGTGTCTCCACCGACGTCTGGGCCCCGAAGCGAGGAGTGTCGAGTGGGGTGGCTCCTGGCGGAGTAGGTAGAGGTGTGTAGCTTCTAGGAACAGTCAGCCGTACAAAACCTTGCGTAGATGGCGATGCTGTGGCTGGTGTGGGGGCGGGCAAAGAAGGGGAGGGTAAAGAGCCTCGTCAAACACGAGGCGGTGTGGAGGCATCGGTGGCGGAATCCCCACAACAACCGCCACCGCCACCACTAGAGCGCCGGTGTCTAGACGACTGTGAAGCTCGTCTCGTCAACGCCGAAGTTTCGGAGCACGCCGAATGCTCCGAAAGAGAGGGAGATGCGGATGGAGTAGGAACGCGCGATGATGCGCCAGAGCAATGACGCTCCACATACCACTGTCTCTGCTGCGGTGACAAAGAAGAAAGAAACTCCTCATCATCCATACCTGCATTAAACACACGAATATTTAAACTTAATATTGAATGAATAGAGTAGACAATGACGTAAAGACCATTAAATACAATGACGTAATGACGCATATAAATACAATGACGCAATGAATTGAGTGATAGAAGAGGCAAGTCGAAAACTCAGAATTTTCAATCAAAAGATGTGAGCGCGAGTAGAAAAGAGCGTTATACACCATGGAAGGTACTTAGAGAGCCAGAGCTTTTACAACACGGAGCAAAATTATTCAAATACAATATTTGTGGCTTTAAGAGATCTCTCTGTCATCCTCGCATAACTCAGCATAACTTCCTATATCTATATAGAGCTCTCCGTTTAAACACATATCCTCTGTTTCATTTTGTAGCTCCTCTGCATGCACCCCATATAGAGTAGTAGCATCTTGATGCTCGTCCGGCACCACCGCAGCGGCTTCTGATTGAGCATCTTCTCTGATCTCCTCCATTGATGCCGTTGTGATTGGCACATGGTAGCCTTCATACGTCCTTGCACTACGAGGGGCTACCTCTATGACGTACCACCAGTTTGATGTAGACTTTGTAGGATGAAATATTACCTGCCAGAGCCACATAACTTACATGAGAGCTTTCAAGCACATAACTTGTAAAAGGGAGATGTTAACTATTTACATACTTACTTGTTCACAATGCTCGGGTAGTACGAAAGTGTCTCTTAGGTCAGTCCATTTCTTAGTAGAATCCACCTCAAGAAAACCAGACTCTTCTCTACGCACAGTAGCGTTGCGACCCTCCATGATTATCTTGAACCATTGCACGTCGAACAAGTCGACAAAAAATCCTCTATAATCGATCCTCAAAATCTCTTGCAGCGTGCCGAAGTAAGTGAGTTCCGCCACCACAGGATCTGCATCAGAGGAACGTCGTCGACTAGACTGTTCAAATTTTGCCATGATTCCACAATCTTGAGTAAAACGCTTTTTGTCGATTCGTTCCACCCTAAAATGTCGACCTTTACACCATGCTGCTGTGTATGACTTATACTACAACGAACAAAGATTATGAGTGGCCGTTCAAACGTTTATAAATAAAGTCACTTGCTAGTCGTACATTGCAAACTTACCTTGGTCGCGCAACCCCGAGAGTACTCCCACTCTTCCTCAGTCACTTCGTCACCGCATTGTTGTGCGCTTTTCAATTGGTTGTGCAACCATCTTAAGCTCATAAAGGTTGGTAGGCTCTCCAGAACCGCTGGATAGTGCATTGGTGGTCGTCTTCCCCGTCTCCACTCGATTCGTGCCCTTTGTCGCTCTTGCTTTGCATCCTCATATTGTGAAATCCACTTTGCATCACTGGATTGTGAAGCATGCAAAATCGGTTAATTTTAGCCTCTAGATCTTCCGTCATCTTCTTCTCAACACCGAGATTGCACATGACAATCCCAGATATGCGCTCATCATCTATGGTTCGCCATAGCGTGTCCCGGGCTTTATCAAATCCGTCTAGCCACTCTCCAATGTACACTAGGGACTCTGATACCAATCAACTTTCTACCATGCTACCCTCCGGACGTGCCTTTTGACGCATATATCCCTTAAGAGTTTTCATGAAACGTTCTAAGAAGAACATCCATCTGGAATGAACTGTGCCAGCTATTTCCACCTCATCAACTATGTGAACAAGAAGATGCACCTAAATGGTTAGCATGGTAGTAGGAAAATGTTTCTCAAACATGCACACAAGCTCCGCAGCATTTAGTTTGGAGAATGGTATGGAGTCTACGTTGATCTCCTTTTGTGAGATCCATTGCACCAGCTTTGCAAGTTTGTAGATTGTGTTACGGATGTCGAGAGACAAACATCCCTCAATGGCAACCGGTAAAATAAACTGTAAAGTATGTGCAGCAATGATATTAAAGTCCACTATGAACGTACCTGACACATTTTATGCCTTTCGTGTGACTTCAAACCGGTAAGCTTTCCGTCTTTAGTAAAACACGTTCGGAGCGAGTGCATTATGCCAGTGGGGGTCCACAAAGATCGAATGGTCTCTTTTACTTTGCGTTCTTGGGCTCCTGTGAAAATCCATGGTGCTTTAGGGAGTTTTATCGATCCATCAGACGCTGTTTGCGACCAATATTGCTCCATACGATCCACATTTCTAAGGTCAACTCTGGCTCCCAAAGTATCTTTCTTGCCGGTCAGATGGTCCCATAGTAGATTACCCACATTCTTGAATATGTGCATTGGATCGAGCAAGTGATTGATCATGAGTTGGGGTCAGTATGGTAACTCGTACCATAGAGATAGTCTCTTCATCCCTGGAGGCAATCCGTCATCGCACATCTCCTTCTGCTCTAACCATGCTTGTGCAGACATCCTTGGTGGCTCTCTTCCCAAAAAGCGTAACACATGATTCTCTGGAAGATACGCTTGATGACCTTCGTAGATTTGCTTCTTCAGTGAGGGTGCCCTACGTGCATTCAGTCCATGTCCACATGTGACACATGCTCTGTATCCACTTGTTTGAAGCCCTGCATGTATACACATGATAATAGATCAACTATGGGAAAAAACAAGATTTACAGTGTCTGAGTGAGGAGTGTCAATAGATCACCTGAGCATTCTGTTAGCCCGGGATATTCATGCATGGTCCACATTAGAATGCCTCTGATCAAAGCATTCCGTCGTCCTGTGTGTCGGCTCATATCCACCATCTCTATGCCAATCCACAATTGTTGTAGCTCTTCCAATAGTGGACAAAGATACACATCCATATTCCCCACTTTATATCGCCCTGGCACAATCAAGCTTAGCCATAGGTGCCCCTTCTTCGTAGTCAACCACGGGGGAATTTTGTAGTTGACGATGACAATGGGCCATACACTGTAAGATGTTGATCTTTGACCAAATGGATTTACGCCATCTATAGCCAGGCCTAAGCGCAAATTTCGAGCTTCTCTGGCAAAATTCGACCATGTTCCATCTATATGTTTCCAGGCTGCGCAATCTGTAGGAATTCGTAGCACACCATCCGAAGATTTATTCTCCTCATGCCATGATGCTAGGGCGACCATGGACTTACATTCGAAGAAATGCTTGATGCGAGGAAGCAGAGGAAAATGTCGCAAAACCTTTTGTGGAATTTTTGTCCCGTGGAGATCTACTCGATATCTTTCGGAATCACATTTCGGACACTTCTCCATGTCTATGTATTCCCCTCTGAAAAGAATGCAGTCATTAGGACAAGCGTGGATAGAATTGTAATCCATCCCCAAGTTTCGCAAAATCTTTCTTGCTTCATCTCAGGAATCTGGCATCACATTGTCAGTTGGTAGTATGTGCTCTTTAGGCAATCTACACAACATAAAAATACGATACAGTCGTGTAAAAATCTATCAGATCATTATACATTTAGAGTTTTATTAAAGTAAACTAATTGTAATAGATCACCTGAAAAGCGCTGTGACGCTAGTGTCACTCCATCCAAACTTTGCCTGCATGTTGAGAAGAACCAGGAGTGCTTTCAATCTAGACATACGTGCTCCATTATACAATGGCATATCGGCTTCACTTTTCATATCATCATAGATAAGCCTTTCTGAATCCATGATCGTCTCGATCATTTCATCAATCTCGGGCTCAAACATTGCCAGCATGCTTGCATTGATTACAACGACATAAGACCCTCGTTGAGAGATAGGTGTTTCGGTTGGACGGTCCCACATCCTCGTCACTACTCATAATGAGGATAAAAATCTTATAACCTGGACAACAAATTTAATATTCTATTGGCATTCTTCGTCTTATCTCTCTCTCTCTCTCTCTCTCTCTCTCTCTCTCTCTCTCTCTCTCTTTCTCTTTACCTCACATTCTCTAGTCATGTCCAATCCCCGCACACCTCGGTCTAGAGGTGCACGGAGATCAGAACCACCGGGTTATAATCTCGTCTTTATTGGTCAATACCTATATTTGTGGGTACAAGAAATCTACACACCCACGTCTACATGATACTGCATGTAGTGGACAAAACCCCTTTGCCTCTTCTCTAGCTGTAGCACTTCACAGCATCTTAACATCTTTTCACTGTTCGTCTAACTCTAAACCCTAAACCGTAAGTAATTCTTGCGTGGACTCGATCTAACGTAAATAAGCGTAAATCTAAATAAACGTAAATCTAACTAAAAATAAACCTAAATCTAATTGAACGTAAGTCTACATCTAACCTAATCTTTAACGTCTTTTGGGATAGTTTCCTACGACGTTAAAACTCTCTTCTTCTTGTGTGTGTGTGTGTGTGTGTGTGTGTGTGGGTAAACCTAAATAAACCTAAGTCTAATCTAATATAACATAAATCTAAATCTAACGTAAATTATGTTATATTAAAAACAAAGAACTAAACTAACAGGGATTATAAGAACCTTAAAACTGATTTAACACATAATTTTTCACATAACTCGGCAAGAGTTGGCATTCTCATCACTAAAGATGTGAGAGTTAACTTCTGGCGGTGACGCTGCCTCATCTCCATCCACATCTGACGACAGCAATTGGCCCTTTAGACCGTTCTTGCTCTTGTTACTAACTTTGAAGTTGCTGTTGAATGACTAGAGGTTGTCTAGATGGTCATTGTGTCGGGGATGTAGTGACTCTTGCCGCCCTGAAGATCCACCTTCTTCCCTATCTTCTGAAGACATTTCACCAGTACTTTTGGATCGACGGAGCCCACCATGAGTGAAGGCAGCAATACCCTATATTCCATTGAGGGCTTTCTTCACCTGCTTCATGCAGGCATCGCAGTCTATGGAGACCTAAATCTAATCTAATATAACGTAAATCTAAATCTAGCGTAAATAAACGTAAATCTAGTTAAAAATAAACCTAAATCTAATCTAATTTAACTTAAATAAACCTAAATCTAATTTAACGTAAGTCTACATCTAACCTAATCTTGAACGTCTTTTAGGATAGTTTCCTACAACGTTATAACTCTCTTCTTCTTGTGTGTGTGCGCGTGTGTGGATGTGTGTGCCAATAAAAAGAGATAAATGGTATAACCTTTCTATCACCCATGCCAAGTATGATAGATTGATTATGCCATTTCCCTCTTGAATAATAGGTCTTGAGTTCAACTCCTCGTCGGCTACATCTTTAGGTCTTTTAATTTTAATTAGTTTCCTATGACGTTAAATTCGTTTCTCTCTCTTTCTCTCTCAATGTGTGTGCGTTTTTTTGGATCGTATGCATGTTTTCTCTCTCTTTTCCTCTCTCAATGTGTGCGTTTTTTGTTTATGCATGTTCTCTCTCTCTTTTCCTCTCTCAATGCGTGCGTTTTTTGTTTATGCATGCTCTCTCTCTCTTTTCCTCTCTCAATGTGTGTGTGCATTCTTTGTTTATGTATGTGTGTGTGCGTTTTTGTTTATGTTTGTACTCTCTCTCTCTCTCTCTCTCTCTCTCTCTCTCTCTCTCTCTCTCTCTCTCTCTCTCTCTCTCTCAAAAACACTATGTGTGTGTGTGTATGTGTGTGTGTGTGAGAGAGAAAGAGGGGAAGAGAACATGAGAATGAGGAGAGGGAAGGAGCATACCTGGCTCTCCTTCCTCTCTTCGCGTGTGTGTGTGTGTGTGTGTGTGTGTGGAGAAGAGAGAGAGAGAGAGAGAGAGAGAGAGAGAGAGAGAGAGAGAGAGAGAGGAAGAGCGTTACCTGCTCCTTGCTTGAGGGTGCCGAAAAACTCAGATCTGAGATCTGAGTTTTTGGGACGCTCGGTTATTTTTTTAGCCCAGCCGGTGTCGCTATAAGCGTCGCAAATTTACAAAGAAATTTGCGACGCTCATAGCGACGCCGGGATTTTTTTTTTTGAGCGTCGCTGTGTGAGCGTCGCTTATATGAATAGCCTCTTGTAGTGCAATCGATGTCGACCAACATCTATATATATTAACTATACATAATGGTAAACACATGTAGTATATTTCAATTGTAAATCCACTCTTTGCATCTTAACTTTTCACCTAAACAGTTGATGCCATACTGTATTTGTCCTCCTTTCTCCCATAGTAGGTATCAATATGAAGTTCTCAAGGCCTGCAAGGTTACAGTCCAAGTGCCATGATGCCAGGAAACGAACCGCAGCCAAGTTGAAAGCAACTCACCATCCATATGCTAGGTCATGGTTTGAAATTACTCCATTACATAAAGATTGGATCATGCAATGTGACATCCTCGCGCACAATCTAGAACTGTGTCCTTCCTACACGACGGCAAACCTCACGTACAACGACAAACGAGTCCGTGAGACAAATGACATAGACAATCCTGCTGCACTCACTTCAATATTGTTGTTGAGCGCTTTGGAACATGCAGAAGTCAAATACTCATGGACGATGTGTACTTCTTGTAAAACAACTAATTCCCATTAAAGATATATTGCCATTCATGCACCTGACTACATAGAGCGTATTCTCTCTGCACGACAAATACACACACAACTGCTTAGCATTATAGATGTATCGATCAGTGTGACAAAAACTACACATGCAATAGCACGAGGATCACTAGAGCAGAGATCATTGCTAGATAACCCACTAATATCTTGGTTAAGTGCTGCTAGTCTACACTCAACAAGTCATGAGCTATCCACCTCAACCATTTCAGATGTCCTGGCTTTCAATATCAAGAACAATCCCATATTTTAGAGATATAAGTGCATGGCGGAACGACCACACAAAAGAATAGGGTTGTGCATACTGTCTGAAGAGTATCTAGGATAAATGATCCGTCGTCATTCAGAGGTACAACCCTTCGACTTGATGGAGCAAGCCCAGAATGAAAACAGCTTCTCGATTTGAAAACATTGGCTGAGCCATCAAGATGACACTCATATACCACATACAACACGCATGAGTTTGGTTCCATACACCTCCGCAACGGAGATATGCTTCTCAATCGTGTTGCTTCCTTCATGTAAAATGGCTTTCCAAGCCGGATATCAGATTTCAAAGACATGCATCACAATAGAGTCAGCTCTTTTTCCGTTCTTCTTTCCTTATGGACATGGCCAGTACAATGGACAGATTCGATTCAGTGACTACATTCGAATGAGAATCCACACCCTATTCTCTTTGTATACATTGTACAAGCCATATCTCCTGCTAATGTACCAGCTGAACCAGGCAATTTTGATCGCGAATAGTACAACAACCACCATTATGCAGAGAGATATCGACAAGTACAAAAGAGCACACAAGAATGAAAACGACGAGGAAGCCATAAGGAACATATTTTGCTTCAACCTCCCAACGACAATTGCTGGAAGCCCATCCTGGCATAGACATTCATTAAAGGATTTGATCACCATGGTTGATGCATGGGGTTTTCCAAACATTTTCATTACTTTCACAGCTGATGAAGTGACTGCCACAAAATGAAATGAGATCCGTACAATCGAAAGGATAGCTCGGACATTCAACACTGATTTCTCCTGGAAAGATTGTCCAGTTGAATGTGCATTGCTCTTCCACAATCGATTGAAACAGTTCATGAATCGCTATATCTTGCAAGGAAGCCAGATCCTGGGCCGAATTCATCACCACATTATACGGTATGAGATCCAAAACAGAGGATCCCTTCATGCCCATGTCATCCTATGGGTGGATGAGAACGACATCGAGCAAACAACATCAGAGATTTCTACTTATATTCCTATTTCACTTGCTGATGAAATGCATGCAATCACACTTTGTGAACTCGTCCTTAAGAAACAAATGCATGTATGTCGTGATGCATGTCACGTCCACAGCCACAATGGCAAATGCAAGTACGGATTTCCATACGACATTCAGCCAAATGCCTGTCCATCTCTAGATTCTCATTCCTTGAAGTGGATGTACTATTGACCAACTCTCGATGATCGAAATGTGGTTCCGTACCATCCAACTGTTCTTCTACTTTGGGGCGCTCACATGAATATCCAACGTGTCACCAACTCATCTTTGTCGTATAATCTACTCAAGTACACAATGAAGAATGAGGATATTAGACCATTGAACATATCTGCCGAAGCAGCCACAAAATTGGGTTTGGAAGGACTTGACAAGATTAAACTGCAACTGATAGCTGCTGCTCTTTTGACTAAGCCAATTTCTGCCACAGAATCTGCTTTGAATTGCTTACAGATTCCAATCATAACAAAAAGTGACGTTGTATTCTACATAGATTCGTCGCCTCCAGAACTTAGACAACATATCATGTCCAAATCACAGAATGTTGTGATGCACCCTGTTGATTTGTATTGTGCTAGACCAACCACCCTTGAAACCTTGACATTCTTTGAGTACCACAGAAACCACATTGTCGAAAAACGTCGGCAAAGTGCACAAACCACACCTTTGCTGGACAACTATGGCAATGCCATTAAACATTAGAAAAGATTGGTCAGGTTCACAGAATACCATCCAAGACACCACACAAAAGCCTTCTTCTATAGCATCTTGCTACGTCATGTATGCTTCCGAAGAGAGACAGATCTTCTATCAACTGATAATACAATGGGCTCTTACTTCGTAGAGTGTCAGGCAAGGGATCTGATCCAAAGCAACGAGGACTTGGAGATGTACATTACTGAGTACACACAAAGAAACATGCTAGTCAATGAACAAATCGATCAGCTTGTCCATATGATACTTCAGAAAACTGCACTGCGTAGAGCAAATGAAACAATTACACCTTCAACAGATAATGACCCAGACATGCACCACCATCGAGTAAAGTCACTAGCCATATTGAAGGAGTTCGCTGCTGTCAATAACTCAGAACTCACAACGGAACAGTTAAATATATACAACAAATTATTGAATGCCAAGAACGGCTTGCATGTCGTCACGGGGACACCAGGGAGCGGAAAAACACATCTCATCAGATATTCGACATATGAGTATGTAAGACGAAACATGAGTGTCATACTTGCTGCATCGACCGGAGATGCAGCAACAAGACTTAGCAGCATTGCATCTACAGTCCATTATCAATTCAAGATACCAACAAGGAATCAACAATATCCCCTCTCTATTCACGAGACCGATGAACGATATTTGGATATAAAAGAAGCAGATATTATAATGATAGACGAGTTGTCTATGTTTACACGGACCACTTTCGATCTTAGCGTAAGACAGATTGTCAATGTAACAAGCGGTACATTGACAGATCCCTTCAACAAAAAATGTATTCTCTTGCTTGGTGACCTTGCACAGTTGCCCCCAATTTGTAATCATGCACGGGACCTTTGTGAAGCATGCCATATCACAAGCTCGGTGCATTGACTGCATGCAACTTTCTACAAGATGTCATGCTCTATACGACATGCAACGAACCCTGAGCTCCTCCAATTCTTGACCATTATTCGTGAAAGAAGACCAACCGCAGATGAGATCATTTGTACCTTGGGAGCATGCATTATAGACGAATCACATGTTCATGACTACATCAACAACTCCACTACAATAACTTGCACTCATAGATCAGACGTCCAACACTACAACAACCTTGCCTTGAATAAGTTGTACAATCAAACTGACATTACAAAAGTTGACCTGAGGACGAACGCGGGTAATATAAATGTACTTCAGCAATGGCTCCTAGACCCTAAATTCAACGAGCTGATCTCATTCGCAATTGGGGCTCGTTGCATGATCACTGAAAACAGCGACTTAACAATTGGTGCAACATGTACTGTTGACGACATAACGCATAACACCGAAGATCAAGTTACATGTATCGTTGTTCTGATTCATTGCACCGGTAAAAAGATGGCACTTCGTCGAACAAAGCATAAACGAACTGCAGTCAATGGCACATGGTTTCACAAATACACATTTCCCTTGACACTTGCATATGCCATGACTGGACACAAGGCACAGGGTGCAACAATTTCTACCAAAGTTCTTCTTATCTTCAGAGATGCATTTGCACCGGGACTTGCACACGTCATGTTATCGCGAATTACAGATTGTCGAAATCTCCGAATTCTCACTCTGCCGACTCCTGATATATTTCGCCCTGTTCCGCTTCATATTATACACGGAACTCATTAGGAAACTTTTGGTGGCTTCTTGATCATGTACTCTAACAGTTTGTAAAATTTTCTTATGACTTTGTTTTCCAGCATTTGTCCACCAGATAATATATAAATAAATAACTGATGTCTCAAGAGTTCTTCCATGTTGATCTTTTGAACCTGTCATTAACTTGCACTCCACTCTTTGTAGCATTATCTTGCACTCTACTTTTGTCTCGATTCTTATGAACACTTTTTCAGCGGTTCTGCACAATTCTACTGTTGATTTTCCCAGTATGAACTCTAACCATGTCACCATTGCAGGGATCATAGATAACGAAGAGAATAAAATGAGCAATTCAAAGGTATACTACTCTATAAAACATATCACATTATGTTCCTCCAATGCACACAAAATACTGATTGCTTTTGTATAACCTTGCAGAGACTTGTTGCCCTGTTCAAGCAGAACATTGCCTGAAAGAAAAACCCCCAAATCGAGCCACGTCAGTATCCAACGGAGAGGCAAATGCACTTGCTTAACCTGGCAGGTTGTCGCCCGGACACTTACATCAAGGGTTTTGCAAACTATGCTGAATTGCGATTGTTAATAGACAGATCTGTAAAGCAGCTTGAACAAAACAAGAGCATGGGTATCAAAAGAGCAACAGGTTAGCTCTACATACATGCAATTTTATATTTTCCCTCTTCTCATTGCTTCGCTGTCTACAATAAACAAGAAAAAAACATGCTTCATTAAAAGGATTTTTTTTTTTGGTCTCTCCCTTCTAATACTCTTTTTTACTAGGTCTAATGAAAGAGATCATTTGCAAACTATTTATAGAGATTGACGTGCCCGAGGATCTCATGACAGTCGAGGACGGTAATAGTTTGCTTCAATTGAAGACACCAATAAAGCCCTACGTTCTTGAGATGTTGCACTATGGCTACGATGTCGCGCTCGAGGACCTCTTAGATACAACGAACAATGACGCAAGTGAGATCTTTGCAAGCTTCAAGAGACAGTGCAATGACGAGCCACCATCAATTACAGAGCAAAAGCTGACGTGGCAACACAGCAAGGATGTTTACAAAGCACGCTTTGGAAGTGACTATCCGTACGCTTTCATCGACATCGACAACCCATCCACAGGTGACACCACCATGAAAAAAAAATCAAGAAATACCCCGCTTGATTATATAGACTAATATTCTTAAGTTCTAGCATGCAATCTTGCAATAATCATGTTTCTTTCTTTCCTGATTTTGCTGTGCAAAACAGGACAACAAGACTCAGGTTTTGCTTCTCGAGCACGACAATCAACCGAACAAAAAACAACGGACATTGAATACACCGTCTACTCCATCACATGCCACCAAAATGGACGAAAGTACATAGGTGTCACAAATAATTTTGAAAGACGAAAGGCAGAACACACTCGACAACCACCTTCAAAAATGCGATCTGACGTTGCTCGCTACCAGCCATTCGAAGAAAACTTCATTTTTGACATACTTTCTGTCTCCAAGAATGTACATGTAGCACGTATTCTAGAAAAAACATTCATCAGTACACATAGTAGTACAAGTTCATTTGGATATAATATACTTCGAGCTCATCCCTTTCACTGCAAGAAATACATGTTCTTGAAACAAAATAGAAATATCTAAATTATATTTGTCACTGTCGTGCACGTCTCAATGAAATCTGATTTTCTGTCTGCTGACAGAATATCCTCTTCCTCTCTTTTTCCTCAATTATTATCCACAAAAACCATTTGCAAACTTCCTATCAAGTAGTCTTTTTGATTCGTTATTAAAAAACTCATATCAATATATCTCTGCCGTTTCACATTTAAATCAATTTTGGCTCCTCCCATTTAAACCAAAAAAAATACCAAACACCGATTCCTCTCTCCTTCATCAATTACTGTTCCGATAACAAGTTCGCAAAATTCACAACAAATACATTGGTTTTTTCATCACAAAAAGAAAAGTAGCATTCCTCAAATGTCTATATGCTTTTCACACAGTGCTGCTTCTTCCTTCATATGTTAAATGCCAATTTCCATATGTGCTAATGTACTCTATAGATGTTATATAGCGAGGCCCACCAAGCAAGACTAGTTTTCTAGAACCGAAAGATGCTTCTAAGCGTGGGTGATACATGGAGTAGATAATATTATTGTGAGCCTATGACTGTCTCGGAAGGGCAGTTCGAGGCCAAATTTTGAGAGGTTTCGATGACAACCAAGGCGGCTGTACTAAGTGGCGGCAGAGGCGCCTCGTTTCCATCATGTCACAAGATACAATACACTCGCCTTATATACAACTGGGGCAACTCATCGAGTGCATAAACAATATTCGTCGTCATGTCGTCGAAGCTGCTGTACTGGCTGTGCACTCTGTCTCTGTATCTGGTAAGGCCGCGTACTGTTAATTATTTTCAATATACTAAATTTGATTATTTACTATTTAAAAACATGCGCATGGTGCAGATAGTTACTTGTGCGGCGCCATTGCCCTTTCCAGCCCAGGTGGCACAGCTGCGGCCTACGCTGTCTGCAAGTGACGTGGACACCCTTGAGAGTGCCATCCTGAGCCAGTCTTTGCTACAGGATGACACAGTGTCCGCCATGCTGTGCGGAGCAGGCGGCCTCGTCTGCGGGTCAGGCCCCAAGGTCGGGACCTTGGCCCACACCTTGAGTGACTGGGCCTGGTCCGACGAAGATTGGTACACCGGCAATGATCACAAAACCCTGCAAAACGCCCAGAGCGCCGACCCCCGTGCCCCTTACCACTTCTTCTTGTATACGGACATGCCAACCGTCGGCTCCTCTTGGCCCGCCTTCCTCTTCAACCACGAACTGGCCATCAACGCCGGCCGCTTCCTCCCACGCCGCCTCGCCCGTCCCCTCCTCTCCCTCCCCACGCCTCTCTTCCTCCGAGCCTTCCGCATCCCAGAAACTGCAGGCTGGGCCCCTGCCGTTTCCTTCACGGCCCACAGGTGCTCTTTCTTCACTGGCCATCTCACCATCGAAAACCGCACTTGTGCCACCTCCCTTGACGACGTGGCCGACTTCGTCGCCAGCCAGCTGGGTACAACCGATGACCTGGACACAGTTATGAGCGACGAGGCTGACGTGTCTAAGGGCGATTTTGTGATCGAAGGGTCAGCAAAGGAGCTTAGTGACCACCACGTGCTATGCCATCGCATGGGTGATGCCCCATTTCAAATCCTAGCTTGCCATGTTATCGAGGACACTAAGATGTTCTCACTCCAACTTCGCTCCACGTCGGATTCCAACGTGCTTATAACCAGCCTCGTGGCATGCCACATGGATACTTCTACCTTCATTCCTGATCACATTGCTTTCAAGTTGTTGGGTATCACTCCAGGAGGCCCTGGCATATGTCATTGGACCATTCCAGGCAGCTTTGGCTACTTCAAGAAGACCAAGACCAACGGGGCGTAATTCTCACGCTACCACATTTTGGTTGCTGTCTTATAGTATACTAGTACGGCCGGCCGCCGAAGTCTCCCTCTCTCCCCCTCTCCCCCTCACTCATATAAACCGGAACTCACCGGATGCAGCAAACTTTGACACGTGGCACTGGAAAACCAATCTCCTTAATATATAGTATAGATTTCTTTGTGTGCTCTCGTGATTTCTCCTATTTCCCATTTAAACAAAACAGCCTCGTCTACTGACAATGAGTTATATATAACAAGTTTTACTGTGCTCTTTCATCCTAATTGGAATTGTGAAGGTCTTGCACATACACAAGGAGATTTAGAGATTTTCTCATGTAGGAAAACATAATCTTTTTCAGTGTTTTTCATACAATGCATAACATCATGAGCTTCTGTTCGAGAGGCACCGCATACCTAGCTAGGTATGCAGTGCCTCCCTCACAGAAGCTCATGATGTTGAGGTAAGTCACAATGTGAGAATTATTATGAGAATTTGTCCAAAACTTCTTGCATGGCTATGGCTGACATTTGAACTTCATGAATTGAAGCATATTGAATGACTCCTTGGTTGCATGGCTATAGGCTCAAACATTTGAATTTCATGAAGTGAGGCGTATTGAAATTCTCCCTTGAATGTGATATAATTCCTCCTCTTACAAACATCCCATATGTAAAAGGTCTTGTATTGATGCCATAACTACAAATCCGTGCCCTTGCATCCTCACAAAATAATTTTGCTAGAGATTATAAATCAAACTAGCATTCATGATGATTACAAGTAGACACCCGAAGTTTTGTATGCCAAGTGTGAGAGCCCTTACCAGAGAATTTCTCAATCCCCATCTCATCCATACTGCTCAATGAAGGGATCTTATCTCATAGACACTCTCCAATGAGACAATTTCTACCTTCGCACGATAGCACTACAATCAAATCATCCCCGTAGGTAATACAAGTATATTATTATGTATTTCAAATTGTTATGCTTGGTTACAAAGATTTAAAGGATTTAGGTGAGATAGAAAGCGAGAGATGTTTTTTTCTTACTTACTCAAGGTTAGAAATAAGGGTTCTGTACTTCATAATAGAAGTGTCCCCTCAAAGTAGGTATGCCACTGTTTTTGCACCTAGAAACGGGCTGGAAACCCACTCCTAGTCAGAAATGGCCTCAGCTATGTGCTCCTTAATGTGTGAATCCCCTTGGTGGTCTTTTGGAATAGTATGTTACTGGGAGAAATGTAGAAGTGGGAACTTGCTTCCCCCCTGCTTCTAGAGATTCCTTGCAGAGGGTCTACCTTTACGAGTGACCTGCCATAGTTATCATCAGTTACCCGATACTGTGTAGCTGTGCAACCAGTCAAACTCCAATGCAAACATCTTAAATAGGATCCACTAATCCCATTTTGGGGATTCTAACTCTTGTACCTCTTGAACTCTTACTCTTGGAACCTCTAGACGCTAGGCATCTTATAGAGATTAGGAGCATCACCCAGACTCAATCTGTGTACTTCAAATTGCTATCTAAATCTGAATACACACCTTGTCTGGCATTTGAATCTTCTATTTCTAGTTCCTTGTCTATGGAGATTAACCTATATCTTATTAGGAATAATAATGGAGGGATTGGAGAGGTGTTAAAGGCCTAGACTCATTAATGAAAACCTAATCTCTACTACTCACAAGCTATCCAATTAAGAAAGTTCCTTAAATAAAATTATCCTTTAATATAGAAGAAAACTAAGAAGAAATCAATCGCCTACAAGCGAGGGTCAACCCTGGGAGCATGGGGATGGATTTGGGTTCATGTGTAACTAGACAAGGCCACATAGGATACATATGTCTCCAAATTATTATCACATGACTAAGTGCTACATAGGCTTACCAAGGTACAAAGGTACAAAAGAGAGCTCCAAGATAAGGTTCACAAAGATGCTAGGTCATTTAAAAACAAATTGCCATATCCAAAAAATTCCTCCAATTTAAGGTTTGAGGATTAAGAACAATACTCCATTTGTTGTGTAAGGCCAAGGATAGCCGAGCCGGGTAGGGGTATATTGGGAAATGAGCACGGGGAATGAACCACCCTATAAAGGGATCGGGGCAAGTTGGGTGGAGTGTGTAGTTGCCAAAGCTCACTTGGTCGTATAGTGGTATTTAAAGCTATTGTTTTATTATTGGGAGAAGGGCTATGGTTGCATGCATGCAAAAGGGGGAAGAGCGCTGTGGAGAAGGAAGTGAAGGTCAAGCATAGTCTACCCATGGGAAGGCTCCTAACACACACACATCCATGCAAAACGACCTACACAAAACTCTTCTCTCCTCATAACGCAACGGTGTTTTGGGAAGAGAGCCACCGAGGATGTCTGTACAAGCATGGTTAGAGCTGAAGGAGATGTGTGACGATGGTTTGCCCCCAGGGATGAAGAGACTCTCTCTATGGTACGAGTTACCATATTGGCCCAAACTCAGGATCAATCACTTGCTCGATCTAATGCACATATTCAAGAATGTGGGTAATCTGCTGTGGGACCATCTGATCGGCAAGAAAGATACTTTGGGAGCCAGAGTTGACCTTAGAAATGTGGATGGTATGGAGCAATATAGCACCTGATGGATCGATAAAAGTCCTAAAGCGCCATGGATTTTGACAGGAGCCTAAGAACGCAAAGTAAAAGAGACCATTTGATCTGTGCGGACCCCCACTGGCATAATGCACTCGCTCCGAACATGTTTCACTAAAGAAGGGAAGCTTACTGATTTTAAGTCACATGACTGGCATAAAATGTGTCAGGTATGTTTGAAGTGGAATATATCATAGTGGGAATTGTGTAACAAATTTGTGTCTGGACTTTAATATCGTTGCTAGACGTGTTTTGCAATTCATTTTACCGGTGGCCATTGAGGGATGTTTGTCTCCTGACATCCGTACCGCAATCTACAAACTTGCAAAGTTGGTGCAATGTAGCTCACAAAAGGAGATCCATGTAGACTCTATACCATTCGCCAAACTAAACGCTACAGAGGTTGTGTGCATGTTTGAGAAACACTTTCCTACTACCATGCTAACCATTCAAGTGTTCCTTCTTGTTCACATAGTTGCTGAGGTGGAAATGGCTGGCACAGTACATTCTAGATGGATGTTCTTTTTAGAACGTTTAATGAAAATGATCAAGGGATATGTGCGTCAGAAGGCACGTCCAGAGGGTAGCATGGCAGAGGTATCAGAGTCCCTAGTTTACATTGGAGAGTGGCTAGACGGATTTGATAAAGCCCGAGACACGCTACGGAGAACCATAGATGATGAGCGCATATCTGGGATTGTCATCTCGGTGTTGAGAAGAAGATGACGGAGGATCTAGAGGCTAAAATCAATCCATTTTGCATGCTTCACAATCCAGTGATGCAAAAGTGGATTTCACAATGCAAGGATGCAAAGCAAGAGCGACAAAGGGCATTGATTGAGTGGAGACGGGGAAGACGACCACCGATGCATTATCCGACGGGTGTGGAGAGCCTACCAACATTCATGAGCTTAAAATGGTTGCACAACCATTTGAAAAGTGCACAACAGTGCGGTGAAGAAGTGGCTGAGGAGGAGTGGGAGTACTCTCGAGGTTGCGTGACCAAGGTAAGTTTGCAATGTACCACTTGCAACTTTCTAGATGTTTGAACAACCACTCACAGTCTTTGTTGGTTGTAGTATAAGTCATACAGAGTAGCATGGTGTAAAGGTTGACATTTTAGGGTGGAACAGATCGACAAAAAAGCGTTTTACACAAGATTGTGGAATCATGGCAAAACTTGAACAATCTAGTGGACGACGGTCCTCTGATGGAGATCCTGTGGTGGTGGAACTCACTTACTTTGGCATGCTACACGATATTCTGAGCATTGATTATAGAGGATTTTTGTTGACTTGTTTGATGTGCAATGGTTCAAGATAAACATGCAAGGTCGCAACGCTACTGCGCATAGACGAGAGTCTGGTTTCCTTGAGGTGGATTCAACTAAAAAATGGACCGACCTAAGAGACATTTCGTACTACCCGAGCATTGTGAACAAGTAAGTCTGTAAATATTTAACATCCAATTTTAGAAGTTATGTGATTGGAAGAACTCATGTAAGTTATGTGGCTCTGGCAAGTGGTATTTCATCCTACAAAGTCTGCATTGAACTGGTGGTACATCATAGAGGTAGTCCCTCACAGTGCACAAACATATGAGGGTTACCATGTGCCAATCATAGCGGCATCAGTGGAGGAGATCGGAGAGGATGCTCAGTCAGAAGCCACTGAGGTGGTGCCAGATGAGCATCAAGCTGCTACTCTCTATGGGATACATGCAGAGGATCTACAAAATAAAACGGAGGACGTCTGTCTAAACGGAGAGCTCTATATAGACATAGGGAGTTATGCTAAGCTATGCAAGGATGAGAGAGAGACCTCTTAAAGCCATAAACATTGTAATTTGAACACATTTTCTCTGTTTTATAATATATATTGTATTCACGTGGCTTTTTTCATTCTTGTCCATTCTTGTCTATATGCTTCCGTTGTTGAACAGCTTGTCGTTGATGTTGTTGTATACAATAACGCATGATAATATTTCTTACGAGTCCTCTCTCTCTCTCTCTCTCTCTCTCTCTCTCTCTCTACATGAATCCCTCCCCCTATTATTTTGTGCTTATAGAGCACCACCCAAATCAAAAGATTTAGCTTGTAGCTCTTTGACATGCACCTCAGCTTGTGCCATCCAGTCTACTTTTGCCAAGTTTGCTAGATGCTCTTGTAGTTCTTTAGTTTGCTACTCCTTTTGTGCATTTGTTGAGAGAGAGAGAGAGAGAGAGAGAGAGAGAGAGAGAGAGAGAGAGAGAAGAGAGAGATATTCTTATAGTTAAATGGCAAGAACAAAGGCGACTACGAGGAAGGATGAATTGGCTACAATGACACATCAGACTATTTAAGGAAATCAGGCAGGCTAAAAACTGTATCGAGCTTCTAGTACCAAAGTATCCATTCCAAATACTAGTCAAGTCAATATGCGAGGAAGCATATTTTGGTACCATGAGGTGGAAACCTATTGCACTACTAGCACCACAAGAGGAAACATAGGATTTTTTGCTGGAATATTTCAATGACATAACAATTGTTGCAGCACATGCACACAGGGTAACGATTATGGACAAAGATAGTGAAGCTCCGAAAAGGGTAAGGTGGAGATATGATAAGCTGCTCGAGCCCAACGAATTTATAAATAATGCTTATTCCTCCATCAAAGCCAGAGGCGGTGAAGATTGTATAAGTTACCCACAATCTTGGAGAAGACGAAGGAAGCGCAAGGCACACAATAGATATTATTTTACCTAGTGTGCAATGGAAAGATAGATATCCCTAGAGTGACAGGCGTATATACAATGCACGGGGAAAAAACCTCCTAAAGAGGGAAAAAATGCCCCGGTGGTCCTAATGTGTTCACACACATCACTACCATATGTATACGGTAACATCAAGGTGGCAAGTAGAAGGGAATTGGTATGCACTAATTATTGGATTATTTTAAATATTCAAAACTTTATAAGAGAAAACTTTGATATTTTCATTCTTTTCAAAACCTCAAATAGGATCAAACTTTCCACATAGACCAACTAAATGTATCAAAGTACGTGATACATACACAAATGGGGCGCCTAAAACCTTGGTTCCAATGTTATTATGTAGAACTCAAGATTTTCAAGAGTTTTTACACAATAAAAAATTCAAGATAGAGTTCTAGCAATGCCATTTAACTGAGTTGGAGAGCCAAAAAAATACGTAGTTTCTTGGTTTCAACATATAAAGTCATTTGTAGTTGTCAAACTGTACTAGAATAGCCCCAATTCCATGAGGGGACCTTTGGAGGACCAAAATTATGCTCTTATTTAGTACGTGCTCAAGTATGAAATTATGTCTATAACTTGCGTGTGACTTGGAAACTATTCTTTGAAGAGCATTCCATTGTTTTGTAACATTAAAACACTTGGCTTTTATAAACATCTCTACAAAAAGATATAAGCATTTTATGATGTTTTGGCAAAACAGCTTGAAATTTTACTAAAATTTAAAACTTAGAACTTACCATGATTCTCTCCATAGACATTGTACTTTGACATGGAGAAAAATACAATGTTTTCTTTCCCTTGTAATGCAAACTCTTGAAATTTCAGCCAATCGTGCACAATTTCCTCATTAGTTGATGCTTCAAACACTCCAATATACTTAAGAACCAAAATTTGGTAGTTTTAAACCTAGGGGTCATGGATCGCGGTCCATGTTTGGAGCTCATTTATTACAAAACTTGTAGGGAAGAATCTAGAAATATTCCTAAAGCATTTGGTGCCAACTTTTGAGATTCTGCAACATTTTTCTTTGCCTAGGTCAAAATGACCATTTATTGACTAATTTCCTGAGAATTTGGGGTTTTTAGGACTAATGGTGTCCATTTTGTCCCAAATGTGACGGTTGACTTTCCCAACCCCTGATCTACTTGTGGAAAACTCCTGGTTCCATTCTGAGATATTGAGTGACATGGATTGTGATCCATGTTGGAATAGCTTTTTTGACTATTTTTGCAAAAGTCCACCATCAAGCTTGATTATGGTGACATGACCTGAAAGCCCTTGGCTTAAGAAGTATCTTGGCCAAATCTTTTTTGAATTTGATGTGCTTTTACACCCTCTGCTAGCCTTAGACAAATTGCAAAAATCTTGCATTAGATTTGATTGATGTGGATTGTTTGGTGCTTTTGTGCTTTGTTGCTTACATACATTTGTCAAGGGAGGTAAATAGATCATATCTGACAAATCAGGTGTAGATCTATAGCCCCAAGTGCTTGTAGTAAACAAAAATTCAGGCAAGCTCTATATCGCAAAAACTAAATCTCTTTCTCTCTCTAACTCTAGCAAATGAAAATGAGGTATGCTTGCCCTTGATTGCCTATATGTATCCAACTTTCCAGGAATCCTAAGTGCACTCTTACATTCTTTGCCTTGATTTATCATGGAAATTACCTGTGGCTCAAAGGACTTGTCATTTGGACATCGAGTTATGGTTTTCCTTTGATTTTGCAAATTTGACCTATCGTAATTTGGCCAATTACTTTGATTTGTACCGAATCTTTTGAAACTTGACATGCTTGAAGCTCTTGCTTTGCTGACCTGATGTTTTCTTTAAAACTCAGGGGTTCACTAAAAAATATGTAGAATAGTACTTGAGTTCAATAAAAGGGGTTAATTTCTCTTATAAACTTGTAGAAAATATATACACAGAAGGGTGTTTAACATTGAAAAAGGAAAAAATTTAGTACATAAGGGGTATTTTTATTCAAAAAAGTGGTACATAAGTGGTCTTTATATACCTAAAAAAATGTAGGATAAGGGGTTTTATAAATACCTCTTGGACGCACGTGCTATACAAGATCTCTATATAGTGAACCACTCCCCCCCCCCCCCCCCCCCCCCCCCCCCCCCGAGCTTTCAAAACTTGAGTTTGGCTCTCTTGGATACTTTTATTGATTTTATATCCTTATTAGCCACAAATTGAACAAAATTACAAAAGAATATTATTATTAGACAAAAAATTAGCCTTTTTTTTTGCAAATGCATCTATACTTATACTCTCACTCTATGCATCATGACCATCAAAATTTGATCATTATGTTTTCGTTATTATGTCTAATAAGAGGAAAAATTTGACGAAAAGAAAATAAAAATATAAATTTAAGAAAAACACACACTTTATACACTATATATATAAATTTTCATCATCTTGCAGCTCGTCATCTTGTAATAGACTGCTACACTCCCCTTGCCATTCTCAGTCGTCTCGGATGAGCGTTTGTGCAATGTGCATGGGCGAGAACACCATACTATTTGTGCAAGGCTATCTAAGTGGCCCTATTATGCCAATGAAAGAGATGGATAGGGTAACACAATTTTGTGCAAGATGTGGGTAAAGAATGAATTGCTCAGTGGTTTTTGCTGGCAAGGCTCCATCTATCCTACATGGTTTGAACAAAGTAATTGAAGATGACATGCTGTTTCAATGATTGTTGGTTGTTGATGTACCATTATCATGATTCTCATGATTTGTGATTTCTTTGAGATGCACTCGGACCACTTGATAGTCATATTTGGTGGAGACTATTGAGTTGGTTATTAGATCGGTTGTTTCGGTCTCCATTGCCAAGTTGTCTTGGTTGGCTCGGATTGGTTGGGTTGTGTTTGGGTTGTGTTTTCCTTGGAACCATTGATATTTTGGTTAGCTTGATTGAGGCTTTTATTGTCATTAGGAGAAATTTGGACTCACTTTTGGGCCTTTTAGTCCTAGAGAGACAATGGTGCTTGACCAATGAAAAAGATGCTTACATTACATAGAAAATTGGCATTCTAGAGCCAAACTCATTAAGAAAAAAATGGAAAAATTGAAAATTTTGCAATTCAAATTATATAATGTCATACTTCCAAAGCATAAATTCCATAAGTCATACTAACTTTGTACCAAAGAATTTCAGGACTTGCATTGAAGAATCCAATATCTATGTTTTTGCCCAGATCTTAGTTTGAGTAACTCTACTTCCCTCTCAAAACTTTGTCTTCTCCTTCTCATATTTGCGCTAACTTTACTGTGTGTTCTAGTGCACACCATGACTACCTCTCAAAGGCCTAGCACTACCATTGATTCTGTTAGCATTTTTAACAATAATACTACAGATGATCAAGCATGGATACCATCTAGAATAACTATCAAAATTTTGGTATTTTTGTAGACAAGGAGGAGGACAAGGAGGCGATGCAATGATTTTTTGAAGTCTTCAAGGGACAAGTTAAAGAATTTAAAATGTGTACATAAAGAAACTAAGTAAAAGAGGTTATGATACAACATGCTTTCCAAGATGCAGACTTAAGGTTGCAAGCATCTCCTCCAAGTTTTCCATGGCATCGCCCCAATTGTAAGTTATTCTTAGTATATATCTCGTTCAATGCATGATTTTTTGGTAGTTTTAGGGTTGATATCATGTTTGGTATGTTGTAGATAATTATTCATTGAAAAATAGCAGATTGGCAACCAATTGAGAGCATAGTTGGGATTTTTTTGCTTTCCATGCATTTATGGGTGAGCAAATGTACGGAGGAAGACCACACAAGGAGCTTGTACATAATGGAATATTCTTTTATGATATGTCATACTTGGAACCCACAATGTTGTTTGGTTGGGGATGTGTAACTCCTTTGCCATTCCCATCCTTTGATAGCAAGGAATGGTCTTTCTAAGCATCTCAAACTAGTGAAAGCTTAAGGAACAAGTTGTTTTAGAATATACAAAAGTCCCTTAAGTATTCAATTGATCCAGAGATTGTTAGGATCACTCTCTTTATGCTTGGTGAAGTGTTTGTAGATTTTTTCTTCGATGAGAAAATAGAAACTACCAAAGAAATATTCATTTGAAAATCTAAGAGCTATTTGGACTTTTTAGATGATAATTGGGATATGAAACAGTCAGGAGGCACAATTTGTACTTTGTAAAAGAAGTCCATAATTTCCTCTCAAAATTTCTTAGTGTCATTTTACTATTTTAGATATCATCTTCCTAGTGAAAAAATTATCCCACTCAACCAAGATATAGAGTCTAACTTTGAGAACAAACCTTTAGCAATGGAGATCTACTTTCAAGAGAGCCTACTTACTTTGATGGAGACAATGTCAAGAACATCACTTGTGAAACTCAAGGTAGATCTTACATATACACAGGCCTCCCACTTCTACCAAAAGTGTATGCATTTAGTCTCAACAATAAAAAGCTACTTACTAGATATATATATAGACATTACAAATAACCACTACAAGAAATCTCATAAAGATGTTCCTTTTTTATTTACTTGCCCATGAAACCCCCTTCTTTGCTTGGATTTTTCATGGTAGCCAATCTTCTATTCAATGTCGAAGAACAACCAACTCCAATGTTCACTACACAAAAAAATACCAAAACCATCTAGAATGTGGGAAAAAAGATCCTAAATTGAACATTGTTTCTATTTTAACAAGAAAAAACTCACAATTCATTATAAATAGTGACCAAAAAGTATAAAAAATCCCAATTACTCTGATGCACTACATCATAGCTCCAAAAAGGAAACTTTATTGTTCTGAAGCATAGTTGAGATAAGTGGATCCACTATGTACATTTTGTCCTATATGTTTGTGGGCAAAAGCGTAAATAATCCCAATTACTCTGATGCACTACATCATAGCTCCAAAAAGGAAACTTTATTGTTCTGAAGCATAGTTGAGATAAGTGGATCCCCTATGTACATTTTGTCCTATATGTTTGTGGGCAAAAGCGAGATCGCTTGCCTAATATGAAAAAATGCTAGTGATTATAATGCTTAGTGGAAATGGGTTAGTAGTAAGCAAATCAAGGTGGGGTCTTGGAAAATTTTCCAGGGTCTCTATTTGCTTGGTTTTGACCCCCATGGCTGTAAAAGCATGGATCAAAACCAAGAAAATCAAGGCCTTCCACGGTCCCTATTCGCTTGGTTCTGACCCCATTTCTGCAAAGACATGGGTCAACACCAAGTGAATTGGGGCCCTGGGAAATTTTCATAGGCCCTTATTTCCTTGTCTATGACTCCCAGACATGGGTCAAAACGAAGAGAATCGGAGCCCTGGAAAAAACATTTGGCCCCCTGTTCACTTGGTTTTGATCCCCCAATTCCGCAAAGACATGGGTCAAAACCAAGAAAATCAAGGCCTTGGAAAATTTGGAGGACCCCTACTAGCTTGGTTCTTACCCTCATTGCCACAAACACATCGATCAAAACCAAGCAAATCAACGCCTTGAAAAATTTCCCAGGGTCCTTATTCGCTTGGTTATTACCCCCATTGCCACAAAGACATGGGTCTAAACCAAGAAAATTGGGGCCTTGAAAATTTCTCCAAGGTCCCTATTCATTTGGTTTTGACCTCAATGGCGTGACCTATAATGACCTCAAAATATACCAGATAGCAAGATTGATGACAGTATCTATTGCATGGAGATTAGAAAAATCACGCATGCATATGAAATCTTGTCGATCAAGATTGAAAACACAATCTACCTTTGATCTACCCAATAGGTGAATCACATAAAGATGTGCTAAATTTTTTAGTAGTTGCAGTTCTTTGTTATTATTGTTGGTTTCCTCCAAAAGAGGCTAGTATTTTTGCATAGGCCCTTGCTCTACATTGGTTGTCTCTCGCTCTTCCTTGGCTGGCTCTAGCTCTTCCTTGTCTATCTTTGGCTCTACCTTAGAGTGGCTCAAGCCTTTGGGGGAGTTGTACTTGGCCTGCAGACTCCATCAGGCTTGGGAAGTGCCTACCCATTTGTTTGGGCTAAGAAGTAACTATGCCTCTTGACACGAGATCGGGTGTCCCTATTGGGAGCAACCATTGAAGGCTCTATCTATCACACACAAGGATGGAAACCGTAGAGAATAAGAACATACATGGCTCGACTATCTTTGAGGCACTGGCTGAAGCAATCCATTGTAGGGGAGTTAATGCTTCTGAAGGGTATCCCAAAGCATAATTACATAGTGCAATGGGCATGGGTAGCCAAGATGTAGCCATTGCTGAAGAACTCAATGAGGTAGTCTTCTGAAATCTCCTATCGGTAGAGAAGAGCAGTGCTAGCCCATCACATGTCCACTCTCCAATGCTTGCATTATATCTCCCTCACTACTCGTTGAAATGGAAGCCACATGATGGTCGGTTGCATGTGCCCTTCATATCGGCATCTTCTTGCTTAAGCATGCAAGGAATTACATGTTGCTCTTCTAGGCCTAGCCTTTTCACAATCCATCTCTACAAAATATCATAAAAACCACACCACACTATGAGAAAATGTCCCTATAACAAAATGGGGCTCCAAGCAACAAACACAACAACTGCACGCATGATGGTCAGTACCAAGCTACAAGCACAATTCTTTGGTCCTTCTGCGGTTGGTACTAACCTCACAAATCAACACCACAAAAAAGTACAAAATCATACCTCTACAATGTGTGTAGGTTTTCATCAATGAAGCGAGGTAGAAAAGGACATAGAAAGAGGTGTGGAAGCACTAGAGAGGTAGAAGAGGATACAAAAAGAGGGTTGGGGACACAAGTGTTTTGCAGGCGAGAGTAGTTGCATTTGAAGGTTTGGGGTAGAAAAGAGACTTGATTTTGGAGCATGCACCTCTTAATGAGCCAGGTTTATAATTTCATGGTGGCCGATTTGTTGTACTGCATGAGAATGTGAGTCTATTTATTGTGTTTTACATTGTTTATCCTTGTGAGAACAACCCACATGCCTATTTTAAGTTACCATTTATTGTGGCCACTTGGACTCAGAAAAGAGATAGAAAACCAATTGTCTGTGCAGTTGCCATCTCCGTATCCAAATAGGAAAAGCCAATTGCTCCTGCTTTCATCATCTTCTCATCTTTCTCTCAACTGCGATATTTCTCTCAGCAACCTCCAAATCTTTGAGTATGTTACCTGCCACATTGCCATCCACCTTGGTGCCATTTGATATTTCCTTGGGAGGTTCTCCCTCTCTCTCTCTCTCTCTCTCTCTCTCTCTCTCTCTCTCTCTCTCTCTCTCTCTCTCTCTCTCTCTCTCTGGCTTGCTCTCTTTTGCTTGTGTGTTTCATCTCTATGTGCACTAAAGCCTCTGCGTCATTGGGTTAGGGCACAAGGAAAACAACACTTCGAGGGAAAGTAGCCATTAGTGTTAGAAGGATCGAGGCTTGAGTAGTAGGGTATTGTTGTGTTCATGACATGCATAGTAACCGGTAAGATGTTATTGTTGTCACTATGCCAAAATTGGCATAGTTACAAATGGTATTGCATGGCTACATATAAGACAAATATGGATATTCTCTAGGAGTACTTGTGAGGTTCAAGTTATAGTTGGGAAGTTCAATCAATAACTCCTTCTTGCTTGAACGTGCAAGGGTATGGTTATTCATTTAATGCTATGTTTGGGCACAGTGGGCTTAATTATCTATTACTAATAATTAAGCCTTGAGTGACCATAGCTTAAGTAAAGTAAAATTTGTAACAAATGTTTGGTGGCCATGGCTCACAATAAGGCAAATAACGATCTTGAGGGATTGCTGATGCTCCTTATTTGCTTGATTCTTACCCTCTATGCTACAAAGACATGGGTAAAATGTGACTTGTAATGATATTAACACATGGGTCAAAACCAAGCAAACAAGGGCCTTGGGGAATTCTCCAAGCCCCCCTATTTTCCTAGTTGTTGTGACCCCCATCATGAGACCCATAATGAACTCAATGCATGTGCTAGAATAAAGAGAATATGGATTGGGGATGCTCATGTCAAAGGTGCAATGACAAAGGGTGAATCAAGTGATAAACTTGTATGCAACTATGATCAAACCACCTTTCCATATTGAGAAACCAATAGATATTGGATCTACCAAAATGGGCCTCCTCCTCATCAAGCTCATAGCATGTACCACCCATCGAACATGGGAACTCTCCGTAGGCAATGTCATACTCAAAGGGTGTGCACACAATAGAGGAGATGGAGTTCTAGCTAGAGAGAGGAGGATCATTGAAAGAAAATTCCAAGGAGACAGACATTAATGTGGAGAGAGAAAAATGCTAGAGACAAGAGGTCACCACACACCAAAACACTAGCAAGTGAAAAATGCTAGAGAAAGAGTGTGCCCAAACATTGGTGGACCTCTACACTGATAACACATGCTAAGAGTACAAGGGGGGGGGGGGGGGGGGGGGGGGGGCTACATATATAGGTAATTGTTCTGTGTGCAAAAAAAAAACTCTGTGATCCCATAAATGGACTACTAAATGCTAATAAACATGTAAAATCACTAAAATTGAGTTTACATATTAAAAGTGACTCACTAAAAGGGACTTGACACAGATATTTACTAGTAGAATTGAATAATTCTAGATATTGACCCCGAGAAACCCTAGGAACGAGGGTCTCGCCTCATGCTAGCCTATTGGGTTAGAAACACAGTGAAGTGCACTTCCATGAACATGTAGCTCTACCTCAAGTATGGCTGGGCACATCCACAAAACAACCCTCACTCTTTAATCTACTCTTGGAAGATAATGGAGCTACCATCGTACAAGAAATTGAACTCTAACACCCCCTCTCATCTCTTGGGTAAGAAATGAGTCCAAGGGAGCTGGCATGAGAGGATAATGCTGCTTCCGGAAGAGGTTTGGTGAAGATGTCAACAGGGTTATCCAAAGTTGGGATATACTCTAGTCGGATAAAGATATCCTATGTCTTCTCACAAAAAAATTCATACTATATCTCTATATGCTTGGTCCAGGCATGGAACATTGGGTTCCTCGCAATTGCTACATAGCTCTAGCTGATTAAGTGAATAACGGAGGTCTACTCAAGAAAGCCTATCTCTGAAAGTAACCTTCAAATCCACATTGATTCACATGTAGCATTGCATACAAATTGGTAATCTTCCTTTGTGGAAGATAAGGAAATTCTAGGTTGTTTCTTACTGCTCCATATTGGAACTGCTCTTGATCCAAAAGAAAAGGTGTAATCTATAGTCAGCCATCATCCATCTAGATCTCCACCCCAATCCAAATCAATCCATCCTCATAGATTGATTTGGGAGTGTGTACCTTTAGCTACATAGTGAATTCCTAATGACTTGGTTGTCTTTAAATACCGCGAAGTCTAAAGTGCCTGATCTAAATGTGACTTGGCGGGTTTCTCCATGAAAGAATGGAGAAGGCCCACTAGGAAATTGAAATCAAAATGGGGGACTGAGTACCCAAATGAGAAAACCAACTAATTTTTGACATTGTGTAGCATCTACTATAGTGGGGAGATCAAACTATGATAGCTTTTGATTGGGATTCATGGGAGTTGAGATAGGTTTACGCTCGGTCATACCAAATTCTTCCAACAATTCTTGGATGAAGTGCTAATAGGAGAGAGAAAGATGCCCCCTTTGTTTTTCATATCTATTAAGCAAGCCAAGATCTATCATCTTGTCCTTAGCCAAGGTATCCATAGTATTGTGTATGTGCTTAACTTAGCTACATGTAATCACAATTGTCCACATAAGGATAAAAAGTGTCACCAATACTCCCTCGTGCTAAATTTATAGGTCTGGGTCAACAAATGATCGTCAAAATAAGTGTCATAGGAAGAAATAATCTATCTTCTGGTACCATGCTTGAGGGGATTTCTTTATGCCATACCATTGCAATTGCCTCTACCCATAAGGACTTTGGAAAATCTTGATGCTCAAGCATGGCCCGTTTCATTTCTACCACTGTCCTATTCTTTCGCTCCACAAAACCATCCTCTAAAGGTGATCCAGTATTTTCAAGCTCTTGCTTGATGCCATGGTTCACACAAAACTGAATAAAAGCATTGTAGATAAACTCCTTGCCTTTTTTTGATTGAATAATCTTCAACACTTGATTGATTTCCTTATCTACAAAAGAACACCAATTCTTGAAGAGGCCAAATGCCTCGTGCTTGTGCTGTAGAAAATATACCCAATTGAAGAAACTAAAATCATCCACCAACAACATGAAATAAAGAGCCTTGTCAAGGGAAGGGGTTTTCATAGGTCCACAAAGGTCAATGTGAACGAACTCCAAAAAGGAAATGGCTCAGTGTGTAGCAAGCCTCTGAATAGATTCTCAATGTTGCTTCCCATAAATGCAAGTAATGCATTTCCCATGCTTACTCTCAACATTTGGTAATCTTATAAGCATCTACTCACAAAAGCCAAGACAAATAGAATCATTGTTCAAATGGCCAATTTTTGATGCCAAAGATCACCTGTGGGTATCCAAGTCACTTAAGAAAGAGAACGGAGATGTTGGGTTTCCATGCCCTAGTCTAATGTCAATCTTGTGGTAAGATACTCTTATAATCATGCAGATACACTACTTGTCTTTTAGAAGTTTGCATGGTAAGGTTTCATATTAATATGTATGTAAAGGATTTTACAAATTAAGAGATATACAAGCACCATTCCTTTTTGCATTGAGTCAATCTCTACTCTCTCTCTCTCTCTCTCTCTCACACACACACACACACACACACACACACACACACACACACACACACACACACACACACACACACACACACACACACACACACACACACACACACACACACACACACACACACACACACACACACACACACACAAAAAGATGTCACGGGACAAAAAAAAGCTTAGCTAATGAGCTTTGCAGCTACATCTTTATTATGGCGCCCATCACATGATCACACAAACAACTATCACAGTAGAAGCAAGTATTTGGCCTCTCTGCCAAAGGCACGATACGAGTCGCCAAGGCTACCCCATACTCCCGAGTGTGGTGAGTACAGTTAAAATATCCTCGTAGCTGATGACCATAACTACGATATAGGAAAATCTTTTGAGGAGGTAGAAACTGGGCTAGCAGATATAGCCGATCTGAAAAACCAGGCTTTATGGAATGCTTGATATAATAATACTTAGGCCCTAGACCCACTACTTCAGTAAGTATCGCCAATCGGATATTATTTTTGAAATGTTCACAACCCCAAAGTGTCACTCTGGTCACTCGGTCTTGATATGTCCACCACTTTGTTTGAGAAATGGAGGTTCCTAACTGCGGGAATAGATGCTGTTCATAACGGAGTAATGTTGCTCACGTATAGATTCATTTGACATAAAGAGATGTGCAGTTGCTATGAAAAAAACCTGGTCATGATAGGAGGCCATAATACACCAAGGATGCAAAATAGATGAAGAATGCCAAACTCTGGAAATGATACTCTATACTTGGGGCTTTATATTTGACCAACCATCTCTAATAAATTATTTTTTTTTGGTGCCTAATATGGTGTTGTCTCTCACACTTTAAAAGGTGGGTTTTTTCACATTATTGTGCGGGTGGAAGCCTTGCATAGGGCATGGATAGCATGTATAAATACCTACTGTACACCCGAGACCTGATACAACTTACTAGCCATGGGTCTAGAGACCTTGGTATGAATATAAAATCATTGCTATTTAAATTTTTCCTTGGGGTGATGTAGTCTGACTGACCGAGCTTTACATTTAAATAGTTGAAAACCATTTACTTTGGAAATGTTACTCGAGATTTGTTTGTTTAACCAACCATTTAGAATTAAAACAGGTTATTAACTCCTAAGACTTATTATGATTTGGAAGTTTTCCCAAAAATATATCATATACTCACAATATAGAAAGGTGTTTTACACTAAGGAAATGCTAAAACCTAAGGTCATGCTAGGATAGCAGATAAAAATACCTGGGGTGTAAATACCCGACACCTAATATAATCGCTTCTAGTGAATAAAACCGGGGTTTTTATCTACTGGGGTGTAAATACCCGACACTGAATATAATCGCTTCTAGTGAATAAAACCGGGCTTTTACTATGGGAATATATGCTATCTTATACCATAGGTGGAGGTGTGTGTCCGACTTGGCTTCACATTATTTGGTCTCAGTACAAATCCTTAATTTTCTGTAAGCGTGGCTTGTAGTCCTTCTCGCTTGCATCTACTGCACGCCACCGCTTAGGTTTTTGTGGAAAGGCCTGCGATGACAGTCTTCCCCCCCCATGTTTTCTTGAGCAGTAGGTGCTGATATTGTGGAATCTTACCTGCTAAACCTCTGGATTCTGCCTCCGGATCTTAGGCTATGGGGGATAGTGGTGTACGTGCCTTGACTGACGTCCTCGATTGGGGGCATAACATGTCCAACTCAACTGTCTCGTCTGCTGCAGAGGAGCATCAACTATATAAACTTGACTTCTAAGGTGAGTTATCATACTCACATAGCTGCGTCTCTGTTATCATTTCTCTGCGTGTGCTAGTTCAAAACTGTGCGTATTCCATCTACTCGTGGCTGTGGTTTAAACATGCCGAAAAAATCAGAGAAATCCAGTATGGAGGCGTCATCGTCTCCTAATCTTCAGGTTAACAGAAATTTTTTGTCTTGCTCTAGGGAATTTCTTTAAACACTATTTAGCTTTCCAGAGAGTGTTTTTGGGAATTTAAAAAAAAACCTGTTAAATAGTTTCCGGATACTGAGCTTTCATGTGTAAATGGTGTAAGAGGAGATATAAGATTGGCTTGCTTTGTCATCGATGCAAGTTATGGTTTTTCTTTGACTAATGTGGTATGGGTCCGTGAAATCAGTGGAAGGGGAAAGAAAAATCTGGTTTTTTATATGGTTTTTTGAGGGGAATAGTGTGACACTGTCGGCTATGGAATAAAATGACTTGAGCATGTCTAATGGCATGATTATGGAGCGGACTGCATTGGAAAAAGTAAAGTTAGCTGGGTTTATTCAACTATTTGATGTATGTCTTGCTGGTCTTTACATAGAGCCAGAGACTCACAAATATCTAAAAAAATAAGCTAATAATAGTTTGCATGTAATGTCGAAAACCTATGTCTGCTGTAAAACTAAGGAGTCGGAGTACTTTGAATAAATGAAAGGATGTTTTCTGATTTGCTGACCATATTGGATACTGGCCTTTTTCTTGTGTCAAACTGAAATTATCTCTTACTCTAGAGACTGGCAAGTGTTATCCTTTTGACTGATGGTGTTTGTTTTCATAAAATAAACAAAAAAATATATATTAGATATATAACCTGGTTCTGGAATCTGACTCTTATTGGTAAGGGAAGAAGCGTGAATGGCTCAAGTTAAACTAAGAATTACCTGGTGTTTTTTAATGATGATGGTAATATGTTTGGTTGCCGTAAAAAGTGTTGTAAAACCGGTTTTTTCTGAGGAATAATGAATTTTTCTTTTGGGGAGAGTGCCATGTATAAAGGAGGTTGACTGCGGAGGTAAGGGGATTGTATGGTACTTAAAGGAAAGGAATTGTAGATATGGGGGATGATGTTATGTTTTGTTAAAAAAAAAAAAACTTCTCATTAGATGTAATGTACTCTTGAGAGGGATACTGCAAGAAGAAAAAATATCTATACCAGAAATTCACAAAAAAATGAGCCGTAATTATCTTATAAAGTTGAAAAGATATTTTGGTTTACTGTAACACTACTTTGCTAAGGTCCTTTTTAGTAAAGATGATAGTCCCTTGACTGTTTCACTGTCTAGTTCTGGTACCTATTCTATTGAACGGGCTGTAGATTATTCTGAGGGCACTTAATATAGGTTTCGGAAATGGTGTCCTGTCGTCTGATATTTGGTTGGCAGACCACGTGTAGGAGAAAATTTTGGTTTTACATATTGACTTATCTGGTTCTACCTGTTTTCATCACCTACTAGTAAGATCGAATTGTTTTTTAGAGCAGTTGCCTATCTCACTAAATTGGCTAAAAGCTATTTCCTTAGTACTAGCTTATGATAGGTGCTCTTTCTCTAAATCTTTATAAAGCTTAGTGTGGCAACACATACTGGATTGTTTAAGAATGGAAACACTTACCGGAGTGTAGATAGAGCTAAAGTGTGGCAACACTACCGGATTAAGCTGGTTGCAAAGTTACTTGGTCTTTTATACATCTCATACTATGAAGTTTAGTGATAATGTTCGGTAACTTACCATTACTTCAACTTAGTGACTGAGGTCTGAAGGTCTTGGTTGGTTTGAACCTCGGCTATTCAAAAGTATTTGCTGGTCTTCTTCTGTTGGCTTCCTAATTTCACTTAAGTATATATTAACTGATTCGTACCTAACATCTTGCACGATATATATAAAAGCTTCTAGTAGTTGGTTTTTAAGGCCTTGGTATTGTAAGGAAAGTCATGATATTCCCTTTAACTGATCTTTGCTGGTGAATCTTTTGTCGTTTCTTTTTCGGACAGGTCTGAGTCTGGTCTAAGGACTGACTCATCTAGGACTTTATGATATATATATTTAAAAAAAACAGTTTATATCTGGCTTGGGCTACAGTATGTCAGACATGACATTTTAAGCATAAATATTTCTTGTGAAATAATGTTTTTTTTTTATAAATGAAAATAAAAAATGGAGTGAGCTCAGGTCTATAATTTTGGAAATTCTGACATACATAGATGCTTTATGAGTGTTTACTTTCCTATATCAGATTGGCAAAAATGCCAAAGAAATGTTTTTTCAAATATAAAACTTGTTAAGAACTATGTGTTTTTTTAAAAGGTGACATGGATAACAATTGGGATGCCTTGCATCACCTGTGTACAGTCAGGTGCTAACGAATAGTTTTCTTGTGGCTATGGGTACAGGTGAGGGCTACCTTCCTTGATTAAAACGTCCAGTTCTTAACAAATGGTGGATCTCGTAGTGTGATACAAGATTTCCCAGACTTTGGGTTTAAGGATACTTGAGCTGTATTTTGTTATCTTCATTACCTTGTACATAATTTATTTTCAAATGCAAATAAATTACTGTGCAAAGCCACTCTACTTTTCTAGAATTGTTGTCTATGAACAGTTAGTGTTCGTTTGCGTATATTTTTATAGATTTAAAACTGTTACACACACAATAAACGCAAAAGAGAGATTGACTTAACAGTTTTTCTCTCTCAGAGAATGACTGTAGAAACTTTCGCCTATGATTGTATAAAGTTTATACTCTAATAGACATGGTTGCTATCACACAGTCTCTATGGTTTTCTTTACTTGAGTGGTGAAAAGGTTGATAGCACTACCATTCCACTTTATATTCATGCTTCTTACTTTACTTTAAAATACTATCATTTACATAATCTATTACTTCTGTTGACCAGGTCGTAGGAAAGCTCACTGCAAGAATGAAAGTATGCTCTGACCCTGAAAAAAGATCTCTGATTTCAGAGAAATTACGTCTAGCTAAAGAAATAGAAAAGACCTTCCCTTGTATCTCTCATAGGACTAGGACTTATCTTCATAGGGCTGTAAAATTCAAAAAAATGTAACACTTTGTATTAGATCTTCGGGTCTATGCTCCTCTTCCTAGACTATGGAATTCTAACTAAAGATAATTTTGCAGATTGTTCCCCCTTCCCAAGGATTGGCTCTTCCTGTGGAACCCCTTTCCCTAGCCTCGCTTCTTGTACTAAAATGTATACAAGATAGAGAAGCTTCTACCCTAATTTATGATGCTTCGGAGGAGTCTAGTCTATCTCTTGTCCAACTGATTTCATTTGACCTATGGGTTAAAGTACTAGCTCTTCTTGTAAAAAATAAATCGGATAGTATCAACCTTTTGATGGAATTTACTTCAAATCTGGTTGGACTTTCCAAAGCACATATTCAAGACTTAGCGTCTTTTTCTTCCAAAGGTTCTGAACTGTCCAATCTTCTTAGAAAATTTTGTGGGCTTAGTCCTATCTTTGTTACTGCTCCCTCTACGCCTATTGTCCCTCCACCGAATAGCCTCTTCTGTAGAGATGCGGCTGCTTTAGAAGCAGTAAAGGAATTTCAAAAAGACCTTTGTTCACTCAGTGAAGCCTCGCTTTTGGATATGGTATCGAAAGTCTCGAGGGACTTTCCTTTTTTACCATCCCGATAAGTTGAGGTAGAATCCTTGGGATTCGAGCATAGGTTGTGGTTGTTTCCAAATAAAGGATTTCTTGCACCCATATCCATGGAAACCTGGGTCTTCCTTGCCAACTTGGCCCCTGCTACTATTGAGGAATGCAAACTTAAAGTTCTAAAAGGGATCCAGCTCTTGGACAAAGGGGATTTGATTAAAGCTCCTTTCAATATGAGTTTCCTTGATGACAAAAAATGTAGTTCGAATACAGGGTTATATGCAAGGACTAAAGGAGTGATGACCTTTAGTAAAAGCAATGCTGATTACTACACCGAGACAGTGTGGAATGTGTTCAGGCCTTACCTTCAGTGTGCTTGCAGATTCTTGGACCCCAAAGCCTCTTGCGAGTCAAGCATAATTTGTTTTGACCATGCTATTTGGTATGCCCTCAAAAATCTACCTAGTATCTTTCCAGATAAAGCAGAAGAATTTCACCTTTCCCTCTTTTGTTCTTGGCTTGGTGGTCAAGCGAAGGATCTGGTCTTAGCTCAAATTGCCTTTATTCAGTATAGAGCAATTATGCATGACACCCTTGAAGAGCTTGGATCTGATGGATATGGGACTTTGCTTACCACTTATGGCGGCTTTAAAGGTATCAAAAGTATAGTTAGCCAAATTAAACCGAATATTGAAGAAGATGAATCTCAAGTTTCCAAACGTCCTAATACTCTTGTCTCTTCGGCGGCATCTTACACCTCTTTCCTAACCCCCTCTTCGAGTGAATCTGTGTTTGGAAGAGGGAGAGGTAGAAGTTTTGTGAGAGGTAGGGGTAGAAACCTACTAGTCAGAAACCTTTTGGATATGTAATATACAGGATCAATGGATTGCTTGCGGAAGACGATACCTACCTCCAAAGGAAGAAGTGTGTAGTAAGATTTTCACACATTGCTTGTTTACAAGCAAAATTTTGGATTTCTTTACTCCACAAGCTATCTTTGCAGAATGTTTTGGACATATTTTTGGGTCAAATTTATTACTAAAGGATGTGATGATTGGCTGGAAATACTCGCCGCCTATTAAGAATCTTTCTTATTCCATTACGTTTCTCCATAATAATGAGATACCTATCTGCTCTTGTTATCTTTTTAAAAAATTCTGTAAAAACTTCACTGAATTTGGTTTACATGTTTGTACATCTAACTTAGAAATCATTTTGGATCCTCAAGTAAGGAGTCTATTGAGTAATGGCTTGAATCATATGCCTCCCTTTCCGCTAAATCCTCAAAGTGCATTATCTGCACTACTTGAATGGCTGGCCGACTTGACCTTAAAACTCCAACTGGAGGAGGAAGTTCACTTCCAACTTACATCAACTCTCAAAAGAATTTTTTGGCAAAAGATCAATCTTTTGCCACAAGTATGGCTAAGCACTGATACTACTTGGCTTACGCCAAAAATGAAGACCTCTATCTATGATATTAAAAAGAAATGGCTCATTATTGGCCTAGATAAAGCGTCAAACACTGCATCCGTTATATGTAAAAAATTGGCTTTTGAGGCGGCCAGTTCAAGACTTAATAGTAATGACTTTAGTAAACTTGATAACTCTCCGCTATATGTAGCTACAACATTGAACAAGGAATTATCAGGACTCGGCTATAGTCCTGAATCTCTAAAAATTCCTGTACTCTTCCCAACATATAAGAATCATAAGCTTAAATTTAGATGGATTTCTGACGCTTCAAATAGCTGCTCTCTTGTGTTACAAATGATATCACCCACTGCTTAAATTTGGTCCTACTAGAAATAAAAAAATAGCTGTGCCATCAAACACAGAGATATAAAGAGATTCAGAAATATAGACATTTGCCCTTTTTGGGTCATAAAAGACGCAGCTGAGGTGTTTATCAACCTCCCAGAAAGCATTTACTCTATCTTCACGGCAGACATAACTCAATGCTATGAAAATATCCCGTTAGATGGGCCATTCGGACTGATTTATACCTTATCATGTCTTATAAAGATTGCCTTTGCCCACAGAAAGGAACTTGGGTATACATGCATCTCACAAAAAGCGAATAAAGGATGGGTAAAAAAATCGAATAAATCTGCACCGTTCAGCTTTAAAGAGGAAGATCTTTATAAGTATATCCTTTGGCTACTGAATAACAGCTGTATCCAATTAGGAAATACCTGCTACAAACAAACTCTAGGAATACCAATGGGGTTTGCACGCTCTCCGGTTATGTGTAATCTTTATCTCTGTTACTTCGAATATCAATGGCTCCGAAAAATATTAAATAACCCCGCAAGTAATTTGTTACTCACACATTTTGCACATTCATTCAGGTTTATGGATGACCTATGTAGCATCAACAACCCCATATTTGAGTTTACTCTTGAAGATATTTATCCACCTTGCTTAAGTATTGAGCCTACATTCTCCAAGAGAGTACTATGGCAGGATAAATGGATCGTTTCTAGAACACACTTCCTAAATATTGAGTTTACTTTGACTTCCCCATTTTTAAGAAATTTTTATACTAGTTTTTTTTGGAAAAGAGATAATCTTAAACTTGTGTCCTCTGAATTTACGAAGAAAAAAAGCAATAGACCATACAAAAAATCTCTACACACTTGTCTAGGAATGCTTTTTCTTATAATGTATGCCTCTTCCGACTGTTTTAAAGCATATGAAGAGATTGTAACTTTGATTACCAAGTTCATTAAGAACGGGTTTACAAAAAAAGACCTTGTTGCATGCATCTGCAACTCCTTAGAAAAACACAACTGGACCTACCTCAAGTTTGACTTACATAATCTGTTAAGTCTGCTTAAATCAGAAGAAATCTAACCTTAGCATAGTTGGTTGCGAATTAATAAAAACACTTCTTGAGGTGGTAGGCCCCTATTCTATGGGGTCTACTACCTCATAGGATAAGGTGCCTGGGAATGGGTGGGCACACACACACACACACACAAAAGATGTCACGGGACAAAAAAAAGCTTAGCTAATGAGCTTTGCAGCTACATCTCTATTATGCCGCCCATCACATGATCACACAAACAACTATCACAATAGAAGCAAGTATTTGGCCTCTCTGCCAAAGGAAAGATACGAGTCGCCAAGGCTACCCCATACTCCCGAGTGTGGTGAGTACAATTAAAATATCCTCGTAGCAGATGACCCTAACTACGGTATAGGAAAATGTTCTAAGGAGGTAGAAACTGGGCTAGCAGATATAGCCGATCTGAAAAACCAGGCTTTATGGAATGCTTGATATAATAATACTTAGGCCCTAGACCCACTACTTCAGTAAGTATCGCCAATCGGATATTATTTTTGAAATGTTCACGACCCCAAAGTGTCACTCTGGTCACTCGGTCCTGATATGTCCACCACTTTGTTTGAGAAATGGAGGTTCCTAACTGCGGGAATAGATGCTGTTCATAACGGAGTAATGTTGCTCACGTATAGATTCATTTGACATAAAGAGATGTGCAGTTGCTATGAAAAAAACTTGGTCATGACAGTAGGCCATAATACACCAAGGATGCAAAATAGATGAAGAATGCCAAACTCTGGAAATGATACTCTATACTTGGGGCTTTATATTTGACCAACCATCTCTAATATAAACATTTTTTTTTGTGCCTAATATGGTGTTGTCTCTCACACTTTAAAAGGTGGTTTTTTTCACATTATTGTGCGGGTGGAAGCCTTGCATAGGGCATGGATAGCATGTATAAATACCTACTGTATACTCGAGACCTGATACAACTTACTGAGCCATGGGTCTAGAGACCTTGGTATGAATATGGGAATCATTGCTATTTAAAATTTACCTTGGGGTGATGTAGTCTGTCTGACCGAGCTTTACATTTAAATAGTTGAAAACCATTTACTCTGGAAATGTTACTCGAGATTTGTTTGTTTAACCAACCATTTAGAATTAAAACAGGTTATTAACTCCTGAGACTTATTATGATTTGGAAAGTTTTCCCAAAAATATATCATATACTCACAGTATAGAAAGGTGTTTTACACTAAGGAAATGCTAAAACCTAAGGTCATGCTAGGATAGCAGATAAAAATACCTGGGGTGTAAATACACGACACCTAATATAATCGCTTCTAGTGAATAAAACTGGGGTTTTTATCTACTGGGGTGTAAATACCCGACACCGTATATAATCGCTTCTAGTGAATAAAACCGGGCTTTTACTATGGGAATATATGCTATCTTATACCATAGGTGGAGGTGTCTGTCCGACTTGGCTTCACATTATTTGGTCTCAGTACAAATCCTTAATTTTCTGTAAGAGTGGCTTGTGGTCCTTCTTGCATCTACTGCATGCCACCGCTTAGGTTTTTGTGGAAAGGCCTGCGATGACAATCTTCCCCCCCATTTTTTCTTGAGCAGTAGGTGCTGATATTGTGGATTCTGCCTCCAGATCTTAGGCTATGGGGGATACTGGTGTACATGCCTTGACTGACGTCCTCGATTGGGGGCATAACGTGTCCAACTAACCTGCCTCGCCTGCTGCAGAGGAGCATCAACTATATAAACTTGACTTCTAAGGTGAGTTATCATACTCACATAGCTGCGTCTCTGTTATCATTTCTCTGCGTGTGCTAGTTCAAAACTGTGCGTATTCCATCTACTCGTGGCTGTGGTTCAAACATGCCGAAAAAATCAGAGAAATCTAGTATGGAGGCGTCATCGTCTCCTAATCTTCAGGTTAACAGAAATTTTTTGTCTTGCTCTAGGGAATTTCTTTAAACACTATGTAGCTTTCCAGAGAGTGTTTTTGGGAATTTTAAAAAAAACCTGTTAAATAGTTTCCGGATACTGAGCTTTCATGTGTAAATGGTGTAAGAGGAGATATAAGATTGGCTTGCTTTGTCATCGATGCAAGTTATGGTTTTGCTTTGACTAATGTGGTATGGGTCCGTGAAATCAGTGGAAGGGGAAAGAAAAATCTGGTTTTTTATATGGTTTTTTGAGGGGAATAGTGTGACACTGTCGGCTATGGAATAAAATGACTTGAGCATGTCTAATGGCATGATTATGGAGCGGACTGCATTGGAAAAAGTAAAGTTAGCTGGGTTTATTCAACTATTTGATGTATGTCTCGTTGGTCTTTACATAGAGCCAGAGACTCACAAATATCTGAAAAAATTAAGCTAAAAATAGTTTGCATGTAATATTGGAAACCTATGTCTGCTGTAAAACTAAGGAGTTGGAGTACAATTTTTTACATGTGGTGACCTCAGACTGAATAGACTCAGAATACAGGTATCGAATTTTTGGAATGAAGAAACTTTGAATAAATGAAAGGATGCTTTCTGATTTGCTGACCATATTGGATACTGACCTTTTTCTTGTGTCAAACTGAAATTATCTCTTACTCTAGAGACTGACAAGTGTTATCCTTTTGACTGATGGTGTTTTTGTTCATAAAATAAACAAAAAATATATATATTAGATATATAACCTGGTTCTGGAATCTAACTCTTACGGGTAAGGGAAGAAGCGTGAATGGCTCAAGTTTAACTATGAATTACTTGGTTTTTTTTAATGATGATGGTAATATGTCTGGTTGCCGTAAGAAGTGATGTAAAACCGGTTTTTTCTGAGGAGTAATAAATTTTTTTTGGGGGAGACTGCCAGGTATAAAGGAGGTTGACTGCGGAGGTAAGAGGATTGTATGGTACTTAAAGGAAAGGAATTGTAGATATGGGGGATGATGTTATGTTTTGTTTAAAAAAAAAAAAAAAACTTATTAGATGTAATGTACTCTTGAGAGGGATACTCCAAGAAGAAAAAAATATATACCAGAAATTCACAAAAAAATGAGCCTTAATTATCTTATAAAGTTGAAAAGATATTTTGGTTTACTGTAACACTACTTTGCTAAGGTCCTTTTTAGTAAAGATGACAGCCCCTTGACTGTTTCACTGTCTAGTTCTGGAACCTATTCTATTGAACCAGTTGTAGATTATTCTGAGGGCACTTAATACAGGTGTCGAAAATGGTGTCCTGTCGTCTGATATTTGGTTGGTAGACCATGTGTAGGAGAGAATTTTGGTTTTACATATTGACTTATCTGGTTCTACCTATTTTCATCACCTACTAGTAAGATCGAATTGTTTTTTAGAGCAGTTTCCTATCTCACTAAATTGGCTAAAAACTATTTACTTAGTACTAGCTTATGATAGGTGCTCTTTCTCTAAATCTTTATAAAGATTAGTGTGGAAACACATACTGGATTGTTTAAGAATGGCAACACTTACCGGAGTGTCTATAGAGCTAAAGTGTGGCAACACATACCTGATTAAGCTGGTTGCAAAGTTACTTGGTCTTTTATACATCTCATACTATGAAGTTTAGTGATAATGTTCGGTAACTTACCATTACTTCAACTTAGTGACTGAGGTTTGAAGGTCTTGGTTGGTTTGAACCTCGGCTATTCAATAGAATTTGCTGGTCTTCTTCTGTTGGCTTCCTAAATTTACTCAAGTATATATTAACTCATTCATACCTAACATCTTGCAGGATATATATAAAAGCTTCTAGTAGTTGGTTTTTAAGGCCTTGGTATTGTAAGGAAAGTCATGATATTCCGTTTAACTGATCTTTGCTGGTGAATCTTTTGTCGTTTCTTTTTTGGACAGGTCTGAGTCTGGTCTAAGGACTGACTCATCTATGACTTTATGATATATATATTTTAAAAAAACACTTTATATCTGGCTTGGGCTACAGTATGTCAGACATGGCATTTTAAGCAGAAATATATCTTGTGAAATAATGTTTTTTTTAAAAATGAAAATAAAAAATGGAGTGAGCTCAGGTATATAATTTTGGAAATTCTGACATACATAGATGCTTTATGACTGTTTACTTTCCTGTATGAGATTGGCAAAAATGCCAAAGAAATGTTTTTTCAAATATAAAACTTGTTAAGAACTATGTGTTTTTTTACAAGGTGACATGGATAACAACTGGGATTCCCTGCATCACCTGCGTACAATCACGTGCTAATGAATAGTTTTCTTGTGGCTATGGGTGCAGGTGAGGGCTACCTTCCTTGATTAAACGTCCACTTCTTAACAAATGGTGGATCTCGTAGTGTGATACAAGATTTCCCAGACTTTGGGTTTAAGGATACTCGAGCTGTATTTTGTTATTTTCATTACCTTGTACATAATTTATTTTCAACTGCAAATAAATTACTCTACAAAGCCACTGTAGTTTTCTAGAATTGTTGTCTGTGAACAATTAGTGTTCGTTTGCGTATATTTTTATAGATTTAAAACTGCTACACACATACAGACACACAGACACACACACACACACACACACGCATGTGCACGTGCACACACACACATACACACTTAAGTACTTATATAGCTAGTATTTAACCTAGTACAAAAGACGACTCTTTACTGGGATACCTATAAACCAAGATCAAGCTTTCAGCACTAACTAGTTCCCATGCACTACAAACTTGCTATTGAAAAGATCACAACTTAAGATAGTTAGCAGTACTTGTGCTTGTTTAACTAGTTTTTAAAGAAACCCATAAGAATAACACCTAATACCCCAAAAAAAATCCCCCTAGGCTTGCTCTAACTATCATATGGCTCGGCATTTCTTACTCAATAAAATCGGGAAAATTATTTTCTTTCTTCCCCTTATGGGTACCCACATGTAGTACAGAGCATGAAAGGAACATGTAATTCATGCCTCTTAAAATATTATATGCCCTCTCTCCCTTGTCCCTACCGTAGCACACCTCATGCTCAAAGAAACCCCACACTAAATATTGCCTTCTCTCTTGCTCTCAACCCCCACTATACAAGTAGGGGTAGCCGTATTTTCTTTTTGGGAACTTGCAGCTACTGAGTACATGGATTGTGGGTGCTTTTACCACCTTGGGAAAGCCTGAAGAACCAAACCTTGCACCACTATATAAGAGGTGAGGGTGCTTTGGCCCCTCACTTAGCCTGTGGTGCATTTCTTTTTTTGTGTTTATGTGAAAGAGAGGAGTGACTCCGTAGCCGCGTACTATGCAGCTATGGAGGGGTCTGAACAACCCTCTGAGGTCGGTGTTTACCTTTTGATAAAACCTTGTTGATATACTACTGGTTTTTTTGCTACATGGCTCATGATTTAATGATCTAGCTACTTTATCTGTTTATGTTTTTGGTCTGTGAGCTTTGTATAGGCATATTATTGCATAAAAAAGAAGGGCACCTACTTTATTGTGAGTATGAAAATTATTTGATTGGTTTGCTTCACAACAGTATTCAAAATAAAGAGGTTACCGCTTGGCTTGTTAAGTATGAATTAAGAGCATCATAAACTGGTGAGATGTCCTGCCTCAAACACATACTGATTTTTATTTCATGGGTAGTTAAAAAAGCTGTAAGTTGGACATGGATAACAACTGATATAGTCCATTGACACCTGTAAAACACATTCAAGGTTAACGTATCTATTGTCTTGTTTAAATGGATGCAGGCAAGGACTCTTTGGCTTGAAGCAAATGTCTGTCCATGATTACACTTGCTCCTACTACTTGGGACGTACTTCTTTAATGAGTCATTATCATTGTATACTAGAATGAGGCCTCATTCTCATAAGCTATGTACATAGATAATTTTAAGGCGGAGTTGCTTTTGTACTAATCATCATCTTTTCTCTAAAGCCATTGTATTTTGAATGTTAAAGTTCATTTATGTCTTATTAATTAAGTAAAAACAACTACACATACGTTCTATACATAAGTTTTCCATTCTTTTTGGAAAAACCAAGACATTGAATTTGGGGACTAGCTGGAATCTTAGTTTTAATTTGGACCCACTGCCTATAATTCCTTTTTTGGTTGGCTGGTGTTAGGTGGTCTTTCATAGGCTAATGTTCTGAATGCCTACTCACGGCTATTATCGTCTTTGACTTTGGCGGTTTAAAGATTGCAGGCGCAACCTACAAGACTAATTCTATATTTTCTTTCAAGATCACAAAAACTTTAAATTGACAGATCGCATGAGAGTTAACTACAACCCGGAGAAGCATACAAGGATTTTAGAACAAAGTAGGTTTTACCTAAAGAACCATTCTCCAAAAAAAGTCTTGACTATTAGAACTAGACCTTATCTGGCTCGACAAACCAAATGTTAAGTTACATATTACCATAAGTAATCCCTGGCTTATCAATAATTTTTTCTATTGCAGACCCTTGCTCTCTCGCAAGGCCTGCAACTATCTTCTGAGCTTGTCTTTGTGGCAACCTCTCTTGTCCTGAGATGTATTGGCAGTTTGGATGCTTTTCAATTAATATATGATTCGGCTCTTACCTCAGATAAAAAGCACTTTCTTGAGTAATACATTACAAATAGATACTACAAGCAAACTCATAAAGATGTTCCTTATATCTTTAATTGCCTATGAAACCCCCTTCTTTGCTTGGACTTTTCATGGTACCTAATCTTCTATTAAATGTCAAAGAGCAAGAAACTCCAATGTTCACTACACAAAAAAATACCAAATCTATCTAGGATGTGGAAAATAAGATTCTAAATTGAACATTGTTTCTATTTAACAAGACAAAACTCACAATTCACTATAAATAGTGACCAAAAAATGCAAAATACCCCAATTTACTCTATTGCACTAGATCATAGCTCCAAAAAAGAAACTTTATTGTTCAGAAGCATAGTTGAGATAAGTGGATCCACTATGTACAATTTGTCGTGGATGTTTGTGGAAAGAAGCGAGATCGCTTGCCTAATATGAAGAAATGTTAGTGATTATAATGCTTCTTGGATATGGGTTCGTAGTAAGTGAATCAAGGTGGGGTCTTGGAAAATTTTCCAGGATCTCTATTTGCTTGGTTTTGACCCCCATGGCCGTATAGAAATGGGTCAAAACCAAGAAAATCAAGGCCTTGGCAAATTTGACATAGTCCCTATCCACTTGGTTCTGACCCTATTTTTGCATAGACATGGGTCAACAATAAGTGAATTGGGGCCCTGGAAAATTTTCATAGGCCCTTATTTGCTTGGCTATGACTCCAACACATGGGTCAAAATCAAGTGAATCGGGGCCTTGGAAAAAAAAATTGGCCCCCTATTTTCTTGGTTTTGATCCCCCAACTCCGCAAAGACATGGGTCAAAACCAAGAAAATCAAGGCCTTGGAAAATTTCCAGGGCCCCTACTCGCTTGGTTCTTACCCCCAATTCCACAAAGACATCAGTGAAAACCAAGAAAATCGAGGCCTTGAAAATTTTCTGAAGGTCCTTACTTGCTTGGTTATTACCCCCATTGCCACAAAAACATGGGTCAAAACCAAGCAAATTGGGGCCTTGAAAAATTTTAAAGGGTCCCTATTCATTTGATTTTGACCCCAATGGTGTGACCTATAATGACCTCAAAACATACCGGATAGCAATATTGGTGGCTACATCTATTGCATGGAGACTAGAAAAATCATGCATGCATATGAAATCTTGTCAATCAGAATTGAAAACAAAAAGCCTTTGATCTGCCCAACAGGTGAATCACATAAAGAGGTGCTAAATTTTTTAGTAGCTACAATTCTTTGTTATTATTTTTGCTGGTTTCCTCCAAAAGAAGCTAGTCTTTTGGCAAAAGCCCTTGCTCTACATTAATTGGCTCTTGCTCTTCCTTGGATGGCTCTAGCTATTCCTTGGATATCTTTGGATCCACCTTAGACTGGCTCAGTCTCTTGGGGGAGTTGTACTTGGCTCGTAGATGCCTTTAGGCTTGGGAATTGCCTGCCCATTTGTTTGGGCTAATAAGTAACTATGCCTCTTGACCAGTGATTGAGGGGTATCCCAATTCATAATTACATAGTGCAATGGGCATGGGTAGCCAAGATGTATCCGTTGCTAAATAACTCATTGAGGTAGTCTTCTGAAATCTTCTACAAGTAGAGAAGAGCAGTGTTGGCCCATCGCATGTCCACTCTCCAATGCTCACATTATATCTCTCTCACTACTCATTGAAATAGAAGCCACATGATGGTCGGCTGCATGTGCCCTTCGTATTGACATCTTCTTGATTGAGCATGCAAGGACTCACCTGTTGCTCTTCTAGGCCTAGCCTTTTCACAAGCCATCTCTACAAATAGCATAAAAACCACACCATACTCTATGAGAAAATGTCCCTATCACAAAAGGGGGCTCCAAGAAACAAACACAACAACTGCAAGCATGATGGTCAGCACCAAGCAAATAAGAGCTAAAACACAGCTCTTTGGTCCTTCTACGCTTGGTACTAACCTCACAAATAGCATAAAAACCACACCATACTCTATGAGAAAATTTCCCTATCACAAAAGGGGGCTCCAAGAAACAAACACAAAAACTGCAAGCACGATGGTCGGTGCAAGCAAACAAGAGCTAAAGCACAGCTCTTTGGTCCTTCTATGCTTGGTACTAACCTCACAAATCTACACCACAAAAAAGTATAAAATCATACCTCTACAATGTGTGTAGTTTTTCATCAACAAAGCGAGGTGGAAGAAGACGTAGAAAGAGGGATGCGAGCACTAGAGTGGTAAAAGAGGATGCAAAAAGAGGATTGGGGACACAAGTGTTTTGCAGGCAAGAGTAGTTGCATTTGAAGGTTTGAGGCATAAAAGGGACTAAATTTTATAGAATACACCTCTTAATGAGACACATTTCTACTCTGATGGTGGCTGATTGGCTGTACTACATGAGAATGTGAGTCTGTTTATTGCGTTTTACAATGTTTATCCTTGTGAGTACAACCCACGTGCCTTTTTTAAGTTACCATTAATTGTGGCCACTTGTACTCAGAAGGGAGAAAGAAATATCAAAAACCAATTATCTGTGCAGTTGCCATCTTTATATCCAAATAGAAAAAGCTAATTTCTCTTGCCTTCATCATCTCGTGATCTTGCTCTCAACCACCTCTCGCAATGTTGCTCTCAGAAACCTCCAAATTTTTGAGTATGTTACCTACCACATTGCCATCCACCTTCCTCCCATTGGATATTTCCTTGGGATGTTCTCTCTCTCTCTCTCTCTCTCTCTCTCTCTCTCTCTCTCTCTCTCTCTCTCTCTCTCTCTCTCTCTCTCTCTGGCTTGATCTCTTTTTCTTGTGTGTTTCATCTCTATGTGCATCAAAGCCTATGTGTCATTGGGTTATGGCACAATCAAAACAACACTTCAAGGGAAAGTAGTCATTACTGCTAGAAGGATCAAGGTTTGAGTAGTAGGGTATTGTTGTGTTCATGAGATGCATAGTAGCCACTAAGATGTTACTGATGTCACTATGCGAAAATTGGCATAGTTACCAATAGCCTTGCATGGCTGCATATAAGACAAATATGGATATTCCCTAAGAGTACTTGTGAGGTTCAAGGCATAGTTCGGAAGTTCAATCAATAACTTCTTCTTGTTTGAACGTGCAAGGGTATGGTTAATCATTTAATGCTATGTTTGGACATAGTGGGCTTAGTTACCTATTACTAATAATTAAGCCCTTCCGTGACCATAGCTTACATCAAGGAAAATTTATAACAAACGTTTGGTGGCCATGGGTCACAACAAGGCAAATAGGGATCTTGGGGGATTCTCAGTGCTCCCTATTTGCTTGTTCCTTACCCTCTGTGCAACAAATACATGGGTACAATGTGACTTGTAATGACATAAATAGATGGGTCAAAACCAAGCAAACAAGGGCCTAGGGGAACTCTCCGTAGGAAATGTCACACTCAAAGGGTGTGCACACGATAGATGAGAGGGAGTGCTAGCTAGAGAGAGGAGGATTGTTGAAAGAAAATTCCAAGGAGAAATACATCAATGTGGAGAGAGAAAAATGCTAGAGACAAGAGGTCATCACACACCAAAACACTAGCAAGTGCAAAATGCTAGAGAGAGAGTGTGCCCAAACATTGATGGACCTCTGCACTGATAGCACATGCTAAAAGTACAAGGGGGGTACGTATATAGGTAATTGTCCTCTGTGGAGAAACAAAATCCCATGATCCCATAAATGGCCTAATAAACATGTAAAATACCTAAATTTGGGTTTACATATTAGAAGCGACTCACTAAAAGTGACTTGACACGCGTATTTTCTAGCAAAATTGTAAAATTCTTGAGATTGACCCCAGAAAACCCTAGGAACGAGGGTCTCGCCTCATGCTAGCCTATTAGGTTATCAGCACAGTAAAGTGCACTACCATGAACACGTACCTCTACCTCAAATACGGCTGGGAAAATCCACAAAACAGCCCTCACTCCTTAATTCACTCTTGGGAGATATTGGATCTACCATCGTACAAGAAATTGAACTCTAACACCCCCTCTCATCTCTTGGATGAGAAACAAGTCCAATGGAGTTGGCATGAGAGGATATCGTTGCTTGCAAAAGAGGTTTGGTGAAGATGTCAACAGGTTATCCACAGCTGGGATATACTCTAGTCGGAGAAAGATATCCTAGGTCTTCTCACAAAAAAATTGGTAGTATATATCTATATGCTTGGTGTGGGCATGGAACATCAGGTTCCTCACAATTGCTATACAACTCTAGTTTTCTAAGTAAATAATGGAGGTCTACTCAAGAAAGCTTATCTCTAAAAGTAACCTTCAGATCCACTTTGATTCACATGTAGAATTGCATACAACTTTGTACTCTTCCTCTGTGGGGAAGACAAAGAAATTGTAGGTTGTTTCTTACCGATCCATGAAAATGCTCTTGATCCAAAAGAAAAGGTGTAATCTATAGTCAACCATCGTCCATCTAGATCTCCACCCCAATCCGAATCAATCCACTCGCATAGATTGATTTGTGAGTGTGTACCTCTAGCTACATAGTGAATGCCTAATGACTTGGTTGCCTTTAAATACCCCAAAGTCTAAAGTGCCTACTCTAAACGTGACCTGGTAGGTTTATCCATGAAATATTTGAAAAGGCTCACTGGGAAGCTGACATCAAAATGGGTGCTTAGTACCCAAATGAGAGAACCAGCTATGTTTTGATATTGTGTAGCATCTATTACAATGGGGAGATCAAACTGTGACAACTTTTGATTGGGATTCATGGGAGTTGAGATAGGTTTACACTCGTTCATACCAAATTCTTCCAACAATTGATGGATAAAGTGCTCCTCGGAGAGAAAGATGTCCCCTTTTTTTTGATATCTCAGATCAAAGAAAGTGACCAAGCAAGCCAAGTGTTAAGTATGGAGCCTGATTTACCCTTGTAATTTTCTGTGGTAAAAGCGCACATTTGTAAGGCCCCCATTATGAGGAGAAGCCATCGTGCGTGAAGGAAAATCACTCACCGGAAACCAAAATTTTCACGGACAAGAATCAAGGGCAACTTTAAAGGCCTCGGGGGCGGAGGCCCCCGAGACTTTTTTTTCGTCGGAATATTCTTTTTCGCCGGAATATTATGGCCGAACGGCGGCCGGAAAGTGGTCGGAAAACAACCGGTCGGTTGGCCGGTGGCCGGTAGTCAATGGCCGATGGCCGGTGGTCGGAAGTCAATGACCGGTGGCCGGTGGTCGGAAGTCAATGGCCGGTGGCCGGTGGCCGAATTCAAAAGCGGACTTGTCTTCTCAAGGGCGTCCACACATGGGCGGATTGGAGGGTCCGATTTGGACTTATTCGCACAAGGGCGGCTACATATGGCTGTCTCTCATAAGAGAGGGCAGCCCTTTTGGCCTATAAAAGGAGGCCATTTCTACACACATTTCATAGTGTGAAGTTGATGCAACAAGGTGAGTGTGAGGTGGTGAGAGTGAAGCAAGGCGGGAGCTCCATTAAGGGTATAATCCCTTTGTAAACTACTTTTTGTTTTGAAGTACTAAAGCCATTGAGTGGCTGCTTTCCCGTGGACGTAGCCCACATTGGGTGAACCACGTATATCGTGTGTACTCTCTCTCTCTTTCTCTACTCTATAATCTCGTGTATATAAATCTGTCTCTCTCCATTAAGTAATCTACTAAATTATCTATTTAGCTACGTCTTATTTCCTAACAACTGGTATCAGAGCAAGGTTTTCTCGTAGCTAAATTATCTCAAGGAAAGGATTATTTGAATTGAGTGGGAGTTATGGCGGAGGAAGGGAAGCCGGAACGGAAAAAACTACCAACATTGGAAGATGCAGATTGAAGACTATCTCTACCAGAAGGACCTCTATTTGCCACTAGGCGGTCTTGCGAAGAAGCCCGCAACAATGGCAGATGAAGCATGGATTGTCCTTGATTGAAAGGCACTAGGAACAATCCCGTTAAGCTTGGCGTCAACCGTTGCCTTCAATGTTTCGGAGATGAAGACCACGGAGGACTTGATGAAGTCACTTGACGACTTCTACGAGAAACCATCGGCATCCAATAAGGTATTTCTTATGAAGCGCTTGTTCAATCTAAAGATGGTAGAGAATGGTTCAGTTGCAGAACACCTAAATGACTTTAACACAAACATATGTCAACTTCGATCAGTGAAAATCAATTTCGATGAAGAAGTGCGAGCTCTCCTTATACTATCATCTCTACCGGATAGTTGGGACAGCCTTGTGATGGCTGTAAGTAATTCTATCTCTGGCACAAATACTCTTAAGTTTGATGATGTTGTGGGTGTTCTCCTAAGCGAGGAAATGCGACACCACACAAGCAACATTTCCATGCGACACCACACAAGCAACATTTCCAAGACTACACCAAAGGTAATTTTGGGTATGTATACTTGGGAGATGATGAAGCTTGTGAGATTGTCGGCAAAGGTACAGTTTCTGTTAAAACTGCTAATGGAAATGAATGGAAGCTTAAAGATGTTAGGCATGTTCCTTCTCTTCGCAAAAATTTGATCTCTACAGGACAATTGGACGATGGAGGTCACAACATTGCATTCGGAAACAAACGGTGGAAGATCTCAAAGGGATCTTTGGTGGTTGCCAAGGGTGAAAAAGTTGGTACACTTTACTTGTGTACTGTTAGCACGCAACCTTCAGCTTGTGCAGCAACTACAGAAGTTGACAGTGCGGTGTGGCACTACCGACTTGGGCATATGAGTGCCAAAGGAATGCAAATCTTTCAAACAAAGAAGCTTCTACCAGGTTTGAAAGAAGTGGACTTAGAGTTCTGTGAAGATTGTGTTTATGGTAAACAAAAGAGGGTAAAATTTAAAAAATTAGGAAATGAAAGAAAAAATAAAAAACTTGAGTTGGTTCATTCTTATGTTTGGGGTCTTGCAAGTACACCATCACTTGGTGGCTCATTGTACTATGTAACATTCATAGACGATGCGACTAGAAAAACATGGGTTTATGTCATGAAGAATAAATCCGATGTATTTTCCATATTTCAAAGGTGGAAAGCCTTTGTGGAGAATGAAACGGGTACCAAGGTTAAATGCCTCAAATCCGACAATGGAGGCGAATATTGCAGCCAAGCTTTTGAAAGATTTTGTGCTAGCAATGGCATTCAGAGGCAAAGGACAACCCCAAGGACACCTCAACAAAATGGGATTTCGGAAAGGATGAACAAGACAATCATGGAACGAGCACGAAGCATGCGGCTACATGCAGGCCTACCGCTTGAGCTTTGGGCGGAATCTGTAAGTACGTCTGTGTACTTAATCAATCGGTCACCCTCAACGGCGTTGGATGGGAGAGTTCCAGAAGAGGCATGGACAGGTAAACCGGTGAATTATGCATTTCTCAAAGTGTTTGGGTGTGAGGATTTCATGCACATAGATAGAAGCCTAAGATCAAAGTTTGTATGCAAAGTCCAAAAAGTGTTTCTTCATTGGCTATGGAGAAGGAGACTTTGGGTATCGCCTATGGAATCCTGAAGATGGTAAAATCTTAAGGAGTAAGGATGTAATTTTAACGAAAAAAATATGTACAAAGATTACTTGGAAAGAAAACAAACAAAAGAAACAGGTGATGAGTACATGGAGCTTGAGGACGGTGAAGACTCAAGGACTGCAAACGGTGACAATGTGCAACAACATCTGTTACCATATACATGTGGTAGTGATGTGTGTGAACACACTAGGACCGCCGGGGCATTTTTTCCCTCTTTAGGAGGTTTTTCCCCCCGTGCATTGTATATACGTCCATCACTCTAGGGCTATCTATCTTTCCATTGCACACTAAGGAATACACTCTCTATTGTGTACCTTGAGCTTCCTTCGTCTTCTCCAAGCTGTGTGTGTTTCTCTGCAACCCTAATTCCAACAATTGGTATCAGAGCAGGTCACGTCCTCCCGGGCTTAGTCGCCAGCTGCTCCAGCACACGCCTGCTCACTTTCTCCGATTTCAGTGAGCTTTGGCAAGCGTTCGCAGGTCGACAAATTTTTTGGGAAAGCTCGAAGAGCTCGGTCTGCTCAGAATTTTGATTTGGGCTCATTTCGGCCTCCGTTTCCACTACGGGCAGTACTGCATAGGTTATTTCATCATTTTGTGCAGATTTTTTGTCAGTGCCGTTTTCTGCATAACAGGTTCCTTATAGTCTTCTACGGTTTGTGCTATATAGCACAAGTTGTTCCCGCTCCATTTCTCCTATTTTCGGGCAGTTTTCACATCAGGTGCAGCATTTACCATGGCTGACAACAACAACACAGATGTGTTCAAGATGTTTGCTGCTGAGGACAGGTTGGATGGGGACAACTACCCTATGTGGGCTTATATGATGCAACACGTTCTTGTGTCAAAAGGTGTCTGGAACATTGTGCAGGGCATTGATGTACGTCCTGGTTCTGAAGATGTAGGCGATATTGAGGATGTTGCAGGTCTTGCTGCAAGGATTGCAGCTGTTAGAGTTGTTTTGCCTACAGCACAACAAGCTCGTTGGGATGTTAAGGATGCGCAGGCTCATGCATTGATTGCGTTGTCTGTGAAGCGCACCATTATTCCTCACATCCGTTCAGCAAAATCTGCAAAACAGGCTTGGGATATTCTAGCAGGTCTTTATGCAAGCCGCAATGAGGCTAAAATTGCTTTGCTGCGTAAAGAGCTAGAGTCGAAGATTATGCATGAGGAAGATGATATGGACACTTTCCTTGCTAGTGTCAAGGATATCAATGAGCAACTCATTTCTGCAGGTGAAGTCATTTCTGACAGTTCCCTTGTGCAGACTGTTCTTGATGCCTTACCAGATTCCTACCAGACTTTTGCTAGTACTTGGAGACTGATGACCCAAGGAAATCCTGAAGTTGTCAAGTTTGATGCATTATGCACATTGCTGTTGCAAGAGTCACTTTCTAGAAAAAACAGGACTAGGCAGCGTGCAGTTGAACAGGCTTTTATTGCTTCTCAAAGAAAGGGTGGTAACAGTAATGCAGCCACTTCTTATGGTTCTGCTGCGAGTGGCAAAAATTCTGTTCCTAATGCTTCTGCTGGTAGCACTTCGTCTGGCAATTCTGGTGATAAGGGCAAAAAGAAGATGCGTTGCCATTATTGTAAAGCCAATGATCACTTGATCAAGTCGTGTCCTAAGTTGAAGGCCAAAGAGGCTAAGAAGAAAGAGGGTGGTTCCACTGCAAATGCTGGTTCCACTACAAATGCAGCCATTGTTGAGTCTTCTGTGAAAGGAGATTGTGATGCTGATGTTGATGCAGAATGGGCTTTTAGCGCAGAGTGCACTTACAATCCTGCTGTCCATGATGCATGCTTGTCAGTTGCTGCAGATTCACATGTGTGGTATTTCGACAGTGGTGCTACAAAGCACATTACCTCACATCGTGAATTGTTTACCTCTCTCGAGTCTGTCCCTCATGGGAATTCAGTCACTTGTGCCAACAACGCCTCTTATCCAGTTCAGGGAGTTGGAAAGATTGTGCTCACTGCTGCTAATGGCAGTTCCTTCACACTTGTTGATGCACTTTATGTACCTGGGATCAAGAAGAATCTCTTGTCTGTATCCGCACTTGCTAGACTTGGACTTGTAGTCAAATTTGTGGATGACAGATGTACAGTTCATGATCTCAGTTTTGGTGATGAAATTGTTGCATCTGGGCTTTTGTGCCGTGGGCTGTATAAGCTCACTTTGTATGACAAGTGTGGACAAAATTTTGCAAATGCTGTTGCAGATTCAAGGGCTATTTCAGATGCAAAACTTTGGCATGCACGTTTTGGTCATCTGAATTTTGCCAGTTTGCTGCGTTTGCAGAAATCTGATATGGTTGCTTCTTTGCCGCCTCTTGAAGCACCTATCAAACATGTTTGTGAAGGCTGTATTCTGGGTAAAATGCAGCGTTCTAAGTTTCCAAAGGATGGTTCAGTTAGGGCCACATGCAGGTTGCAGCTTGTGCATAGTGACGTTTGTGGGCCCATGCAAACTCCGTCCTTGGGCAATTACCTGTACTTCGTGACTTTCATTGATGATTACTCCAGGCATGCGTGGGTATTTCCGCTTAAAGCGAAGTCCGAAGTTTTTATGTGCTTCAAACAATTTTTGGCTATGGCTGAAAATGTCTCAAAATGTACTATGGGCACCCTCCGTTCCGATCGAGGGGGGGAGTATATGTCTCATGAATTTAATGCATTTCTGGCTAGTCGTGGGATAAAACACCAATGTACAGTGCCTTATACACCTCAGCAAAATGGTGTTGCTGAGAGGAAAAACAGGTCACTAACGGAAATGGCACGATGTATGGTCAAAAGTCAAGCTTTGCCGCATTCTTTTTGGCTTGAGGCCATCATGTGTGCCACTTATGTACTTAACAGGTGTCCTACGAAAGCTTTGCAGTCTATTACTCCATATGAAGCATGGCATGATAGAAAACCTTCTATTGAGCACATGCGTGTTTTTGGCTGTTTGGCATATGCTTTGGTGCCACAAGTGCAGCGCAGAAAATTGGATGATAAGGCTGTCAAATGTATTTTTGTTGGTTATAGTGCTGAAAGCAAAGGTTACAGGTTGTATCATCCGCAAACAAAACGTATTTTGGTTTCACGGGATGTAGTGTTTGTGGAAGATTCTGTTCAACCCTTGCTGTCATGTACTAGAGACAGTAATGTAAGCTCACAGGACATTTATGACACTTTGTTGCCTCTTTTCAGTGGTGGAAATACGAATGTAAGTTCCAATGAGGCAAATGTACAGCCTATGGGGGTTTCTGAAAATGTTTTAGAACAGCCTATTACTGATGCAGATGTACATGATGTACTTGATGAGGAAAGGGCTGAAAATGAGCAGGCTAGAGGTATGCCAAAATGGCTGGTGCATACATTGCGTGACAGTAAATTGGATGCACCTTTATCTAGTCGTACTCGTTCAGGCTCTCGCCATGCATCTTATGCATCAGATTGTTATGCTTTGGCTGTGTCTAGTTTACATGATGTTGAGGAGCCTCTGTCTTTTGATGAAGCACAGAATTCAGAAAATTGGATTGCTGCCATGAAATCAGAATATGATGCACTTATAGAGAATGACACATGGACTTTATGTGATTTGCCTCCTGGCAAAAAGGCCATTGGTACCAAGTGGGTTTACAAGTTGAAACGCAAGCCGGATGGTGAGATCGATCGCCATAAGGCTCGACTTGTTGCAAAGGGTTATGCACAACAAAAAGGCATAGATTATGAAGAGACTTTTGCTCCCACTTGTCGTATGACTACTGTGCGTTTTCTATGTGCATTGGCAGCTCATTTTGGTTGGGATGTACATCAATCAGACATTGTTACTGCTTTCTTGAATGGTGACATATTTGAGGAAGTTTATGTAACGCAGCCTCGCGGTTTTGTCATAAAAGGACAAGAGGACAAAGTGTGCAAATGTAAGAAGGCTTTGTATGGGTTGAAGCAATCTCCTCGTGCTTGGTATGAGAAAGCTGACACTCATTTGGTTAAACGAGGCTTTCGTAACAGTCCAACAGAAAGCACATTGTATGTAAAGCGTGAGGATGATGTATTTCTCATTGTGGTTCTTTATGTTGATGATTTGCTGATCACTGGACCAAATGAGAGACATATTGCTGAATTTAAGGCTGATTTGAATGCTACTTTCAAGATGAAAGATTTGGGGCTGTTGCATCATTACTTGGGTATACAGTTTAAGCAGTGTGATGGTGGTATTGCCTTGTGTCAGAAAAGTTACATAGAGACATTGCTATGTAAGTTTGGACTTGAGGATTGCAAACCTATTGCCACTCCCATGGAAACAGGTTTGAAGTTGAGTCTACATGATGCTGGCGATCCTGCTGATGTCACTCTTTACCAAACTGCTGTTGGCTGCCTCATTTATGTATGCAACACGAGGCCAGATATTCAGTTTGCAGTCTCGCAGGTCAGCAGATTTATGCATAGCCCAGGGTCTAAGCATTGGCAGGCTGTCAAGAGGATTTTCCGCTACCTTAGTGGCACTTTACATCTTGGCTTGTTTTATCCCAAGGGGGGATCATTGCCGCCAGACTTACATGCTTTTTCGGACTCAGATTGGGCTGGTTGTTTTGACACGCGAGTGTCCACAAGTGGTTTTTGTTTCATGCTTGGCAGTTCATGTATATCATGGTTGAGCAAGAAGCAACCTACTGTGGCCACTTCGAGTTGTGAGGCTGAGTACAGGGCAGTCTTCACAGCTACGGTTGAGTGTGTATGGCTCAGACGCCTTATGGCTGACTTGGGTGTTGGACAGGACACTGCCAACACTATCTACACTGACAGTCAGAGCGCATTGGCAGTTGCGAGGAACCCAGTTTTTCATGCTCGCACAAAGCACATTGAGGTGCATTACCACTATGTCAGGGAGAGGCTCTCAGCAGGAGAGATCAGCTTGGCTTATGTGCCAACACAGGACAACCTTGCAGATCTTTTCACAAAGGCATTATCTCGTGAGAAGCTTGAAGCTTTCCGCAAAGCTTTGGGCTTACTCCCCTTTGTGGACTGATCCTGTCCTCAGGGCATGGCACTTCCCTTTACTCATGTGCCAGCTCTCGTTCACCGCATCACTCCAGGGGGGATTTGTTACCATATACATGTGGTAGTGATGTGTGTGAACACACTAGGACCGCCGGGGCATTTTTTCCCTCTTTAGGAGGTTTTTTCCCCCGTGCATTGTATATACGCCCATCACTCTAGGGCTATCTATCTTTCCATTGCACACTAAGGAATACACTCTCTATTGTGTACCTTGAGCTTCCTTCGTCTTCTCCAAGCTGTGTGTGTTTCTCTGCAACCCTAATTCCAACAACATCAACCAAATGAGGAGCCTCAACCTATTCCCCGAAGATCTACAAGAGCAAGTAGACCTACAGAAAGGTTTGTTCCTTCCTTCAACCATCTCTTGATCTCAGATTCTGGAGAGCCGGAATCATATGAAGAAGCTATGCAACATGAATCCAAAGAAGAATGGACGAAGAGCATGCAAGTGGAGATGGACTCACTACATCGCAACCAAACATGGGAATTGGTTGAGTTGCCTAAAGGTAAGCGGACACTTCAAAACAAATGGGTGTACAAGCTAAAGGAAGAAGAAGGTGGGAAGAAAAGAGTGCGTATGAAGGAGGCCATTTCTACACACATTTCATAGTGTGAAGTTGATGCAACAAGATGAGTGTGAGGTGGTGAGAGTGAAGCAAGGCGGGAGCTCCATTAAGGGTATAATCCCTTTATAAACTACTTCTTGTTTTGAAGTACTAAAGCCATTGAGTGGCTGCTTTCCCGTGGACGTAGCCCACATTGGGTGAACCATGTATATCGTGTGTACTCTCTCTCTCTCTCTCTACTCTATAATCTCGTGTATATAAATCTGTCTCTCTCCATTAAGTAATCTACTAAATTATCTATTTAGCTACATCTTATTTCCTAACACCAAGATCTATCATCTCAAAGTCCTTAGCCAAGGTATCCATAGTATTGCGGATGAGCTCAACATGGCTACTTGTAATCACAAGATCGTCCAATACAGGACAACAAGTGTCACCAATCCTCCCTCATGCTAAATTTATAGGTCTGGGTCAACAAATTATCGTCAAAAAAAGTGTCATAGGAAGAATGAATCTATCTTCTAGTACCATGTTTGAGAGGATTTCTTTACGCCATACCGTGGCAATTGCCTCTGCCCATAAGGACTTCAAAAAATCTTGATGCTAAAGCATTTTCCATGCCATTTCTACCACCGTTCTATTCTTCTGCTCCACAATACCATTCTCTAAAGGTGATCTAGTATTTGCAAGCTCTTGCTTGATGCCATGGTTCACACAAAACTTAATAAAAGCATTGTAGGTAAACTCCTTGCCTTTGTTTAATCGAATAGTCTTCAACACTTGACTGATTTTCTTCTCCACAAAAGAACATCGATTCTTGAAGAGGACAAATGCCTCTTGCTTGTGCTATAGAAAGTATGCGCAACTAAAGCAAATAGAATCATCCACCAACAACATGAAATAAAGAGCCTTGTCAAGGGAAGGGGTTTGCATAGGTCCACAAAGATCGATGTGAACCAACTCCAAAATGGAAATGGCTTGGTGTGTATCAAGCCTCTGAATAGATTCTCAATGTTGCTTCCCATAAATGCAAGTAGTGTAGTTCCCATGCTTACTCTCAACATTTGGTAATCTTATAAGCATCTACTCACAAAAAGCAAGACCAATTTGTGATGCCAAAGATCACCTGTAGGTATCCAAGTCACTTAAGAAAGAGCATGGCGATGTTGGGTTTCAAAGCCCGAGTCTAGTGTCAAGTGTGGGAAGATACTCTTATAATCATGTAGATACACTACTTCTCTTTTAGCACTTTGCATGGCAGGGTACCATTCCTTTTTGTATCGAGTCAATCTTTCCTCTCTCTCTCTCTCTCTCTCTCTCTCTCTCTCTCTCTCTCACACACACACACACACACACACACACACACACACACACACACACACACACACACACACACACACACACACACACACACACACACACACACACACACACACACACACACACACATACACACCCACCCACCCACCCACCAGTACTTATACAACTAGTATTTAACCTAGTATAAAGGCCGACCCTTTACTGGGATACCTATAAACCAAGATCAAGCTTTCAGCACTAACTAGTTCACAGGCACTACAGACTTGCTATTGAAAACATCACAACTTATGATAGTTAGCATTACTTGTGCTTGTTTAGCTAGTTTTTAAAGAAATTCATAAGAATTACAACTAATATTCCAAAAAAAATCCCCCTAGGCTTGCTCTAACTATCATATGGCATGAAATTTCTTACCCAATAAAATCGAGAAAATTCTTTTCTTTCTTCCCCTTATGAGTACCCACCCGTAACACAGAGCGTAACGAGCGTGTAATTCATGCCTCTTAAAATCGGTCTGACCTTTCATGACCTCTCCCCCTTGTCCCTACCGTAGAACACCTTGTGTTCAGAGAAACCCCATGCTAATCTTGCCTTCTCTCTCCCTCGCATTCCCCACTATACAAGCAGGGTAGCTGTGTTTGCTTTTTGGGAACTTGCACCTACTGAGTACATGGATTGTGGGTGCTTTTACCACCTTGGTCAAGACTGCAAAAACAAACCTTGCAACACTATATAAGAGGTGAGGGAGCTTTGGCCCCTTACTTAGCCTGTGGTGCATTTTTTTTGCATGTGTATGTGAAAGAGAGGAATGAGTGCATAGCCACGTACTATGTAGCTATGGAGGGGTCTGAACAACCCTCTGAGGTTGGTGTGCACCTTTTGATAAAATCTTGTTGATATAAAATTGGTTTTTTTTGGTACATGGCTCATGATTCAATGATTTGGTTACTTTATCTGTTTATGTTTTTGGTCTATGAGCTTTGCATAAGAATATCACTGCATAAAAAAACAGGGTACCTACGCTATTGTGAGTATGGAAATAAGTTGATTGGTTTTCTTCACAACAGTCTTCACATTAACGAGGTTACCACTTGGCTGGTTAAGCATGAATTAAGAGCATCATAAGTTGGCGGGTGTCGTGCCTAGAACGCATAACTCATCACAATTTTTTATTTCATGGATATCGCATCCTGTTTACCTTTTTGAAATAGGTGGAGTCTAATAAGGTGATACAAAACCTCTGGTTTCACAATATTTGATTGACAATGATAAGGGTCTTTTCTTTTTTATAAACTGTTAATTGTGGTTGGTTTTTCCCATGACGAGCTCATTAGGGCTATCATCTAAGTTGGAGTTTTTTACATTGGGTATGTTTTTTTTATTGTTTATATGAATGGTGTTTACATGTTCTGAATAATTATTGATGATGCGATGAGGAGTAAGATGCGTAAACTGTCTATTGTACAAAATTATGTTGTAGCTTAAGAAATGTAGAACTGATATGATTATCAAGCTAAACTGGTTGTTATTTAGAGGGTTTGGCATTACTACCTTCCTCTTAGCCCTAAAAAATTGAAGGTATTTTTTGATGGACACAATCAGTACCTTGGATGCTATATCTTGTTGGCCTAACTTCGGCTGTCTCTTCTTCTGGACAAACTACACTCTCTTGTGATGTCTTATTGGTCTTAAATCGTGCCAATTATAAGGCTGGATTGGACACTCTCTACAAGGTTATGGAAGGGTTGGTTCTCTTGTGCCGATTTGGGTATTAACACTAGAATGGTAACAGGACACTTTTATGTCCTTGGACACTTTTGTGTCCTGTTAAGTGACCATTTTTCTTGAATTATTTGAGGAGTATGAAAATGAATTTTTAGGTGCTATATATCCACAAAGTTTCCTTATGAGCTGAAAAAAACTTAGCATTTTTTTTTGAGTATCGATCTCACCATTAACCTTACTCTTGCACAACATTTTTGAACCTAAGCTATGTGAAAAAACGGGTCCTGTTTTTGGCTTTTTTTTCATTTTTTGGCAACTATACCACTCTAAACTTCATGTTTGTGAGGTTTAGATGGCTAGAGGTTAGGACTTCATAGTTCTCAACATGTTTTGATGCTTGTAGGGAGAGTTAAGTGTTAAAATTGAAAGTTATGACCAATTTACAAGAATTGCATAATCCTGTTTTTTGGCCAAAATTAGCACTTTTATGATTTTTTTGGTGGCTTTCTTGATATCCAAATTCAATTTTGATTGTGTAAGTGTAATGTATAACATAAATATAATCTTCCTTGAGTTTTGGGGGACCTAATATGCTATGTAGCATAGTATATGATGATGGTTGAGTTTTTTGATTGCTGAAGAATACGATACATTTTAGAGTAGCAAGTATAACTTTCTCAATGTTGCTAGTTTCTTAGGCCAATTATGTGTATTTTGGAGGTAGTAACCATATCTAATCATAGACTACAAACTTGGCTAGATATTGAGTAGTTTCTATGGGTTTCTAGAGGTCATAATGCTAAACCCAGTTTTTTCATATTTGCTGTATTTAGCACTTTATCATTGCCCCCAAGGTTCCAATTGTAAGCGATCCATTATCCTTTTGACATGCTCCATGGCTCCTTTTGAATCCAGAGGAACAAAGGAAACTAAGAAAACATGTATATAGTATTTGTATTGAGCGTGACTATAGAAACTTTGATGATAGGTCCGCAGAATGGCAAAAATGCAACTTTTTTGTACCTATTTTTTTTGCCCAAAAAAAAATTAGTGAGGTAAAAGCAACCATATGTTTTGGTCACCAACCCATTGAAGTTAATGTTTTCAGGAGTTTTTTGGAGCAAGAGATTGCGCATATGTACATATACATGCATGGTGCATCAAATAAAGAATTGCCCATTTTTCAGAGCCAGGTGGTTACGTGGGGCCCACATGTGTACAGGTAGGACAGGGTGTACATAGTGCATCGATTTTCACTATTACCAGTACCACTGTGTTTTTTCTACAATAAGGAGGAGTTGGTAGCGTGTAAAACTTCTCGAGGAAGCTATCCGCGGGCCGACGACATGAGGTAAGCAGGTACGCCAGATGGCATCGAGTGGTGTCAGGAGGTTGAACGGAGTCAATACTTGCACGCGGAGAAGTATGGACACGACGTGGGTGTTTTCTTGTGATACTTATGCAGAAAGGCCATCATGAGGACCAATTTTTGGGGCCACTTCACGTGGTTGTGGGATGCATTATTTGGAAAAACTGAGTGCCAGGTGTGCGGATGATGCAAAAAGGTGACAACTATGCACTGCGAGGTCAGTTTTTGGCCTGTTCGGGATCCGTTTGAGGTCATCTAAAAGGCCACGGGTGCCAAACTAATAAATATAAGTGTGGGAACTGAAAAAACTGAGACAAGACCAGAAAAAACATGGAGAAGAGAGGAGGAACAGCCGCAAGTGTGTTTTTGCTGTTTTTGGAGCATTTTTTGGCCCTAAACTACTCATCCGAGGTCGGATTTAAGCACTGTGACATTGTAGGGTGGGGTTTTTGGGCGTTCCGGACGCAATGGTGCTTTCCATTTTGCCAAATTCCTCACAGATTTTCTGTTGTTTTTCTGTGTAATCTTCTCCGGTGAGTGAATCCTCTTCTTAACTTTGTGGTTGTATCTGGTGTATTTCCTCAATATTCTGTAAACTAATTGCCCCATTGGTGTTGGGCTGAGCTTCATTGAGTCTACAAAAGAGCAATTTGCCTCCTTTGAGCTGAATTGAGAGTGTGTGTGAGAGTGTGTATGTGTGAGTGTTGAGTGGGCAAGTGGGAAATCTCTCTCTTCTCACTCCGTCTATGTGTTTCCTGTCTCGGCCAGGCTGGTTGTGTAAGCCGAGTGGTGCCCCATAATGTGTGTGTGTATCATCCCAAGAGTGTGTTTCGGGTTATTATAGAGGCTTTGTGTGTGTTTCCATCCCGCTCACATTCTTTTGGCGCCCCCACGGAGGATCTTCTTTGAGTACCTTCTGCTTCGAGCTTCAAGCTTCGAGATTCAAGATTCAAGGTTAAAGGTTACAGGTTACAAGTTACATGGAAAGGTACAGGTATAGGTGATTCACACAGGTACAGGTAGCTGGAGTACAGTGATATACTAGTAGTGATGTCACTTGCAGTTGTTGTGGGTATGCATCACTTGGCGCCTATTTGAGCGCATTGTCTCCTGGATTGTACATTACTTGTGGAAACTGCCATTGTACGCATTTGTGGAGCCATACTTGGTTGTATTTGGAAGTCCCAGCCATTTTTGAGACTTGATCTGGAAGATAGTCATTTCTGAGACTTGACTATACGCGATTTGCATTAGCCTTCGTGTGAGGGTCGATAGCGTGAGGTTTTTATTGAGCTGGGGGATTCTCAAATGTGGAGATCCTTTTGGTGATACAGGTAGCTGGAGCACCCTTTTTGTGACCTCTCCATAGGCTATGTACTAGTGAGTCCTACTTGATGCTCGGCTTTTATTGTTGACAGTTTATGCATACATATACAGTCTATAATTTGGGTTCCTACTGCTCTATTTCTGGGGAAACTCTGCCAAAATTTTTCCAAGTTATGATGGCTGGTTTTTTGGTCTTTTGAGCCATTTATGCTGTTATGCTGCTGAAATTTTGGAAAAATCAGAGGTTAAGTCAGGTGTGCCTTCTTGGGAGCTTCATGGTTGGCTTTAATGGATGATCAAAATGGCCCTCAATTCACTCCATTTCATTTAACTCAAAGAATCCAGATAAATGTCCATGTGTCCAGGAAGATTTTCTTCCAGCAGCGCATAGTCTTTATGTTCAGGCCAAGAAGATTACGAGAGATCTTGGAATGCCCTTTGCCTGTTGTAATTCCGATGATCAACTATGAAAACTCATCTGATGTGCATGTGTTTGTCCTTATCTAAAGTTGAGCTCCATTGAAGTTTCTGGGGATTGGGTAGTCAAAAGTTTTGGTTCTTGCACGTGTGTTCAAAGGGGTTCTCAAAGCATTGTAACTTGGGTAGCCATGGCTTTCTCTTATCCGGAGTTTCATGGAAGAAGTGATGAAGATGTGGAAGATTTTTTGGAAAAGATGGAGGTTGCCTGCATTAGCAACCAGATTCATGACCCTGCGCAAATGTTACGTCTTCTCCAAATTTGTTTGAAGAGTGATGCACGAGTCAAGTCCAAAACATTGAAGAGGAGTTGCGTGCAGCGGATCCACCTGTAAGATTGAGTTGGGACAATCTAAGGCATGGGTTGGAAGTGGAGTTTGTAAAGATAGAAGATCCTGACAAAGTGTGGCAAGAAGTACAAGGTTTGGTGCAAAAGGAAGGTGAGCCAGTAGATGCGTACATACGTAAGTTCTCATTGGCATGGGAGCGGATGTGCAAGGCCTTAGCACCACAGGTACCCCCGCCTGACATGATGAAGAAGGACAGGTTCTTGGCTGGTCTTTGGGAGAATATACGTTGGAGAGTGGAGCTAAAGAAGCCTAGGACATATGAAGATGCACTAGAGGTAGCACGGAACAAAGAGTGGAAGTTGAGGAAAATGAGCCATTTAGGGGTGGAGTCTTTGCCCATAAGGTCTGAATTTCAACCTATAGAGTCTTTACAAGGTCGCATATCAGGGGTTCATCATGAACCAATGGTTCCTGTTACTACGCAGGTTATGCCAGCAGTGGTCACTACATCGGTGCAAGATGATGGGCTAAGGCAAGACATGAGGCAAATGGTAGATTTAATGAAGAATCTCATCCTAAACATGCTAGGTCAAGTGGGAAATAATCGAGGTCGAGGGAGGTTTGCAAATCAACCAGGAGGTGAAGAAAGGCCTAGAAATGGTGTTGGACAAAGCAATGGGGGGTTTTGGAGGCAGATGCCCACATGTTACAATTGTGGAGAGTTGGGTCACATCAGCCCGCAATGTGATAAGCCACCAAGGATGGGGGGAGACATGTATCCATTGCCAAAACAGATGTTAACTAGGTCAAATGATTATGGCATCGAAATTAAGGGAGATGATGGAACCAGTGGATTAACCCAAGAGGAAAAGGTAAAGACAAAAGTGCTAAGTGTAGTCATGTTGGAGGAGGCATCAAAGCTAGAGGATACATTAGTGATGCCTATTGGGAAGAGGACCACAGAGGATAAGGAAGGAAGAAGTGCCCCAGGTCCTAGTAAGAAGAAAGGAAAGAGCCATGAAGGCGAGGATGTCAAGGCCAAGAGGAAAAGGAGATCTCGTCGAAAGTTTCATGTTTCAGATTTTCCACTAGGGGATGGGCAATTAAGCTATGACTTGAAGGAGGATCTGACGAGCAGGAAGGCAGATGTTACTTTTGGGCAGCTTATAGAGATGGTGCCTAAGCTAAAGCGACAGTGGAAGAGGATGGTAAACCCAATGGAGAAAGAGCCAGAGAGAGGTTCAATAAAAGTGTTGGCAATGGATGAGCTACCAGACATTTGTCCAATAGTAGATGTGTGGCATAAAAGGAAAAATTTGGGACAAGGTTATGTGGATGGTGGAGCCCAAATATGAGTCATAACACACTCATGCGTTGAGAAGATGGGTCTCACAGTAGCTGGGGTGTCAGGTTTTTGGATCAGATTGGCAAACCATCAAAAAGTAAAATGCTTGTGTGTTGTAAAGAGCTCAGAAGTGGAGGCATATGATGCAAAGGCAGTGGTTGATTTTCATGTGATGCTAGCAGGGTTGGGAGAATATCCTATTATACTGGGCAGACCATGGTTATGTGCAGTGGGAGCTGTTCAAGATTGGCGACATGGTACGATTAGCCTCTATGGAAAGACAGGTACCAAGAAGCTTTATAATATGGACACAAGGAAACGATTAGAGGAGCTTTATGAAGATGAGGATGAGTCTAGTGATGAAGACTCTTCCACGGTGAAAGATGAGGACAGTGATAGCACTACCAGCAGTGATGAGGATGCTGATGTTGCATTTCTTTTGATGGATAAAGAAATCCAGGAGTTTGGTTTAATCGCATTTGCAAATGAAGTCGAGGATGAAAGTGAAGGGCCTTATGAAGTGATTGAAGGGCTGATGCAAACCGAAGTTGATTTGTCAAAGAAGCAGGAATTGATGATACAAATGATCAGCGGAGACCTCTCAACTATGGAGAAGGAGATATATTTGCACATGCTGGCTAGTTTTCCTGATTTGTTCATTACTTCATGTGAAGAGATCAGAGAGTTCAAGGGTGAAGAGAGGCATAGAGAGCTGAAAGAAGGTGCTAAACCAGTGCGGCAAAGGGTAAGAAGGATGGGTCAAGAGCAAATGGAAGCCTTGAGAGAAGAGGTGGACAAGTTGTTGAAGGCAGGGTTCATAGTCCCTGTGGAGACCACAGAATGGGTGAGTCCAGTTGTAGTCAGTCCAAAGAAGGATGGGAAGTGGAGAATTTGTGTAGATTTTAAACCCTTAAACACAGCCACTAAGAAGAACCCATATCCTCTTCCATTCATCGATCAGATCTTGGATTCAGTGGCAGGTTATGAGAGGTACAGTGTGTGTGATGGTTTTTCAAGCTATTTTCAATTGAAGATTGCTCTTAAAGACCGCACAAAGACCACTTTTATTACGCCATGGGGCTGCTATTGCTACACAATATTGCCATTTGGGTTGTCAAATGGACCTTCCTTCTATCAAGAGAGAGCAAATTGGGTGTTGGAACCATTCATTGGTAGTTGTGTTAAAGCTTTCATGGATGACTTCTGTGTCTACAGCAGTAGGGCTGAACACCATGAGAAGCTGCAGATGGTATTGGCTCGATATGATGAATGTGAAGGACAACTAAACCCAAAGAAATGTCATCTAGCACAACCAAGGGTGAAGTTATTGGGCCACATGGTGTCAGAAAATGGCATTGAGGTTGATCCAGATAAGGTTAAGTCTATTATTCTTCTTCCATCACCTACGAGTACAAAGCAATTGGTAACCTTTATACACAAAGTGAAGTACATGGCATGGTTTATTCCATTGTCTTCGCAACTCCTTTATCCATTACAGCAAGTGGCAAAGCATGATCCATTGCAATGGGATGACAAGTGTGAAGAAGTGTTTCAAGAGGTGAAAGAAGTGTTAGGGGGGTTGTCAGCCATGCAAGCACCTGATTGGGAGAAAGTGTTTTATGTAAATTCATCAGTAGGGGATGATGCCATTGGAGCCATGCTATTGCAAAAGGGGAAGGGTAGCCATTATATGAGGCCAGTGTATTGTGCAAGCCGAGTGAAGTTGGTAGCGGAGAGAAAGTTCTCGGAAGTAGAGCTAGTGATGGCTAGTGTAATATTTGCTTGTTGACGATTTCGTCATTACTTGCTACCATGGCCTTTTGTTTTCTTGACGAGTTATGCCTTTTTGCCACAGTTAATTAATGGTACTAACATGTCAAATGTGGTGAAGAAATGGGTAATTGAGCTGCAAGAGTTTGAGTTCTCTTTTCTCGTGGAAGATAGTACAAGGGCTACCCTAGCTGATTTGTTGACCTACAAGGAGAATCCCCTTATTGTTAAGGAAGAGGTGGTGAGAAAGGTAGTTGAAGAAGTGCCACAGATCAGCAATGCACATGTGTTGTTCTTTGATGGTTCATACAGAAAGAGCCATGATGCACCTTCAGGGGGTATAGCACTTTATGATCCAGAGGGGAAGCTAGTATGCAAGAGAGGGTTCAAATTGGATGATCATAGTAACAATGAGGCTAAATATGCTACTCTGGAAGCTGGATTACACATTTGTTTGAAGCATGGGGTTCGAAGGTTGAGCATAAAAGGTGATGCCTTGTTAGTGGTGAAGCAAGTGTTGGGTGTGTGGAAGAGCAAGAACACCTCATTGAAGGAAATGTGCTTCAGAATTAAAGGCCTGTTAAAAAAGTTCGAAGCATGGATCATCAGATACATTGAACATGCTCTAAATGGAGAGGCACATGAAGTAGCTCAAGGCATGATTGGGGAGCTATTTGTGTTGAGGACCACTTTACCTCTTTATCATGGCCGGGAAAGTTTGGCTCAAGAAGAGGAGTTTTTGCTATCAGGAATCATTCCAAAGGAGATTCAGAAGTCTAAGAAGTATGGATTTGTGCGTAGAGCATACAGGTACAAATTGATTGGTGATGTCTTATACATGAAAGGGGCTGATCTCGTGTTGAGACGTGTACCTTGGCGGGAGGAGCTTTACAGAGTGTTGGAAGAGAGTCATGAAGGCGCATGTGGTGGCCATTTTGCTCTAAAGATCACCTTGCATAAGATTTTGCAAGAGGGGTATGTATGGCCTAGTTTGCACAAGGATGTTCACCATTGGTGTAGGTCTTGCAATAGGTGTCAAGCATTTGGGAAGAGAGTGTTGAAGCCAAAGCTACGAAAAACCATTATGGCGTTTGATGTGTTTGAAAAGTGGGGGATTGATGCAATAGGCCCGTTACCTATCACAAGCAGGGGCAAAAGCTATATTTTGGCGGCAGTGGACTATCTTTCTAGATGTGCAGAGGCTATAGCAGTAGAACAGATCACTGCAAAGGATGTGGCAAAATTTGTGTATGATGAAATATGTTGCAGGTTTGGGGTGACATTAGAGCTACTTTCAGATAAGGGGCCTGGCTTTAGAGCTAAACTGCTAGATTTTTTATGTGCAAAGATGAAGATTAGGCAGCATACCACTCCTTATTACCCACACTGTAATGGCTTAAATGAAAGATTTAATGGTGAGTTGGTATAGATTCTTTCGAAAGTGACAGAGCACCAAGGAAATAATTGGGATTTGGAATTGCCTAGTGCATTATGGGCTTACCGTACTTCGGTGAAGACAGGTACAGGGTTTACTCCATTTCATTTGGTGTATGGAAAAGAAGCACTATTGCCTGTGGAAGTAGAGTTGCCTGCGTTCAATATGTTAGAGAAGTTGCTTGGGCCGCCTAGTGATGCATTCAAAGAGAGTCTCTTGCAGTTACAAGAGGTCCAGTTGGATGGGATGAGCGCATTGGAGCATTATGGGCAGATGCAGGATAAGGCTTTGGCAAAGATAAATGAAAAGGTAAAAAGTAAGGGTATCAAGAAACATGACTTGGTTTTGCGCTACAACAGTAAGCTGGACAACACCTTCCAAAAGAAGTTTCAAATTAAGTGGGAAGGCCCTTTCAAGGTAGTGGAGTGTTTTCCAAATGGCACATATCAGCTGGCTAACCTGGATGGTATTCTACATAAGTCAAGGGTAAATGGATTGTGTCTTAAATTGTATCATGCTAGATTGATGATGGTGGAGCAAGATGAGCTGTCTGTGGATCAAGCAGTGTTGGTGAGGGATGAGAAGACCTGCGATGCGGCGAGTCTCATATCTCTCTTTGGCGCTGCTGATCATGAATGATCTAGCAGGCTAGGGGATGGGCAAATTATGTCATGAGTTTTTTGGAGCAAGAGATTGCGCATATGTACATATACATGCCTGGTGCATCAAATAAAGAATTGCCCATTTTTCAGAGCCAGGTGGTTACGCGGGGCCCACATGTGTACAGGTAGGACAGGGTGTACATAGTGCATCGATTTTCACTATTACCAGTACCACTGTGTTTTTTCTACAATAAGGAGGAGTTGGTAGCACGTAAAACTTCTCGAGGAAGCTATCTGCGGGCCGACGACATGAGGTAAGCAGGTACGTCAGATGGCATCAAGTGGCGTCAGGAGGTCGAACGGGGTCAATACTTGCATGCAGAGAAGTATGGACACGACGTGGGTGTTTTCTTATGATACTTATGCAGAAAGGTCATCATGAGGACCACTTTTTGGGGCCACTTCACGTGGTTACGGGATGCATTATTTGGAAAAACTGAGTGCCAGGTGTGCGGATGATGCAAAAAGGTGACAACTATGCACTGCGAGGTCAGTTTTTGGCCTGCTCGGGGTCCTTTTGAGGTCATCTAAAAGGCCACGGGTGCCCAACTAATAAAGCTAAGTGTGGGAACTAAAAAAACTGAGAGAAGACCAGAAAAACGTGGAGAAGAGAGGAGGAACGGTGGAGTGGTCCCCCAAAATATGTATATCTCTCTAATTCCTTATGATTCATTGGAGAGTACTTTTGGCCATACTTATGTATTATGACCACCTGAATACTTATCCCCTATGTGGACGTGAAAACATATAGGTTTTTACGGCCAATCAGTTCCTTGATGCAAGGTTCGTCACATCTATAATAGAGTGTTTTTTCTCCATTATTAAACTTATATAGCCCCACATATGTGTTGTCTATATTAAGGTGCTATGTCTCATTGGTGCGTATGAGCATCATGTTTTATCTCTCCATTCGGGGTGGCTCATCGGCCAACTCGTTATCTACCTTGTCCTTGGTGCCGGTCATCCCCCATTTACCCACAATAAAAGGGTATGAACCACTAGGTACATCATTCCCTCTCGGTTGAAATATCTATCCCCGTCATAATCACAAGGTCTCTGAACTCGCTCGGATTATTTTCCAACTTAACACAGTAGCGGTTCATTCCATCCTTATAGATTTTGGCCTTAAGCACATTTTCAAATTAAAACTTCAAATACAACAATTTTACATCAAATGTAGGCTGGGAAGGACCTACCCCCATCGAAGCTGTTCCCTTAGGGTTTGGCTTGTTAGAATCCTTAGTCATGAGGTTGTATGATCTCTCTGATGAAGTGTCAAAAAAGCTCTCCTCTAAAATGGGTTCTAAAGGCGATAGTGGTCTCTGATTCATGTTTTCTTCCGTTGAGTGATTGCTCCCTCGGTCAAAGATGATGGGATTCCTATTCTAGTACAATTTTCCCGATCACAAATTCATGGAGAATTGGTAATGCAAAATCCAAACTGGGTTACCTCATTAGATAGTTTGAATCCCCCGTTTGATCTTGCTTGCTGGGTAGTATCCTCTAGTACCTGCAACCTGTCAAAAATTTTCTTGATAGCTGTGAGATTATAGCCATTCTTGCTAGTTCTTGCTTTTAATCCACAAAATTAGGCTAGATTTTTTAGTAGCACACAATTCCTCACACAACATCAACAATTGAGGTCCAATTTCAATTTTGAAAGATCCACCAAGGTACTGTGGACTAGCTCTTTGTGTGGTGAAATTCTGCTTCTGTTATGACTCAGAGGTACATGGATCGCGATCCATGTTGGGAAGCCGAATGAACTTTTGTTGATACCATTAGGTTCAACATGATTAAGAGGTCTTATGGTATCAAAATTCTTAGAAATGAACCTTTGGATTGGAAGCTAGGTTAATTCTATCACTTTGCTAGAGCTCCTGCCAGTTTTGGGCTTTTGGGATGGTTTTTTGCATCCAAATTCAATTTTGGAAGGACCACTAGACTCTCTGTGATGCCCTTTAGCTATGGTGCCAGTTTGGTATCAAAATTTGTTAAGGGAACATGGATCACGATCCATGTTCCTTAGTGTCAGTATGCACTGAAACTTGACCCACAGCTAGTCCTTGGCCTATTGATGCTAGCTATATGGTTTTTGAATGTTTTGGATATTTTTAGGTCAGCCAAAAGGCAGTTTTAGGTTTTTTTCCATTGGTTTCCCCCTTGATCTGATTTTTGCCCCCTTTTTCTCTCTTTTTGAACGTTTTTGATAAGGGTCCCTTGGGAGAAAGTGCTTCAACTGTTATCCTTTTCTACTTGCCCATTATTAGCTCAAAATTCCAAAAAGGTACATGAATCGCGATTCATCTTTGACAAGATTTTGGACTGATACTTTGTGAGTTCATGACACAAGGTCTGGTGATGCTATTCCCCAAATATTTTTGGATTTGATTAGTTTTTTACAAGTCAAAAGCAAGATTTTACGTTTGTTTTGTAGTTTTTTGCAAACAACTCCTTTTTGGTATTTTGATCAAGTTTTTTCACTTTTTGTCTATCGCTCCTTTTGGAAAAATTGTCCCCCTAGTAATCAAGAGTACACTGGTCAAATCTTACTATCAGATGTCTACCTGGAAAATGGATCGCGATTCTTGTTGGGAAGCATCTGGGCATGATTTTTGGTTCTATTGGTTCCCTGCTTGTAGTTGATCCCAATTTTCTTCCATTTTTGAATTTGAACAAGTAGAAGTTTAGTTTTTTTCTATTTTCTTCAATTCCCAAGGTTTTGCTCTGCTCATCCCAATTTCTTGATTTTAGTGATCTTTTAGCACTCTATTTCTAACCAAACTCAAGGTTCTGATGCCTGAGAGCCTGTTCATAAGCAAGGGAAACAGTTTTAGAACATTTTGCCAAAAAGGTATATGCATTACGATCCATGTTGGACAGGCAAATTGGAAGTTTTCTACATAGTCTATTTTTAGCAAGTGTTTTTTTCCCCTTTTTGAAGGTTTTACTGGGTTTGGTTCTGCTTTGAAGCTCTTACCATCAATTCTTCAACTTTTTAGAGTTATGGTCTTCAATTCAAAAATAAGGTTTTTGATAGTTTTTTCCTCGATCCTTTTGGCCCCAAATGATGTTGTAATTTGTTTCCTAACCTACTCCTATAAACAGAAAAAATCTGCAAATATAAATGAACTTAACAGTACAAAAATGACAACGAAGTGTGTGGGGGAACAGTCCTTTCCACGCATGGGAAAATCAAAGAACGAAATACTATCTTGTACTTCACTCACAACTTTCTTTGCTCTTGAGGAGTAGCAATGGCTAGTCTCGGACTCCAGTCTCTACCAAGCACTAAACCTACGTCTAACTGCTTCACTGCCTATGTGTAAGAGGAATGGGTGTCAAAAGATTTGAAGGGATATTTTTTCATACACTGAGTCACTCACCACCTATGGATTGGTTTCCTTTGGTAGTGGGGCCAATGTTAGTGGGTCGCCGCAACAAACGTCTACAACATAGCTCTTTTGTACTAACATAATGTCAATATGCAAGGAAGCGACTCGGGATGGGGCACGGAGACTTAATGAGAGTGTCAATCTCACCAAAGTGAACTTAGAGGGCTACTCATCATACAACAAAAGCAAATCAACCACTTCCTAGTCAGAAAATCAGTATGCATCCAATCTCACCGCTCTAGGTCATCACGCATTTTCAGCATCTAAACAAGTTCAAAATGCAACGAAACTTAAGGAGAGGGTATCACAACACATAAGGGCATAATCCAACCAAGTTCTATCACCATCTGGGAAGGTACATAAATCACGATCCATCACAAAAAATGTGCAAAAATCTGAAACAGAAGTACTAGGAAAGGTCCCCCTTCAGCATAGAAGCACTGATCCATGGTCAAAACATCAAAAAACAACCATTTTAGCCTTCAAATCAATGCATTTAGCTCACAGCAGAGCTTCACGAACCACAATAAGATTGAAAATGGTTATACTTAGACTGTAGAGCAAGAGACAAGGAACACAATGTGCTATTCGGAAATGAATTTTGATTACCAGTCCAGGAGAAAAGAGGAATACAATTTGTAGCAGCAAGAAGCTCTCACAGTGAACGTTTTCAAATCTTCGAAGCTAATGATATCTCTTTAGTCAAAACTAAGGGTTTTGACTTAAAGGTTAAGGGAGCTTTCCCACGGCTATTCGGCCACTTACAAGGGTGTAGACTCAGAGAAGTTGAGAGGGTATGTCAAATTATATTACAATCACAAATCATCATAGGCCAAATTTCATGGCTTCTTTCCAAAAATTGAGTGAGTGTTTACAGGGTTTGGTGTGCATTCGTCTGTATCCACCAAACACTTAGTAGCGTTGAACACCATTCCTAGTGCTTGTCTTTCAATTGTGAATTACCCTTATTCATGAACTCCCTGGTCACCAAAGTAGACTGAGTAGTATATCTTGCCATCAGGCTGGGCTAGTATAGCTCCCATCACCATTCCCAAATGCATCAACATGCACAAGGATAATTAAAACCGAGTTTGGTTGACAAAGGACTAGCTTCCTACTGAGTGCATCTTTTAAGCACTAAAAACTATGCTCGCATTCTGGGGTCCAAATAAACTTCTTCCCTTTTTGAGTCAGTTCATACAAAGGAAGATCTTTTACTGCAAATGTGTGAATAAACCATCCACAAAAATTGATATACCCCACAAAAGAGCTCAGTTCAAACACTGTCATTGGCGCTTTGGCTTGTTGACCTTATGATTGGCCATTTCAATACCATTTTTAGACACAATGTGTCCCAACATCTGTCTCTTCCATACCAGGGATACCAATTTGAAGGGGTTCAAACATATTATTTTCTCTCTGCACCTCTTGAAAACCATCTCCAAGAACAAAAATGCATTTCTTCTATGGAGAAAATGGTGAAATCATCTACAAATATGGCAAAAACTTTGGGTAAAAACTCACTGAATATTTCCATCATCCATCTCTAGAAAGTTAATGGGAGCATTATAGAGTCCAAATGGCATGACTAGGTACATAAATGCTCCCCATTCAGTGATGAATGTTGTTTTAGCTCTATCCTCAGGTGCAACATTAAGTTGATTGCAGCCACTCTATCCATCCATAAAGCTGTACATCTTGTTGCCTGCACTCTCATCCAATAACATGTCTAAAAAGGATAATGAAAAAGGGTTTTTAAGGTATCAGTACATTTAGCTTCCTATACTCCACACATACCTTAGCTTTCCATTCTTCTTGGGAACTACCACTATTGGAAATAACTAGTCACTACATGCAGCTTCTATTATGAACCCTGCCTTGAGAAGATTGTTTTAGGTTCATCCTACATCTTTGCAGCCTTACTAGCCTAGCACCTAGTTTTAGTGGTATTCAATGATGGCACGCTTTTGGATCTACTCCTTTCATATCAATATATTCCCAGGAAAATACATCCTTGTATTTTTGGAACAAGGATTTTTCTTTTTCTTTGCTCTTTGGCTTCAGATGCTTATTGATTTTGATCATTCGAGGATTCTCCATTGAGTCGAGATTCCATTCTTTGACTTCTTGATCATCTGAAAGCAACCAATTTGGGCCTCCTCCCTTCTGTTTGGCCAATGATTCAGTTTCCTTTTCAATTCAAATACCATCACCATAATCATTAAAGGGGTCACTCAATTTTAGTGACCTATTTTGTGTTTCCATTTGAACAACAGTTAGGTTCCCCTTATCTCAGTATAGCTGACTGGTTTCTTTTGCTCGTCTAAATTCAAACTTGTCTGGTGCTTGCTACACTAGTGGCCGACCATCGAGCTAGATTAATCTTTCCACAAATTTCAGCTCAGGGAACAAATTCGGGTGATGTCTTATTTGTCTTTTAGCCTGCTCCTTGTCCATCAAAACATCACTTAGATCTATCTTTATTAGTGAAAAGCTATACAATGAAGCTAGAACTTTCTCAACCTTCTGTGTGTTGTACTTATTACATAGCTCCTCTTGTCTAAGGTATTTCTTCCAGCTTCTAGTATTATTAGTTTTACTTGTATTCACCCTTGTATCCACCTACTACATTCTTGAACTATAAGCATCTGGTTAGCCTAGTCTCATAAATTACTCCAATTTTTCTTAACCACAGTTTTCCCAGAAGTATCCCATAGGCTCCATGTACATCTAGGACTACAAAGCTGGTCTTGAACTTCTCTTTGCCAACTCTAATATTCATATTCTCAATCAGTCTAGTATCTTGGACCACCTCTAAATGGTGATGGTTTTAGATCATTGATCCCCAGTTTTTGCCTCAAGTACTCATCAAGGATATTGACTCTAGATCCCCCGTCCAATATCACTCTTGATAATGGTTCACACTAATTCCTTAGCTTGTAGTCAACCTGAGTGATTGGATGTGGGATGCATGTCTAACCTCACCATCCTATCTTATTGCAGTATTAGCGAGAACCACAATTAATTTGTCAAACCATGGGACAAAGCTGACTTGACTAGTGCATAGAGGCTACGTACAAGAGGTTGTCACTATTTCGAAAAACAATTAACAACTCGCATCTAACTCAAGCTACACTCAAGTGACTGAAATCACCAAGAGCCAATCGCCATCGACAAGCAAATCACATCTGTTACAGCATCAAATGACATCCAAACATAACGAAACTTCTAGGACAAGTTTATAAGACCTAAGCACACATGCCTATGGCCTCAAACCCCACTTTAGGTCAAGTTCCAAAATCACGATTATTAACAGCAGTGGATTTTTGACCTAGTCATTTTCGACCCAGAATGCATCTAAATGCTTAGCAATGATGCCCCAATACCCCGCCTATGCCTAGTTTTTGTTTTAAAAGTGTAAATTCCTAGTTATGATGAAATTAGGCCGCGGGTCGCCAAAAGCTACAAAATACTCTGAATGGCTTATGTCAATGCATAGAGCACTTACCTACGGTTGCAATGCAGCAAACACATTCGCAATGTGACAACCGGAGAGGGAGTAGGAAGCGCGAGAAGGAGAGAAGTGAGCACCATTAGCTCACGCTGTGTATTTCTTATCCAAAAACTGGCTTTTATACCTTAGCCAAGGTTTTTCGGTGGTCAAAAGTAATAATTTGGAGTTCTACCTAAGCTGGAAATTAAATGGATGATATAATCTAGAAGCTTGTAGCCCCGGCTCATTAATTACAAAGTTTACAAAGAAAAAAATAGTTACAATATTCTCGATTTATCAAAATAATAATTGTTTTTACAATGAGAACTCTGAAAAATGGTGTCCGCATTAGCTTGCTGCTACCATTTCCCCCTCCTCGCCTGTGTCGTCCTTTGACACAACTTTATGGGCTGAAGTAATCTTCGGGTTGACGGCGGGCGAGGCGGTCCTTCAGTGCTTCTAGTGCCTTTTCATATCTGATTTTGCGTTCTTTGTCTAGAACTTGCAAAAACTGCATGGTGACTTTGTTTTTCATTACCACTACGGAGTATCCGACAAATCTTGTGGTGAGGTTGCTTATCACCGGCGCAAATATCTTCGTTTGCCAGGTGAAAAAGCCAGTGTAGAATGCCTCCTCAAAATCTAGCATATTGTGTGAGGGCAGAAACATGCATCGGGCATAAAATCCATAAAGAACTTCCTATGAGGGCGGCCCACTTAGATCATAGCAGAGGCCTTTGTTTCCTTCCAAAAATGAGATCCATGGGGCTCCTGTCTGCTCAGGATCATTGACGACCTGTATGCAAGTAAGTAGCATCCTGTAGATTTTGTATAGCATTGCGCATGAGAGATTTGGCACACTTTTGAAGAATGTCATGGCGCCTGTTAGGGTTTTCACCATGTATTCTTCTGTTGCTTGGCCTCTCTCTAGAGCTGGCAGCCTGGGAAAATTTAGGCATGTTGGCCTCTTCTTATGCATTGCTTCGTGTGATTGCCACGTCCTTACTCATGGTACAGGATAGAATGTACGTGGGATCTTTCTGTATGGCCGCAGGTGCTCTTGTGAACAGAATCAAATATCCTGGATTCTTGTTCAACCAGCTTAGCCTCCACTTTCAGTGGTCTTGATTTGCGCCATCTTCTTGCATATCCTTGTATAATCTTTTCTTTACCTGTAAGAGTTCTACCTTGATGAGAGGGTATGGCAAGGATTGTTGGTACCATTGAGCATTAATTTGATTGGGAGTGAGTTGTGTGACATTGACAGAATGTAAAACTCTCAGCTCCCAATCCATAGCTGCCTTCCAATGCTCATCTACCTCCAAGGCTGTCTTCTCCTTCAGTGCATCTTCTTCAGCCTTTGACAGCTAGACCATTGGCACTGTGTCCTCCTCTGTGATTTGGACCTGAAAATCTTCTCCCCCACTCGGCTCTTCGGTAGAATCTGTCTCGAATTCAGCAAATGAGACCGAGGGGTTTTCCACTTGGGGCGGCTGCTGAAGTGCCTGCCTCTTCCTGTATATCTGGCTTTCCCTCTTTGAGGAGCTGATTCATTCTTTTCAATTTTGCAATTTCCTTAAGGAGCTCCTCCTTTCTTTGGACCCGCATGAGTGCCAGGTCTCTGCGTTGTGACTGTTCCAGCTTCAACTCCAGTTGTAAATCTTCGTTTTTCTTTTCAAGAGCTTTGTATACTTCATCTATTCCCTTGATCGAGGCCATGACTGGATTTTCTCTTAATTGCCGCAAGAAAGTGGCTTGACCATTAATTCTTTGTTCAGAATACTACAGAGATGCGTTTGCTACATCTAATTGTACTTGAATCTTCTGAGCTGACAGAGAGGTGGTAAGAAGTTCATTTGTCACTTCTGTCAACAATTGCTCATCTTTCACTTTGCAAGCATCATATAACTTAGTCAGGAGGTCACCCAACTCCTCCATTTCCTTCTGTTGGATGTCTCAGGCTATCCGATGCCGTTCTGCTTCAGTATTTAGCTCTTGTACTTGCCTTTGGAGATCAGTGATAGTAGCCATTCTATCGTCGAGATCTCCTTGAAGAGCATCGATGACCATTGCTAATTCCTTGGCTTTAGTACTGCGGTTAAAGGCTGTTGAGCGGAGTTTCTCCATCATGATTTGCATCTGCCTTGCATACTCGTTTACTTGTAGAATGACTTCATCATTGGACTGCCACTCCTTCTGTGTTGCAATTTGAGATGTGCTAGCAGCCTCTTGTGTTGCTTCTTGCTATGTTGTTATTGTTGGTGTTTCTATAGAGATGGTTTCTTTTCCTTGGCCATCCTACGGTTTTGAAACCTCGGCAGTTGCTGGCTGAGTGGAAATTACTGTTGTGATCTCAACCCTTTTCGGTTCCATGGTTGCAGGCCTTTCCGCCTTATCAGTCTTGGTTTCTTCCTCATGTATAGTGGTTTGCTCTTTTTCTGTATCTTGCTCTTTATCAGTTTCATTCGCCTCCTTGTGAGTATCCTCGGTTGTCTGCTCTGGTGTTGGTTTAGCTTCCTTTTCTTCATGTTGCTCGGTGTGGTCAGTTTGTTGTGTAGCTTCCATTTGGTGGGTGAGATCAGAATCTTTTGCCTTGTCGGTCTCGGCTTCTTCAGTGGTCTCTTGGCCTGGCGGTGATGATGGTGGAGTGGGCATGGGCTGGTCGTGTTGTTCCGGCGGCGGGTGAGGTGGGTCGGGGGATGCTTGGCCTTGCTCTTGAGTTGCTGCTTCCTTAGCTTTCTTGGTCGCTTCTTCCGCCTCTTTCAGCTTCAAGGCCTCTGCCTCTTGGTACATTCTTTCTAAATGATCCTTGGGATTCTCGGCCTCTTTCCTTGAATGATGTTTCGTTCAAAGTCCCTTCAAGCCAGTGGGTACCCACTTTTCTGGGTCTTTTCCCTGTGCTTGCCTAATGCACTGATACGCCTGTTTTTCTCTTTCAAATCTTGCTTGTTTTTGAGTTGGCTCCTCTTGGTAGGAAGCCACAGATTTTCGCTTCATATCTTCCCTCCTAGCTCTTTTTTCTTCGTTGTCAGAGCTTTCACTGCTATGCTGCTCTGATGAACTGTCATCGGATTCATCACCTGATTTAAATGATCGCTTACTAGATCTTGTAGATCTTGGAGAGTGTTGAGCTGCCAAGATCCATGTGTTCTGATCGGCTATTTTGGTCAATACTTCCGCGGTGCCCAAGTATGTTATCTTTCCCTCCTTCTGGGTGGCCTTCAATGTTGTCAACACATATTGCATGTGGTCCACATGTTGTCTGGTGGTTGACTTCAGAACTTGTGTAAAAGTGGTGGCCACGGCGTGATTTGGTGTTGACAACATTGTTAGTGGGTCAAAATGCATACCATATTGCTCCACATGATCACTTATGGTTATCCACAAACTCTCACCCTAGAAAATTCACATTGGGTTCACCAAAAATATTGGAAAAAATTTGTCATCTTGCTAGGAAAGCACCAGGCTTTTGGCTGTGAGAGTTTGTGAGAGAACTCCAAAAACTATATGAAGGAGTTATACCTTAGATGCTATGAAGTATAGGGTCTGGAAGGAAGTTCAATCAAAGAAGCCCCACTCTTTCTCTCTTGCATTCACACACACAAAGAAAGAACAAAAAAGAGAATATCAAAACAACAAAATGATGAAAACATCAAGGCTATGGTCGTATCGTATCATGGATAATATGAAAGGGCTAATAGATGAGTTAATGGTGTTCAATATTTGTCTCCCAACATGCTACAGATTGTTATTTGGAATTGTAATTTTGTGCTTACCATGGTATATATATTTTGTCTACTGATTGGGATTAATTGTCTGTACAAATACTCTTGGTTCATAGAAAGATAACTACACTTTATGTCAAAAGAAAAGTTATAGTCTATAAGGGGTAGTATGATGGGATCCGGTGAAAGAAGTATTTCATTGAGCCTTTCTGGGCCAAAGAGAAACACTATATGTTGATGAAAGTGTATTTTACGGTTAATTCATACATTAATTGTAATAAATCGCACAAAGTGGGAGCAATAGAAATTCACATCATGTGGATTATTCATCTAGGATAACTCTAGTATGTGCAAAATAAAGATATGAGAGAAGTGAAGAGAAGAGAAGTTTCCCTTCCAAGCCCTAGGCAATAAGGATACTTTGGGGACATATGTACATGTAGCGGAGAGATATGTACCTTGTGCACTAGTATTTCTCTACAAGAAGGTTGTTGATAGAGCGTTGTTGCTTGAATGAAACAATTATTAGGACACATGAGAGATGGAGATAGGAGTAGATGTAAAAGTACTAGAATACATGGAGGTATAGATTGAGCTTGGAGATGAAAAACAAAAAATCAACAAGATAAAAAAGCAGAACAAAACACATTACTTATCAATTCCTTCGAGATTATTTGCCAATTTGATGAAGATGGTAAGAGATAGAAGACTCTGGCCTTCATTGACTAGAGTTGATGTTTACAAGGATGCTTTCAAGTTTAGCTGGCCTTCCTCAAAGGTGAGTGTAGGGCTAAAGGCTAATTTGGCATAAATCTTCTCACTCCCTCTTGAATAAATTTCAAGGAAGAAGAGGTCTCATTTTATAGGTGAAGGGAAACCCCAAGGGTTTCACAGAAAGAGAAGAGCCAGTGTGAACAAGAACTAGCAAAGTTTGAAATGGGTTGTCCCTGCATGATGTGGGCAGATTGGGCTCCACCATTTTAATCATACCTTCTCAACTATGGCTCCAAATAAAAAAGTAATAATAGGGATAAAAAATTCAGCTCATAAGCTATGGCCCCATTCTATATATTAGTTTCAATTAGGATTGGAACCTTGTGTCAAAACATTATGAAAATAGGGTACTATTTTGGTAGCAAAAGTCTTCTTGTGGTCCCCTTAGCCTAAAATTTCATTTGATTCCAATGGACATCTCATGCAGTATGAAAGAATGACATTTCTCCTTGACAAAGTTTTGTAATCATCCTTGCAATAATGCATTAAAATAGGTGTATCTTTGAGAATCATGGAAGCTAGTGTCCCACTAGGATTTGATTTCTTCCTAGTAGCTATTAAAAAGAAATATAAGAAAAATATGAAAAATACATAGAATATTTATATATTGGAAGTTACCCTAGATAGAGGATCTAGCTAGGGTGTGAGATGATAATGAGATACTAGAAAGAAAGAACCAGTGTTTTTTTCCCCAAGTTAAAGGAGCGGATCTATTGATGTTTTTTTCCCATAGTACTTTTTGAAGGTAAAGTAAGAATATGTTACCCTTGAGATAAATATTAGGATGATATAGAAATATTATTACTATTCTAAGATATGCATATGTACATTATAGAAAATATACTTATGTATCTAAAACATTGCAAGATAGATCTTGTAGCATTCGTTCCCACTATGTATGTGTCACAGTACGACAGCGGGTTGAGAATTTTGGTAACTTCAGTCTTATGGATATGTACACACACTCCCATGTATGCCCTCTTTCTTTACTATTGAGTATGTGTGCGGTGGACCTGAAAAGTTAGCAAACCGCAAAGCAAGAGATCTTCAAGGTATCAAGCCGGAGTGATTAAATGGATGGGAGATTTTACACACGAGTGGATGTGTGATATTTTGAACTTGGAATTCAACATGTTATGCCTTATGATCAGAGTACTGATTGGGTCTAGCCTTTGCATAAAGGAGAGGATGTAAAGAATATAAACAACTACAAAACTATAGTGATTGGGTCTCTTACGACAAAGTTGATTGGGTGCATAATGGAGATGAAATTGAGTGATTGGGTTGAAGAGAATGACAAACATGCAAAAGGACGAGCGAATTTTTGTCGACACCATAGCACCATTGATTATCCCTCACTCTTCCTGTTCTCATGGAGGAAAGTAAAATGAAAGGCAAGCGATTATATTGTTGTTTTGTGGAATTTAAGAAAGCCTTTGATTTGATTCCACGTAACAATTTGTGAAGAAGGATGGAAGAACTCCAAGTGCCAAGTGAGTTTATGTTTGTGGTTTCTTGAATCTATGAGAAGGTGATGTGTCAATTGTGAATGGAAAGAGGAATTTCAAAAAAAAATTGCAAGCTATTGGGGTTAAACAAGGATGTCTATTGTCACCAACTTTCTTTGGTCTATGCATCGATCAATCGGAACAAATGGTACTTGACTTTATGCAAGAAGAAGGCATTGAAGACTTCACTATTTGCAATGTAGTATCATGCTTTTGTTGTATGTGGATGATGTAGTGCTTCAAGCACACACTTTAGAAGATTCACAAAAAATTATGGTTGTCCTTGAGAACTTTTCTTGCATAGTGGGCTGGTTGTGAATGAATCCAAAACAACGGTTATGCTTGTGAAAACCAACCATAAGAAGAAGCCATGCATTGTGTACAACAATGAGACACTTGAAGTTGTTGAGAGATTTACGTACCTTGGCCTTGACGTTCTGAACAATCACGTGGCATGAATGTCCTATGTGTCATTTGGAATTCGGAAAGCAAGCATACTATGCATTTGAGAACATGTGTAATGTGGGAAACATCAAGTGTTGGGTTCTCAAGAAGTACCTTTTTGACACATTCGTGACACCCATTCTTCTTTATAGAGTTGAAGTGTGGGGTGGAAACATTTGCAAAAGATTATGCTTGTCCTTTAGAACTTTTTCTTGCATAGTGGGCTAATTGTGAATGAATCCAAAACAACGGTTATGCTTTTGAAAACCAACCATAAGGAGAAGCCATGCATTATGTACCAAAATGAGACACTTGAGGTTGTTGAGAGATTTACGTACCTTGGCCTTGAGGTTCTAACCAATCACAAGTGGCATGAATGTCCTATGGGTCATACAGAAGCGAGAAAGCAAGCATACTATGCATTTGAGAACATGTGTAATGTGGGAAACATCAAGTGTTGGGTTCTCAAGAAGTACCTTTTTGACACATCGTGACACCCGTTCTTCTTTATAGAGTTGAAGTGTGGGGTGGAAGCATCTCAAAGTCTACTTGGAAAGAGTTTGAGAATATCCAGAAGCATTTTCTTACAAGATTTCTCCAAGTTAAGACACAAACACCATATATGCTCCTACTTATTGAGTTGGGATCTCTTCCAATTGAGGTTATGGGCATCGAAAGGATTGTAAAGTACACGATAAATATTTGTCAAAACCCCTCACATTGACTTCCTACAATTGCATGGGAAGCAAGAAAAAAACTTCAAAAGACACATAAAAGTAAAATATTGAGCACGGAATAAATGCGACATAATGAAGTGGTTTGGGAGATGGGATGCATTACACTTCCTACATGATGCCTCAATTGACTTGCAAGTGAATGAAGCTTTTCTACAACACCAATGTATTATAGCTTGGGAGGAATACAATGGGTCACGCTTCATACATTACAGCACCCATTTCCCCCAACTACAAAACCATGTTCTTTGCTGAAAGGGGAAACCATACTCACACTTACATGCTTGAGCCTATCCCCTTGCCAGCAATACGCGTTATTGTAGCCATCCGGCTTATCTCCCACTCCCTTTGATGTGAGATAGGACATTGACAAGTCAAATCAACTCTGCACATTATGCTCAATGCAAGTTTGAGAGTCTGAGTACCACACACTACTAGAGTTCTCAGATTTTGGTCACATTCAAACTTGCTTTCCTTACATTTTTATCCATGACTTAGACCTACATACTTTCCTGTCCCAACCAAAATGTGGGCTCTCCATTGAAACTTTCATCACCACATATTTGGAGCAACCACATACATACTATATCACATGTACATTTGGTCCCATACCTATCGTATTTGACCTCCAAGGACAATAATAAAATCTCTCTCTCTCTCTCTCTCTCTCTCTCTCTCTCTCTCTCTCTCTCTCTCTCTCTCTCTCTCTCTCTCTCTCTCTCTCTCTCTCTCTCTCTCTCTCCCCTCTCTCTCTCTCAGTTTTGTCCACATGGTCAAAACTTTGGTGAGGACGTCTCTCCTAATTTTCCCTAAGTGACTAAGTTTTCAAAGCCTCAGTGACTACGTTTGGTGCTCTCTCTCTCTCTTTCTCTCTCTCTCTCTCTCTCTCTCTCTCTCTCTCTCTCTCTCTCTCTCTCTCTCTCTCTATATATATATATATATATATATATATACACACACACATTCACAATAGAGACTTATACAAACTTCAAACCTCTCCATTTCTCTCTCTCTTTATATGCTTCATAATATTTTAGGATGTGGCTATATGGAACAATGACATACTTTTGTTTTTCTTTTCGGACAACTGGAAAAAATGCAACTATTTCTCCCCCCCCCCCCCCCCCCCTCTCTCTCTGTCTCTCTCTCAATCCAGCCTGGTCTTGCGCCATCTCAACTTCAACGTAAACATGTGATCCCACACCCCAGCCGGTGATCTCTCACCGCCTCAACTTCAAATTAAGACAGGGATCCCACACCCTTTCAAACACATGGCCCTCTCAAGATTCACTGCAAGCTTGTGATCTTGCATCCTCTCCAGGCGCTGGCCCATTAACACTAGCAACATGCAACACAGATAGTGGATTTCTCCACTCCAAATGAAGGATATGGCTACCAAGGCAAGGACACCAATCCCAAAGACGTCCACAAGAACACGTCCAAGTTTTGCTACTATTGTAGCGACCTCGAGCAAAGCCGGCCACATCAAAAAACTACAAGCAGCTCCAGACAAAGTTATTGTAGAAAATCATGACCTCAAGACTCGCCTTAAGAAACTCAAGTCTCGATTTGATTCTATGGTGGATATCACTATTGACAAGGTGAAGAAGGTTGAAGAAAAGGTCATCGAAGGTCACTCGGCAACACATGACATCACCAAGAAGATTGACATTAAGATACAAGCGGTCTTGCAAGAGCATCGGGTGCAAGAATCCCTTTGCCTCAAGATCCGGATTATTGGGGGACTTCCTCCCCATGGTGCACTGACGAGGACACACTGGAAGAATCCATCACCAAGCTATGATACCCTTCAACCAGTTCATATAAAGCCCAACACCATCTCTAGGATCAATGATACACATAGGAAAGTACCACCTACGCAATGTATCCTCACCTTTAAGGACAAAGAAGAGCAATTGCGGTTGCTACGCCAATCTCGCCTCCTCAAGGGAAAAAACCTTTGGATCGCCAAAGAATTAACTAAGAATCATCTAAAGACAAAAGCAAGCAAGCTCAAGAAGATGCACAAAGCCCTCAAGCAAGGCAAATGGGCGGTTGATCAAGGTGGAAAAGCTGTCATTCAAGAGTTTTGAGCTCTACCAAACCGGCTTCCCCTTCATCCAACCCGTCTTAGTTTTTTTTCTTTTTCCTTCCTTTTGGTCAATGGACCCGCAGTCCTTAACAAACATGTACTTAACGCCTCCATATGAAAACATCGTTGTACTATTTTTTTTTTTGGTGCCATAGGTCATATATGACCTCTATGAACGGTAATTCAATCTCCCTCTCTCTCTCTCTCTAAATATATATATATATATATATATCTATCTATCTATATATATATATATATATATATATATATATATATATATATCTATCTATCTATATATATATATATATATATATATATATATATATATATATCTATATATATATATATTTCTCTATCTATTTGAGATTCTCTCTTTCTCTATTTATCCTTATCTCTCTCTCTCTCTCTCCCTTTCTCTCTCTTTCTCTCTACACTTTCACTAAGACTAACACTACATCCTAGTAATGCCTAAATCTAGTGTCGCCTAAAGAAATGTAATATGGATTGGATACATGACTCCATTTTTGGAGTTATAAGTAATTGAGAGCCTAGACAGGTTCTACTAGTTGAAATTGACTTGCACTCTGAAAAAATGAGTGACTTACTACCTACATATGACCTTATAGCCTAACTTGATCAAAAAAATCAATATAACTAGGTTAGGCTCCAGCTGTACCCTTAGCTTTGACTAAACTAGGCCTTAACACCTCTATTGTCTTAGGGATTTGGAGTGCATTAACTCCAATGGCATATACCCTGGGCCCTTTTAAAGATAGGATCCCTTGTGCAAGGATAAATATCTTTTTATTAAAAGTGGATCTTGAATGAGTTGTAAGGAGGATGTAAGAATGCCTTTATTGCAATTAACACCTCAAGATGTATGAGACAATCCACCCTTATTGCTTGATGCGTAGAAATGAGCCACATCGTCTTGAATGCAAAGTAGAATACACTATACAAAAGCAAAGTATCTAAAGGGGAACACAATACCTTGAGCTGAGTTGGGTTCCCATTCATTATATCAATTGTACATTGTGAGAGCATAGCTAGGGCTCAGATTTTGATAGAGTAGTTGCTAAGCAAATAAATTAGTAGCTATACATCTTCTTCTTCTCTTAATAAGGAGTGATTTAGCTTAATAATTCCATTCCAAGCTGACATGGTGTCAAAGATGGCCACAGGACCATCTGAGGTACCTGAACACTACTTAGATTAGGTTTAATTTCTTCACTAATTTAAGGAATTATGATTAAGTTAACATGCATTTGTACAAAGATACCATGTGGGGTTCATGAATTAGGTAGAATGATATAATCTGTTGTGACCAACCTATCTTCAGGAGTTCTTATTGGCTTATCCTTGACAAATATTTTTTCTCTTTTCAGCATTTTCCTCTCTTAGTTTAAGTTAGGGAGACACGGATAACAACTACAGTCACCCAAGTTACCTTGTTGTTTGAAAACTAGTCTAGTGATTTTTTTCTTATTGTGGATGCAGGTAAGGGTGCTCTCTCTCTAGATTTTCTAAAGGAAGGACATGCTGTCAATTTTTCCTTTTCTCTAGCAGGACCCTAGACAAGGACCCTAGACAAACTAAGAACTGGCATGCACATTAGAAAGAAGTATTTTTTAGTATGAATGACTAAATAGATATATCTACTTGTCAAAGGATGAATCTTTAATAAAGTCTCATGTGTTATTCTAGTATACTAGCCTTTAGGATGTGGTTACATGGTTCGATGTAGTATCTTTGAGTTTCTATACGTTTTCCTCACGTGCATTTCGGATAATTTCCACTAATGCAGCTGATGTGGTGATATGGCACGGTGACATGTTTTTGAGTTTCATTAAGGATTCCGTGCACACCATTTAAACAATTGGCATGATCTCAATTTTCCCTTTTCTCTACCAGGACCCCGGGGCAACTAAGATCTGGCCTGCACATTAGATAGATGTCTCTTTGGTGTGAATGAATTAAAAGATATGACTACTTGAAATGGAAGTTGTGGTCTATGGGTCTTGAATTTTTGAGGAAGTCACATGTGCTATTTTACCCTATGTATATAAGAAATTCTCTCTCCTATGTACATGGGTGGAAAATGGCACATAGTGCACTTGAACAACAGAACCTGGGCTACAATACCCTTTCCATTGATATCTTGTTTATCTAGATATCCTTGGATGGAGGGATGCCACACAACCATTATGACTCTGTCTAGGTTGGTTTAAAGATGGCCTCCCTTCCAAATTTACTTACCCCATTTAGTTGTTGGTTTCTAAGATTACCCCTAAATGTAAGTGCTCCAAATTCAAGCAACTTTGTAACGGTTTTGATCATCTTGGATGGCTTGTATGCACTAAAAATTTGAATATTTTCTTTAATAGAGAGATGAAAGTTTCTCAGTTGTGGGTTGAATCAACCACTTAATCAACACTTGGTTTTTGCCACACTACTTGATTGCTTGGATCACATAGTCAATGTACTAACATTGGACAGTATGACCCTTAACAAATTGAGCTATGGCAAACACTCACACTAGCTATTGAAACTCTAACAAATTGGTGTAGGAGTGGTCACCATTTGGTGGTCCCCCCCCCCCCCCCCCCCTCCAAACCAAGTGGTTGACCCTCCCTGGGACAAGGTGGATCTCTCTCTCTCTCTCTCTCTCTCTCTCTCTCTCTCTCTATCTATCTATCTATCTGTGTATCTACATTTAGAATAGAGACTTATATAGCTACTAACCTCTCCATTTATCTCTCTCCTTCATATCCTTCATAACCTTTTAGGATGTCTCTATATGTCATGATGGCGTACTTTTGTTTTTCTTTAAGACTTCCCCCCGTGCAATTTAGACAATTGACAAAGATGCAACTATTTCTCTCTCTCTCTCTCTCTCTCTCTCTCTCTCTCTCTCTCTCTCTCTCTCTCTCTCTCTCTCTCTATATATATATATATATATATATATATATATATATATATATATATATATATATATATATATATATATATATATCTATTTATCAGAGCTTCTCTCTTTCTCTATTTCTCCTTCTCTCTCCCTTTATCTCTCTTTCTCTCTCTACTCTCAATAATATTGACACTACATCCTAATAATGACTAAATCTAGTGTTTCCTAGAGAAATATAATATGCATTGGATATATGACCCCATTTTTTGAGTTAAAAGAAATTGAGAGCCTATACAGGTTATACTAGTTGAAGCTAATTTGAGTCTTTTTTTTAAATGATTGACTTACTACCTATATATGACCTTATAGCATAGCCATATTAAAAAAGAATTATAACTGGGCTAGGCAATGGATGTACCCTTAGCTTTGATAAACTAGGCCCTAACACCTCTATTGTCTTAGGGACTTGGAGTGCATTAACCCCAAGGGCCTATACCATGGGCCCATTTAAAGATAGGATCCCTTGTGCACGGATAAATATCTTGTTATCAAAGTGGAGCCTGAATGCGTTGTAAGAATACCTTTACTACAATTAACACCTTGAAATGTATGAGGCAGTCCACCTTTATGGCTCCAAGGACAATAATAAAATCTATCTATTTCTATGCTTGTGAAAACCAACCATAAAGAGAAGCCATGGATTGTGTACTACAATGAGACACTTAAAGTTGTTAAGAGCTTTAAGTACCGTGGCATGAATGTGCTATGCATTGTTTGGAGGCGGGAAATAGAGCATATTATGCATTTGAGAACATGTGTAATGCGGGAAACATCAGGTGTTGGGTTCTAAGGAAGTGTCTTTCTGATGCATTGGTGACACCGATTCTTCTTTATGGAGTTGAACTGTGGGGTGCAAGATCTCAAAGTCTACTTGGAAAGAGTTTGATAATTTCCAAAAGTGTTTTCTTACAAACTTTCTCCAACTTAAGACACAAGCACCATATATGCTCCTACTTCTTGAGTCAGGATCTCTTCCAATTCAGGCTATGGAATCGGATGTGTCAAAACCCCTCACATAGACTTCCTATTATTTCATGGGAAGAAAGCAAAAAAGTTCAAAAGACGCATAAAAGCCAGATCTTGAGCATGGGATAGATGCAAGACATAAAGAAGTGGTTTGGAAGATGAGGTGCATTACACTTGCTACATGATGCTTCAATTGGGCTCCCAAGTGAATGAAGCTTTTCTACAATGCCAATGTATTACGGCTTGGGAGAAATCTAGTGGTCATGCTTCATACATTACACAAACCATATTGCCCTTAACTACAAAACCATGTTCTTCACTGAAAGAGGAAAACATACTCACACTTACATGCTTGAGCATATCCCCTTGTCGGCGATATGCACTATCGTAGCCATTCTCTTTGATGTGAGACGGGGCGTTGGGGCAATGGAGAAGAGTCAAATTGAATGTGAACATTATGTCACTACAAGTTCAAGAGTTTGAGTACCACACACTACTAGAGTGCTCAGCTTTTGGTCACATCCAAACTTGCTTCTCTCACATTTTCAGCCATGACTTAGACCTACACACTTTTCGCTCCCAGCACAGTGTGGGCTCTCCATTGCGACTCTCATTGTAATGTATTCAACATTTTTCCAATAAAACTATTTCATTCACTTTGGAAAAGTGCTTAAGGTTTGCATTTTGTTAAGTTGTATAGAGTTCCAACGGAACGATCAGATCGGAAATTGGACTCTGGAACTATAATTATGGCCTTTATTCACTTGAAAACAATAGGTTCATATAGGAAACTTAAGCCTCAAGTCTATTTCAAAAGATAAGAGTTACCCCTCAAAAAAGGAGAAGTAGTTTTAGAAGAGAAAGAGTAATTTTAGGAAAGGAGTATTTTTACAGAAAAAAGGGTGGTGAGTCAAGATTAGAGCTTCTTTCTTGGAAGCCAAGCTTTTTAGCACCCTATTTTTTACCAAACTCAGGATTCTAGTGTCTGAGAGCCACTTCTCAATAATAGAGATAGTTTCTACTCATTTGCCCAAAAAGGTACATGGATCACGATCCATGATGGACAGGCAAACTCGAAGAAATATACTCAGTTTGTCTCTTGCAAGCTTGTATATACCCTTTTACCAAATTTTGTTGAGTTTAGTTTAGCTTTGAAGCTCTGACCATCAATTTTTCAACTTTTTTGAGTTATGGTCTTCGGCACCAAAATAAGGTTTTGAACAGTTTATACTCCGATTCTTTTGGCCCCAATTGATGGTGGAAGTTGTTACTTAACCTACTCCTATAAACTAGAGTAGATGCACAAACATAAATGAATTTAACAATATAGAAAAGACAATGAAATGTATGGTGAAACAGTCCTTTCCAAGCATGGGAAAATCAAAGAAGAAAATACTCTTTTGTACTTCACTCACAACTTTCTTTGCTCAACAGGAGTAGCACTAGCTGGTGCTGTACTCTAGTCTCTATTGAGCACTAAACCTATGTCTAGCTTCTTTACTGTCTAAGTGTAATAGAATTGGTGTCAAATATCTTGGAAAGGATTTTCTGTACAACTAGATCACTCACCATATAAGGATCAACTTCCTTGGCAGTGGCACTAATGTTAGCACGTCGCCAACTTCCACCATCAATTGGGGCCAAAAGAATCGGAGTATAAATGCAACTGATGGTCCCAAACTATTGCAACTAAAGTTGTGGCCCCAGACTAACATAATGTCAATATGCAAGGAAGTGACATGGGGTGGGGCTTGGAGACTCAATGAGATTGTCACTCTCACTATATTGAACTTAAAGGACTATTCGTACGTCTGCAATAGAAAATCAACCACTTCCTAGTCCGAAAATCAGTATATGTCCAATCTCACCGTTCTAGGTCATGACGCCTTTTCAACATCTAAATGAATTTGGAATGCAATGAAACTTAACGAGAGGTGTTAAAATACCTAAGGGCATATTTCTACCAAGTTCTGTAGGCATCTGGGAAGGTACATAAATCACGATCCATCACAAAATGTATAGAAAACTAAAACAGAACTACACGAAAAGGTTCCCTTCAAGCTTAGAGACACTCTTCCAAGGTCAAAACATTAAAAATAACCATTTAATACCTCAAATCAATGCATTTATCTCACATACAAGGTGTCGCAAATTTTAATAGAATTGAGAAGGATTACACTTAGATTAAAGAGCAAGAGACAAGGAACACAATGTGCTATTCAGAATCAAATTTTGATAAACAAACAAGGAGAAATATTGATTACAATTTGCAGCAACAAAGAAGCTCTCAGTTAATGTTCAATAATTCCCAAGATAATGATAATGTTTGTTACAAAACTAAAGGTTTTGACTTAAAAACTTGGGGTCCTTTACCACGGCCATTCGGCCACCTACATGGTTTGTAGGCTCAGAGAGACTAAGAGGGAATCATAAACTATATTACAATTTGAGAATCATCATCAACAGAATTACACACCTTCTTTTTTTTTATAAAAGTTGAGTACAACAAAGTTTGGTGTATATCTGCCTTTTAAGTGACATTCCGTTGTATCCACCAAACAAAGGGATTTAGGCATACCTTTGCTACAGTGGAGAGGCTTAATTATGTAGGTAGAAGAGGCTTATTGTTTTGGGAGTTTCCAATTGATAAGAGGGGGGGATAACCTTAACTGGAAGGAAATTTTCACTTCCAAGGAAAAACTCCTTTGATTAAGATAGGGCTACCCTTCAAAACTTAACTCTCCTTGAGAGAATTGGTAATAGTTTTACTAATATCACTAAACAAATATTGCACACATGCTCTTTCTCTCTTTGAAACAAAAAAATTACTATTTATTAGATTTAAAGAAAAACTGGTGAACCTTTCATAAGAGTATTCTTTTTAGAGTAAATTATAATGCCACTTTGAGTAGAATGGTTAATTCCAAAAATTTCCAGTACTTATTTTCCCGTGATTATGTGGCAATTATCTCGTGCATTTTAAAAACTAGAAAATATATTTCTGGTGGGGTTAAGGGTACACATATATATTAATCATAATCCAGCATGCATGCTATTTTAGTATGATCTCTATTCACCTATGGTTAAAAAGAGTTCTTTCTACTCTCTCTATGTCATATTAGTCTTGTAATCTAGAGAATGGAACTTGAAATATAAGTATGATCTCCAATCACCTATGGTTAAAGAGAGTGCTTTCTACTCTCCCTATGCCATACTAGTCTGGTAATCTAGAGAATAGAACTTTCAATATAAGTATGATCTCCAAGCACCTATGGTTAAAGAGAGTGATTTCTACTCTCCCTATGCCATATTAGTATGGTAATCTAGAGAACAGAACTTGAAATATAAGTATGATCTCCAGTCACATATGGTTGAAGAGTGTGCTTTCTACTCTCTCTATGCCATATTAGTATGGTAATCTAGAGAACTTGAAACCACGGAACTTGAAATAACATCGGAATGAGTTGCTAGAAACATGGTTATTTATGATTAGTAATTGTTGGAATTAGGGTTGCAGAGAAACGCACACAGCTTGGAGAAGATGAAGGAAGCTCAAGGCACTATATAGAGAGTGTATTACTGAGTGTGCAATGGAAAGATAGATAGCCCTAGAGTGATAGGCGTATATACAATGCTCGGGGGGAAAAACCTCCTAAAGAGGGAAAAAGTGCCCCGGTGGTCCTATAGTGATGTGTTCACACACATCACTACCACATGTTTATGGTAACAAATCCCCCCTGGAGTGATGCGATGAACGAGAGATGGCACATGAGTAAAGGGAAGTGCCATGCCTTGAGGACATGATCAGTCCACAAAGGGGAGTAAGCCCAAAGCTTTGTGGAAAGCTTCAAGCTTCTCACGAGACAATGCCTTTGTGAAAAGATCTGCAAGGTTGTCTTGTGTTGGCACATAAGCCAAGCTGATCTCTCTTGCTGAGAGCCTCTCCCTGACATAGTGTTAATGCACCTTAATGTGCTTTGTGCGAGCATAAAAAACTAGGTTCCTCGCAACTGCCAATGCGCTCTAACTATCAGTGTAGATAGTGTTGACAGTGTCCTGTCCAACACCCAAATCATCCATAAGGTGTCTGAGCCATACACACTCAACCGTAGCTGTGAAGATTGCCCTGTACTCAGCCTCACAACTTGAAGTGGCCACAGTAGGTTGCTTCTTGCTCAACCATGATATACATGAACTACCAAGCATGAAACAAAAACCACTTGTGGACACTCGCGTGTCAAAATAACCAGCCCAATCTGAGTCCGAGAAAGCATGTAAGTCTGGCGGCAATGATTCCCCTTGGGATAAAACAAGCCAAGATGTAAAGTTCCACTAAGGTAGCATAAAATCCTCTTGACAGCCTGCCAATGCTTGGACCCTGGGCTATGCATAAATCTGCTGACTTGTGAGAGTGCAAACTGAATATCTGGCCTTGTGTTGCATACATAAATGAGGCAGCCAACAACAGTTTGGTAAAGAGTGACATCGGCAGGATCGCCAGCATCATGTAGACTCAACTTCAAACCTTTTTCCATGGGAATGGCAATAGTTTTGCAATCCTCAAGTCCAAACTTACATAGCAATGTCTCTATGGAACTTTTTTGACACAAGGCAATCCTCCACATTCATCATATCGAGCCAATACCATCTGCAGCTTCTCATGGTGTTCAACCCTATTGCTATAAACACAGAAGTTATCCATAAAAGCTTTAACACAACTACCAATGAATGGTTCCAATACCCAATTTGCTCTCTCTTGATAGAAAGATGGTCCATTTGACAACCCAAACGGCAATACTGTGTAACAATAACAGCCCCATGGCGTAATGAAAGTTGTCTTTGTGCGGTCTTTAAGAGCAACCTTCAATTGAAAATAGCCTGAAAAACCATCACACACACTGTACCTCTCATAACCTGCCACTGAATCCAAGATCTGATCGATGAATGGAAGAGGATATGGGTTCTTCTTAGTGGCTGTGTTTAAGGGTTTAAAATCTACACAAATTCTCCACTTCCCATCCTTCTTTGGACTGACTACAACTGGACTCACCCATTCTGTGGTCTCCACAGGGACTATGAACCCTGCCTTCAATAACTTGTCCACCTCTTCTCGCAAGGCTTCCATTTTCTCTTGACCCATCCTTCTTAGCCTTTGCCGCACTAGCTTAGCACCTTCTTTCAGCTCTTTATGCATCTCTTTGCCCTTGAACCCTCTGATCTCTTCATATGAAGTAATGAACAAATCAGGAAAACTAGCCAGCATGTGCAAATATATATCCTTCTCCATAGCTGAGAGGTCTCTACTGATCATTTGTGTCAACAATTCCTGCTTCTTTGACAACTCAACCTTGGTTTTCATCAGCCCTTCAATCACTTCATAAGGCCCTTCACTTTCATCTTCAACCTCATTCGCAAATGCAACTAAACCAAACTCCTGGGTTTCTTTGTCCATCAAAAGAAATGCAACATCAACATCTTCATCACTGATGGTAGTGCTATAACTGTCCTCATCTGTCACTGTGGAAGAGTCTTCATCACTAGACTCATTCTCATCTTCATAAACCTCCTCTAATCGTTTCCTTGTGTCCATATTATAAAGCTTCTTGGTACCTGTCTTTCCATAGAGGCTAATCGTACCATGTCACCAATCTTGAACATCTCCCATTGCACGCAACCATAGTATGCCCAGTATAATAGGATATGCTCCCAACCCTGCTGGCATCACATGAAAATCAACCACTGCCTTTGCATCATATGCCTCCACTTCTAAGCTCTTTACAACACCCAAGCATTTTACTTTTTGATGGTTTACCAATCTGATCTGAAAACCTGACACCCCAACCACTGTGAGACCCATCTTCTCAACGCATGAGTGTGTTCTGACACATATTTGGGCTCCACCATCCACATAACCTTGTCCCAAATTTTTCCTTTTATGCCACACATCTACTATTGGACAAATGTCTGGTAGCTCATCCATTGCCAACACCTTTACTGAACCTCTCTCTGGCTCTTTCTCCATTGGGTTAACCATCCTCTTCCACTGTCGCTTTAGCTTAGGCACCATCTCTATAAGCTGCCCAAAAGTAACATCTGCCTTCCTACTCGTCAGATCCTCCTTCAAGTCATAGCTTAATTGCCCATCCCGTAGTGGAAAATCTAAAACATGAAACTTTCGACGAGCTCTCCTTTTCCTCTTGGCCTTGACATCCTCGCCTTCATGTCTCTTTCCTTTCTTCTTACCAGGACCGGGGGCACTTCTTTCTTCCTTATCCTCTGTGGTCCTCTTCCCAATAGGCATCACTAATGTATCCTCTAGCTTTTATGCCTTCTCCAAAGTGACTACACTTAGCACTTTTGTCTTTCCCCTTTCCTCCTTGTTCACTCCACTGGTTCCGTCGTCTCCCTTAATTTCGATGCCATAATCATTGGACCTAGTTAGCACCTGTCTTGGCAATGGATACATGTCTCCCCCCATCCTTGGTGGCTTATCACATTGCGGGCTGATGTGACCCAACTCTCCACAATTATAACATGTGGGTGTCTGCCTCCAGTACCTACCATTGCTTTCTCCAACACAATTCCTAGGTCTTTCTTCACCTCCTGGCTGATTTGCATACCTCCCTCGACCTCGATTATTTCCCACTTGACCTAGCATGTTTAGGCTAAGATTCTTCATTAAATCTACCACTTGCCTCATGTCTTGCCTTAGCCCATCATCTTGCACCGATGTAGTGACCACTGCTGGCATAACCTGAGTAGTAACAGGAACCACTGGTTCATGATGAGCCCCCAACATGCGACCTTGTAAAGACTCTAGAGGTTGAAATTCAGACCTCGTGGGCAAAGACTCCACCCCTAACTGGCTCATTTTCCTCAACTTCCACTCTTTGTTCCTTGCTACCTCTAGTGCATCTTCATATGTCCTAGGCTTCTTTAGCTCCACTCTCCAACGTATATTCTCCCAAAGACCAGCCAAGAACCTGCCCTTCTTCATCATGTCAAGCGGGGGTACCTGTGATGCTAAGGCCTTGCACATCCGCTCCCATGTCAATGAGAACTTACGTATGTATGCATCTACTGGCTCACCTTCCTTTTGCACCAAACCTTGTACTTCTTGCCACACTTTGTCAGGATCTTCTATCTTCACAAACTCCACTTCCAACCCATGCCTTAGATTGTCCCAACTCAATCTTACAGGTGGATCCACTGCACGCAACTCCTCTTCAAATGTTTTGGACCAGACTTGTGCATCACTCTTCAAACAAATTTGGAGAAGACGTAACATCTGCGCAGGGTCATGAATCTGGTTGCTAATGCAGGCAACCTCCATCTTTTCCAAATTCTTCCACATCTTCATCACTTCTTCCATGAAACTCCGGATAAGAGAAAGCCATGGCTACCCAAGTTTCAATTCTTTGAGAACCCCTTTGAACACACGTGCAAGAACCCAAAACTTTTGACTACCCAATCCCCAGAAACTTCAATGGAGCTCAACTTTAGATAAGGACAAACACATGCACATCAAATGAGTTTTCATAGTTGATCATCGGAATTACAACAGGCAAAGGACATTCCAAGATCTCTCGTAATCTTCTTGGCCCAAACATAAAGACTATGCACTGCTGGAAAAAGATCTTCCTGGACACATGAACATTAATCTGGATTCTTCGAGTTAAATGAAAAGGAGTGAACTGAGGGCCATTTTGATCATCCATTAAAGCCAACCATGAAGCTCCCAAGAAGGCACACCTGACTTAATCTCTGATTTTGCCAAAATTTCAGCAGCATAACAGCATAAATGGCTGAAAAGACCGAAAAACCAGCCATCATAACTTGGAAAAAATTTGGCAGAGTTTCCCCAGAAATAGAGCAGTAGGAACCCAAAATATAGATTGTATATGTATGCATAAACTGTCAACAATAGAACCCGAGCATCAATTAGGAATCACTAGTACATAGCCTATGGCACGGTCACGAAAAGGGTTCTCCAGCTACCTATATCACCGAAAGGATCTCCACATTTGAGAATCCCCCAGCTCAATAAAAACCTCAGACTATCGACCCTCACCCGAAGGATAATGCAAATCGCGTATAGTCAAGTCTCAGAAATGACTATCTTCCAGACCAAGTCTCAGAAATGGCTCGGACTACCAAATAAAACCAAGTATGGCTCCACAAATGCGTACAATGGCAGTTTCCACAAGTAACGTACAATCCAGCAGACAATGCGCTCAAATAGGTGCCAAGTGATGCATACCCACAACAACTGCAAGTGACATCACTACTAGTATATCACTGTACTCCAGCTACCTGTACCTGTGTGAATCACCTGTACCTGTCCCTGTAACCTGTAACCTGTAACCTGAATCTCGAAGCTTGAAGCTCGAAGCAAAAGGCACTTGAAGAAGATCCTCCGTGGGGGTGCCAAAATAATGTGAGCAGGATGAAAACACACACAGCACCTCTATAACGACCCGACACACACTCTTGGGAAGATCCACACACACACTATGGAGCACCACTTGGCTTACACAATACACCTGGCCGAGACAGGGAACACACCTATGGAGTGAGAGGAGAGAGACGATCCGTTTACCCACTCCACACAGAGAGATACACACACACACACACACCCAAAAAACTCAGCTCAAAAGGGGAGAATTTTTGATGTTTAGATACAAATGAGCTTGGGCCAACACCAATGGGGCAAATAGCTCACACAATATGGGTAAAATAAGCCAGATACAATCACGAACTAGAGTAGAAGCTTTGATCATAGGAGAAACTTACAAAGCAAAAACAGCAGAAAAAGAGTGAGGAATTTGGCAAAATGGACAGCGCCATCGCGTCCGGAACAGCCCAAAACCCAGTCTACAATGTCAAAGTGCTCAAATCCGACCTCGGATGAGCAGTTTACGGCCAAAACAGGCTCCAAAAAACAGAAAAACACACCTACGGCTGTTCCTCCTCTCTTCTCCATGTTTTTTCTGGTCTTCTCTTAGTTTTTTCAGTTCCCACACTTAGCTTTACTATTTGGACACCCTTGGCTTTTTAGATGACCTCAAACAGACCCCGAACAGGCCAAAAACTGACCTCGCAGTGCATAGTTGTCACCCTGTTGCATCCATACGCACACCTGGCACTCATTTCTTTTCATTTCTTTGCCCCAAAAAGTGGTCCTAATGATGACCTTTCTGCATAAATCTCACAAGAAAACACCACTTTGTGTCCGTATTCATCCTCGTGCAAATATTGACCCCGTTTGCCCTCCTAACGCCACTAGATGCCATCTGACGCACCTGCTTACCTCGTGTCATCGGCCCGCGGATAGCTTCCTTGAGAAGTTTTACGCGCTATAAAATCCTCTATATTGTAGAAAAAACATACTGGTATTGGTAATAGTGAAAATCGATGCACTATGTACATGCTGTCCTACCTGTACACATGTGGGCCCCACATAACCACCTGGCTATGGAAATTGGGCAATCCTTTATTCGATGCACCATGCATGTGTATGTACATATGCGCAATCCCTTGCTCCAAAAAACTCCTCACAACGGTTCATGCCCGTGGCTACGTAGTAGCTAAGGCAATGTCCGTTGGTTTTTCTTCCTCAGGATTGGAGACCTATCAAAGGTACTCTGCTCCTCTCAAAAAGGGGCAGGGACCTCACACTAGTATCAAAGCTTAGGTTAAAGCTTGCGGAGATTTTTAGATTGATGTTTGGATATTGAAGGATGCGAATGTTTGAAGTAATAGAAGAACCTAGAAAAATTGTTTTGAGGTTTTATATGGTATTGAAGACTGAACTTTCCTGGTACAAGAAAATGTTCATTCAGCCTACCAAAAATTCCAGGTGTTCACCATCATGTTTGAAAATGCATGCCAATCACCAAATTATCAATTTCGAAAAAGGGTGATGATGATTTTGGATAGGGTGTTTGCACCACCTATTCCAAGGGTGCATAGAGGATGGGGTATCAACTAGAGGAATCTATACCATCGATGCTAACAAGCATGGATACCAATCTCAAGAAACTTCGTTGGACAGAGGAGTTAAAAGTCATTGAAGTTTATCTTTTCCTTGGTACTAAGAATCCGGATGCTACCATTACCTTGGGAGGAGAAAAGATATCTCAGACTCAATGGGTCTATAACCAAGTTACAAAAGTTATCCATGGTGGTAGGATTTGACCCATATGTGTATCTCGTAGCTTCCAAGGGCCAAAAGAAACTTGATATTTTGATCCTTTAGCCTATCCTTTTGTAGTCACTAAACTCAAAATATAGAGACATTACAATCCTTGTACCTAAAGACTACCAACCTTGGTAGAAAATAATATGTGTATAAATAAAGTTTGGATTAATATTATCTTTCTTTTGTATTATTGTTTGATCAAGTCTTGCCTTAAAGTGGATTAAAGTTAGAATATCCAATAAAGTTTCACTTAATCTATATTGCATAGAGTGCGGTGTACACATCTCTTCAAGAGAAAAAGCTACTTCTCAAGCAAGCTAAACTTCCCTCTTTCAAAGGGGAAGGAGCCCTAGTTGAGCGCGATGCTGAAGTGTGGCTCAAAGAGATGGAGGATTATTTTGTTGCTGCTGGTACTACTCCCGATAACCAAGCAATGTTGGCTATGTTTCGTCTCACGGGGGATGCCAAGCTTTGGTGGAAACAACACTGCAAAGATAATCAAGTAGCTCAAAACACTCAAACTTGGAAAGACATTAACTATGCTGTCAAAGGGAGTTATCTTCCACTTGCACACAAATCCCTTAAGATGAATGAATTCTTCAACTTACGTCAGTTTCATCTTACAGTGGAAGAATACTACTCCAAATTTGTAGCTCTTAGGCACTATGCTCCGCCAATGACAGTAGATCAACAAGTAGCCCGTTTTTGCCAAGGGCTAAATTCTCCTTTAAATACTCGTCTAGAAGCCATGAGGCCTGTAAATTTTCAAGATGCTCTTTTAAGAGCTAAACCCTTAGCTAAAGAGATGTGAAACTCTCAAAGGGTACGAAATGGAAATTTAAGGAATGCTGGAAGGAGAGGACGGTCTATGATGTGGAACCAAAGGCAAGTTCACCCAGTTCACCAAACTCATCCAATAGCCTGCTAGATCATTCATGATCAGCAGCGGCAAAGAGAGATATGAGACTCGCCGCATCATAGGTCTCCTCATCCCTCAACAAGACTGCTTGATCCACAGACACCTCATCTTGCTCCACTATCATCAATTTAGCGTGATACAATTTAAGACGCAATCCATTTACCCTTGACTTATGTAGAACACCATCCAGGTTAGCCAGCTGATATGTGCCATTTGTAAAACACTCCACTACCTTGAAAGGGCCTTCCCACTTAATTTGAAACTTCTTTTGGAAGGTGTTGTCCAGCTTACTGTTGTAGCGCAAAACCAAGTCATGCTTCTTGATACCCTTACTTTTGACCTTTTCATTTATGTTTGCCAAAGCCTTATCCTGCATCTGCCCATAATGCTCCAATGCACTCATCCTATCCAATTGGACCTCTTGTAACTGCAAGAGCCTCTCTTTGAATGCATCACTACGCGGCCCAAGCAACTTCTCTAACATCTTGACCGCAGGCAACTCTACCTCCACAGGCAATAGTGCTTCCTTTCCATACACCAAATGAAATGGAGTAAACCCTGTACCTGTCTTCACTGAAATACGGTAAGCCCATAATGCACTAGGAAATTCCAAATCCCAATTCTTTCCTTGGTGCTCTGTCACTTTAGAAAGAATTTGTACCAACTCACCATTGAATCTTTCATTTAAGCCATTACACTGCGGGTAATAAGGAGTGGTATGCTGGTGCCTAATCTTCATCTTTGTGCATAAGAAGTCTAGCAGTTTAGCTCTAAATCCTGGCCCCTTATCTGAAAGTAGCTCTAATGGTACCCCAAACTTGCAACATATTTCATCATACACAAATTTTGCCACATCCTTTGCAGTGATCTGTTTTACTGCTATAGCCTCTGCCCATCTAGAAAGATAGTCCACTGCCGCCAAAATATAGCTTTTGCCCCTGCTTGTGATAGGTAACGGGCCTATTGCATCAATCCCCCACTTTTCAAACACATCAAACGCCATAATGGTTTTTCGTAGCTCTGGCTTCAACACTCTTCCCAAATGCTTGACACCTATTACAAGACCTACACCAATGGTGAACATCCTTGTGCAAACTAGGCCATACATACCCCTCTTGCAAAATCTTATGCAAGGTGATCTTTAGAGCAAAATGGCCACCACATGCGCCTTCATGATTCTCTTCCAACACTCTGTAAAGCTCCTCCTACCAAGGTACACGTCTCAACACGAGATCAGCCCCTTTCATGTATAAGAAATCACCAATCAATTTGTACCTGTATGCTCTACGCACAAAGCCATACTTCTTAGACTTCTGAATCTCCTTTGGAATGATTCCTGTTAGCAAAAACTCCTCTTCTTGAGCCAATCTTTCCCGGCCATGATAAAGAGGTAAAGTGGTCCTCAACACAAATAGCTCCCCAATCATGCTTTGAGTTGCTTCATGTGCCTCTCCATTTAGAGCACGTTCAATGTGTCTGATGCTCCATGCTTCGAAATTTTTTAACAAGCCTTTAATTCTGAAGCACATTTCCTTCAATGAGGTGTTCTTGCTCTTCCACACACCCGGCACTTGCTTCACCACTAACAAGGCATCACCTTTTATGCTCAACCTTCGAACCCCATGCTTCAAACAAATGTGTAATCCGGCTTCCAGAGTAGCATATTCAGCCTCATTGTTACTATGAGCATCCAATTTGAACCCTCTCTTGCATACTAGCTTCCCCTCTGGATCATAAAGTGCTATACCCCCTGAAGCTGCATCATGGCTCTTTCTGTATGAACCATCAAAGAACAACACATGTGCATTGCTGATTTGTGGCACTTCTTCAACTACCTTTCTCACCACCTCTTCCTTAACAATAAGGGGATTCTCCTTGTAGGTCAACAAATCAGCTAGGGTAGCCCTTGTACTATCTTCCACTAAAGAGAACTCAAACTCCTGCAGCTCAATTACCCATTTCTTCACCACATTTGACATGTTAGTACCATTAATTAACTGTGGCAAAAAGGCATAACTCGTCAAGAAAACAAAAGGCCGTGGTAGCAAGTAATGACGAAATCGTCGACAAGCAAATATTACACTAGCCATCACTAGCTCTACTTCCGAGAACTTTCTCTCCGCTACCAACTTCACTCGGCTTGCACAATACACTGGCCTCATATAATGGCTGCCCTTCCCCTTTTTCAATATCATGGCTCCAATGGAATCATCCCCTACTGAGGGATTTACATAAAAAACTTTCTCCCAATCAGGAGCCTGCATGGCTGACAACCCCCCTAACACCTCTTTCACCTCTTGAAACACTTCTTCACACTTGTCATTCCATTGCAATGGATCATGCTTTGCCACTTGTTGTAATGGATAAAGAATCTGAGAAGACAATGGAATAAACCTTGCCATGTACTTCACTTTGTGTATAAAGGTTGCCAATTGCTTCGTACTCGTAGGTGATGGAAGAAGAATAATAGACTTAACCTTGTTTGGATCAGCCTCAATGCCATTTTCTGACACCATGTGGCCCAATAACTTCACCCTTGGCTGTGCTAGATGACATTTCCTTTGTATTTAGTTGTCCTCCACATTCATCATATCGAGCCAATACCATCTGCAGCTTCTCATGGTGTTCAACCCTACTGCTAAAAACAAAGAAGTCATCCATAAAATCTTTAACACAACTACCAATGAATGGTTCCAATACCCAATTTGCTCTCTCTTGATAGAAAGATGGTCCATTTGACAACCCAAACGGCAATTTTGTGTAACAATAACAGCCCCATGGCGTAATGAAAGTTGTCTTTGTGCGGTCTTTGAGAGCAATCTTCAATTGAAAATAGCCTGAAAAACCATCACACACATTGTACCTCTCATAACCTGCCACTAAATCCAAGATCTGATCGATGAATGGAAGAGGATATGGGTTCTTCTTAGTGGCTGTGTTTAAGGGTTTAAAATATACACAAATTCTCCACTTCCCATCCTTCTTTGGACTGACTACAACTGGACTCACCCATTCTGTGGTCTCCACAGGGACTATGAACCCTGCCTTCAATAACTTGTCCACCTCTTCTCGCAAGGCTTCCATTTTCTCTTGACCCATCCTTCTTAGCCTTTTCCGCACTGGCTTAGCACCTTCTTTCAGCTCTATATGCATCTCTTCGCCCTTGAACCCTCTGATCTCTTCATATGAAGTAATGAACAAATCAGGAAAACTAGCCAACATGTGCAAATATATATCCTTCTCCATAGCTGAGAGGTCTCTACTAATCATTTGTGTCAACAATTCCTGCTTCTTTGACAACTCAACCTTGGTTTGCATCAGCCCTTCAATCACTTCATAAGGCCCTTCACTTTCATCTTCAACCTCATTCGCAAATGCAACTAAACCAAACTCCTAGATTTCTTTGTCCATCAAAAGAAATGCAACATCAACATCCTCATCACTGCTGGTAGTGCTATCATTGTCCTCATCTGTCACCGTGGAAGAGTCTTCATCACTAGACTCATTCTCATCTTCATAAAGCTCCTCTAATCGTTTCCTTGTGTCCATATTATAAAGCTTCTTGGTACCTGTCTTTCCATAGAGGCTAATCATACCATGTCGCCAATCTTGAACAGCTCCCACTGCACGTAACCATGGTCTTCCCAGTATAATAGGATATGCTCCCAACCCTGCTGGCATCACATGAAAATCAACCACTGCCTTTGCATCATATGCCTCCACTTCTAAGCTCTTTACAACACCCAAGCATTTTACTTTTTGATGGTTTGCCAATCTGATCCAAAAACCTGACACCCCAACCACTGTGAGACCCATCTTCTCAGTGCATGAGTGTGTTATGACGCATATTTGGGCTCCACCATCCACATAACCTTGTCCCAAATTTTTCCTTTTATGCCACACATCTACTATTGGACAAATGTCTGGTAGCTCATCCATTGCAAACACCTTTACTGAACCTCTCTCTGGCTCTTTCTCCATTGGGTTAACCAACCTCTTCCACTGTCGCTTTAGCTTAGGCACCATCTCTATAAGCTGCCCAAAAGTAACATCTGCCTTCCTGCTCGTCAGATCCTCCTTCAAGTCATAGCTTAATTGCCCATCCCCTAGTGGAAAATCTGAAACATGAAACTTTCAACGAGCTCTCCTTTTCCTCTTGGCCTTGACATCCTCGCCTTCATGGCTCTTTCCTTTCTTCTTACTAGGACCGGGGGCACTTCTTCCTTCCTTATCCTCTGTGGTCCTCTTCCCAATAGGCATCACTAATGTATCCTCTAGCTTTGATGCCTTCTCCAAAGTGACTACACTTAGCACTTTTGTCTTTCCCTTTTCCTCCTAGGTCAGTCCACTGGTTCCTTCGTCTCCCTTAATTTCGATGCCATAATCATTTGACCTAGTTAGCACCTGTCTTGGCAATGGATACATGTCTCCCCCCATCCTTGGTGGCTTATCACATTGCGGGCTGATGTGACCCAACTCTCCACAATTATAACATGTGGGTGTCTGCCTCCAGTACCTACCATTGCTTTGTCCAACACCATTCCTAGATCTTTCTTCACCTACCATTGCTTTGTCCAACACCATTCCTAGGTCTTTCTTCACCTCCTGGCTGATTTGCATACCTCCCTCGACCTCGATTATTTCCCACTTGACCTAGCATGTTTAGGCTAAGATTCTTCATCAAATCTACCACTTGCCTCATGTCTTGCCTTAGACCATCATCTTGCACCGATGTAGTGACCACTGCTGGCATAACCTGAGTAGTAACAGGAACCATTGGTTCATGATGAACCCCTGACATGCGACCTTGTAAAGACTTTAGAGGCTGAAATTCAGACCTCGTGGGCAAAGACTCCACCCCCAGGCTCATTTTCCTCAACTTCCACTCTTTGTTCCTTGCTACCTCTAGTGCATCTTCATATGTCCTAGGCTTCTTTAGCTCCACTCTCCAACGTATATTCTCCCAAAGACCAGCCAAGAACTTGTCCTTCTTCATCATGTCAGGCGGGGGTACCTGTGGTGCTAAGGCATTGCACATCCGCTCCCATGTCAATGAGAACTTACGTATGTACTCATCTACTGGCTCACCTTCCTTTGGCACCAAAACTTGTACTTCTTGCCACACTTTGTCAGGATCTTCTATCTTCACAAACTCCACTTCCAACCCATGCCTTAGATTGTCCCAACTCAATCTTACAGGTGGATCCGCTGCACGCAACTCCTCTTCAAATGTTTTGGACCAGACTCGTGCATCACCCTTCAAACAAATTTGGAGAAGACGTAACATCTGCGCAGGGTCATGAATCTGGTTGCTAATGCAGACAACCTCCATCTTTTCCAAATTCTTCCACATCTTCATCACTTCTTCCATGAAACTCCGGATAAGAGAAAGCCATGGCTACCCAAGTTTCAATTCTTTGAGAACCCCTTTGAACACACGTGCAAGAACCCAAAACTTTTGACTACCCAATCCCCAGAAACTTCAATGGAGCTCAACTTTAGATAAGGACAAACACATGCACATCAAATGAGTTTTCATAGTTGATCATCGGAATTACAACAGGCAAAGGACACTCCAAGATCTCTCGTAATCTTCTTGGCCCAAACATAAAGACTATGCACTGCTGGAAAAAGATCTTCTTGGACACATGAACATTAATCTGGATTCTTCGAGTTAAATGAAAAGGAGTGAGCTGAGGGCCGTTTTGATCATCCATTAAAGCCAACCATGAAGCTCCCAAGAAGGCACACCTGACTTAATCTCTGATTTTGCCAAAATTTCAGCAGCATAACAGCATAAATGGCTCAAAAGACCAAAAAACCAGGCATCATAACTTGGAAAAAATTTGGCAGAGTTTCCCCAGAAATAGAGCAGTAGGAACCCAAAATATGGACTGTATATGTATGCATAAACTGTCAACAATAGAACCCGAGCATCAATTAGGAATCACTAGTACATAGCCTATGGCGAGGTCACGAAAAGGGTTCTTCAGCTACCTGTATCACCGAAAGGATCTCCACATTTGAGAATCCCCCAGCTCAATAAAAACCTCACACTATCGGTCGTCACACGAAGGATAATGCAAATCGCGTATAGTCAAGTCTCAGAAATGACTATCTTCCAGACCAAGTCTCAGAAATGGCTCGGACTGCCAAATAAAACCAAGTATGGCACCACAAATGCGTACAATGGCAGTTTCCACAAGTAACGTACAATCCAGCAGACAATGCGCTCAAATAGGCGCCAAGTGATGCATACCCACAATAACTGGAAGTGACATCACTGCTAGTATATCACTGTACTCTAGCTACCTGTACCTGTGTGAATCACCTGTACCTATCCCTGTAACCTGTAACCTATAACCTGAATCTGGAAGCTTGAAGCTCGAAGCAAAAGGTACTTGAAGAAGATCCTACGTGGGGGCGCCAAAATAATGTGAGCGGGATGAAAACACACACAGCGCCTCTATAACGACCCGGCACACACTCTTGGGAAGATCCACACACACACTATGGGGCACCACTTCGCTTACACAACACACCTGGCCGAGACAGGGAACACACCTATGGAGTGAGAGGAGAGCGACGATCCGTTTACCCACTCCACACAGAGAGATACACACACACACACACCCAAAAAACTCAGCTCAAAAGGGGAGAATTTTTGATGTTTAGATACAAATGAGCTTGGGCCAACACCAATGGGGCAAATAGCTCACACAATACGGGTAAAATAAGCGAGATACAATCACGAACTGGAGCAGAAGCTTCGATCATAGGATAAACTTACACAGCAAAAACAACAGAAAAAGAGTGAGGAATTTGGCAAAATGGACAGCTCCATCGCGTCTAGAACGGCCCAGAACCCAGTCTACAATGTCAAAGTGCTCAAATCCGACCTCGGATGAGCAGTTTACGGCCAAAACAGGCTCCAAAAACCCAAAAAACACACCTACGGCTGTTCCTCCTCTCTTCTCCATGTTTTTTCTGGTCTTCTGTCAGTTTTTTCAGTTCCCACACTTAGCTTTACTAGTTGGGCACCCTTGGCCTTTTAGATGACCTCAAACAGACCCCGAACATGCCAAAAACTGACCTCGCAGTGCATAGTTGTCACCCTGTTGCATCCATACGCACACCTGGCACTCATTTCTTTTCAATAATGCGTTTCGCAACCACGTGAAGTGGCCCCAAAAAGTGGTCCTAATGATGACCTTTCTGCATAACTCTCACAAGAAAACACCACATTGTGTCCGTATTCATCCACGTGCAAATATTGACCCCGTTCGCCCTCCTAACGCCACTAGATGCCATCTGACGCACCTGCTTACCTCGTGTCGTCGGCCCGTGGATAGCTTCCTCGAGACGTTTTACGCACTATAAACTCCTCATTATTGTAGAAAAAACATACTGGTACTGGTAATAGTGAAAATCGATGCACTATGTACATGCTGTCCTACCTGTACACATGTGGGCCCCACGTAACCACCTGGCTATGGAAATTGGGCAATCCTTTATTCGATGCACCATGCATGTGTATGTACATATGCGCAATCGCTTGCTCCAAAAAACTCCTGACAACGGTTCATGCCCGTGGCTACGTAGTAGCTAAGGCAATGTCCGTTGGTTTTTCTTCCTCAGGATTGGAGACCTATCAAAGGTACTCTGCTCCTCTCAAAAAGGGGCAGGGACCTCACACTCGTATCAAAGCTTAGGTTAAAGCTTGGGGAGATTTTTAGATTGATGTTTGGATATTGAAGGATGCGAATGTTTGAAATAATAGAAGAACCTAGAAAAATTGTTTTGAGTTTTTATATGGTATTGAAGACTGAACTTTCCTGGTACAAGAAAATGTTCATTCAGCCTACCAGAAATTCCAGGTGTTCACCATCATGTTTGAAAATGCATGCCAATCACCAAATTATCAATTTCGAAAAAGGGTGATGATGATTTTGGATAGGGTGTTTGCACCACCTATTCCAAGGGTGCATAGAGGATGGGGTATCAACTAGAGGAATCTATACCATCGATGCTAACAAGATATGGTGCATGGATACCAATCTCAAGAAACTTCGTTGGGCAGAGGAGTTAAAAGTCATCGAAGTTTATCTTTTCCTTGGTACTAAGAATCCGGATGCTACCATTACCTTGGGAGGAGAAAAGATATCTCAGACTCAATGGGTCTATAACCAAGTTACAAAAGTTATCCATGGTGGTAGGATTCGACCCATATGTGTATCTCGTAGCTTTCAAGGGTCAAAAGAAACTTATTATTTTGATCCTTTAGCCTATCCTTTGTAGTCACTAAACTCAAAATATAGAGACATTACAATCCTTGTACCTAAAGACTACCAACCTTGGTAGCAAATAATATGTGTATAAATAAAGTTTGGATTAATATTATCTTTTGTTTGTATTATTGTTTGATCAAGTCTTGCCTTAAAGTGGATTAAAGTTAGAATATCCAATAAAGTTTCACTTAATCTATATTGCATAGAGTGCGGTGTACACATCTCTTCAAGAGAAAAATCTACTTCTCAAGCAAGCTAAACTTCCCTCTTTCAAAGGGGAAGGAGCCCTAGTTGAGCGCGATGCTAAAGTGTGGCTCAAAGAGATGGAGGATTATTTTGTTGCTGCTGGTACTACTCCCAATAACCAAGCAATGTTGGCTATGTTTCGTCTCACGGGGGATGCCAAGCTTTGGTGGAAACAACACTGCAAAGATAATCAAGTAGCTCAAAACACTCAAACTTGGAAAGACATTAACTATGCTGTCAAAGGGAGTTATCTTCCACTTGCACACGAATCCCTTAAGATGAATGAATTCTTCAACTTACGTCAGTTTCATCTTACAGTGGAAGAATACTACTCCAAATTTGTAGCTCTTAGGCACTATGCTCCGCCAATGACCGTAGATCAACAAGTAGCCCGTTTTTGCCAAGGGCTAAATTCTCCTTTAAATACTCGTCTAGAAGCCATGAGGCCTGTAAATTTTCTTTTAAGAGCTAAACCCTTAGCTAAAGAGATATCAAACTTTCAAAGGGTACGAAATGGAAATTTAAGGAATGCTGGAAGGAGAGGACGGTCTATGATGTGGAACCAAAGGCAAGTTCACCCAGTTCACCAAACTCATCCAATAGTTACAGCTTCAGCAAATGGAGCTCAAAATGCAGATCTTAGATGCTATGAATGCAACGAGCTAGGACATTTCAGGAACGTATGTCCTAGGCGAGTCTCCACAACAAATACACCTACTCGAGCTAGAGGACGAGGACAAATAATAAATCGTGGATGAAGAAATGGAGGACGCGGTCAAGGGCGCGGAATGACTGCCAGAGTCAATGCTATCATAGGAGAACCAACATTGGGAGAAGAAAAAGAGGAAAGAGAAACTCTACATGCTGCAATTGATAACTCAAGAGCAAGACAACAATATGCTATCATTCAAACACCTGCAAATCACCAAGGTGGAAAATTTGAGCTTCTTATCGATTGTGGTAGTACTCATTCTTTCTTGTCACCTAAATGTTTAAGGAGGTTAGGACTTAATCAACACCCTGCAAGAAAGATGAGAGTTGAATTAGCCAATGGAAAAGAGGTGTTATCTCAGTACACTGTGGGAAAAATAGATTTCAAGTTGGGAGAATACTCTACTTCTGCTACTTTTCGAACCTTACCCATAGGAATTTATGACGGGATTCTTGGAATGGATTGGTTAGCCAGTCATAATTCCAATATCCATTCTGCCCAAGGAAGTGTTACTTTTGTGGACAACCTAGGTCAAGAAGTCACTATTCAAGGCCAGAATGGACGACCAAAAGCTTACTTGGTCAAAGCTAATCGTCTTTTGAAAGGGTTACACAAGAGTCAACAAATTTTTTTAGTCAAGCTAAACAAAGTAGAAAAATCTTCTTCCAACCCTGAACCAATGTGGCTAGAAGAATTTTCGGATGTTTTCCCTGCTGAACTTTTTGAACTACCACCACCTAGGGAGGTAGACTATGAAATCAAAATTTTTCCAGGTAGTGAACCAGTCTCAAGAGTGCCGTACAAGATGTCACTTCCAGAGGCTATAGAACTCAAGGAGCAGCTCAAGCAGTTGATTGAGAAAGGGTTTATCCGACCTAGTACATCTCCATGGGGTGCACCTGTTCTCTTCCAAAAGAAAAAGGATGGCTCTCTTCGACTTTGCATAGATTATAGGGGCTTAAATCAGGTTACCATCAAGAATAAATATCCAATTCCTCGTATTGATGATATGCTGGACAGATTACATGGAGCCAAAATATTCACGAAGATTGATCTTCAATCTGGCTATCATCAAATTCGAATCCAGGAGGCTAATATCTCCAAAACAGCTTTCAACACTCGTTATGGTCATTACGAATTTACAGTGATGGCTTTCGGACTTACGAATGCTCCTGCAACTTTCAATCATCTGATGCACGATATCTTTAGAGAATTCTTGGACGATTTTGTCCTAGTATTCTTTGACGATATCTTAATTTATTCCAAATCAGAGGAAGAGCATGAAGGACATGTTAGGAAAGTGTTAGAGCTTTTACGCCGAAATAAGTTGTATGCAAAGAAAAGCAAATGTACCTTCTTTACCCCTAAGGTCTGTTACTTAGGGTTTATCATTTCACTTGAAGGAGTCTCTGTTGACCCTGACAAAGTCAAAGATATTGTGGAATGGCCTCAACCCACTTCACAAACCTAAGTCAGAGGGTTCTTAGGTATCACAGGCTGGTACAAGATCTTTGTAAAGGACTATGCTCTTAAAGCTGCACCACTAACCGACTTGCTTAAGAAAGGAGCAACGATAATTTGGAAAGAAAAACATGAATCTTTCTTCAAACAGCTTAAGGAGTATCTTGCTTCAGAACCTCTCTTAAAACTTCCAGATTTCGCCCAAGAATTTGAGGTGATCACAGATGCTAGTAACCTTGCATTAGGAGGAGTCCTTACTCAAGAAGGAAGGCATGTAGCTTATACTTCTCGGAAGCTTAGGATTCATGAAGTGAATTATGCTACACATGATTTAGAATTGCTAGCAGTTATTCATGCTCTCAAGATATGGAGACATTATCTATTGGGACGCAAATTCCAGTTGGTAACAGATCACAAGAGCCTTAAGTGGATTTTTACCCAACCTAACCTTAACATGAGACAGAGGAGATGGATAGAGCTCATGCACGAATATGATTTTGATATTAAATTTAGACCAGGTAAGGATAATGTTGTGGCAGATGCCCTAATTAGTCGTAAAGCTTTTCTGGGGGCAATTTCCATGGCTAACAACCCTATTTTAGACAAGGTCTCCTATGCTGCTGTCAGAGATGCAGATTACCAGATGCTTACTAGTATCCTACGTGAAGAGAGGGTATCATCAAATCAGCCTAAACCTCTACATTACTCCTTAGAAGATGGGAAAATTTACTATAGGAATCGATTATGCATACCTAAGGATTCTACCCTAAGGAATGCTATCCTATATGAAGCACATGATGGCCCAACTTCAGGACATCCAGGTTATGCCAAAACCATCAATGCAATTCGCAGAAGTTACTATTGGCAAGGTATGAAGGGTGATGTCCTTCGCTATGTCAAGCAATGTTTGTCTTGTCAAAAGATTAAGGTAGAGAGACTAAAGATGCCAGGTAAATTACATCCTTTAGATATTCCCCAAATGAAATGGGAATGTATTAGCATGGACTTTATCACCGGGTTTCCTTCTGTCCAAGCTGGCTATGATTCAATCATGGTCATAGTCGACTTGCTTACTAAAGTGGCTCACTTAATCCCAGTCAAGACAACCTTTACAGCTTCAGATATTGCTCGTTTGTTTGTGAAGGAGGTTTTCAGAATTCATGGTTTACCCAAGAGGATTGTCAGTGATCGTGATGCCAAGTTTACTTCAAAGTTTTGGGTATCATTGTTTCAAGCTATTGGAACCCAATTATGTTTTAGTACTGCTTCTCATCCTCAAACCGATGGCCAAACTGAAAGAGTTAATCAAGTAATTGAAGACATCCTCAGAGCCTACTGCAATAGAGAACCTCGCAAGTGGATTCAATACCTACCCTTGGTACAGTATGCATACAATTCCTCTACTCATAGAAGTATTGGAATGACACCTTTTAATGCTCTTTATGGTCAAGAATGTTTATCGCCTCTTAACTTTTCTGACCCCACTATAAGGGTAGAAGCCTCAAAGAAAATGCTTGAAGAAATGGAAGCTCAAACCAAAGCTATTCGAAGGGATATTCAAGCGGCTCAAGATCGACAAAAGAAGTACGCCAACTTAAAAAGATCTGATCAGATTTTCAAAGAAGGTGACAAAGTTTTCTTACGAGTAAAGCCCAAAAAGAGAAATCTGTCTCTCAGAAGGTATAAGAAGCTTAGCTACCGATATTGTGGACCTTACGAAATAATTAAGGTTGTAAGTGATCAAGCTTATAGACTACAACTCCCTTCTCATCTCAAAGTGCATGATGTATTTCACGTAAGTCTGTTAAAACCTTATGTATATAACCCTGACCATGTCCTTGATGATGAGCAAATCATTTTACCTGCTCAAGATGTTCTACAACTCCAACCTGATACTATCCTAGAAACTCGAGAGAGAAAGCTTAGGAATAGATCCATCAAAGAACATCTTATCTTATGGAAGGATTTCCCTATAGAAGATTCTACTTGGGAAGATGAGACATCCCTTCTTAAGGATTACCCTTCACTGTTCTTGAGATGAGGACATCTCAAATTCTAAGTTGGGGAGATTGTAAGGTCTCTACTTTCAAATTGCACACAAGTTCTAATACGCATTTGTATTTTTTTGAACCATCACTCCTTATTTAAGATATTCTAGTTCAAATTATGAATCGTAGGTTGAGAAAACCTAGAAATTAAAAATTACGCTACAAAATTCTGACATGTTTAGCTATATGAATCACTAACTAACTTATTGCAAGACTTATTTACTAATTGTAGAATTTTCTTTTACTACTGTAAAGTTAATATAAGACTATAAAGTTTAACTTTAAAATGTAAAGTAAATTATCATTAAGGAAATAAATAAAATAATTATAAAGACAAAAGAATACACAGGGATGACAAATGAAGGCACATGGATCACATAGGAGGGGACAAAGTGGGACACACTGTCACATGAAAAAGGAGAGGCTACTCTTGACTAATCTTAATGAAGGGGGGTTTCTGTGGCCTTATCTTTTGATGATAATGACAAAGTGGTCAAGCTCATGGGTACCACAAGGGTACCAAAAACGCGGGTATGATTTTTGGAAAAAATAAAAAAAATTAAATATTTTTTTTTGAAAAAAAATTTGGACGTTTTTCTTTCTGCTATAAATAGAGTATCCATGCTCACACTTTAGACATAGAAATTGCCTCTATAGCTCTCACGAAGTGCTGCCACTTCTCTTAGAGAGAAGGCATTCACAAACCACTAAGAGAGCAAAAACTCTAGTGGACTAATAAGGTGCGTATTAATTAAGCATTCAATTAACTTTAGGAATGATGTATGTGTGCTATCTCTTACTCTAATCTCTCTAATAGATTAGTAAGATTCAATTAGTTATGTGTGTGTGTGTGTGTGCTATCTATTACTCTAATCTCTAATAGATTAGTAAGATTCAATTAGTTATGTGTGTGTGTGTGTGTGTGTGCTATCTTTTAATCTAATCTTTCTAATGGATAGTAAGATTCAATTAACTTTAGAAAAGATGTGTGTATGTTTTCTCTTACTCTAATCTCTCTAAGTATACCTACTCTCTCTAGTTAGTACATCTTCACTATTAACTTATACATTGTTAATTGAAAGTTAATACATAAGAAAACTCGTCATATTCTTATTATACATGATGAAATTCTCATTCACCAATTTTATTGTCAATTAGATTAAGTATAATTTTGAATAATACTAAAAAATCGATTTAGTTAAAGTATAGAAATTGAAGTTAGAATTGGATTAGAAATATGAAGCATAAAAGTAATGCATTCCTAAACTTTCACTCATAGTTTACACATTTAATTTTTAATTAATTACGATTAGCAAATATTTGATGTATAGAAATTAGATGTAAAACAACAACACTAAGTGTGAATCCGAGTTGGCGAGGGTTCAAATTACAGACTCTCTTTGGAAACAAGGAGATTACTAGGGAAATTGACCAATTTAAAGTTTTAAGTGTAGAATATAAGTGTAGTACAAAAAAATGGCTCCAAAGCGTGCTCGAACAGAAGGCGCTAATGATCATGAAGTCGGTACAAGTAACGGTGGAACTCCTGCGGAACATGCTATGTCTCCACCAATCGGACAATTCGGAGCTATGGTACAGGCTAGTATTGCAGTTTCAAGTTATGCATCATTGCATATGCGAGACCATAGGAATATATTATTTACCTTATGAAAAGAAAACACGGACCGAAACCACGTGGCTTAACCCCAAGAAACTCGTCATATGTTTGACAAGTAGGAAAGATTGTTTGGTTAAATTGGTTGCTATAGGAAAGAATGTTTGTCCAAAACCTTCGGTATGGTATCTCTCAAGTCTCTCTACTTATTAGCGCTGGTATTATGTGGCAGTTGTCGAGGCGTGAGATGATGCCCAGGATGGCACCACTGATGTTGTGGTGGGAGTACACCCAGAGTAGCCCAGCTGGATACTGCGGTTTTGTTTTACTGTGGCGTGAGGATGACGCCTAGATTGGCACCGTTGTTGCTGTGCTGGGAGTATGTCCAGATTAGCACAACGAATACTTGTCGAGCGGTATGGGACACTCATGAGGACAAGGGTTTTTATAAATAATGTATATACCGATCGGACATAATAGTGTCAGTAGAGATTCTTGAGTGAACTTAATCCAAGGGTTGTTGGTTTAAAATTGGACGACTTCTTGTTTGACAATTGTTTGTAATACTGTTTGAAGGGCTGTTTTAACGAACCAGTATCATAAATAAAGTAAAGGAACATGTATGTTTAAACAGTGTGGTAGTAATTAGATAACAAAAGAAGGGTGAGTGTGGTGTGGAAAGTGGGAGAATGACACCCCGACTGTATCATTCTATGGACGGGTGGACCCGATGAGTCGGGTAACTTTCCAATGCTAGAATTTTTTTTTATTAGTCATAAATCTTAAAAGAGACAAACCTTGGCGGCTGTGCTTCTGAAACATGGGGAAAAAAGCACACAGGTTGGTCACTCTAATATTTATACTTCTAGGTATAAGTGATTATAGATAGTTTTTAGATAGGGTTATGGTGGTCACGCTCCGCCATAGCGAGATAGGACCAATCCTTCACTAACGGTTCATGCCCGTGGCTACGTAGTAGCTAAGGCAATGTCCGTTGGTTTTTCTTTCTCAGGATTGGAGACCTATCAAAGGTACTCCGCTCTTCTCAAAAAGGGGCAGGGACCTCACAGCCCCAAATCTTTCATCTTGAAAGTAGCATTCAAATCAGCCTTAAATTCATCAATATGTCTTTCATTTGGTCCAGTGATCAACAAATCATCGACATAAAGAACCACAATGAGAAGTACATCACCCTCACGCTTTACATACAATGTACTTTCTGTTGGACTGTTTACAAAAGCCTCGTTTAGCCAAATGAGTGTCAGCTTTATCATACCAAGCACGAGGAGATCGCTTCAACCCATACAAAGAATTCTTACATTTGCACACTTTGTCCTCTTATCCTTTTATGACAAAACCACGAGGCTGCGCTACATAAACTTTCTCAAATATTTCACCATTCAAGAAAGCAGTAACAATGTTAGATTGATGTACATCCCAACCAAAATGAGCTGCCAATGCACATAGAAAACGCACAGTAGTCATACAACAAGTGGGAGAAAAAGTCTCTTCATAATCTATGCCTTTTTGTTGTGCATAACCCTTTGCAACAAGTCCAGCCTTATGGCAATCAATCTCACCATCCGGCTTGCGTTTCAACTTGTAAACCCACTTCGTACCAATGGCCTTTTTGCCAGGAGGCAAATCACATACAGTCTATGTGTCATTCTCTATAAGTGCATCATATTCTGATTGCATGGCCGCCATCCAATTTTTTGAATTCTGTGCTTCAAAAGATAGAGGTTCCTCAACATCATGTAAGCTAGACACAACCAAAGCATAACAATCTGATGCATAAAAGATGCATGGAGAGAGCGTGAACGAGTACGACTAGACAAAGGTGCATCCAATTTACTGTCACGTAAAGTGGGCACAACCATTTTGGCATACCTCTAGCCTGCTCATTTTTAGCCTTTTCCTCATCAAGTACATCATGTACATGTGCATCAATAATAGTCTGATCCGTAACATTTTCAAAAATCCCCATAGGCTGTACATTTGCCTCATTGGAACTTACATTTGTATTTCCACCACTGAAAAGAGGAAACAAAGTGTCATAAATATCCTGTGAGCTTACATTACTATCTCTAGTACATGATAGCAAGGGCTGAACAAAATCGTCCACAAACACTACATCCCGTGAACTTACCATAATACACTTTGTTTGTGGATGATATAATCTGTGACCTTTGCTTTCAGCACTATAACCAACAAAAATACATTTGACAGCCTTATCATCCAATTTTTTGCGTTGTGTTTGTGGCACCAAAGCATATGCCAAACATCCAAAAACACACATGTGCTCAATAGAAGGCTTTCTATCATGCCATGCTTCATATGGAGTAATAGACTGCAAAGCTTTCGTAGGACACCTGTTAAGTACATAAGTGGCACACATGATGGCCTCAAGCCAAAAAGAATGCAGCAAAGCTTGACTTTTCACCATACATCATGCCATTTCTGTCAGTGACCTATTTTTCCTCTGAGCAATACCATTTTTGTGAGGTGTATAAGGAACTGTACATTGGTGTTTTATCCCACGACTAGCTAAAAATGCATTAAATTCATGAGACATATACTCCTCCCCTCGATAAGAACGGAGGGTGCCCATAGTACATTTCGAGACATTTCTAGCCATAGCCAGAAATTTTCTGAAGCACATTAAAACTTTGGACTTTGCTTTAAGCGGAAATACCCATGCATGCCTGGAGTAATCATCAGTGAAAGTCATGAACTACAAGTAATTGCCCAAGGACGGAGTTTGCATGGGCCCACAAACATCACTATGCACAAGCTACAACCTGCATGTGGCCCTAATTGAACCATCCTTTGGACACTTAGAATGCTGCATCTTACCCAAAATACAGTCTTCACAAACATGTTTGACAAGTGCTTCAAGAGGCGGCAAAGAAGAAACCATATCAGATTTCTGCAAATGCAGCAAACTGGCAAAATTCAGATGACCAAAATGTGCATGCCAAAGTTTTGCATCTGAAATAGCCCTTGAATCTGCAACAGAATTTGTAAAATTTTGTCCACACTTGTCATACAAAGTGAGCTTATACAGCCCACGGCACAAAAGGCGAGATGCAACAATTTCATCACCAAAACTGAGATCATGAACTATACATCTATCATCCACAAATTTGACTACAAGTCCAAGTCTAGCAAGTGCGGATACAAACGAGAGATTCTTCTTGATCCCAGGTACATAAAGTGCATCAACAAGTGTGAAGGAACTACCATTTGCAGCAGTAAGCACAATCTTTCCAACTCCCTGAACTGGATAAGAGGCATTGTTGGCACAAGTAACTGAATTCCCATGAGGGACAGACTCGAGAGAGGTAAACAATTCACAATGTGAGGTAATGTGCTTTGTAGCACCACTATTGAAATACCACACATGTGAATCTACAGCAACTAACAAGCATGCATAATGGACAGAAGGATTGTAAGTGCACTCTGCGCGAAAAGCCCATTCTGCATCAACATCAACATTACAGTCTCCTTTCACAGAAGACTCAACAATGGCTGCATTTGTAGTGGAACTAGCATTTGCAGTGGAACCACTCTCTTTCTTCTTAGCCTCTTTGGACTTCAACTTAGGACATGACTTGATCAAGTGATCATTAGCTTTACAATAATGGAAACGCATCTTCTTTTTGCCCTTGTCACTAGAATTTCGCGACGAAGTGCTGCCAGAAGAAGCATTAGGAACAGAAGTTTTTCCACTCACAGCAGAACAATAAGAAGTGGTTGCATTGTTGTTACCACCCTTTCTTTGAGAAGCAATAAAAGCTTTTTCAACTGCACGCTGTCTAGTCCTGTTTTTTCTGGAAAGTGACTCATGCAACAACAATGTGCATAATGCATCAAACTTGACAACTTCTGGATTTCCTTGGGTCATAAGTCTCCAAGTACTTGCAAAAGTCTGGTAAGAATTTGGTAAGGCGTCAAGAACAGTCTGCACAAGGGAACTGTCTGAAATGACTTCACCTGGAGAAATAAGTTGCTTATTGATATCCTTGACACTAGCAAGGAAAGTGTCCATATCATCTTCCTCATGCATAATCTTTGACTCCAGCTCTTTACGCAGCAAAGCAATTTTAGCCTCATTGCGACTTGCATAAAGACCAGCCAAAATATCCCACGCTTGTTTTACAGATTTCGTTGAACGGATGTGAGGAACAATGGTGCGCTTCACAGGCAACACAATCAATGCATGAGCTTGCGCATCCTTAACATCCCAATGAGCTTGTTCTGCCATAGGCAAAACAACTCTTACAGCATCAATCCTTGCAACAAGACCTGCAATATCCTCAACATTGCCTACATCCTCAGAACCAAGACGTACGTCAATGCCCTGCACAATATTCCAGACGCCCTTTGACAGAAGAACGTGTTGCATCATATAAGCCCACATAGGGTAATTGTCCCCATCCAACCTGTCCTCAGCAGAAAACATCTTGAACACATCTGTGTTGTTGTTGTCAGCCATGGTAAATGTTGCACCTGATGTGAAAACTGCCCGAAAATAGGAGAAACGGAGCGGGAACAACACGTGCTATATAGCACAAACCATAGAAGACTATAAGGCACCTGTTATGCAGAAATCAGCACTCACAGAAAATCTGCACAAAATGACGAAATTGCCCGTGCAGACCTACCTGTAGTGGAAACGGAGGTCAAAATGAGCCCGAATCAAAAATCTGAGCAGACTCAGCTCTACAAGCAAGCCTGAAATATTTGTCGACCTGCGAACGCTCACCAAACCTCACTGTAATCGGAGAAAGTGAGCATGCGTGTGCTGGAGCAGCTGGCGACTAAGCTCGAGAGGACGTAACCTGCTCTGATACCAATTGTTGGAGTTAGGGTTGCTGAGAAACGCACACAGCTTGGAGAAGATGAAGGAAGCTCAAGGCACACAATAGAGAGTGTATTACTTATTGTGCAATGGAAAGATAGATAGCCGTAGATTGATGGGTGTATATACAATGGTCGGGGGGAAAAACCTCCTAAAGAGGGAAAAAATGCCATGGCGGTCCTAGTGTGCTCACACACATCACTACCACATGTATATGGTAACAATAATGAACCATAATTAGAGGGAAACAATAAAATTAAGCAGTTATTTCTTCTTCCCAAGCAAAAGGCTTGCTTATGAAAAAATGAGAGCTTAAGCATAAATTTATGTAAGCATGAAAGTAAATCACTTTCAAGAAAGTGAAAGAGCATAAAAAGAACAAGAAAACATTGCCTTAGTGTGCGTATGGTCTAGTCTTCTCCTTGCCTTGGATGTAGTCGGATCTTCACTTTGGTTGAAGGCCGCCAATTTGGCTACTTGGAATGAGAGAATGGTAAGAGGCAAAAGGATTTCAAGCTACGGAAAGCTTGAGAATTAGGAGAGAGAAGAAGGAGAGGGTAGTGTGAAGAAGAAGATCGAGTTTTTGACAAACTTGATTAGGGTTTTGGCCATGGCTTCTCTTGGAGAGGTGTGTGTGTGTGTGTGCGTGTGAGAAAGAGGTTTGGCTATGGCTTTCTCAAGCTTACTCTCAAGTTTGCACCTTGCGAAAATGAAGAAGAGAAGTGAAAAATGAGAAGAGAAGCCCTTCTTTTATGCACATTTTTTATAAGTTCTTTCACTTATCTTGATATCTTATCTTCCTTATCTTGATAGCTTATCTTACTTATCAAAACTTTCTCAACAAGTAAATTACTCACCTTATCCTTATCTTCTCCTTTTTTCCTTTATCTTTTTATTTTTTCTTTTCCCTTATCTTATCTTTTCCTTTATGCTATTAAAAGCTAATTTCTATGCATTGGTTATGTACATGTTCCCATGGCATAACCCAGAAGTGTCTCGTGAGTATACTTTGGTGCTTAAATTGAGCCCGAATTTTCTCGAACATTTTTTTTCTATTATTTTCTTTTTCTTTTCTGTTCTTTTAAGTCGGTGACTTAGATGTGTTGGCCTTGCATAAGGGCTAGGAGAAGGAAGGCCCCTTACATCGGGTTAGTGGTTGAAGCGTTACGGCCCTGTTTTGATTTCTTTCCCGCGATGCCATATTGCCGTTTTTTTGGAGTTTTTTGCGACAAATAGAGTATAAAACAAAAAGAGCACATGGTAATGGGTCTACCTCTCATTTTTGGAATCCATCAGTGTGTCCTGTGCATCGTACAAAGTCATAGAATGTCCGTGCGCTATAGGTCTCTCAAGCTCTCTCTCACTTGTGAATACTAAAAATGAGCTAATAAGTGGGCCCAAATAAACTTATATCGGGGTTTCTCGGACCACTTCTTACCAAAATTAACATGTGATCCTATCTTGTTGAAAAATGTACTTTAGGCTCAAAAATTTCTTCATGTGGACTTTGTTTGCTCTGTTTTTGGAAAATTTGTCATTTCGTCCAAAAACTGGCCAAATCCGCGTTCCGCCACTTTTCAGATACTTGCACCCCATCTTCACCATAAGATGTCGTTCACTTATTGATCACTCGCATCTTTTTGTTTTTGTCACCATGTCGCTATTTCACCTGCTTTTTATATTTTTCTTTGTTTCTTCTAGAAAATTAACAAAAAATAAAAAAATAGCTAACTTGACAGAAAAAATACCCATAAATCATGGTAACTAGATAATAGCTTAATAAACCACTATACATATGTATTTGTAGTATTTTTGGATGGATTGCTCCATTTTCTCACTTTTTTAGCATGAAAATTGTGATTTTTACATATATACACACCTAGAGGCTCATCTTTGGTGTTTGTCCTCTGTTTCTTATTGTAACACATTGATTAAGGGCGTATATACTCGGTTTTACCAAAATTATTGCAATCAAACACAGAAAACCCACAAAGTCATGGAAAACATTGTCTTTTTTTACACTTGTAGTGTGACCGGTCCACATTGAGAATGCCTCCCACCTTCCTAGTCAAAGTCCTCCTAGACGACGGTGTATCACGCAAACCTATGTGCTCTGCATATCAGAGGTGTTTTGCCTACAGCTAAGAAGGCTTGTTGGGATGTAAGAGATATGCAGGCTCATGCATTGATTGCATTGTCTGTGAAGCGTACTATCACTCCTCACATCTGTTCAAAATCTATAAAACATGCTTGGGATACTCTGGCTAGTCCTTATGCAAGCCGCAATGAGGCTAAAATTGCTTTGCTGCGTAATGAAAGATTATGCATGAGGAAGATGAGATGGACACTTTCCTTGCTGGTGTCAAGGATGTTAATGAGCAACTAATTTATGCAGGAGAAGTCATTTCTGACAGGTCCACTTTTGCAGACTGTACTTGATGCTTTGTTAGATTCTTACCAAACATTTGCTAGTACTTAGAGACTTATGACCCAAGGAAATCCTGAAGTTGTCAAGTTTGATGCATTATGCACATTGTTGTTGCAAGAGTCACTTTCCAGAAAAACAGGACTAGTCAACGTGCAATTGAATAGGCTTTTATTGCAGCTCAAAGAAAAGGTGGGAACAACAATGTAACCACTTCTTATGGTTCTACTATGAGTGGTAAATCTTCTATTTTTAATGCTTCTACTGGCAATACTTCGTCTAGAAATCTTGGTGTATAAAGGGAAAAAAGAAGATGCGTTGTCATTATTGTAAAGCTAATGATCACTTGATCAAGCAGTGTCCAAAATTGAAGGCAAAAGAGGCTAAGAAGAAAGAGGTTGGATCCCCTACAGGATCCAATACAAGTTCAACGATTGTAGAGTCTTCTATCAAAGGATATTGTGATGCTGATGTTCATGCAGAATGGGCATTTAGTGTAGAGTGCACTTATGATCCTATTGTCCATGATGCCTATAAGTCAATTGTTGCAGATTCACATGTGTGGTATTTTGACAGTGGTTCTACAAAGAAAATTACCTCACATCGTGGTTTGTTTACCTCTATTGAGTCTGTCCCTCATGGGAATACGGTGATTTGTGCCAACAATGCCTCTTGTTCAAGGAGTTGGAAAGATTGTGCTTACTCACTACAAATGGAAATCCTTTCACACTTGTTGATGCATTTTATGTACCTGGGATCAAAACAAACCTTTTGTCTATATTTGCACTTGCTAGACCTGCTCTCGTAGTCAAATTTGTGGATGACAGATGTACAGTTCATGATCACAGTTTTGGTGATGAAATTGTTGCATATGGTCTTTTGTGTTATGGGCTCTATAAGCTCACTTTGCATGACAAGTGTGGAAAATGTTTTCCAAATACAGTTGTAGATTCAAGGGTTGTTTCAGATGCAAAATTGTGGCATGCACGTTTTGGGCATCTGAATTTTGCCAGTTTGCTCCATTTGCAAAAAAATGATATGGTTGCTTCTTTGCCACCTCTTGAAGCACTTGTCAAACATGTTTTTCAAGGTTGTATTTTGGGTTAAATGTAGCGTGCTAAGTTTCTAGAAGATGGGTCAGTTTGTGCTACATGCACATTGCAGCTTGTGCATAGTGATGTTTGTGGGCCTATGCAAACTTCGTCCTTGGGAAATTACTTGTACTTTGTGACTTTCATTGATGACTACTCTAGGCATGCATGGGTATATCCGTTGAAAGCTAAGTCAAAAGTGTTTATCCGTTGAAAGCTAAGTCCAAAGTGTTTCTCAAAATGTACTATGGGCACCCTTCATTCCGATCGAGGGGGGGACTATATGTCTCATGAATTTAATGCATTTCTAGCTAGTCGTGGGATAACACACCAATGTACAGTGTCGTATACGCCTCATAAAAATGGTGTTGCTAAGCAGAAAAGCAGATCTCTCATAGAAATGGCACAATGTATAGTCCAGAGTCAAGATTTACCACATTTGTTTTGGCTCGAGGCTGTCCTGTGTGCCACTTATGTACTCAACAGGTGTCCTACAAAAGCATTGCAATCTATGACTCCATATGAAGCATGGCATGATAGAAAGCCATTTATTGAGCATATGCATGTTTTTGGCTATTTGGCTTATGGTTTAGCGTCACAAGCGCAACACAAAAAACTGGATGATAAGGCTATCAAATGTATTTTTGTTGGTTATAATGCTAAAAGCAAAGGTTATAGGTTGTACCATCCACAAACAAAGCGTATTTTGGTCTCACATGATGTTGTGTTTGTGGAAGATTCTTTTCATCCTTTGCTATCATATACTAGAGATAATAATGTAAGCTCATAGGACATTTATGATAGATTATTGCCTTTTTTCAGTGGTGGAAGTTCCAATGTAAATTCAAATGAGGCAAATGTACAGTCTAGCGGGGTTTTTGAAAATGTTACGTATCAGCCTATTACTGATGCAGATGTACATGATATACTTGATGAGGAAAGGGATGAGAATGATTACGCTAGAGGTATGCCAAAATGGCTGGTGCACACTTTGCGTGACAGTAAATTGGATGCACCTTTGTCTAGTCGTAGTCGTTCAGGCTCTCGCCATGCATCTTTGAGGAACCTCTGTCTTTTGATGAAGCACAAAATTCAAAAAATTGGATGGTTGCCATGCAATTAGAATATGATGCACTTATAAAATATGACACATGGAATTTATGTGATTTGCCTCCTAGAAAAAAGGCCATTAGTACAAAGTGGGTTTACAAGTTGAAATGCAAGCTGGATGGTGAGGTTGATCGCCATTAGGCTCGATTTGTTGGAAAAGTCTATACGCAGTAGAAAGACATAGATTATGAGGAAATGTTTGCTCCCACTTGTTGTATGACTATTGTGCATTTTCTACGTGCATTGGAAGCTCATTTTGGTTGGGATGTACATCAATTGGATATTGTTACTGATTTCTTGAATGGTGACATTTTGAGGAAGTCTATGTAATGCAACCTCACATTTTTGTCAAGAAAATACAAGAGGACAAAGTGTGCAAGTGTAAGGAGGCTTTGTATGGATTGAAGTAATCTATGAGAAATCTGACACTCATTTGGTCAAATGAGGCTTTCGTAACGGGTCCAATAGAAAGCACATTGTATGTAAAGCGTGAGGGTGATGTACTTCTCAGTGTGGTTCTTTATGTAGATGATTTGTTGATCACTGGACCAAATGAGAAACATATTTCTGAATTTAAGGCTGATTTGAATGCTATCTTTCAAGATGCATCATTACTTGGGCATACAATTTAAGCAATGTGATGGTGGTATCGCCTTGTGTCAGAAAAGTTACATAGAGACATTGCTATGTAAGTTTGACTTGAGGATTGCAAACCTACTGCACTCCCATGGAAACAAGTTTAAAGTTGAGTCTACATGATGCTAATGATCCTGCTGCCTTCACTCTTTACCAAACTAATGTTGGCTGCCTCATTTATGTATGCAACACGAGGCCAAATATTCAATTTGTAGTCTCGCAAGTCAACAGATTTATGCAAAACCCAAGGTCTAAGCATTGGCAGACAATTAAGAAGATTTTTTGCTACTTGAGTGGCACTTTTCATCTTTGCTTGTTTTATCCCAAGGGGGGAACATTGCCGCTAGATTTACATGCATTTTTAAACTCAAATTGGGCTGGTTGTTATGACACGTGAGTTTCCACAAGTGGTTTTTGTTTCACACTTGGCAGTTCATGTATTTCATGGTCGAGCAAGAAGCAACCTACTGTGGCCACTTCTTATTGTGAGGCTAAGTACATGGAAATCTTCATAGCTACAATTGAGTGTGCATGGCTTGGATGCCTTGGCTGATTTGGGTGTTGGACAAACATTGCCAACATCATCTACACTTACAGTCAGAGCACATTGGCAATTGTGAGGAACTCATTTTTTCATGCTCCCACAAAGCACATGGAGGTGCATTACCACTATGTCAAGGAGAGCCTCTCAGTAGGAGAGATATGCTTGGCTTGTGTGCCAAAAAAGGACAACCTTGTAGATATTTTCACAAAGGCATTGTCTCGTGAGAATTTTGAAGCTTTCTGCAAATCTTTGGGCTTGCTCCTCTTTGTGGACTGATCCTGACCTGAGGGCATGACACTTCCCTTTACTCTTCATGCCAGCCCTCGCTCATTGTATCAATCCCAAGGGGGATTTGTTACCATATACATGTGGTAGTGATGTGTATGAACACACTAGGACCGCTGAGGCATTTTCTCCCTCTTTAGGAGGTTTTTCCCCCACGTGCATTGTATATATGTCCATCACTCTAGGGCTATCTATCTTCCCATTGCACACTAAGTACCACACTCTCTATTGTGTGCCTTGAGCTTTCTTTGTCTACTACAAGCCATGTGTGTTTTCTTGCAATCCTAATTCCAACACTATTGTAGCAAAAGGAAATTGATGTTTTCCTAAAGAGGATTGGATTTTGAGTAGCTCAAGTCAAATTGTACATTATACCTTCTCTGCCAAGGTTGCCCTAGAAATAAATCATATTGTGTGTGCTTGTCTTCTACCACATAAAATTTATGTGGATAGATATATTGGTTGTACAAGAAGCACTATCCAACCCATTACCTTAATCAAATTCTCTCAATAATTGTGGATATTTTGTTGTGTCTCCTGTAACTAACTATCAAGTTGGAGTTTCTTGTAAAGGTTGTAGGAGATCAGGTTACCATGAGCCCTTGAATCAAGCATTGTTGTTTCCTCCACCTGATTGCATCCTAGTTTGACAGCAATCGCAGGATCCTGTATGTGCTCTATTTCAAATTATGTTACTTGAATGGCATTAATCTTCAGGGGAGGTCCATGTTGTAGTCGCTGTCGAAGAAGAATTTGTTTTGATATTTGTTCCTTGGCCTCTCCTTGTGCTTCTGCAACAATCTATTGTTTCTCTTGTGTCCATTTCTTTTTCTTGTGGATTTTAAGAAGCATACTTGGGTTTTAGTGGTAGATGAAATCTTTTTAATCGATATCCACTAATCTAGTTGGGCATTTCTTCACCATCCAATGTAGAAACCTTGATGGCCCCACTTGGTGATAATTCTTTGATCGCAAAGGGTCCCATCCCTTGCCTTTTAAGTTTCTTAATATGTTGTTTTAAAGTGTAAGTCAAGACAAAATTGCTTGTTTTGAATTCCTTTGATCGTACATGCTTATCAAAAAACTCTTTTTTCCTTTGTTTTTGTGCATAGATGGAAGCTTCTACTTTCCAGAAAAGCTCATCTAGATTTTCAAGGTCATTTATTTGTGAAGACACTTCATGGCCTGTGCACTCTACTTGTTTGGCTACTATTAGTGCTTGGATTAGGAATACTATAGGCAATACAGCATTAAGGCCGAACACCATGTTTACGGTGCTGTTCTAATGGAGGTTTTGTAAGAAACCCTACAAGCCCATAATGTCGAATGTAACTTTTGATCCCAATCCGTTCTTGACTCTGAGACTATTTTGATTAAGATTGTACATAGAGTCTTATTTGTAGCTTCTACCTACCCATTAGCCTATGGCTGGTATGGAGCATACTTATTATGAACCATCATGAACCCCTCAAGAAGATTTTCAATCGTCTCATTTATAGGATGTGTGCCCCGATCACTGACAATTTTTATAGGTAGACCATATCTAACAAAGACATTTTCATATAGAAACTATGTAGCAGTCTTGGCATCAACTATTTGTGTAGCTTTAGCTTTGGCCCATTTAGTCAGATAATCCATGGCCATGATGATTATTAGGCATGTGTCTTGTAAGCGGGGGTGAAATGGGTCCCACAAAGTCTATTCCCCACTTAGCAAAGGGTCTAGCTCCCATCATTGGCCATAAGGGCATCTCATCTTGTTTTATTGGCACTTTGGTGCATTGACAAGAGTCACATTGTCTTGTATATTCATTCGCATCCATATGTAATGCTGGCCACCATATTCCAGAGGTGAGGACAATTTTTGTTGTCTTTGCCCTTCAAAAATGACCTCCAATAGATCCTTCATGTACTTGTTCTAGGATTGGAATGTACATGCTTTCAGTTGCACACAACCTAAGCTGGTTATCCTTTTCTCTTTTATAAAGCTGATTTTCAATCAAAGTGAAGTCATGGGCTTCTATTTCTATTGCTCTTTGCAGTGCTCTGGTGGTATTTTCAGGAAATGTATGCGTCTCCAAGAAGTCAACAATCTATTGACTCCATTCTAGCATAAGTGCTATTTGAAACAATGTTGCATTTTATATTGGTAGGCTTGTTCTGCATTTGGCACAAGTAGATATATAATCATGATTATCAACACGCATAGTTGGCCAATACACTCCCAATTATCTCAAGCACTAGAAAGTTTTTTGTGGATAAGCAATGAAATGTCAAATCTTGATTATGTGCTTCTAGCAATAGGCCTTGTATTCCTCTGGGTATATGCACACTCGTAGGATATCGTCTGAGCCTAGATTTTATAAACATACACCAATCAACTGAAAGTTTTTAGTTTGCTGAATCATTCGTCATTTATGGTATTGGTCAGTCTTGTCAAATTCTCCACCGTGTGATAGTAGTCTTATGATCTCTTGGAACCACTTAGGTACCATTTCTATATTAAAGAGAGATGAATTTGGGAGATCATCGTCCACTCCCTCTGGAGCCTCTCGTGATTTGCTTGAAGATGCATCTTTCCCTTTTTAACCACTACAATAAAGTCAAACTCAAGCATTATGATGAACCATCTTACAATTTTCCCTATATTGCATGGTTTGTTGTGACAAGATATAAGAGTGTTTGATGGACCGTGAAAAACACAAACCTATATGCGAGGAGATAATGCCAAAATTTCTTAACATAAATCATTCGAAGCCCCTCTCTTTTGGTGGTGGTGTAGTTCTTTTCAGCACTATTGAGTTGTTGACTGGAATAACAAACTGGGAAATCCATAGTTCTATCTCTTGGTTGAGCCAAAGTGCATCCTATAGCAAATACAGATGCATCAATATGAGCGTCAAATATTTTTTTTCCAATCAGGTGCTTTTAGCACTAGAGTAGATGGGAGGGAATCTTTTAATTTCTTAAATGATTCCTCACACTCATCCGTCCATTCAGGGATCACTATAAGTCTATATAGAGGTTGGGCGATGATTGCATACATGTGTATGAACCTCGTGTAATAACCACAATGTCCCATAAAACATTGTACTTGCTTTGCATTGATTGGTTTAGGCATTTCAATCATCACTTTTATCTTATCCAAATCCGTGGACATGCCATTTTTGAGATAATATGTCCCAGGATTTGTCCTTATCTGACCATAAAAATGCACTTTTCTAGATTAAGACCAATTCAGTACGTCCTGCATTTCTCAAATACTTTTTTGAGGTGTTCTATATGTTCCTCTCTTAGGAGAGAGTATACACATAGTTCATCCATATAGATTTTTGGGAATATCCTTAAGTACTCTTTGAAAGCATGCACCATCCATCTTTGAAATGTTGTAGGTGCATTCGTCAACCCAAATGGCATGAATCAATATGTAAATATCCCCCATTCTGTGGAAAATGCCGTTTTCTATTGGTCCTCAGGTGCAATTGCAAGTTGGTTGTAGCCAGACAATCCATCCAAGAAGGAATATGCACGCTGGCTTGTTGTGAGGGCCCGGGGATCATCAATTGTACTATCTCCAAATGGATACATCGTGATCTCCGACATCCCTCCCGCTTGAAACCGACACTAAGACAAGACTCCTGCTGTTCTTCGATGCCAACTCAAGGGGGTGATAACATTCACTTCCTCTCATATGGATCCCTTAGCCCCAAACAACATTTGCTTACCGATCAAACTTACCACAATCAAAGTCATCAGACTAGCTTGAAACTCAACCTTCCAGGTTCAACTGGTGGGAGTTCTCTAATTCACCCTTGGTTCAAGGTCATTGACACTTTTTTATTGGCTATGATCTAGCACAACCATCAATGCGTTGCCCTAAGGTGAGTGTATTATAATCTACACAAATCCCTTGATCCCAAGTTTTCTCCCACTCCATAGATTGGAATCCCTTTCCCCTGCTCTTGACTTTACTTCTAGGACAACATAAAAATTGGGTTCAACTTTTTGGCCAACAATTAACCCTCTGGAATCCGCCCCACCCACCGAACCATTTGATAAATGCACTTTCCCAAGGTAATACTATGATACTAGAGAACAACATTCCAATCATGTCAAACCAAGAATACATTTTTCAAGAATTTGAAAGCAGCATGCAAAGTGTTGCATACCCTTGAAAATGTGCATTTATGGGGTTGTTTCCACCTTTTTCCTTTATATAATATTTTTCCTGTTTCCTTTAATATTAGTAAAAATCTAGTTATCTTCCAAGCAATCACATATACTTCTCTAGGCATATCCCTATCCTCGTCCCAAGACTCGGGTATTTTGTCTCCTTCGCCACCTGTGGAGGCGACCCCTTTACACAGATTTCGATTCTTATTTTTTCTTTATCTTGTGTGGGAAAGGCCTCAAAGATAATCTACTTTAGGTTTCTTCTCAATCAATAATCCCAAGAAGAAGAGCAAAGGTCAGGCTGATGAAGACAATTGCGAAATAGCCCATTTAGGGTCCCAGCCTTTCCAAGGTTCCTTTTGACCAAACAATTTGAAGAGTTCCTTAATTAAATCACATCCTCCTCCCTTATCATGACCTCTCCATGGATCCTTTTTCCTTCCTCCTTTTCCCATCGGCATTAGGCCAACCCGGACTATGCCGATTGCTAGACGCATCCGCGGGTCCCATCCATCGGCCGGGACACACTCCCATTCAATCCCATTTCTAGGGCAATGAATGAACCCAAGCTCAAAAAATAGACCAACGGTTATCAGTCCTAGGCAAAAGGGACCATCCTCCGTTGTATCCTATAGGTAAACACATGTGCCGGTCTTTTTTTCCAAACATGAAGACAAGTTCACACTTAAATCTCTATGTTATGCTAGGGCTATCCACATCAATCTTCTCGGTAAAGTTTCTAATACTAGTTTAAATTTAGATTAAGATCCTTGAGTTGTAGTCCCTTAATTCCTATTTAGTTTTATTTTCTACTCAAAAAAAGACCTTAAAGAAACAACGAATCTCTTGGGAGTTTAAGGTTTTGTCTCGACGTAGTTTTTGAGTAAACCCCGACTTCGATGAATCCCATGTTGGTCCCTTTTTATCATTGCCATCCATGGGGCATCTCCATGGAAGTGATGGGAGTTTTATGTTCAAGCAACACGATCACTACATCTGTGAAGTTATCCCCTTACTCGCCCCTTCGATTTTGCAAAACAAACTTGAAAGTAGACAAACTTGAAACGAACAATGCATATGCTTTCTATAATGAATGTTTCTTTGGTGTGTCTATGCGTGGTACACACAAAACTTTGGAATGCACCAACTTGTAATCTTGAGACAATTAATCAAAAACTCTCTTTGAGTGATTTTGCAAGAGTGAAACCCATCTATGCATGGTAGTGTAAAAATTGCAAATTTCCTAAGAGTGGACATGCTAGTGTATCGTAAAATATACGTGTAATAGTGTATGAATGATTAACAATTCTTCTTTAAGAAGGGATTTAGGCTTACTTTTACTACAGGATTTATTATGTTGCTAGAAGAGGCTTATGGTTTTGGAATTTTTCAATTGGTAAGAGGGAAAAGAGGGGATGACTTTATGGAATTTAAGTAAGCATGGAAGTAAATCTCTTTCAAGAATGAGAAATAACAAGATAACCTTACCTTAATGTATATATAGTAGCATCTTCTCATCGCTTTAGAAGAGTAACAAAAAAGTGTATTGATGTAGCTGATTCTTTTTCGCTTCACTTTGCTTGAAAACCACCAATTTGGCTATGGGAATAGAGAGAGATTAAGAAAATTCAAGCTATGGAAAGCTTGTAGGTTAAGAGAGAGAAGCTGAAGAGTGTAATGGTAATTTGGATTATGGTTATGGCTTCACTTGAGGAGAGAGGGGTGTGTGTGAAGGAGGATTAGCATTGGCTTTTCATAGCTCACCATCAAGCTTGCACTTTCAAAAATGTGAAGAGAAGTGAAGTGTTTAATGAGTAGAGAAGGCCTCCTTTTAAGCTTAATTTGATAAGGCCCTTTACTTATCTTGATAAGCTAATTTTTCATATCTTGATATCCTTTCTTCCTTTTCAAACCTTTATCTAACAAGCTACTTATGCAAGAAGCTACTTTTCTTACAAGTGGCTCATGCAAGAAGCTACTTTTCCTACAAGTGGCTTATGCAAGAATCTACTTTCCCAACAAGTGGCTTATGCAAGAAGCTACTTTTCCAGCAAGTTACTTTTTCACTTTCCCTTTTTCTTTCTCTGTTAATTATACTTTTTTTTTTTGAGATAAAACTAATATCCCATGCATTGGTTATATCCACGTTCCCATGGTGAAAAATGAAAGTGTCTCGTGGATAGCTTTGCATTGGTTATATCCATGTTTCCATGGTGAAAACCGAAAGTGTCTAATTATAGCCCAAATTTTCTCAATCGTATTCAAAAATTCGATGATGTAGATATGTCATTAATAATAAGGACTAAGAGGAAGACCTTAAAAACTCCCGAACAAAAATAAAGAGTTGTCCTCAGCTCAAAAAAAATAAGGAAGGTGGTAAATCTTCATCCCGCAAGTTACACTCTCCTAATGTAGCCTTCGCTAGCTAGTAAATCTATATAAGGTGGAGTATATTTTCATTTCTTACAGTATTATTCCCTTTGTCTTTCACTTTTTCTTCCCATCTCTTGTCAAAATTTCTCAGGTTTGTCTCTTTGCTCCTTATCTTACTTTATGGATCAGTGGCAAGAGCTAGTTTTATCTGTGGCCATTCCTTATCTGCAGCAACAAGTAAATCTGAGAGGAGAGATTTTGAGTGCGATATGGGTGCCTGCTATTTCCTCACTTGGGAAATTCAGTAGCCCAAACCAAATGGTACACATTGCAAGTGTAACAAGGGTGACCCTTTGGGGTTGGGATCACTTTCATAATAATGTCCGTTTGGCTATGGTTATTGAAGCTATTCTTCCTTATCAAAAGATATATCTTTACCCTCACTTTGGTTTACCACTTAGAGGGCCCTTTAACTTCACACCTCATATTAGAGAGATCAGTGCAACAATTTCACAGTGAATCCTTCATATTAATGAGAGGCCTAATATGTGCCCTACTTCTAATAGTTGCTTTTGTGATCATGTAATGGATGGGCTTAGTGACCTCTAGAAAATGTATCTTTGTTGTATCATGTTCTAAGATCTTGGTATCTGTCTTAAGTCCTTCTTTCTTTGATTTTTCTTGATGGTGGATATAATGAAATCGGTTGTGAGTTCTTATATCTTGTATTTGATAGAAGTCCTTCAGAGAATTTCAAACTTAGCTAAATCTATTTATTGATTTTGTAATTTCATACACAGATCCGAGTCACAAGATGTAAAGGACAACGCTAATCTTGTTATTATCTAGCAAAAGGTGAGGTTACAAAAGTTCAGTAAGATAGAACTTGGATTTGTAGTTACATGGGCTAACACGGTTTAGTTTGAGTAAAAAATAGAGGAGAATCCTGATAAAAGAAGATGAGGAAACTGAGAAGTAAGGTGTCCCTAATCTTCCCAAGAGGCATCTTCAATGGGATATCCCTTCCACTGGACTAAAACCTCCTAAATTGTTTGGTGGCGTAGCTTCTGCTCCTTCTTGTCTAAAATTTGCTATGGCTTCATTTGGAATTATTCCTATGTGATAAGAATAGTATCTTCATCATTTAGGATGTGAAGGGGATCAACAACATATCTTTTTAGCAAGCTAGCATGAAAAACACTGTGCACATGCAAGTGAGGGGGTAAAGCGAGTTTGTAAGATTGGTTCCATATCCTTCTCAGAATATCAAAGGGTCCACAATATCTATATGCTAACTTCTTGTATTTTCCCAATTTGAGTGAACTTCTCTTTGGTTTGAACCTAAGGAAAACTTTATCTCCTACCTTAAAAATATGAGTAGATCTATGTAAATCAGCATAACTCTTTTGCCTATCACTTGCTATCTTAAGGTTCTCCCTTATTATTTTGATTTGGCGATCCATTTCTTCAAGTGTATTCTTTGCTACAGGAACTGGGAGACTTGGGTCAGCCATTCTAAGAGAATGATACAGTCTTGTCCATAAAGAGTTGTGAATGGGGACATTCCTAGGCTTCTTTGGTAGGAAGAATTATAAGAAAATTCCACTAAGGGTAAATATTTGATCCAAAGATGAGGTTGATGACTACAATATGATCTCAGCATATCTTCTATGACTTGATTAACTCTTTTGGTTTGTCCATCTGTCACTGGATGATAGGCTGAACTCAGGTTCAATTAAGTGCCTAAGGATTGGAACATAGCCTTCCAAAACTTAGAGGTAAACTTGGCATCGCGATCACTGATTATCCTAGCAGGTATTCCATGTAATCTGATAATTTCTTTTACAAAAATTTGAGCAATATCTGCTGCACAGGTAGTGGTTTTGACTGGGACAAGGTGACCTACTTTGGTGAGTTTATCCACCACCACAAAAATAGAATCAAAATTTCCAGCAGTCTTGGGTAACCCTATTACAAAATCCATACTGATGCACTCCCACTTTATTGCAGTTATATTCAATGGTTGTAGCTTCCCCGAAATCTTAACTTTTTCAGTCTTCACCTTTTGGCATACCAAACACTTCTTAACATACTCTAAGGTATCCTTTTTCATCTTAGGCCAGTAAAAATTTTGTTTAAGAGAAGAAAAAATTTTGTGATGACCTCAGTGAGCTGCAAGGGGAGTTTCATGAGCTTCCTTTAGAATTTGTATCCTTCAACATGTAGGTATGCACAATCAATTCGTGAACAATAAGAGTCCATCTTGAATAATGCAGGTTTCCAGATAGCTTTTTTGAACTTGAGCTTGGATTTCTTGGATCAATGAACCAAATTACTCATCAGTTTGCAGGGGGTTTTGAACTTCTTCGGGTAGAGTTGAATGGACAAGCGTAATGGTAAGGGCTACTACTCGCCGGCTCAGAGCATTTGCAACTTGATTTTCCTTGCTTGGTCTAAATTTGATCTCAAAAGTGAACTCTTGTAGGAATTCAACCCATCACCTTTATCGCATATTGAGGTGTGGTTGGGCGAAAATCCACTTGAGGCTTTTGTGGTCAGTAACAAGCTGAAACATCTGACCTAGAAGATTGTGTCTCCACTTTTGGAGGGCATGAACCATAGCTAGTAGTTTGAGGTCATGGGTGGGATACTTATTTTTATGAATCTTGAGCTGTCTTGATTCATAGGCTATGGGATGGCCTTCTTGTTGTAGGACTCTACCTATACATTGTATGCAAGTATCCACTATCACCTCAAAGGTTTTTTAAAAATTTGGAATTTTGAGAACAAGTTCACTAGCCAAGATCTCTTTTAATTTGTTGAAGGCTCTATCTCTCTTGTCAGACCAGATAAAGGGTTCCTCTTTCTTAGTGAGTTCAGTGAGAGGGCCTACTATGAGTGATAGTTTTTGATAAATGCTCTACACCACCCTGTGAGGCCAAGGAATCCCCGTACTTCTGAAATAGTCTTGGGAATGGGCCACTGAACTACAACTTCCACCTTAGCTGGGTCAGGAGAAAGACCATCCTTTGAAACTATGTATCCCAAATAGGCAACCTTCTCTACAAAGAAAGAGCATTTGCTCCACCTGGCGTAGAGTTGGGCTTTTTTGAGAATCTCCAAGACATGGCAGACATGCCGTTCTTGGTCTTATCTAGTCTTTGAAAATATAAGGATGTCATCAAAGAAGACTAGAACAAAATCATCTAACTCTGTCTTGAAGAAGTCAGTCATGAGATGATTGAATGTGGCAGGGGAATTAGTTAGGCCAAAAGGCATGACGGTGAACTCATAATGTCCAAACCTTGTGTTGAAAGCTATTTTTGGAATATACTCTCTTTTTATCCCAACTTGGTAATGGTTTGACCTGAGATCAATCTTGGTGAAAATTTTGGAACCATGGAGCCAATCGAGCAGCTCATCTATGCGACACAAGGAATACTTGTTCTTGATAGTGCACTGATTTAGGCCTCAAAAATCTATGCAAAGTTTGAACGTTCCATCTTTCTTCTTTTGGAAGAGTACAGGAGCACGCCAGGGAGAGACACTGGGTTTGATGAAACCTTGTTCCAAAAGTTGAGTCAATCGATTTTTCAGCTCTATGGATTCGGAAGGTGACATCTTGTAGGGAGTCCTTGCTATTGGTTGGGCACCAATGTCGGGAGATTTGTGTTCGAAAGGTGAGCCAGGAAGGTGCGGGGCCTCGGGCTGTGAGAGGTGTGTGGAAGAGAGTTGCATCAAACACAATTAATGTAGACAAAGCTTAAAATTGACAACTTGAACACGATTCTGAAGCTCGATTACCCAAAGCGGACAATTAACAGTACCGCTGCTTAAATTATTTAAACTCCTTACATCATGTTAATTTTCCTTTATTGGCTTGCCAAACTTGCCTTGATAATAGGTGTCTCCTTCGTTCTTCCTCTGTTGCTTTAAGATCGAGAGAGAGAGAGAGAGAGAGAGAGAGAGAGAGAGAGAGAGAGAGAGAGAGAGAGAGAGAGAGATCCTAGGAAAATGATTAATTATGGCTTGAGAAAGAGATTACGGCTTTGGTTATAGATTCTTTGATTAGAGTGGCTATGGAAGCTTGGATTAGATTGGGCTATGGAAGCTTGGAAAAAGAGTTAGAGTGCTCAAAGCTTATGGATTCCTCCTGATATAGCAGAGAACGAAAACATGAATATGTCTTAATCGGTGCCGAATTAGCCTCTGTGCATGAGACGCAAAAATGCTCAAAATGTTGTTTTCCTTCTCCTAGCGCGGCCCGTTGTAACTCAAAATGTGTTTTACGAAAACAATTTATACTAAGACTTTTTCGACCTCCCTCATGCAGAGGTGTGAAGTCTCTCACACACTTTCCTTTTTACCACTGACCACATGTCTTCCTCTACCCGAGTTGCCTTGTATGTCCTAAGAGCCCTTTCACATGTAAAACCTTTTCTTCAAGCATGAACTCTCTACGCTTAGGCCTTCATAACCACATAAAGCATACTCTTTCTGGATCTCCTTGCTTGTTTTCGAGCCATGGTCACTGCTCAATAAATGTGTGAGCTTCAAATAGACTTTTTTTGCTTCTCTTTGCTCTTTTTCCCATCATGGAAGCGGAGCCACACGATATCCACCCCCTCTGAACCTGCAAAGCCTCCGGTCTGTGCCAACCGGCCTTCAAACTATATCTGGTATAATCACCTTAAGCTGCTTGCCATCAAGATCACATAGCTGATAAGTACATGTAAAATAAAATAAGGCTTAAACCATATCATCAATGGTCTAGCTCAATTATTTGGTAGCTATCCATCGCAAATCTTTGAACCGTATATGTCGTATCTCCAAAGCATTCAATTATGAAAAACCTATTTAGTGAACCCCGCCAGACTCAAGTGCTCCAGTTAATGATGCACACGGCTTGACCATCAGGCTCACTTTAGGAAACCCTATCAAGCTCAAGTATGCCTTACTTTGTCTTGACCAGAATGGCCGTCAAGTCCTTTACAAGTTCTAGTTGGAGAACCAACTCAAAAGATGTGAAGATACTTCATCAATTGTCCAAAGATGTTAACTGGAAGCTAGCCATGTAAGATTATTGAACACAAAACCGAAAATTCCTTTCTTCATAGCATAAACCCAAAAACAAAACCTAGTGCCAAGTAACCTGCTACAAGAAAATAATTGATATCCTTGAATCTGCAAGTTGCACTTTAGTAGCCCCTATGATCCCCGGGGCAGTCACTTATCAAAAGACCCCTATATCACGTGCGTTCAAGAGGTAATTAATAATACCCCAATATACATACTATACTTACACTGTGAGCCTATTTTTAAAAACCCCACCCCCCTCTGTATGTATACATTTTTATACATTTTGGTCTTTTAATAATCCTCTCCGGTTAACTCATGTGATATCATACACATTCTAAAAAGTGACCGCCCCGAGCCATGATCAAATGAGATAATAAGAAATTTCCCCAGTAGTGGAGCAGCATAATATCCACCTAAGCATACATTTTCTGTATCAATCAACATTAAACATTTCTGGTGTAGGTGTACTATTCCTGGATCAAATAGCATGCAATCAAAATGCGTATCCACAAGTAGCCATCCGTATTGAGCCTGATTTTGAAGATCCTTAGAATCTCTTGGATCAAATACCATTAAGAGGACATAGCATTGATGGACCCTATAATATACTAGAGCATCACCTGAAGCATAGTGCAACACCCATATCCCATAAACTCCTGGCAACTTAAGCTCGTTACCAATAAGCCTTAAAGAGCATTGACTCCTTTTTACTAGTAGTCAAACCATCACTGACATAAGCATCTTAAAACAAATAGCATCCAAATCCTACCATAATTGGCATACTTTCCAAGTAAATGAAAAACAGTGTGAACTTTTTGAAGGATCAAGGATGATTTAGCATCATCACCCCCTCTAGCTTCATAGCCGTTACGAAAAACCTTGGGACTCTCTGGACCTATATCATCATAGGAATTTTTACCTGCTGGAATTTTAGCTTGATCATGGAAAATAGATTTAGCCTGTAAATCTTCATCCATAGCATGCTCAAAAAAATAACTCTGCAAAATATCAACCTTCATCAAAATTGTAGGAGTTAGCTCCTCTTGCAGCCCATGTATAAGCATAGATGTAAAATCCATGTCGATATCTTGTTCACAATCAACATGATCTAGGGAATCTTGAAGCTCATCAATATCTTCCTCTGCTTCCTCATCTGCATCCATGCTACTTGGTAATCCATCATAACACTGCAAAGGTTCATCTGGCACCCCCTTTGAATGGATACCCTCAAGCATGTCCTGTGTCGTCTCATCAACCTCCTGTACTTTTTCATGTATTGTGTATATAATAGATTTATTGATGCAATCAGCTGCAACAAACATGTTGTCCTTCTTGGCTATAGTGTTTATAGTTTCATTAGTATCCTATAGAGGTTCATCTGCTTGATGAACTCCTTCAAAATAACCCATGTCAAGGTCAACATCTTGTGAACCACTTGCTATACAGTCTATCTCTTCACTAGAACCATTATCAGAGGGAACTTCCATGCGACCAATCTTTAAAACAAAATCATATATTTCTCTTTGAGCATTAAATTCATTGTTTACCTTTGCTAGATTGCTCAAAATATGGTCCTCTGAACCTGAATCTGCTACTTCCAAAGATGTATTTGCCTTGGTTTTTCTCCTTGCAGAAATATGTTCCCAAAATTGATCATAATTAAGGAACTTCATATGATCCCCTTCTTCTTTATAGAAAAAAATATGGCTTCCCTCGGTAATCTCCTTCATGAACAATCATTGAGCTTTCATGAACAAACCCATTTGCAAAATAGTCCCATTGTGTGGGATATGTTTCTGCCAGTTCTTGAACCTTATCTTTAAATTCGGAGGTTACCATTTCTTCAAAACTCAAAATCATCCGATCTTCTGAAATTCCTCGGGTCTTCATCTCCACTTTATAGAATGCAAGGAGTCCATCTGGATCATGTCCTTGAAAAATACCACACTGTTCATGTGCGGCATCAAGTGCCATCTCCACTGCATCATCAATCTACTTTTTCATCTTCATAGCTTTTACTTCTTGCAAACATCCCTAAACTAAGCCCAACATTTTTGGTAGATCTACAGCTGTTAGACTTTTAATAAATATATTGGAATTGAAATCTTCAATAAATTGCATCAACTCTTCTTGCATCTCCATCTTTACCTCCCACGCCGGCTCGTTTCGCGTCAAGTTCACCAAGAATGTTGGGGGATTTGTGTTCGAAAGGTGAGCCGCAAGGGCGCGGGGCCTCTTGCTGTGAGAGGTGTGGACACAATTAATGTAGAAAAAGCTTAAAATTGACAACTTGAACACGATTCTGAAGCTTGATTACCCAAAGCGGACAATTAACACTATCACTGCTTAAATTATTTAAACTCCTTACATCATGTTAACTTGCCTTCATTGGCTTGCCGAGCTAGCCTTGATAATAGTTGTCTCCTTCGTTCTTCCTCTGCTACTTTAAGATCGATAGAGAGAGAGAGAGAGATCCTAGTGATAGCAGTTTTTTGGCTCTTCGTAATTGCCATAGTGAGTTACCTCACCCTACCAAAATCACCTAAACACTATGGCTATTCTTACCTTTTCATTGTACATACGCGTTGTGAACGGGATGAAAACATGCACAGCGCCTCTATAATGACCTGACACACACTCTTGGAATGATACACACACACTATGGGGCACCACTCGGCTTACACAACACACCTGGCCGAGACAGGGAACACACCTCTGGAGTGAGAGGAGAGAGACTATCCACTTTCCCACTCCACACAGACACAGACACACTCACACACCCAAAAAACTCAGCTCAAAAGAGGAGAATTTCTGATGTTTAGATACAATTGAGCTTGGGCCAACACCAATGGGGCAAATAGCTCACACAATATGGGTAAAAGATACCAGATACAATCACAAATTGGAGTAGAAGCTTCGCTCATAGGAGAAACTTACACAGCAAAAACAGCACAAAAAGAGTGAGTAATTTGGCAAAATGGACAGTGCAATCGCGTCCGGAATGGCTCAAAACCCCAGTCTACAATGTCAAAGTGCTCAAATCCGACCTCGGATGAGCAGTTTAGGGCCAAAATAGGCTCCAAAAACACCAAAAACACACCTGCGGCTGTTCCTCCTCTTCTCTCCATGTTTTTTCTGGTCTTCTCTCTATTTTTTCAGTTCCCACACTTAGCTTTATTAGCTGGGCAGCCGTGGCCTTTTAGATGACCTCAAACGGACCCTGAACAGGCCAAAAACTGACCTCGCAGTGCATAGTTGTCACCTTTTTGCATCATCCGCACACCTGGCACTCGGTTTTTCCAAATAATGCATCCCACAACCACATGAAGTGGCCCCAAAAAGTGTTCCTCATGATGACATTTCTGCATAAGTATGACAAGAAAACACCCACGTCGTGTCCATACTTCTCTGCGTGCAAGTATTGACCCCGTTCGACCTCCTGACGCCACTCGATGCCATCTGACGCACCTGCTTACCTCATGTCGTCGGCCCATAGATAGCTTCCTCGAGAAGTTTTACGCGCTACCAAATCCTCCTTATTGTAGAAAAAACACAGTGGTACTGGTAATAGTGAAAATCAATGCACTATGTACACCCTGTCCTACCTGTACACATGTGGGCCCCACATAACCACATGGCTCTGAAAAATGGGCAATTCTTTATTTGATGTACCATGCATGTATATGTACATATGCGGAATCCCTTGCTCCAAAAAACTCATGACATAATTTTCCCATCCCCTAGCCTGCTAGATCATTCATGATCAATAGCAGCAAAAAGAGATATGAGGCTCGCCTCATCACAGGTCTCATCATCCCTCACCAACACTCCTTGATCCACAGACAGCTCATCTTGCTCGACCATCATCAACCTGGCATGGTACAATTTAAGATGCAATCCATTTACCCTTGACTTATGTAGAAACCCATTGAGGTTAGCCAACTGATATGTACCATTCGTGAAACACTCCACTACCTTGAAAGGGCCTTTGCACTTAATTTGAAACTTCTTTTTGGAAGGTGTTGTCCAGGTTACTGTTGTAGCGTAAAACCAAGTCATGCTTCTTGATATCCTTACTTTTGACCTTTTCATTTATCTTTGCCAAAGCCCTATCTTGCATCTGCCCATAATGTTCCAATGCACTCATCCTATCCAGCTGAACCTCTTGTAGCTGTAAGAGCCTCTCTTTGAATGCATCACTAGGCGGCCCAAGCAACTTTTCTAACATATTGACCGCAGGCAACTCTACCTCCACAGGCAATAATGCTTCCTTTCCATACACCAAATGAAATGGAGTAAACCCTGTACCTGTCTTCACCAAAGTACAGTAAGCCCATAATGCACTAGGCAATTCCAAATCCCAATTCTTTCCTTGGTGCTCTGTCACTTTCGAAATAATATGTACCAACTCACCATTGAATCTTTCATTTAAGCCATTACACTGCGGATAATAAGGAGTGGTATGCTGGTTCCTAATCTTCATCTTTGTGCATAAGAAGTCTAGCAGTTTAGCTCTAAATCCTGGCCCCTTATCTGAAACTAGCTCTAATGGCACCCCAAACTTGCAACATATTTCATCATACACAAATTTTGCCACATCCTTTGTAGTGACCTGTTTTACTGCTATAGCCTCTGCCCATCTAGAGAGATAGTCCACTACCGTCAAGATATAGCTTTTTCCCCTGCTTGTGATAGGTAACGGGCCTATTGCATCAATCCCCCACTTTTCAAACACATCAAACGCCATAATGGTTTTTCATAGCTCTGGATTCAACACTCTCTTCCCAAATTCTTGACACCTATTGCAAGACCTACACCAATGGTGAACATCCTTGTGAAAACTAGGCAATACATACCCCTCTTGAAAAATCTTATGCAAGGTGATCTTTAGAGAAAAATGTCCACCACATGCGCCTTCATGATTCTCTTCCAACACTCTATAAAGCTCCTCCCGCCAAGGTACACGTCTCAACACGAGATCAGCCCCTTTCATGTATAAGACATCTCCAATCAATTTGTACCTGTATACTCTATGCAAAAAACCCTACTTCTTAGACTTCTGAATCTCCTTTGGAATGATTCCTGTTAGCAAAAACTCCTCTTCTTGAGCCAAACTTTCCCGGCCATGATAAAGAGGTAAAGTGGTCCTCAACACAAATAGCTCCCCAATCATGCCTTGAGCCGCTTCATGTGCCTCCCCATTTAGAGCACGTTCAATGTGTCTGATGCTCCATGCTTCAAACTTTTTTAACAGGCCTTTAATTCCGAAGCACATTTCCTTCAATGAGGTGTTCTTGCTCTTCCACACACCCAACACTTGCTTCACAACTAACAAGGCATCACCTTTTATGCTCAACCTTCTAACCCCATGCTTCAAACAAATGTGTAAGCCGGCTTCCAAAGTAGCATATTCAGCCTCATTGTTACTATGAGCATCCAATTTGAACCCTCTCTTGCATACTAGCTTCCCCCCTGGATCATAAAGTGCTATACCCCTGAAGCTGCATCATGGCTCTTTCTGTATGAACCATCAAAGAACAACACATGTGCATTGCCGATCTGTGGCACTTCTTCAACTACCTTTCTCACCACCTCTTCCTTAGCAATAAGGGGATTCTCCTTGTAGGTCAACAAATCAGCTAGGGTAGCCCTTGTACTATCTTCCACTAGAAAAGAGAACTCAAACTCTTGCAGCTCAATTACCCATTTCTTCACCACATTTGACATGTTAGTACCATTATTAACTGTGGCAAAAGGGCATAACTCGTCAAGAAAACAAAAGGCCGTGGTAGCAAGTAATGACGAAATCGTCGACAAGCAAATATTACACTGGCCATCACTAGCTCTACTTTCGAGAACTTTCTCTCCGCTACCAACTTCACTCGGCTTGCAAAATACACTGGCCTCATATAATGGCTGCCCTTCCCCTTTTACAATAGCATGGGTCCAATGGCATCATCCCCTACTGATGGATTTACATAAAACACTTTCTCCCAATCAGGAGCCTGCATGGCTGACAACCCCCCTAACACCTCTTTCACCTCTTGAAACACTTCTTCACACTTGTCATCCCATTGCAATGGATCATGCTTTGCCACTTGCTGTAATGGATAAAGAAGCTGCGAAGACAATGGAATAAACCGTGCCATGTACTTCACTTTGTGTATAAAAGTTGCCAATTTCTTTGTACTCGTACGTGATGGAAGAAGAATAATAGACTTAACCTTTTCTGGATCATCCTCAATGCCATTTTCTGACACCATATGGCCCAATAACTTCACCCTTGGCTGTTCTAGATGACATTTCTTTGGATTTAGTTGTCCTCCACATTCATTATATCGAGCCAATACCATATGCATCTTCTCATGATGTTCAACCCTACTGCTGTAGACACAAAAGTCATCCATGAAAGCTTTAACACAACTACCAATGAATGGTTCCAACACCCAATTTGCTCTCTCTTTCAAGATAGAAGGAAGGTACATTTGACAACCCAAATGGCAATACTGTGTAGCAATAGCAGCCCCATGGCGTAATAAAAGTGGCCTTTGTGCGGTCTTTAAGAGCAATCTTCAATTGAAAATAGCCTGAAAAACCATCACACACACTATACCTCTCATAACCTGCCACTGAATCCAAGATCTGATCGATGAATGGAAGAGGATATGGGTTCTTCTTAGTGGATGTATTTAAGGGTTTAAAATCTACACAAATTCTCCACTTCCCATCCTTCTTTGGACTGACTACAACTGGACTCACCCATTATGTGGTCTCCACAGGGACTATGAACCATGCCTTCAACAACTTGTCCACCCTTTCTCGCAAGGCTTCCATTTGCTCTTCACCCATCCTTCTTAGCCTTTGCCGCATTGGCTTAGCACCTTCTTTCAGCTCTATATGAATCTCTTCGCCCTTGAACCCTCTGATCTCTTCATATGAAGTAATGAACAAATCTGGAAAACTAGCCAGCATGTGCAAATATATATCCTTCTCCATAGCTGAGAGGTCTCCACTGATCATTTGTGTCATCAATTCCTGCTTCTTTGACAACTCAACCTTGGTTTGCATCAGCCCTTCAATCACTTCATAAGGCCCTTCACTTTCATCTTCAACCTCATTCGCAAATGCAACTAAACCAAACTCTTGGATTTCTTTGTCCATTAAAAGAAATGCAACATCAACATCCTCATCACTGCTGGTAGTGCTATCACTGTCCTCATCTGTCACCGTGGAAGAGTCTTCATCACTAGACTCATCCTCATCTTCATAAAGCTCCTCTAATCGTTTCTTTGTGTCCATATTATAAAGCTTCTTGGTACCTGTCTTTCCATAGAGGCTAATCGTACCATGTCGCCAATCTTGAACAGCTCCCACTGCACGTAACCATGGTCTACCCAGTATAATAGGATATGCTCCCAACCCTGCTGGCATCACATGAAAATCAACCACAGCCTTTGCATCATATGCCTCCACTTCTAAGCTCTTTACAACACCCAAGCATTTTACTTTTTGATGATTTGCCAATCTGATCCGAAAACCTGTTACCCCAGCCACTATGAGACCCATCTTCTCAATGCATGACTGTGTTATGACGCATATTTGGGCTCCGCCATCCACATAACCTTGTCCCAAATTTTTCCTTTTATGCCACACATCTACTATTGGACAAATGTCTGGTAGCTCATCCATTGCCAACACCTTTACTGAACCTCTCTCTGGCTCTTTCTCCATTGGGTTAACCATCCTCTTCCACTGTCGCTTTAGCTTAGGCACCATCTCTATAAGTTGCCCAAAAGTAACATCTGCCTTCCTGCTTGTCAGATCCTCCTTCAAGTCATAGCTTAATTGCCCATCCCCTAGTGGAAAATCTGAAACATGAAACTTTCGACGAGCTCTCCTTTTTCTCTTGGCCTTGACATCCTCACCTTCATGACTCTTTCCCTTCTTCTTACTAGGACCTGGGGCACTTATTCCTTCCTTGTCCTCTGTCGTCCTCTTCCCAATAGGCATCACTAATGTATCCTCTAGCTTTGATGCCTTCTCTAAGGTAATCACACTTAACACTTTTGTCTTTCCCTTTTCCTCCTGGGTTAATCCACTGGTTCCTTCATCTCCCTTAATTTCGATGCCATAATCATGCGACCTAATTAGCACCTGTTTTGGCAATGGATACATGTCTCCCCCCATCCTTGGTGGCTTATCACATTGCAGGCTGATGTGACCCAACTCTCCACAATTGTAACATGTGGGCGTCTGCCTCCAAAACCTACCATTGCTTTGTCCAACACCATTTCTAGGCCTTTCTTCACCTCCTGGCTGATTTGCAAACCTCCCTCGACCTCGATTATTCCCACTTGACCTAGCATTTTTAGGCTGAGATTCTTCATTAAATCTACCATTTGCCTCATGTCTTGCCTTAGCCCATCATCTTGCACTGCTGTAGTGACCACTGCTAGCATAAAGACTATGCGCTGCTGGAAAAAAATCTTCCTGGACACATGAACATTTATCTAGATTCTTTGAGTTAAATGAAATGGAGTGAATTGAGGGCCATTTTGATCATCCATTAAAGCCAACCATGAAGCTCCCAAGAAGGCACACCTGACTTATCTTCTGATTTTGCCAAAATTTCAGCAGCATAACAGCATAAATGGCTCAAAAGACCAATAAACTAGCCATCATAACTTGGAAAAATTTTGGCAGAGTTTCCCGAGAAATAGAGCAGTAGGAACCCAAAATATAGACTGTATATGTATGTATAAACTGTCAACAATAGAACCCGAGCATCAAGTAGGACTCACTAGTACAGCCTATGGCGAGGTCACAAAAAGGGTGCTCCAGCTACCTGTATCACCGAAAGGATCTCCACATTTGAGAATTCCCCAGCTCAATAAAAACCTCACGCTATCGACCCTCACACGAAGGCTAATGCAAATCGCGCATAGTCAAGTCTTAGAAATGACTATCTTCTAGAACAAGTCTCAGAAATGGCTGGGACTGCCAAATACAACCAAGTATGGCTCCACAAATGCGTACAATGGAAGTTTCCACAAGTAACGTACAATCCAACAGACAATGCACTCAAATAGGCGCCAATAGATGCATACCCACAACAACTGCAAGTGACATCACTGCTAGTATATCACTGTACTCCAGCTACCTATACCTATGTAAATCACCTGTACCTGTACCTGTACCTATAACCTGCAACCTGTAGCCCTGAATCTTGAAGCTTGAAGCTCGAAGCAGAAGGTACTCGAAGAAGATCCTCTGTGGGGCCGCCAAAAGAATATGAGCGGCATGAAAACACACACAACGCCTCTATAACGACCCGACACACACTTTTGGAATGATACACACACACACTATGGGGCACCACTCGGCTTACACAACACACCTGGCCGAGACAGGGAACACACCTCTGGAGTGAGAGGAGAGAGACTATCCACTTGCCCGCTCCACACAGACACACACACACACCCAAAAAACTCAGCTCAAAAGAGGAGAATTTCTGATGTTTAGATACAATTGAGCTTGGGCCAACACCAATGGGGCAAATAGCTCACACAATATGGGTAAAAGATACCAGATACAATCACAAATTGGAGCAAAAGCTTCGCTCATAGGAGAAACTTACACAACATAAACAACACAAAAAGAGTGAGTAATTTGGCAAAATGGACATCGCCATCGCGTCCAGAATGGCCCAAAATCCCAGTCTACAATGTCAAAGTGCTCAAATCCGACCTCGGATGAGCAGTTTAGGGCCAAAACAAGCTCCAAAAACACCAAAAACACACCTGCGGCTGTTCCTCCTCTTCTCTCCACGTTTTTTCTGGTATTCTCTCTTTTTTTTCAGTTCCCACACTTAGCTTTGTTAGTTGGGCAGCCGTGGCCTTTTAGATGACCTCAAACGGACCCCGAACAGGCCAAAAACTGACCTCGCAGTGCATAGTTGTCACCTTTTTGCATCATCCGCACACCTGGCACTCAGTTTTTCCAAATAATGCATCCCACAACCACGTGAAGTGGCCCCAAAAAGTGGTCCTCATGATGACTTTCTGCATAAGTATCACAAGAAAACACCCACGTCGTGTTCATACTTCTCCGCGTGCAAGTATTGACCCCGTTCGACCTCCTGACGCCACTCGATGCCATCTGACGCACCTACTTACCTCATGTCGTCGGCCCGCGGATAGCTTCGTCGCGAATTTTTACGCGCTACCAAATCCTCCTTATTGTAGAAAAAACACAGTGGTACTGGTAATAGTGAAAATCGATGCACTATGTACACCCTGTCCTACTTGTACACATGTGGGCCCCACATAAATACCTGGCTCTTAAAAATGGGCAATTCTTTATTTGATGCACCATGCATGTATATGTACATATGCGCAATACCATGCTCCAAAAAACCATTGACAGCGTGTGTGAGTTAGGGGGCTTTTCCCATATCTTCTTAAAACCCTCAGCTAGCTAGTCTCATTGGGCTAGTTGAGCCAAATATATATATATATATATATATATATATATATATATATATTATGGCCCATTTGTGTGTAAATATTGCATTGTATCTATGGCCTAAATATAGGGTTTTTTAAAATTATTTTGATATTTTATTTAAATATTTATACCTAGGTGTGTGTTTTATTAAACTTATGTATGTCTTCTTTCATCCTCTTGCACCATAAGTGTATTTTATACAAATCACCCCCACATTTTCACCCTCACCCTCGTGAAAACAAAAATATTGATTTCTACTTTCTTAGTCATGTTTATTATATTATTTTCATTGACTTGCATACCTTTTTCTCTTCCAATATCTTTCCATATCCATAATTCCTCCATATTTTTTTTATTATTTTTACTCATTATTCTAACACCATGTGCTCATTGAGATAAAATCCATGAATAGTCTATACACTAGTCCCACCATGTATATATTTCTTTATTCACCAGTAATCCTCCTCCATGCATGTGTAAAGGGAAACTTGGATGCTTTGTATTATTATATGACAAAGGACGGGCTCACTCTTGGATACATTGTACAAATTCAACAAAGGAGAGGGCCACTAAAAGACCTTTGTAGGCATAAAAAACACGCTTTTTGGCACCTATCTCCGCTTGGAATTTGAAGAAGTAATAAATAGAGAAAATGTAGCCCACGATCTAAATAATCACTTCAAAAAATTTCATGATTTTTTGAAGCTACCACGGTGAGATAGGATTTTTTGAGTGGACCCCAGTCTGCCTACTTTTCTCACAAAGTAACCCATAGTCTTCTCTCACCTCCTTTACCACTTCCACACACATACACTCATTCCTCTCCATCCCTCACTCAAACCTGAAACTTTTATGGCTTACTTCATCTTCTTCACCATTTCCATCTCTCCTTACTCTATAGCTCAAAAGATTATCATCTCTACACACATATAGCTCAATTTCTCTCTCTAGAATCAAATTCATATTACCATAACCTCTTCATCCTTTCATCAAAAGAGAAAAAATCAGCAAATAACCAAGCTCAAGCCCTGCAAAAGGAGGAGTTTGATCATGGAGAATTCAACTTCCCCATGGTCATAAGAACTACACCGACAAAGTTCTACAATCGCTTCATTCACTGGAGGAGAAGGTGGAAAATTTCATTTACATCTTGTGGTTTCCACATATAATGCACCTTGAGTGCATATGCCATGTAATTTTACTTCAAACTACTAACACTAATTGCTAACCATTTTTTTGTAAATTGCACCCACTCTACTCTACCGTGGAGTAGGCACCCTCACACAAAAAATCACTCACCTCTCTAGAATCTTCTCTATTTTACCTCAATAATTCTCTCCTCTTGAGCCCACATCCATGTGACTCAAGAGACAAGAGAGCCCCACTCTCATAAGAACATATAAAAAATTTCATAAACATGGTTTTCTATGAAAATGTTGATTATGTATAATCCTAATTAGGGCTCTCCTCACCTTTAAAGAGAGCTCTTCTCCCTTTGTAAATAGCTTCCTACACTAGTGCTCATTACTTTGAGCATGCCATTCACCATCTTAGTTTTAGGGAGTGAGAGTGAGCTCTGTATACACCATTACATGTGTGTATAGGAAAGCTTCTTTGAGCTTTGTAGCATTGCAAGGGAGTGAGTGATTCATTACTTCCAATCAAAGTTGTACCTACTCTTGTGCATCAATTTAATCAATAAGTTGGGTGCAAATCGCGGTTCAAAACTCTCTTGAGTCTCTCCAATTCACGCTTGGCAACCTCATTTTGTTTGGTTTAAGGTGACGCGTTTTCATTTTGAGAGTCTTTTGTAGTATCTGCTTGTATGTGCCTCAAGAGCTCTCTTGTTTGTTTTTGTTCCTTGGGAAAACATTATAAGAGGGTTGTATAGTGAGAGGTCTCCCATAACCCTAAGATAATGTGTAGATTGCAACATCATCAAACTTAATCGTGTCTCTTGACTCTCCTCCAAGCTGTTCATACACCCACGTCAATCATTAAAATTGAAGCTAAATTCTTTCACAAAGATCTCTCTCTCTTTTTTTTTGTGTGTCTGTGTGTGTGTTTATTTGTAGGATTTAAATTAGTGATAGTGTACCCTTCCTTCTCGCTTGTATTGCTAAGGGATTCTCCTCTTTTGCATCCTAGTTGGCTCTCTAACTAGGTGGTGCCCCTATCTTGTTTGGGTTTAGCTGTGGGCTGGTTGTTGTGTTGTGCTTGTGGATGCCCTAGCCCCAATTGAGCAGCACGAGAGCCTTGAGGGGTGTTTAGAGGTCGCCTCTCTTGTTGCCCGCCCCGGACCGCCTCAGTTTTGGTGCCCCCACTTAGGAGGGCTTGTGTATTTTTGTGTATGATTAGTCTTTAGCATAGTCAAGTAGTTTGCATGAATCACGAGAATTTGTATGATCCTTTCATTCCCACTGCAAGGCAAAAGGTACACATAATTGTTAGTACTAAGTTGCAATTTCAACGTGTAATTCGTAGAATTTTAGGTCCTCTTAGGTTGGCCGAGATAAACGCTTCAGTAAATCCTTTTATTTTGCCTCTCATTAGGTACGACCTTAGTTTGGACCTCTATATTTTTGTTTTGTTTTAAGAATTAGGTCATGCATAGACAATGGATAATGGCCCAGGAATAGAGGTTTTCCCCTTTCATTTCACTCCACACATTAGAATAAACATTGCAATTAGTAGAAAAATCCATTTTCAACAACGTATGGTGTTCATGTTTGGTGCGCAAAGAGTAGGAGAAATTCTGGCATCACCAAAATGTATTGTCACTTTGAAATTAATTCAATGGAGGCCCAACGCCAAATGTCCGGATATCCTATTTTCTTTGGAGAGCCTCGAAAGGATGCAGAATTATTTTTAGCAAATTTCAAGATGTCTTGTCGTATAAAGAGGATAGTAATTGATCAAGAACATGTAGAGATGTTTGAGGTGGTCCTTAGGAAAGATGATAGCACTTGGTTTGACTCTTTGCCTGAGGAAGTTAAAGGGAATTACACGGAAGTTATCAATCATTTCAAGAGATACTTCTTTGATCCCCAAAACACTCAAAAGCTATGGCAAGACATTGTTTCTCACAAAAAAAACGTTTTAGATGACTACTACTTGTACAAGCAAGAGTTTCTACATCTTTGGGCTGTATGGGTGAGAAATGTTTCTAACCCTTCTGATGGTGCAAAGTTCCTAAAGAAGGAGAAGTTCATAGCCGGACTCTTTCCTGACCTTAAGTTAAAAGTTGAGACGGGTGCACCTGCCACCTTTGATGCAGTTGAAACTAGGGCTGTTGAGAAATATAGGAAACTCAAGTACTTAAGGGGAGAGGTTCCAATACATGATCTTAGACCCAATGGTAAGTCACAAGCATCAACGTCTAGGGAGCTTCCTGAGGTAACGACGGAAGTGATTGAGAAGTTAAATGAATCTTTAAGCAGCCTGTCAATTCACCTTGCACAAACTGTAGGTCCCAAGGGACAAGCAAAGAAGTCAGAAGAGCGAGAGACACCACAACTTAGGAGAGTCTTGCAATGTTGGAATTGCGGAGAGTCTGGACATGGGATGTATAATTGTCCTTGGCCCCGTGGGGAGCCAGGGAGACCTAACTTGAATTACCCAGTGATGAATGCAGGTGAAGGAACTAGTCAGCAACCACGGCTTCTACAAAGGCCAAATGGAGCAAGACCACCTCCCCAAGGAGTGGAACGAGTTCCACCTTCAAAAAGTGTCACATAGGTGAGGATGAAGTGATCTTGCTTGGTCACAAGGTTTCCTATAAAGGCATTGAGGTGGATCCTTCAAAGGAAAAGGCTCTTATTGAGCTCCCATCACCCAAGAATCTCAAAGAGGTCATCTCATTCATTCAAAAGGTGAAGTATATGTCACGCTTTATTCACTTAGCTTCAGAGTTGCTTCATCCTTTGCAAAAGTTGACACAACAAGTAGAATTTGCATGGTCTGATGAGCTTGAAGAGTACTTTTGTAACATTAAAGTCATTTTGTCAGAGCTACCAACACTCATGCCTCCTTGTTGGGAGTACACATTCTTTGTTAGCTCTAGTGTTGGAAGGGAAACAATTGGTACTGTGTTGCGACAACAAGATCCCCACAGTACCAAGATGCGACCCATCTACTTTGCTAGTAGGGTCATGAATGCCTTGGAGAGAGGCTACACAGAAGCAGAACTCATGATGCTTTCTCTCATGTTTGCGGTGAGAAAGTTTAGATCCTACCTGCTACCAAAACCTTTTGTAATTCTCACTGCAGAAAATTTGTTCCCTTGGGTGTCATCTCAAATGAATCTTAGTACTAGGATCTCAAAGTGGATTACGGAGTTTCAAGAGTTCCAATACTCTTTCAAGGTAGAAGATAGTGTACCTGCACAATTGGCAGGGATTCTCACTTATAGGGTACATGAGAAGGAAATTAAGGTGCCTGAAGTAAAGACCCTACCATTGCCACCACCAAAAAGTATTCCTAATGCTTTTACCTTGTTCTTTGATGGATCTTTTCGACGAGCCACAGGAAAAGCAGGGAGAGGGGTAGTGTTGCTCAACCCAAGTGGAGAGGTGGTCATGAAAGAGAAGGTCAATTGACAAGGTTCAACTAGCAACAATGAAGCAGAATACGACACACTACTCCATGGTTTAAAGATTTGCATTGGCCAAGGTATAGAACGTCTCATGGTAAAGGGAGATGCACTTCTCATTGTGAAGAAGATTTTAGGCATTTGGACATGAAAGAATGAAAACCTAAGGACAAAAGTTCATGCCATTCGTAGGTTGTTTAATCAGTTTGAAGAAGTGCAACTATATCATATTCCTAGGAGACAAAATGAAGATGCCGATTTACTTGCACAACAAGCAGTTACATGTTTTGAGAAAGAAGTGCAGGTCATCATGGTGACAACTGCTGTGAAGCAACCAAGATACCAAGGATTGGAGTCATTGACTTCCATTATTGGCTACATTTTGGGGGGTGAGTTTCCACAAGACTTCATGAAGGCTCAAAAGAGGAGACTCATGAAGAAGGCAAGCGCGTATCTCTTCCTAGAAGGATCCCTCTACCAAAGAAAGAAGGATCAAGTGTACAGAAGAGTACCAACTATTGAGGAGATCCCAGCCATTCTAAAAGGTTTTCATGAAGAAACATGTGGTGGTCATTTTGCCCAAGAATTAACTGTGAATAAGATTTTGCTTGCGGGGTATGTTTGGCCAAGCTTGCATGTGGATGTCCAACATTGGTGTAAAAGTTGTCACAATTGTCAGGTAAATGGGAATAGAATATTGGTTTATGGTCCAAGGCAAATCGTGCTTGCAAATGGACCCTTTGAAAAGTGGAGCATTGATGCTATGGATCCTCTGCCTAGGACAAAAAATGGTAAACTCTACATTCTAGTGGCTATAGACTATATGACTAGGTGGGTGGAAGCACAAAGTGTGGCAAAGGTAAATGAGAGGACAGTGAGCAAATTCGTCTACACTCACATTTGTTGTAGATTTGGCACACCTTTGGAGATTGTTTCCGATAATGGTCCAGGGTTTAGGAAGGGCTTTCTCACAGAAGTCTGTGAAGAACTTCACATTCTACATCGTCACAGTACACCCTACTATCCCCAGTCAAATGGTTTGGTAGAAAAAGCTAATGGTGTCATTGCAGGCATCATTAGAAAGATGGTGAAAAACAAGACAAAGTTGTGGGATGACTTCTTGGATGGTGCCTTGTGGGCCTATCGAACCACATATAGGGAAGCCACAGTGTTCACACCATTTCACTTGGTCTATGGCCAAGAGGCTTTGCAGCCTATCGAGCTCAACATTCCAACAATGCGGCTTCATGGAAAAGGTGCACAAGATGATTAAGAGGTATGGATGGATCAACTTCTTACGTTAGTGGAGCTTGAGTGGAAAAGAGAAGCAGCTTACGAGAGTGCTACAAGAGGAGAGCCACACAAGTGAAAGAAAAGCTCGATAAGAAACTGAAGGACAAAGGCATCAAGGAAGGAGAGCTTGTGCTAAGGTATGACAATCGACTTGACAATTGTTTTGATGCCAAGTTTGAAACTAGATGGCAAGGGCCATACATAGTGAAGAAGGCTTTCAATTCAAGTTACTATCAGCTTATGGACATCAATGGTAAAGAGCACTCCAGGAAGGTAAACGGGTATCGCTTGAAGCCCTATTTGAGTCGCCTTCTACCAAAGGATCTACCAAAGATCTATCAAAAGGCCGCTGTCTCATGTAAGTATTGTTACATGAAGCATGAGTGTAACTGCAGCCAAAATTTTGAGGGGCCAAACAATGAAGATCTTGTCAAGGACTCTGAAGCACTCTCTTTGGAAAAGATGCTCTATGATGGTACATGAATATACCATCATCATGGGGGGGGGGCTAATGATAGCCGTTTTTTGGCTCTCTGTAATTGCCATAGTGACTTACCCCACCCTACCAAAATCACCTAAACAATGTGGCTATTCTTACCTTCTCATTGTACATAGGTGTGTGTGAGTTAGAGGGCTTTTCCCATATCTTCTTAAAACCCTCAGCTAGTTAGTCATTGGGCTAGTTGAGTCAAAAATAAATAAATAAAATCAAAAAAATAAAATATATTATGGCCCATTTGTGTGTAAATATTGCATTATATCTATGGCCTAAATATAGGGTTTTTTAAAATTATTTTGGTATTTTATTTAAATATTTATACCTAGGTGTGTGTTTTATTAAACTTATGTATGTCTTCTTTCATCCTCTTGCACCATAAGTGTATTTTATACAAATCACCCCCACATTTTCACCCTCACCCTCGTGAAAACAAAAATATTGATTTCTACTTTCTTAGTCATGTTTATTATATTATTTTCATTTACTTGCATACCTTTTTCTCTTCCAATATCTTTCCATATCCATAATTCCTCCATATTTTTTTTATTATTTTTACTCATTATTCTAACACCATGTGCTCATTGAGATAAAATCCATGAATAGTCTATACACTAGTCCCACCATGTATATATTGCTTTATTCACCAGTAATCCTCCTCCATGCATGTGTAAAGGGAAACTTGGATGCTTTGTATTATTATATGACAAAGGACGGGCTCACTCTTGGATACATTGTACAAATTCAACAAAGGAGAGGGCCACTAAAAGACTTTTGTAGGCATAAAAAACACGCTTTTTGGCACCTATCTCCGCTTGGAATTTGAAGAAGTAATAAATAGAGAAAATGTAGCCCACGATCTAAATAATCACTTCAAAAATTTTCATGATTTTTTGAAGCTACCACGGTGAGATAGGATTTTTTGAGTGGACCCCAGTCTGCCTACTTTTCTCACAAAGTAACCCATAGTCTTCTCTCACCTCCTTTACCACTTCCACACACATACACTCATTCCTCTCCATCCCTCACTCAAACCTGAAACTTTTATGGCTTACTTCATCTTCTTCACCATTTCCATCTCTCCTTACTCTATAGCTCAAAAGATTATCATCTCTACACACATATAGCTCAATTTCTCTCTCTAGAATCAAATTCATATTACCATAACCTCTTCATCCTTTCATCAAAAGAGAAAAAATCAGCAAATAACCAAGCTCAAGCCCTGCAAAAGGAGGAGTTTGATCATGGAGAATTCAACTTCCCCATGGTCATAAGAACTACACCGACAAAGTTCTACAATCGCTTCATTCACTGGAGGAGAAGGTGGAAAATTTCATTTACATCTTGTGGTTTCCACATATAATGCACCTTGAGTGCATATGCCATGTAATTTTACTTCAAACTACTAACACTAATTGCTAACCATTTTTTTGTAAATTGCACCCACTCTACTCTACCGTGGAGTAGGCACCCTCACACAAAAAATCACTCACCTCTCTAGAATCTTCTCTATTTTACCTCAATAATTCTCTCCTCTTGAGCCCACATCCATGTGACTCAAGAGACAAGAGAGCCCCACTCTCATAAGAACATATAAAAAATTTCATAAACATGGTTTTCTATGAAAATGTTGATTATGTATAATCCTAATTAGGGCTCTCCTCACCTTTAAAGAGAGCTCTTCTCCCTTTGTAAATAGCTTCCTACACTAGTGCTCATTACTTTGAGCATGCCATTCACCATCTTAGTTTTAGGGAGTGAGAGTGAGCTCTGTATACACCATTACATGTGTGTATAGGAAAGCTTCTTTGAGCTTTGTAGCATTGCAAGGGAGTGAGTGATTCATTACTTCCAATCAAAGTTGTACCTACTCTTGTGCATCAATTTAATCAATAAGTTGGGTGCAAATCGCGGTTCAAAACTCTCTTGAGTCTCTCCAATTCACGCTTGGCAACCTCATTTTGTTTGGTTTAAGGTGACGCGTTTTCATTTTGAGAGTCTTTTGTAGTATCTGCTTGTATGTGCCTCAAGAGCTCTCTTGTTTGTTTTTGTTGCTTGGGAAAACATTATAAGAGGGTTGTATAGTGAGAGGTCTCCCATAACCCTAAGATAATGTGTAGATTGCAACATCATCAAACTTAATCGTGTCTCTTGACTCTCCTCCAAGCTGTTCATACACCCACGTCAATCATTAAAATTGAAGCTAAATTCTTTCACAAAGATCTCTCTCTCTTTTTTTTTGTGTGTCTGTGTGTGTGTTTATTTGTAGGATTTAAATTAGTGATAGTGTACCCTTCCTTCTCGCTTGTATTGCTAAGGGATTCTCCTCTTTTGCATCCTAGTTGGCTCTCTAACTAGGTGGTGCCCCTATCTTGTTTGGGTTTAGCTGTGGGCTGGTTGTTGTGTTGTGCTTGTGGATGCCCTAGCCCCAATTGAGCAGCACGAGAGCCTTGAGGGGTGTTTAGAGGTCGCCTCTCTTGTTGCCCGCCCCGGACCGCCTCAATTTTGGTGCCCCCACTTAGGAGGGCTTGTGTATTTTTGTGTATGATTAGTCTTTAGCATAGTCAAGTAGTTTGCATGAATCACGAGAATTTGTATGATCCTTTCATTCCCACTGCAAAGCAAAAGGTACACATAATTGTTAGTACTAAGTTGCAATTTCAACGTGTAATTCGTAGAATTTTAGGTCCTCTTAGGTTGGCCGAGATAAACGCTTCAGTAAATCCTTTTATTTTGCCTCTCATTAGGTACGACCTTAGTTTGGACCTCTATATTTTTGTTTTGTTTTAAGCATTAGGTCATGCATAGACAATGGATAATGGCCCAGGAATAGAGGTTTTCCCCTTTCATTTCACTCCACACATTAGAATAAACATTGCAATTAGTAGAAAAATCCATTTTCAACAACGTATGGTGTTCATGTTTGGTGCGCAAAGAGTAGGAGAAATTCTGGCATCACCAAAATGTGTTGTCACTTTGAAATTAATTCAATGGAGGCCCAACGCCAAATGTCCGGATATCCTATTTTCTTTGGAGAGCCTCGAAAGGATGCAGAATTATTTTTAGCAAATTTCAAGATGTCTTGTCGTATAAAGAGGATAGTAATTGATCAAGAACATGTAGAGATGTTTGAGGTGGTCCTTAGGAAAGATGCTAGCACTTGGTTTGACTCTTTGCCTGAGGAAGTTAAAGGGAATTACACGGAAGTTATCAATCATTTCAAGAGATACTTCTTTGATCCCCAAAACACTCAAAAGCTATGGCAAGACATTGTTTCTCACAAAAAAAACGTTTTAGATGACTACTACTTGTACAAGCAAGAGTTTCTACATCTTTGGGCTGTATGGGTGAGAAATGTTTCTAACCCTTCTGATGGTGCAAAGTTCCTAAAGAAGGAGAAGTTCATAGCCGGACTCTTTCCTGACCTTAAGTTAAAAGTTGAGACGGGTGCACCTGCCACCTTTGATGCAGTTGAAACTAGGGCTGTTGAGAAATATAGGAAACTCAAGTACTTAAGGGGAGAGGTTCCAATACATGATCTTAGACCCAATGGTAAGTCACAAGCATCAACGTCTAGGGAGCTTCCTGAGGTAACGACGGAAGTGATTGAGAAGTTAAATGAATCTTTAAGCAGCCTGTCAATTCACCTTGCACAAACTGTAGGTCCCAAGGGACAAGCAAAGAAGTCAGAAGAGCGAGAGACACCACAACTTAGGAGAGTCTTGCAATGTTGGAATTGCGGAGAGTCTGGACATGGGATGTATAATTGTCCTTGGCCCCGTGGGGAGCCAGGGAGACCTAACTTGAATTACCCAGTGATGAATGCAGGTGAAGGAACTAGTCAGCAACCACGGCTTCTACAAAGGCCAAATGGAGCAAGACCACCTCCCCAAGGAGTGGAACGAGTTCCACCTTCAAAAAGTGTCACATAGGTGAGGATGAAGTGATCTTGCTTGGTCACAAGGTTTCCTATAAAGGCATTGAGGTGGATCCTTCAAAGGAAAAGGCTCTTATTGAGCTCCCATCACCCAAGAATCTCAAAGAGGTCATCTCATTCATTCAAAAGGTGAAGTATATGTCACGCTTTATTCACTTAGCTTCAGAGTTGCTTCATCCTTTGCAAAAGTTGACACAACAAGTAGAATTTGCATGGTCTGATGAGCTTGAAGAGTACTTTTGTAACATTAAAGTCATTTTGTCAGAGCTACCAACACTCATGCCTCCTTGTTGGGAGTACACATTCTTTGTTAGCTCTAGTGTTGGAAGGGAAACAATTGGTACTGTGTTGCGACAACAAGATCCCCACAGTACCAAGATGCGACCCATCTACTTTGCTAGTAGGGTCATGAATGCCTTGGAGAGAGGCTACACAGAAGCAGAACTCATGATGCTTTCTCTCATGTTTGCGGTGAGAAAGTTTAGATCCTACCTGCTACCAAAACCTTTTGTAATTCTCACTGCAGAAAATTTGTTCCCTTGGGTGTCATCTCAAATGAATCTTAGTACTAGGATCTCAAAGTGGATTACGGAGTTTCAAGAGTTCCAATACTCTTTCAAGGTAGAAGATAGTGTACCTGCACAATTGGCAGGGATTCTCACTTATAGGGTACATGAGAAGGAAATTAAGGTGCCTGAAGTAAAGACCCTACCATTGCCACCACCAAAAAGTATTCCTAATGCTTTTACCTTGTTCTTTGATGGATCTTTTCGACGAGCCACAGGAAAAGCAGGGAGAGGGGTAGTGTTGCTCAACCCAAGTGGAGAGGTGGTCATGAAAGAGAAGGTCAATTGACAAGGTTCAACTAGCAACAATGAAGCAGAATACGACACACTACTCCATGGTTTAAAGATTTGCATTGGCCAAGGTATAGAACGTCTCATGGTAAAGGGAGATGCACTTCTCATTGTGAAGAAGATTTTAGGCATTTGGACATGAAAGAATGAAAACCTAAGGACAAAAGTTCATGCCATTCGTAGGTTGTTTAATCAGTTTGAAGAAGTGCAACTATATCATATTCCTAGGAGACAAAATGAAGATGCCGATTTACTTGCACAACAAGTAGTTACATGTTTTGAGAAAGAAGTGCAGGTCATCATGGTGACAACTGCTGTGAAGCAACCAAGATACCAAGGATTGGAGTCATTGACTTCCATTATTGGCTACATTTTGGGGGGTGAGTTTCCACAAGACTTCATGAAGGCTCAAAAGAGGAGACTCATGAAGAAGGCAAGCGCGTATCTCTTCCTAGAAGGATCCCTCTACCAAAGAAAGAAGGATCAAGTGTACAGAAGAGTACCAACTATTGAGGAGATCCCAGCCATTCTAAAAGGTTTTCATGAAGAAACATGTGGTGGTCATTTTGCCCAAGAATTAACTGTGAATAAGATTTTGCTTGCGGGGTATGTTTGGCCAAGCTTGCATGTGGATGTCCAACATTGGTGTAAAAGTTGTCACAATTGTCAGGTAAATGGGAATAGAATATTGGTTTATGGTCCAAGGCAAATCGTGCTTGCAAATGGACCCTTTGAAAAGTGGAGCATTGATGCTATGGATCCTCTGCCTAGGACAAAAAATGGTAAACTCTACATTCTAGTGGCTATAGACTATATGACTAGGTGGGTGGAAGCACAAAGTGTGGCAAAGGTAAATGAGAGGACAGTGAGCAAATTCGTCTACACTCACATTTGTTGTAGATTTGGCACACCTTTGGAGATTGTTTCCGATAATGGTCCAGGGTTTAGGAAGGGCTTTCTCACAGAAGTCTGTGAAGAACTTCACATTCTACATCGTCACAGTACACCCTACTATCCCCAGTCAAATGGTTTGGTAGAAAAAGCTAATGGTGTCATTGCAGGCATCATTAGAAAGATGGTGAAAAACAAGACAAAGTTGTGGGATGACTTCTTGGATGGTGCCTTGTGGGCCTATCGAACCACATATAGGGAAGCCACAGTGTTCACACCATTTCACTTGGTCTATGGCCAAGAGGCTTTGCAGCCTATCGAGCTCAACATTCCAACAATGCGGCTTCATGGAAAAGGTGCACAAGATGATTAAGAGGTATGGATGGATCAACTTCTTACGTTAGTGGAGCTTGAGTGGAAAAGAGAAGCAGCTTACGAGAGTGCTACAAGAGGAGAGCCACACAAGTGAAAGAAAAGCTCGATAAGAAACTGAAGGACAAAGGCATCAAGGAAGGAGAGCTTGTGCTAAGGTATGACAATCGACTTGACAATTGTTTTGATGCCAAGTTTGAAACTAGATGGCAAGGGCCATACATAGTGAAGAAGGCTTTCAATTCAAGTTACTATCAGCTTATGGACATCAATGGTAAAGAGCACTCCAGGAAGGTAAACGGGTATCGCTTGAAGCCCTATTTGAGTCGCCTTCTACCAAAGAATCTACCAAAGATCTATCAAAAGGCCGCTGTCTCATGTAAGTATTGTTACATGAAGCATGAGTGTAACTGCAGCCAAAATTTTGAGGGGCCAAACAATGAAGATCTTGTCAAGGACTCTGAAGCACTCTCTTTGGAAAAGATGCTCTATGATGGTACATGAATATACCATCATCATGGGGGGGGGGCTAATGATAGCCGTTTTTTGGCTCTCTGTAATTGCCATAGTGACTTACCCCACCCTACCAAAATCACCTAAACAATGTGGCTATTCTTACCTTCTCATTGTACATAGGTGTGTGTGAGTTAGAGGGCTTTTCCCATATCTTCTTAAAACCCTCAGCTAGTTAGTCATTGGGCTAGTTGAGTCAAAAATAAATAAATAAAATCAAAAAAATAAAATATATTATGGCCCATTTGTGTGTAAATATTGCATTATATCTATGGCCTAAATATAGGGTTTTTTAAAATTATTTTGGTATTTTATTTAAATATTTATACCTAGGTGTGTGTTTTATTAAACTTATGTATGTCTTCTTTCATCCTCTTGCACCATAAGTGTATTTTATACAAATCACCCCCACATTTTCACCCTCACCCTCGTGAAAACAAAAATATTGATTTCTACTTTCTTAGTCATGTTTATTATATTATTTTCATTTACTTGCATACCTTTTTCTCTTCCAATATCTTTCCATATCCATAATTCCTCCATATTTTTTTTATTATTTTTACTCATTATTCTAACACCATGTGCTCATTGAGATAAAATCCATGAATAGTCTATACACTAGTCCCACCATGTATATATTGCTTTATTCACCAGTAATCCTCCTCCATGCATGTGTAAAGGGAAACTTGGATGCTTTGTATTATTATATGACAAAGGACGGGCTCACTCTTGGATACATTGTACAAATTCAACAAAGGAGAGGGCCACTAAAAGACTTTTGTAGGCATAAAAAACACGCTTTTTGGCACCTATCTCCGCTTGGAATTTGAAGAAGTAATAAATAGAGAAAATGTAGCCCACGATCTAAATAATCACTTCAAAAATTTTCATGATTTTTTGAAGCTACCACGGTGAGATAGGATTTTTTGAGTGGACCCTAGTCTGCCTACTTTTCTCACAAAGTAACCCATAGTCTTCTCTCACCTCCTTTACCACTTCCACACACATACACTCATTCCTCTCCATCCCTCACTCAAACCTGAAACTTTTATGGCTTACTTCATCTTCTTCACCATTTCCATCTCTCCTTACTCTATAGCTCAAAAGATTATCATCTCTACACACATATAGCTCAATTTCTCTCTCTAGAATCAAATTCATATTACCATAACCTCTTCATCCTTTCATCAAAAGAGAAAAAATCAGCAAATAACCAAGCTCAAGCCCTGCAAAAGGAGGAGTTTGATCATGGAGAATTCAACTTCCCCATGGTCATAAGAACTACACCGACAAAGTTCTACAATCGCTTCATTCACTGGAGGAGAAGGTGGAAAATTTCATTTACATCTTGTGGTTTCCACATATAATGCACCTTGAGTGCATATGCCATGTAATTTTACTTCAAACTACTAACACTAATTGCTAACCATTTTTTTGTAAATTGCACCCACTCTACTCTACCGTGGAGTAGGCACCCTCACACAAAAAATCACTCACCTCTCTAGAATCTTCTCTATTTTACCTCAATAATTCTCTCCTCTTGAGCCCACATCCATGTGACTCAAGAGACAAGAGAGCCCCACTCTCATAAGAACATATAAAAAATTTCATAAACATGGTTTTCTATGAAAATGTTGATTATGTATAATCCTAATTAGGGCTCTCCTCACCTTTAAAGAGAGCTCTTCTCCCTTTGTAAATAGCTTCCTACACTAGTGCTCATTACTTTGAGCATGCCATTCACCATCTTAGTTTTAGGGAGTGAGAGTGAGCTCTGTATACACCATTACATGTGTGTATAGGAAAGCTTCTTTGAGCTTTGTAGCATTGCAAGGGAGTGAGTGATTCATTACTTCCAATCAAAGTTGTACCTACTCTTGTGCATCAATTTAATCAATAAGTTGGGTGCAAATCGCGGTTCAAAACTCTCTTGAGTCTCTCCAATTCACGCTTGGCAACCTCATTTTGTTTGGTTTAAGGTGACGCGTTTTCATTTTGAGAGTCTTTTGTAGTATCTGCTTGTATGTGCCTCAAGAGCTCTCTTGTTTGTTTTTGTTGCTTGGGAAAACATTATAAGAGGGTTGTATAGTGAGAGGTCTCCCATAACCCTAAGATAATGTGTAGATTGCAACATCATCAAACTTAATCGTGTCTCTTGACTCTCCTCCAAGCTGTTCATACACCCACGTCAATCATTAAAATTGAAGCTAAATTCTTTCACAAAGATCTCTCTCTCTTTTTTTTTGTGTGTCTGTGTGTGTGTTTATTTGTAGGATTTAAATTAGTGATAGTGTACCCTTCCTTCTCGCTTGTATTGCTAAGGGATTCTCCTCTTTTGCATCCTAGTTGGCTCTCTAACTAGGTGGTGCCCCTATCTTGTTTGGGTTTAGCTGTGGGCTGGTTGTTGTGTTGTGCTTGTGGATGCCCTAGCCCCAATTGAGCAGCACGAGAGCCTTGAGGGGTGTTTAGAGGTCGCCTCTCTTGTTGCCCGCCCCGGACCGCCTCAATTTTGGTGCCCCCACTTAGGAGGGCTTGTGTATTTTTGTGTATGATTAGTCTTTAGCATAGTCAAGTAGTTTGCATGAATCACGAGAATTTGTATGATCCTTTCATTCCCACTGCAAGGCAAAAGGTACACATAATTGTTAGTACTAAGTTGCAATTTCAACGTGTAATTCGTAGAATTTTAGGTCCTCTTAGGTTGGCCGAGATAAACGCTTCAGTAAATCCTTTTATTTTGCCTCTCATTAGGTACGACCTTAGTTTGGACCTCTATATTTTTGTTTTGTTTTAAGCATTAGGTCATGCATAGACAATGGATAATGGCCCAGGAATAGAGGTTTTCCCCTTTCATTTCACTCCACACATTAGAATAAACATTGCAATTAGTAGAAAAATCCATTTTCAACAACGTATGGTGTTCATGTTTGGTGCGCAAAGAGTAGGAGAAATTCTGGCATCACCAAAATGTGTTGTCACTTTGAAATTAATTCAATGGAGGCCCAACGCCAAATGTCCGGATATCCTATTTTCTTTGGAGAGCCTCGAAAGGATGCAGAATTATTTTTAGCAAATTTCAAGATGTCTTGTCGTATAAAGAGGATAGTAATTGATCAAGAACATGTAGAGATGTTTGAGGTGGTCCTTAGGAAAGATGCTAGCACTTGGTTTGACTCTTTGCCTGAGGAAGTTAAAGGGAATTACACGGAAGTTATCAATCATTTCAAGAGATACTTCTTTGATCCCCAAAACACTCAAAAGCTATGGCAAGACATTGTTTCTCACAAAAAAAACGTTTTAGATGACTACTACTTGTACAAGCAAGAGTTTCTACATCTTTGGGCTGTATGGGTGAGAAATGTTTCTAACCCTTCTGATGGTGCAAAGTTCCTAAAGAAGGAGAAGTTCATAGCCGGACTCTTTCCTGACCTTAAGTTAAAAGTTGAGACGGGTGCACCTGCCACCTTTGATGCAGTTGAAACTAGGGCTGTTGAGAAATATAGGAAACTCAAGTACTTAAGGGGAGAGGTTCCAATACATGATCTTAGACCCAATGGTAAGTCACAAGCATCAACGTCTAGGGAGCTTCCTGAGGTAACGACGGAAGTGATTGAGAAGTTAAATGAATCTTTAAGCAGCCTGTCAATTCACCTTGCACAAACTGTAGGTCCCAAGGGACAAGCAAAGAAGTCAGAAGAGCGAGAGACACCACAACTTAGGAGAGTCTTGCAATGTTGGAATTGCGGAGAGTCTGGACATGGGATGTATAATTGTCCTTGGCCCCGTGGGGAGCCAGGGAGACCTAACTTGAATTACCCAGTGATGAATGCAGGTGAAGGAACTAGTCAGCAACCACGGCTTCTACAAAGGCCAAATGGAGCAAGACCACCTCCCCAAGGAGTGGAACGAGTTCCACCTTCAAAAAGTGTCACATAGGTGAGGATGAAGTGATCTTGCTTGGTCACAAGGTTTCCTATAAAGGCATTGAGGTGGATCCTTCAAAGGAAAAGGCTCTTATTGAGCTCCCATCACCCAAGAATCTCAAAGAGGTCATCTCATTCATTCAAAAGGTGAAGTATATGTCACGCTTTATTCACTTAGCTTCAGAGTTGCTTCATCCTTTGCAAAAGTTGACACAACAAGTAGAATTTGCATGGTCTGATGAGCTTGAAGAGTACTTTTGTAACATTAAAGTCATTTTGTCAGAGCTACCAACACTCATGCCTCCTTGTTGGGAGTACACATTCTTTGTTAGCTCTAGTGTTGGAAGGGAAACAATTGGTACTGTGTTGCGACAACAAGATCCCCACAGTACCAAGATGTGACCCATCTACTTTGCTAGTAGGGTCATGAATGCCTTGGAGAGAGGCTACACAGAAGCAGAACTCATGATGCTTTCTCTCATGTTTGCGGTGAGAAAGTTTAGATCCTACCTGCTACCAAAACCTTTTGTAATTCTCACTGCAGAAAATTTGTTCCCTTGGGTGTCATCTCAAATGAATCTTAGTACTAGGATCTCAAAGTGGATTACGGAGTTTCAAGAGTTCCAATACTCTTTCAAGGTAGAAGATAGTGTACCTGCACAATTGGCAGGGATTCTCACTTATAGGGTACATGAGAAGGAAATTAAGGTGCCTGAAGTAAAGACCCTACCATTGCCACCACCAAAAAGTATTCCTAATGCTTTTACCTTGTTCTTTGATGGATCTTTTCGACGAGCCACAGGAAAAGCAGGGAGAGGGGTAGTGTTGCTCAACCCAAGTGGAGAGGTGGTCATGAAAGAGAAGGTCAATTGACAAGGTTCAACTAGCAACAATGAAGCAGAATACGACACACTACTCCATGGTTTAAAGATTTGCATTGGCCAAGGTATAGAACGTCTCATGGTAAAGGGAGATGCACTTCTCATTGTGAAGAAGATTTTAGGCATTTGGACATGAAAGAATGAAAACCTAAGGACAAAAGTTCATGCCATTCGTAGGTTGTTTAATCAGTTTGAAGAAGTGCAACTATATCATATTCCTAGGAGACAAAATGAAGATGCCGATTTACTTGCACAACAAGTAGTTACATGTTTTGAGAAAGAAGTGCAGGTCATCATGGTGACAACTGCTGTGAAGCAACCAAGATACCAAGGATTGGAGTCATTGACTTCCATTATTGGCTACATTTTGGGGGGTGAGTTTCCACAAGACTTCATGAAGGCTCAAAAGAGGAGACTCATGAAGAAGGCAAGCGCGTATCTCTTCCTAGAAGGATCCCTCTACCAAAGAAAGAAGGATCAAGTGTACAGAAGAGTACCAACTATTGAGGAGATCCCAGCCATTCTAAAAGGTTTTCATGAAGAAACATGTGGTGGTCATTTTGCCCAAGAATTAACTGTGAATAAGATTTTGCTTGCGGGGTATGTTTGGCCAAGCTTGCATGTGGATGTCCAACATTGGTGTAAAAGTTGTCACAATTGTCAGGTAAATGGGAATAGAATATTGGTTTATGGTCCAAGGCAAATCGTGCTTGCAAATGGACCCTTTGAAAAGTGGAGCATTGATGCTATGGATCCTCTGCCTAGGACAAAAAATGGTAAACTCTACATTCTAGTGGCTATAGACTATATGACTAGGTGGGTGGAAGCACAAAGTGTGGCAAAGGTAAATGAGAGGACAGTGAGCAAATTCGTCTACACTCACATTTGTTGTAGATTTGGCACACCTTTGGAGATTGTTTCCGATAATGGTCCAGGGTTTAGGAAGGGCTTTCTCACAGAAGTCTGTGAAGAACTTCACATTCTACATCGTCACAGTACACCCTACTATCCCCAGTCAAATGGTTTGGTAGAAAAAGCTAATGGTGTCATTGCAGGCATCATTAGAAAGATGGTGAAAAACAAGACAAAGTTGTGGGATGACTTCTTGGATGGTGCCTTGTGGGCCTATCGAACCACATATAGGGAAGCCACAGTGTTCACACCATTTCACTTGGTCTATGGCCAAGAGGCTTTGCAGCCTATCGAGCTCAACATTCCAACAATGCGGCTTCATGGAAAAGGTGCACAAGATGATTAAGAGGTATGGATGGATCAACTTCTTACGTTAGTGGAGCTTGAGTGGAAAAGAGAAGCAGCTTACGAGAGTGCTACAAGAGGAGAGCCACACAAGTGAAAGAAAAGCTCGATAAGAAACTGAAGGACAAAGGCATCAAGGAAGGAGAGCTTGTGCTAAGGTATGACAATCGACTTGACAATTGTTTTGATGCCAAGTTTGAAACTAGATGGCAAGGGCCATACATAGTGAAGAAGGCTTTCAATTCAAGTTACTATCAGCTTATGGACATCAATGGTAAAGAGCACTCCAGGAAGGTAAACGGGTATCGCTTGAAGCCCTATTTGAGTCGCCTTCTACCAAAGGATCTACCAAAGATCTATCAAAAGGCCGCTGTCTCATGTAAGTATTGTTACATGAAGCATGAGTGTAACTGCAGCCAAAATTCTGAGGGGCCAAACAATGAAGATCTTGTCAAGGACTCTGAAGCACTCTCTTTGGAAAAGATGCTCTATGATGGTACATGAATATACCATCATCATGGGGGGGGGGGGCTAATGATAGCCGTTTTTTGGCTCTCTGTAATTGCCATAGTGACTTACCCCACCCTACCAAAATCACCTAAACAATGTAGCTATTCTTACCTTCTCATTGTACATAGGTGTGTGTGAGTTAGAGGGCTTTTCCCATATCTTCTTAAAACCCTCAGCTAGTTAGTCATTGGGCTAGTTGAGTCAAAAATAAATAAATAAAATCAAAAAAATAAAATATATTATGGCCCATTTGTGTGTAAATATTGCATTATATCTATGGCCTAAATATAGGGTTTTTTAAAATTATTTTGGTATTTTATTTAAATATTTATACCTAGGTGTGTGTTTTATTAAACTTATGTATGTCTTCTTTCATCCTCTTGCACCATAAGTGTATTTTTTGTCAATGTGTACATACTCTAACCTCATATTTTTCTTTTATACAAATCACCCCCACATTTTCACCCTCACCCTCGTGAAAACAAAAGAATTGATTTCTACTTTCTTAGTCATGTTTATTATATTATTTTCATTTACTTGCATACCTTTTCCTCTTTCACCCAAAATAATACAAAGAGGGACCATATCATATGATTCCAATATCTTTCCATATCCATATTTCTTTAATTATTTTTACTCATTATTCTAACACCATGTGCTCATTGAGCTAAAATCCATGAATAGTCCATACACTAGTCCCACCATGTATATATTGCTTTATTCACCAATAATCCTCCTCTATGCATATGTAAAGGGCAACTTGGATGCTTTGTATTATGATATGACAAAGGACGGGCTCACTCTTGGATACATTGTACAAATTCAACAAAGGAGAGGGCCATTAAAAGACTTTTGCAGGCATTAAAAATACGCTTTTTGGTGAGAATTCTGGCACCTATGTCCGCTCGGAATTTGAAGAAGTAATCAACAGAGAAAATGTAGCCCACAATCTGAATAATCACCTCAAATGTTTTCATAATTTTTTGGAGCTATCAGCCATGAGATAGGATTTTTTGAGTGGACCCCAGTCTGCCTACTTTTCTCACAAAGTAACCCATAGTCTTCTCTCACCTCGTTTCCCACTTCCACACACATTCACTCATTCCTCTCCATCCCTCACTCAAACCTGAAACTTTTATGGCTTACTTCATCTTCTTCACCATTTCCATCTCTCCTTACTCTATAGCTCAAAAGATTATCATCTCTACACACATATAGCTCAATTTCTCTCTCTAGAATCAAATTCATATTACCATAACCTCTTCATCCTTTCATAAAAAGAGAAAAAATCAGCATATAACCAAGCTCAAGCCCTGCAAAAGGAGGAGTTTGATCATGGAGAATTCAACTTCCCCATGGTCACAAGAACTACACCGACAAAGTTCTACAATCGCTTCATTCACTGGAGGAGAAGGTGGAAAATTTCATTTACATCTTGTGGTTTCCACCAAATTGTGTATATTCTCATCCTTCTCTTACTTTTTATCATTGTATGAATCATATAATGCACCTTGAGTGCATATGCCATGTAATTTTACCCCATCCTACTAACTTCAAACTACTAACACTAACTGCTAACCATTTTTTTGTAAATTGCACCCACTCTACTCTACCGTGGAGTAGACACCCTCGCACAAAAAATCACTCACCTCTCTAGAATCTTCTTTATTTCACCTCAATAATTCTCTCCTCTTGAGCCCACATCCATGTGACTCAAGAGACAAGAGAGCCCCACTCTCATAAGAACATATAAAAAATTTCATAAACATGGTTTTCTATGAAAATGTTGATTATGTATAATCCTAATTAGGGCTCTCCTCACCTTTAAATAGAGCTCTTCTCCCTTTGTAAATAGCAGGATCCCTACACTAGTGCTCATTACTTTGAGAGTGCCATTCACCATCTTAGTTTTAGGGAGTGAGAGTGAGCTCTGTATACACCAATACATGTGTGTATAGGAAAGCTTCTTTGAGCTAGTTGTAGCATTGCAAGGGAGTGAGTGATTCATTACTTCCAATCAAAGTTGTACCTACTCTTGCACATCAATTTAATCAATAAGTTGGGTGCAAATTGCGGTTCAAAACTCTCTTGACTCTCTCCAATTCACGCTTGGCAACCTCATCTCATTTGGTTTAAGGTGACGCGTTTTCATTTTGAGATTGTTTTGTAGTATCTGCTTGTATGTGACTCAAGAGCTCTTGTGTTTGTTTTTGTTGCTTGGGAAAACATTATAAGAGGGTTGTATGGTGAGAGGTCTCTCATAACCCTAAGATAATGTGTAGATTGCAACATCATCAAACTTAATCGTGTCTCTTGACTCTCCTCCAAGCTCTTCATACGCCCACCTCAATCATTAAAATTGAAGCTAAATTCTTGCACAAAGATCTCCTTCTCGCTTGTATTGCTAAGGGATTCTTCTCTTTTGCATCCTAGTTCGCTCTCCAACTAGGTGGTGCCCCTATCTTGTTTGGGTTTTTAGCTGTGGGTTTGTTGTTAGGTTGTGCTTGTGGATGCCCCCAACCCCAATTGAGAAGCACGGGAGCCTTGAGGGGTGTTTAGAGGTTGCCTCTCTTGTTGCCCACCCCGGACCGCCTCACTAGAAAAATGATTAATTATGGCTTGAGAAAGAGATTACGACTTGGGTTATGGCTTCTTTGATTAGAGTGGCTATGAAAGCTTGGATTAGAGCGGGCTATGCAAGCTTGGATTAGAGTGGGCTATGGAAGCTTGGAGAAAGAGTTAGAGTGCTCAAAGCTTATGGATTCCTCTCCTGATACAGCAGAGAACGAAAACTTGAATATCTCTTAAGCGGTGCCGAATTAGCCTCTGTGCGTGAGACACAAAAATGCTCAAAATGCTGTTTTTCTTCTCCTTAAGCGGCCCGTTGTAACTCAAAACCTGTTTTACAAAAACAATTTAGACTAAGACTTTCTCGACCTCCCTCATGCAGAGGTGTGAAGTCTCTCACACACTTTCCTTTTTACCACCACTGACCACATGTCTTCCTCTACCCAAGTTGCCTTGTATGTCCTAGGAGCCCTTTCACATGTAAAACCTTTTCTTGAAGCATGAACTCTCTATGCTTAGGCCTTCGTAACCACATAAAGAATACTCTTTCTGGATCTCCTTGCTTGTTCTTGAGCCCTGGTCACTGCTCAATAAATGTGTGAGCTTCAAATAGACGTTTTCTGCTTCGCTTTGCTCTTTTTCCCATCATGGAAGCGGAGCCGCACGACACCAGGAATGAGCTTGATCTCGTGCACTAATTCCCTAGGTGGTGGAAGATTTGTCCACTCCTCTGGAAAAATATATTGATATTCATTTAGCCATTCAGGCTCCGATTCTTTTGATTTGACCTCTGGTTTATTGAGTCTTATGAACATAAATCGACAGTCCTTTCTTTAACCCCTTAACCAAACGACTGGCATTGACCACCTTCAAGGGAGATTTCCCTGTTCTGCCTTCCAATAAGACTTGTTCACCCTTTGAGTTTGAAAAAGAGATGCTCCTTCACTGCAATGGATGTTGGCTTTATTTTTTCTTAGCCAATCCATCCCTAGGATTCCTTCAAATCGGCCCGTCTTTAGGATTCTAAATCTTTGTTGAGTTGAGTGACCTTCTAGTTAAAAAGATAGATATATCGTTTGTTCTTTTGTCAAAATAGTGGATCCAATTGCTAGAGAAACCCGTAACTTACAGCGTGTGGGTTGGGAGGTGACTTGCAATATTTTTATAGTGTTAGGTGACAAAAGTGAATGTGCGCTACCAGAATCAATAAGAAAGGAAAGAGGTTTACCCTCATACTCCTCCTTAGTCTCAAGAATGGAGAATTGTCGATTTTGGCCACTAGGATCCAAGGTAGCATAGATGTGGGCTTGCTCCTCCATCTCATCCTTTACTGAAATAAAGTTCACAGTTGATGTTCTAGGTGGGTTGTTGGTTGGGTTAGATGAGTCATAGGATTAGGTCTTGCTTGTGCTTGATTTCTCCCTCTGGTTTGAAGGTTTCTGAATTGTCCCCCTTGATTGGGTGGATTCAGACGGTTAGCTTGAGGGGCCAAATTACTGGAGTCATTTCCTTTAGGGCATTTGGCCTTCTTATGACCAAACTTTGGCACTTGTAGCATTGAATTTGTCTTCCACTTTGAGTGACTGGAAGGGCGTTCACACGAACAAAGTGTGGTGGCGGTTGGGGTTGGGCAGCTAGCTTTGGTATAAATGGTACTTTATTTACTTGACAGGGCTGACCGTGGTAAGAAGGAGATTCTCACTTTCTATTGGTTGTGGTGCCTCCCTTAAAAAGGCTCTTATGATTTGACTTGGCCCGGATTAAAGCGTCTGCGCGAGTGAGACGGGTCGGAGGGACTCTAATCAGGAACCAAATCTCCTCCAAGTCCAAGGATGAAGAGACTTAGATTATGTTCCTCTATCATGAGAGGAGCATATCGTGAAATCCGGACAAACTCGTCATAGTAAACTTTGACAGACCTACTCCCCAGCTTGCATGAAAGAAACTCATTCATCTTAGTGGTGGAGTATTCTAGGGGAAGATAGCATTCCTTGAGATGATGCTTTAACTCATCTGAACTCTAAGTCACCTTTGCTACTTGGCAAGTTTGAGAGTTAAGCTTCCACCATTTTTTTGTAGGTCCTTCTAGCTTGGCTCTTCCCATTATCCCTTGAGCTAATGAATTGTAACCAGCAAGAGAAAATTAGTCATCCATCTAAATTATCCATTCTTCTAGTAGGGTAGGCACATCATCACTCGTGCCTAAAAATGGATGTGGTTGCACAGATTTGAGAAGGGCCTTGAGATCCTTGTCATTCCTATAATCCTCTACAAGAGCTGCAGCAAGCAGCATTTGGTTGGGAGGTGGCACAGGGGTAACTTGGGGTGTTGGTGTCACTGGTGAATCGAGTGGCGTATGATCTGAAGCACTAACTGCTGGTAAATCCCAAGCAACCTGACTTCTTGTGAGTCTACGTGGCATATTTTTATGGCTGTGACAAAACAATATCCTTTCTCTTAGCAATCGAGCTAAAAAACCTTTCAGATATACAAAACTAGTTAAGTTCTTTTTTAGAGATAGACCTTTCAAAAAGGTAAACTCTTTGTTATTTTTCATTATCTCACTCCTCTCTACAAGAGTCAATTAAGACCTTTATCTATCCAAGGACAAAAACCACGCTTTGACACCACTTGTAAGGGACATGCTTGGGGACCACCGACTCTACCATCTCGAAATGGATACATCGTGATCTTGGACATCCCTCCCGCTACCGACACCAAGATAGGACTCCTGCTGCTCTTGGATGCCAACTCAAGAGGGTGATAGCATTCACTTTCTCTCATATGGATCCCTTAGTCCCAAAGAACCTTTGCTTACCGATAAAACTTACCAATCTAAGTCATCAGACTAACTTGGAACTCGACCTTCCACGGTCAACTGATGGGAGTTCTCTAATTCACCCTTGGTTCAAGGTCATTGACTCTTTTCCCCCAGTTATGACCAACCACAACCGTTAATACGTTTCTCTAAGGTGAGTGTATTATAATCTACATGAATCTCCCGATCCCAAGTTTTTCTCCCACTCCGTAGATCGGAATCCCTTCCCCTTCTCTTGACTTTACTTCTAGGACAACATAAAAAGTTGGGTTGAACTTTTCAACCAACAATTAACCCTCTGGAATCCACCCACTCACCGAACCATTTGATAAATGCACCTTTCCAAGGTAATACTATGATACTAGAAAACAACATTCCAATCATGTCGAACCAAGAATACATTTCAAGCATTTGAAAGTAGCATGGAAATTGCTGCATACCCTTACAATGTGCATTTATTGGGTCATTCCCACCTTTTTTCTTTATAGAATATTTTTACTTCCGTTTTCCTGTAATACTAGTAAAATTATCTAGTTATCTTTCAAAAAATCACATATACTTCTCCAGGCATATCCCTATCCTCGTCCCAGGACTTGGGTATCATGTCCCCTCCGCCACATGTGGAGGCGACGCCTTTACATAGATTCCGATTCTTATTTTTTCTTTATGTTGTGTGGGAAAGGCTTCAAAGATAAGCTATTTTAGGTTTATTTTAAATCAATAATCTCGAGAAGAAGAGCAAAGGTCCGACTGATGAGGACAATTGCAGAATAGCCCACTTAGGTTCCTAGCCTTTCCAAGGTTTCTTTTTACCAAACAATTTGAAGAGTTCCTTAATTAAATCACATCCTCCTCCCTTATCATGATCCGTCCTTTTCCCGTCGGCATCAAGCCTACCCGGACTAGACCGATTTCCAGACACATTCGTGGGTACCATCCACCCGACCAGGACACACTTCCAGGGCAATGAATGAACCCGAGCTCAAAACATAGACCAATGGTTATCAGTCCTAGCCAAAACGAACCATCCCCTGTTGTATCCCATAGTTAAACACCTATGCCGGTCTCTTTTTCCATACATGAGTACAAATTCACACTTAAATCTCTATGTTATGCTAGTGTTATCCACGTCAATCTTCTCAGTAAATTTTTTAATCCTAGTTTAAATTTGGATTAAGCTCCTTGAGTTATAATCCCTTAACTCCTATTTCCTTTCAATTTTCTACTCAAAACAAGACTTTAAAAAAACAACAAATCTCTTGGGAGTTTAAGGTTTTGTCTCGACGTAATTTTTGAGTTAACCCCAACTTCAATGAATCCCATTTTGGTCCCTTTTATCATTGCCATGCATGGGGTATCTCCATGAAAGCGATGGGAGTTTTAAGTTCAAGTAACACGGTCACCACATCTATGAAGCTATCCCCTTACTTCCCCCTTCAAATTTGCAAAACAAACTTGAAAGTAGACAAACTTGAAATGAAAAATGCATATGCTTTCTATAATAAATGTTTCTTTGGTGTGTCTATGCATGGTACACACAAAAATTTCAAAGAGTCTTAAGGAGGTAATTTCATTTATTCAAAAGGTGAAGTACATGTCACGCTTCATTCAATTCGCATCAGAGTTACTTCATCCCCTCCAAAAGTTGACACAACATGTAGAGTTTGCCTGGTCTGATGAGCTTGAAGAGTACTTTCCTTGTATAAAAATGGTTTTGTCGGAACTACCGATGCTCATGCCGCCACGTTGGGAGTTTAATTTCTTTGTTAGCTCAAGTGTGGGTAAGGAGACATTGGGTGCAGTATTTTTGCAGCAAGATCCTCATAGCACTAGGATGCGGCCTGTCTACTTTGCTAGCCGAGTCATGAATGCACTTGAAAAGAATTACACAAAAGCAGAATCTATGATGCTTTCTCTTGTCTTTGCAGTGAGAAAGTTTAGATCCTACCTCCTACCAAAACCCTTTTATAATCACTGCTAAAAACTTGTTTCCTTGGGTGTCATCTCAAATGACACTAAGTCCCAGGATTTCAAAATGGATCATGGAATTGCAAGAGTTCCAATACTCTTTCAGAGTAGAAGATAGTGTGCGTGCACAATTAGCAGGGATTCTCACCTATAGAGTGCTTGAAAGGGACATCAAGGTGCCTGAAGTGAAAACCCTACCCTTACCACCACCAAGGCATTTACCTAATGCATTCACCTTGTTCTTTGATGGAGCATTTAATAAGGATACAAGAAAAGTAGGGGGAGGGCTTGTGTTGCTTGATTCAAATGGTGAGGTTGTTATGAAAGAGCATGTGAATTTTCCCGGTTCCATGAGCAACAATGAAGCAGAGTACAACATACTAATCCATGGTTTGCAGATGTGTGTTTCTCAAAAGATACGGTGTCTCATGGTAAAAGGGGATGCACTTCTCATTGTGAAGCAAATTCTAGGTATTTGGGCTTGTAATAATGAAAGGCTAAGGCAAAAGGTTCATGCCATCTGTAGACTCTTCAATCAATTTGAAGAAGTACAATTGTATAATATTCCTAGAAAACTAAATGAAGATGCTGATTTGCTTGCCCAAAAAGTAGTTGCATGTGTTGAGAGTGAAGTGCAGGTCATCATGGCAGCAGTAGTGATAAAGCAACCAAGGTACCAGGGGATGGAGTCATTGGCTCCCATTGTGAGATACATTTTAGAGGGCAAGTTTCCAGAGTGCTTCACAAAGACTCAAAAGTGGAGGCTCCTTAAGAAGGTGAGTTTGTATTTGTTTTTGGAAGGTGCCCTCTACCAAAGAGAAAAAGATCAAGTTTGCAGGAGAATACCGACAACCAAGGAGTTTCCAGCCATTCTTGAAGGTTTGCATGAGGAAGCATGTGGTGGCCATAGACTACATGACTAGGTGGGTGCAAGATCAAAGTGTGGCAAGAGTAAATGAGAGGACAGTTAGCAAGTTTGTGTACACTCACATTTTTTGCAGATTTGGCACACCTTTGGACATTGTTTGTGATAATGGTCCAAGATTTAGGAAGGGCTTTCTCATAGAAGTTTGTGATGAGCTTCACATTCTACATCGGCATAGCACACCCTACTATCCTCAGTCAAATGGTTTGGTATAGAAGGCTAATGGAATCATTGTAGGAATCATCCGGAAGATCTTAAAGAACAAGACAAAGCTATGGGATGACTTCTTGGATGGAGCACTATGGGCCTATCGGACTACCTACAAGGAAGTGACAGAGTTTATGGTCAAGAAGCTTTGCAACCCATCGAGCTCAACATTCCAACAATGCAACTTCATGGAAAGGTGGCACAAGGAGAAGAAGAAGCATGGTAAGATTGTCTTCTCACCCTAGAAAAATTAGAATGGAAACGGGAGGTGGCTTATGAGTTCTATAAAAGAAAGGCTACGCAAATAAAGGACAAGCTTGACAAAAAGGTAAAAGAAAAAGGGATCAAGGAAGGATATTTGGCGCTCAAGGTACAATAATTGACTTGAAAATCACCTTGATGTGAAGTTCAATACTAGATGGCAGGGTCCCTACATTGTGAAGAAGGCCTACTCACGCTACTATCAACTCATGGATTTGGATGGCAAGGAGCACTCCAAGAAGGTGAATGGTTATCAACTAAATCCCTACTTGAGTCGAGTTCTACGAGAGGATCTACAAGAGCATCAAACAACTACAAAACCATGTAAGTCTCTGAGCTTCGCACTTCAAGATGAAGATGAGGCACCAAATATCACGAAGGATCAAAAAACACTCTCATTGAAAGATATTCCTTTTAATGGTACATGAATGTACCATCATCTAGGGGGGGGGGGGACTAAATGATAGCCATTTTTTTTGGCTCTCATAAATTATTTTAAGAAGCCACTTCACCCCACAAAAATACCCTAGCACAATGACTAGGCTCGCTTTTTCATTGTAAATAAGCGTGTGTGCGATTAGAGTTTTTACCACATTTCTTATTAAATCATTGAGCGAGTCATTGGGCTAGCAAACAAAAAAATAAAAAATTATAATATTAGGGTCCTGTTTGTTGTAAATATTTTATATCGAATAAAGGACCTAAGTATAAAAGGTTCTTTCAAATTTTTGTATTTATGTCAATATATATTCCTAGGTGTACGTTATCAGGCCTAAGTATGCTAGCTTCCATTGCGTGTCATTCTTTATGTCATAATAATCAATATCTAATTCTCCTAAATGATTTTCTCATGTTAAACTGATCATTTAATATGGGGAAGTGCCAAAGGAGAAAAAGCTAGAATATTGGTTAAGCTAGCAGACCGGCCACAGTAGGGATCCAAAGGAGGGAAAATAGAGATCCAAAGGGGGGGCCATCTGCAAAAGAATCATGTGCAACAATGGGCTAAAAAGACCCTAAGGTTCATCCCATTAAGACTTCCAAAATGCTAAGGTTCCAAAATTCAAAGGTTGTGTCCAAAGGTCAACCTTAAGGGAATTGGATTCTTTGTGTGTGAACAAAAAAAGTCTTTGCAATCCCTACTTGGGAGGGGGTGAGCCTTTCTTGTAGGGGATGAGAGAGAAAGCCACACACACACACACACACACACACACACACACACACACACACACAAGCTCCCTTTACACAAAGGGAATGAGGGGCACATGTCAACTCCCTAGCCCAGATGCCCACAAGGTGAAACCAATTCCTATTGGATGGCCTTGGAGGTGGACCAATGAGAATTAGGCTAGAGTAAATCTAGTTTAATTAATTTAAAAAAACACTTATAAAAGAACCAATGAGAATTAAGTCCTCTAGAAGACTATTGGACAGTCTCCCAAGGGGTCTAATGAGCATTCAGGAGCCCCATGGCTTGCCTGATTCCTATTGGCCAGGAGGCAAAGGGGTCCAATGAGAGTTTAATTGAATTATTAAATGACCTAAAGCTCTCACAAAAGGGGAAAGGGGGACACATGTCATAAGGCTATCACTTATGCTGCTTAATAGTCATTGGCTTGACCTGGGGAGGTCCAATGAGGGTAGAGCAAGAGCAAATAGCAAGAGGGCTCGCCCAAGAGAGAGAGGGGGCTGATTTTTGCAAGGCATTATCACACACACACTCTCACACAGTCAATGTGAGAAGCAAGAAAAAGACTATCTCTTCCCAAGCTTTAATGGAGAGCTCATCACCTACTCCAAGCTTGTGAGATAGAAGCCTACATCGACACAATCTTGGCATGTGGATGCAAATCCAACCAAGAGCCAAGCTTCAATGCATGCTCATCTCCTCTACCATGCTAATTACTAAGCTAAGCTATGCTAATATGAGTGATTATGTGAGGAGATGTACATCTTTCTCGTAAGATACTCCTTATTCCTCTCAATCTACTCTCATACCCTGCTAGCTCTCACCATCTTCGAAGGTGTGTGAGGTCTTGGGTCTGAGACCGGGGATAATTAATGTTGTGTTTGCTAAGTGTTTTGCTTAGTGCATGAAGCTTTCATCTTCATTGCACTAGCTAGTATTGAAGAAACACAAAGAATTGTATTGTACAATGTCTCTCTTGATGGGAGAAACCATAATACAAAGCCTTTTGGAGGGGGGACCGCATGCAAATCCGGTCCTCAAATGTTGTCAATAGCTTAATTTCTCTCTCTTTTGAAAGTATTGTTCATGCTATCTAACTAGGTGTTATGCTTTTTGTTGCTCTCTCCACCCAAGCACTCTTGTAATTCTCATTAGGAATCTATTCTAATAAAATCCCCACTAGGTTCATGCTAATTTCCGCTACACACAAGTTTTTAGGCCATTACATGTTACACTTTCTACATGTTTTTACTATCATTCTATCCCTTAAGCTCTACTCACACAAGCCTTGAAAAAACTTTGTGTGACTTCACCGCCGTAAAAATTCACCAATAATCTTATCGGCTTCGTCATATTTGTTTCCATCCTCCCAGATAAATATTCACAAGTACATAGGTTTCATCTTCAAATAAATTCCACAAATCACTCAAAGTAGAGAATAATTTAGGGTCCCTTTCTTCATGATTTTCCTCCTTTTACTTTTTAAAATATTTTTTTTTTGCCAGCAAACATCCCATGTGTCCAGTTTTTCATGACTAGCTAACCTATCTTCTTGTCCCACAAGTATATATCATATTTGATACTTATCATATACCATACATGTGTGCAAGTTCCTTGAAAACATTAGGTCATGGTTGATGTATTGGCAGGCTCACTTGGAAGATACAAAGGAAAAAGAATCAAATAGTGGCCCACCACTTCAAGCCTTATGAGGTGTTGCAGGGACATACTTTTGCTCAAATTTTGGCACCCTTTTCTGATCAAAATCTGAGGTGAGCTGAAGTATTTTTCATAATTTGTTCAAAAAATTTGGAGTCAAGGACAATTTTACATGAATTTTATGGACGACTTCAAAATTGCCACCTCATGCACCCTGTTGGACGGGAGCGACTCACACACCCATGAAGTGCATGCAAACACTACCTAGATCAACATAATGTCAATCGAGGACACAGATGACACGAGAGGCACACGGAGAAAATCTATTTAGCTTGTCAGGCTGAGACCATCCTACACATACAACACTCAGGAAGGCCAACTAAACCACAATCAAGAACCTCACTGCTCTCAACTACACCACCTAGCCACATACACACATACGGAAGGTAACTCACCTAATCATGCCAGATTCGTATGAAACTTAAGGAACACCATCCCCTCACTAGGATACACCTCTCCCTAAGCTTCTACACTCAAAACCCTCACTCTAAACCCATCTGCAAAAAACGCGTAGGATGACAGAGCAGAATTTTGAAAGTGCCTGAAACTTAAATTTATGAGTACCTATGCGTAGCTTATGTCGCCACGATTCTATAGACTACTAGCACGCAGAAAACAGACATCGTTTGATACACTTACGGCCACAAATAGCTCGTAGATGCGTCGGCATATGCGCTTCGTCTCACGTGGAATGCTTGGCGTTGTCGCGTAGCTCTCCTCGAGCCTACATCAATGGTGCAGTCGGATCTCCAATGTGTTGAGCGAGCCGGGCGTAGTGAGAGGATGAAGCTCACGCTCACTCTCTTTCTCTCTCACACATAGCAGACTACAGTGCTAAGTTTTGATTATGATTTAAAGTCTTCTTACAAAATGACCTAGGTACCTTATATACTAAGGCTCTACCTTAGGTTTAACCAAAAATGGGGTTGAAAGGATCAAATGGCTTTGTATTTACAATCTGGAAGTTCCATTGCATCCCGGCTTCTAAAACTAGAATAACTACTCATTACAAATGACGTTTATATCCATAATCCGCAGCATTTCATAACTCACAAAAGATAAGACTTTGGTACGAAACTTGAGTTATGTTGTGTTGTTGACCCAGTGGTCAACACACCCAAAAGTCGTCCTATTTTCTCTCACCCTTCCACACACCTACTCACTCATACACACTCATCCGTCTCCTTTCCACACTCAAACCTGCACATTCCATGACTCTTCTCACCGTCTTCACCATCCTCATTCCCTCTCTTCACCATAGCTTCCATGATATACACATATACTCTCATATATCTATACACCTACTCCCATATTCACATTCCCTCTTCACCATCATGAAAATTACCAAAAAATAGAAAATTGTATATGATTTATCTCTACAAATGAAGGATCTTCAGCAAGAGGACCTTGGAGTCTTCAAATCACTGCAACGTCGTCATCAACCACGACTTTTACACGTTGACGCTTCATCCACCGGTGTCACTAGGTGAACTTCCTCTCCGATTCCATCTATCCCCCTAATTTTCAATGCCTTCTTAAGGCATTTTACCATTGTCACGCACCTTGTGTGCACCTCATTGTAATCATAATCACTAACCTACTAACACTAACCCTAATGACAAAAGCACCTCACCTCAAGTAAGTAAAGATAAGTAGTGGTAGAACTCTCTTTCTTCCTTTTTTTTCCCTCTCCTTTTTCATTCACCACCATCATCAATAATTCTCTCTCTTGAGCCCACGTGCATCTGACTCAAGGAGATGAGATAGTCCCACTCCATTTTGAAAATGCAAAAATGCTAAGCTCAATTTGTTAGTTTGTAATTTAAATTAGCCATAATCCAAATAAGTGATCTCCAACCTTCATTGTAAGGGAGACATATATAGAATTTTAGCACTAGAAGCGTGAGGAGAGACTTGGTTGTAGACACTATAGTGGGAGATTCACACTTTAGTGCATTATTGTTACCATATACATGTGGTAGTGATGTGTGTGAACACACTAGGACCGCCGGGGCATTTTTTCCCTCTTTAGGAGGTTTTTTCCCCCATGCATTGTATATACGCCCATCACTTTAGGGCTATCTATCTTTTCATTGCACACCAAGTAATACACTCTCTATTGTGTGCCTTGAGATTCCTTCGTCTTCTCCAAGCTGTGTGTGTTTCTCTACAACCCTAATTCCAACAATTGGTATCAGAGCAGGTCACGTCCTCCCGGGCTTAGTCGCCAGCTGCTCCAGCACACGCCTGCTCACTTTCTCCGATTTCAGTGAGCTTTGGTGAGCGTTCACAGGTCGGCAAAATTTTTGGGCAAGCTCGAAGAGTTTGGTGTGCTCAGAATTTTGATTTGGGCTCATTTCGGCCTCCGTTTCCACTACAGGCAGTACTGCACAGGCGGTATTTGAGGAGATGCTACTTGTGCCTATGGAACATATTGTCATTCTCACACTCTTTGATCGTGTCATTTGTCCATTTTGTTCAAATTTACACCACTTTAGTTTCATAGCCTGCGGCTTAGCAAATGGGCTAATCCTCTTTAGCCCCTCCTCTATGAGTTGCTCTTGCTTTACCGTCGGCTTGCTTCTTTGTGCTGATTTCATGGACTTAGTTCCACTTTGTTGAGATGATGAATCATCATCTCAGTCCCTTTGATCTCCATCCTTGTATATCGCACAAATATCTACCAGGAATAAAGCCTCTTTGGTTAGCTCATTCAAAGTGGGGCTTTTCTTCATATGCAAATCCTTTTGAAGGTCTTGTTAAGTATGGAGCTTGATTTACCCCTTGTAATTTTTTGTGGTAAAAACACACATTTGTAAGGTCCCCATTATGAGGAGAAGCCATCATGCATGAAGGAAAATCACTTGTGGGAAATAAAAATCACTCGCCGAAAACCAAAATTTTCACGGCCAATCTCGAACAAAAGGCTTAGCCAGAATATTCCTTTTTGCCGGAATATTATGGTCGGACGGCGACCGAAAAGTGGTCGAAAAACGACTGATCAATTGGCCGATTGGCCAATGGCCGGAGGTCGGAAGTCAATGTCCAGTGGCCGGTGGGCCGAATTCAATGGCTGGTGGCCGAACTCAAAAGCGGACTTGTCTTCTCAAGGGCGGCCACAAATGATTGGAGGGTCCGATTTGGACTTATCTACACAAGGGCGGCTACACATGGCTGCCTCTCATGAGAGAGGGTAGCCATTTTGGCCTATAAAAGGAGGCCATTTCTACACACATTTCATAGTGTGAAGTTGATGCAACAAGGTGGGTGTGAGGTGGTGAGAGTGAAGCAAGGCAGGAGCTCTATTAAGGGTATAATCCCTTTGTAAACTACTTCTTGTTTTGAAGTACTAAAGCCATTGAGTGGCTACTTTCCCGTGGACATAGCCCACATTGGGTGAACCACGTATAGCGTGTGTACTCTCTCTCTCTCTCTCTCTCTCTCTCTCTCTCTCTACTCTATAATCGCTTGTGTGTGAAATCTATCTCTCTCCATTAAGTAATCTACTCAAATATCTATTTAGCTACGTTATATTTCCTAACAAATGGTATTAGAGCAAGGTTTGCTCGTAGCTAAATTATCTCAAGGAAAGGATTCCTTGAATTGAGTGGGAGTTATGGCGGAGGAAGGGAAGCTCAAGATTGAGAAGTTCAATGGAAAAAACTACCAACATTGGAAGATGCATATTGAAGACTATCTCTAGTAGAAGGACCTCTATTTGCCACTAGGCAGTCTTGCGAAGAAGCCCGCAACAATGGCAAATGAAGCATGGATTGTCCTTGATTGAAAGGCACCGGGAACAATCCGGTTAAGCTTGGCGTCAACGGTGGCCTTCAATGTTTCGGAGATGAAGACCACGGAGGACTTGATGAAGTCACTTGACAACTTCTACGAGAAACCATCGGCATCTAATAAGGTATTTCTTATGAAGTGCTTGTTCAATTTAAAGATGGCAGAGAATGGTTCAGTTGCAGAACACCTTAATGACTTTAACACAAACATAAGTCAACTTCGATCGGTGAAAATAAATTTCGATGACAAAGTGCGAGCTCTCCTTATACTATCATCTCTATCGGATAGTTGGGACAGCCTTGTGGCTGTAAGTAATTCTATTTCTAGTACAAATACTCTTAAGTTTGATGATGTTGTGGGTGTTCTCCTAAGTGAGGAAATATGAAGGAGAAGCACAGGAGAATCATCAAGTGCTGGACTATCAGTGGAAACAAGAGGAAGGCCTAAGGAGAGGTTCAAAAACCAAAAGGGTCGTGATCTCTCAAGACGGAGCAAGTCATGCACAAAGTGAGTTGTTGAATGTTGGAACTGCGGCAAGAAGAGCCACGTCAAGAAGGATTGTTGATCCAAGAAGAAGAAGGAGACTGAGTCTCAAGACAACAAGACAACAAGACAACAAGCCAACATCGGAGGCCAATGTGGCAGGTAAAGTAGAGCAAGATGATCTAATTCTCTCATTAGACAATGTGTCTAATTCCTAGATAGTAGATTCCGGGGCTTCATTCCATGCGACACCACACAAGCAACATTTCCAAGATTACACCAAAGGTAGTTTTGGGTATGTATACTTGGGAGATGATGAAGCTTGTGAGATTGTCGGCAAAGGTACAGTTTCTGTCAAAACTGCTCACGGAAATGAATGGAAGCTTAAAGATGTTAGGCATGTTCCTTCGGAAAAATTTGATCTCTACAGGACAATTGGACGATGAAGGTCACAACATTGCATTCCGAAACAAAAAGTGGAAGATCTTAAAGGGATCTTTGGCGGTATCCAAGGGAGAAAAGGTCGGTACACTTTACTTGTGTACTATCAGTATGCAACCTTCAGCTTGTGCAGCAACTATAGAAGTTGAGAGTGCGGTGTGGCACTACCGGCTTGGGCATATGAGTGCCAAAGGCATTAGGAAGAGAATGGGATTCAGGAGGGCCTCTTTATTTGGGAGTTTAAGGAAATCAAACCTTTGGTATTAAGAAAGTAGTCAAAGGATAGCTTTTGAATTCAAACAGGCAAAACTTATTTGAATTCAAATTTCCCCCCAAAATGGAATCTAAATTCTAGCGTGAAAAACTATATCATGTAGCATATCTATGGAAAGAGCTTCTATGGAAAGAGCTTGATGCATAGATTGCAGTAGCATATCTGTGGAAAGAGCTTCTATGGAAAGAGCTTGATGCATAGATTGTAGATCTATGATCTCTACTCAAATCGGAGATCATATGTGAGAGTTATGGAAGACCAAAAATCATAAAATTTTCCACCACCTTTTTTTTTTTGGGGGGGGGGGGGGGAGTGCATCCTTTGACCACTCTTACACATCTCTTACACACCCATCATTCTTGCACACATGGAGTACACCTATTCCAATCAAAATGTTAATCGCCTCCATAAGCTCATGGAAAATAAAGAGGCCCTCCTACACCCCATCCTCTTCCTAATGAATGCAAATCCTTCAAACGAAGAAGCTTCTACCAGGTTTGAAAGAAGTGGACTTAGAGTTCTGTGAAGATTGTGCTTATGGTAAACAAAAGAGGGTGAATTTTCAAAAATCAAGAAATGAAAGAAAATATAAAAAACTTGAGTTGGTTCACTCTGATGTTTGGGGTCCTGCAAGTACACCATCACTTGGTGGCTCATTGTACTATGTAAAATTCATTGACGATGCGACTAGAAAAACATGGGTTTATGTCATGAAGAATAAGTCCAATGTATTTTCCATATTTCAAAGGTGGAAACCCTTTGTGGAGAATGAAACAGTACCAAGGTTAAATGCCTCAGATCCGACAATGGAGGTGAATATTGCAGCCAAGCTTTTGAAAGCTTTTGTGCTAGTAATGGAATTCGGAGGCAAAGTACAACCCCAAGGACACAACAAAATGGGATTTCAGAAAGGATGAACAGGACAATCATGGAGCGAGCACGAAGCATGCGGCTACATGCATTCCTACCGCTTGAGCTTTGGGCGGAAGCTATAAGTACGTCTGTGTACTTAATCAACCGGTCACCCTCAACGGCATTGGATGGGGGAGTTCTAGAAGAGGGATGGACAGGTAAACTGGTGAATTATGCATTTCTCAAAGTGTTTGGGTGTGAGGCTTTCATGCATATAGATATAAGCCTAAGATCAAAGCTAGATGCAAAGTCCAAAAATTGTTTCTTCATTGGCTATGGAGAAGGTGACTTTGGGTATCGCCTATGGAATCTTGTAGATGTTAAAATTTTAAGGAGTAGGCATGTAATTTTTAACGAACAAAATATGTACAAAGACTACTTGGAAAGAAAACAAACAAAAGAAATAGGTGATGAATACATGGATCTTGAGGACGGTGAAGACTCAAGGACTACAAACGGTGACAATGTGCAACAATGTCAACCAAATGAGGAGCCTCAACCTACTCCCCGAAGATCTACAAGAGCAAGTAGACCTCCAGAAAGGTTTGTTCCTTTCTTCAACCATCTCTTGATCTTAGATTTTGGTGGGCCGGAATCATATAAAGAAGCTATGCAACACAAATCCAAAGAAGAATGGACGAAGAGCATGCAAGTGGAGATGGAATCACTACATCACAACCAAACATGGGAGTTGGTTGAGTTGCCTAAAGGTAAGTGGGCACTTCAAAACAAATGGGTGTACAAGCTGAAGAAAGAAGAAGTGGGAAGAAAAGGTACAAGTATAGGCTTGTGGTAAAAGGGTTTTCTCAAAAGAAAGGGATTGACTTCAATGAAATATTTTCTCATGTTGTAAAAATGAGCTCAAAAAGGCTTGTCTTAAGCCTTGTGGCTGCTCATGATTTAAATCTCGAGAAAATGGATGTAAATACAGCATTCCCTCACGGTGACTTAGAGGAGGAAATCTACATGCTTCAACCAAAGGGGTATGGAGTAAATGGTAAGGAGAAAATGGTTTGCAGATTAAAGAAGATCTTGTATGGTTTAAAGCAAGCATCAAGACAATGGTACTTGAAGTTTGATCGATAGATGTTGGATCATGGATTCAGAAGATGCAACTCGGATCATTACGTCTATACAAAAGATTTGGGAGATGGGAAGTTCATCATCCTAATGTTGTATGTTGATGACATGTTGATTGCAAGTGCTAACATACAAGACATCAAAGACCTAAAAGAGGAGTTGTCTAAATCTTTTTCAATGAAAGACTTAGGTGCTGCAAAGAGGATACTTGGTATGAAAATATCAAGGGACAGAACGAAGAAGATATCTCAAGAGGATTACATCAAGAAGGTACTAGAAAGGTTTGCAATGCAAAATGCAAAACCAGTTTCTACACCTTTGGCTGGTCATTTTAAACTAACGAAGGATATGTGTCCAAATACACAAGAGGAGATAGCCTATATGTCTAAAGTTCCATATGTTGCAACGGTAGGTTCTCTAATGTATGCTATAATATGGACAAGGCCAAATATTGCACATGCAGTGGGAGTTGTGAGTAGGCTCATGGACAACCCAGGTAAAGAACACTGGCAAGCTGTGAAGTGGATACTTAGGTATCTAAAAGGGACAACAACAAATGCTTTGTATTTTGGAGGAACTGATTTTTTCCTAGAAGGGTATGCTGATGCAAATATGGCAGGTGACAAAGATACTTGAAGGAGCACTACTGGCTATGTCTTCACGGTTGGAGGCACAATAGTAAGTTGGGATTCAAATCTGTAGAAAGTGGTCTCACTTTCTACCACGAAGATGTAGCGATGACGGAGGCAAGCAAAGAAATTATGTGGCTTCACAGATTCTTAGAAGAGCTCGGATTCAAACAAGACAATTGTGTCTTGTACACTGATAGCCAAAGTTCTATCCATCTTACAAAGAACTCAGCCTTTCATTCAAGTACAAAGCACATTGAGGTGAGATATCACTTCATACGCACTCTTTTGGAAGAGGGACAACTAAAGCTAGGAAAGGTGCATACAAGTGAAAATCCTGCAGACATGTTTACAAAGGTGGTCAACAAGGAAAAGTTGAGCTTTTGCTCATCTTCAATAGGCATTCAAGGATAAGAAGCCAGAATGGAAAGCAGTCATAGGTTTGGTTTGGAGATCAGTCTCCAAGTGTGGTCTTGTTAAGTATGGAGCCTGATTTACCCCTTGTAATTTTTTGTGGTAAAAACGCACATTTGTAAGGCCCCCATTATGAGGATAATCCATTGTGCGTGAAGGAAAATCACTCGCCGGAAATAAAAATCACTCGTCGGAAACCAAAATTTTCACGGTCAATCTCGAGCAAAAGGCTTCGCTGGAATACACCTTTTTGTCAGAATATTATGGCCGGACGACGGCCGGAAAGTGGTCGGAAAACGACCGTTCGGTTGGCCATTTGGCCAGTGGCCGGTATTCAATGGCCGATGGTCGAAAGTGAATGGCCGATGGCCAAATTCAAAAGCAGACTTGTCTTCTCAAGGGCGACCACACATGGGTGGATTGGAGGGTCCGATTTGGACTTATCTACACAAGGGCGGCTACACATGGCTGCCTCTCATGAGAGAGGGTAGCCCTTTTGGCCTATAAAAAGAGGCCATTTCCACACATATTTCATAGTGTGAAGTTGATGCAACAAGGTGGGTGTGAGATGGTGAGAGTGAAGCAAGGTGGGAGCTCTATTAAGGGTATAAATATCCTTTTGTAAACTACTTCTTGTTTGAAGTACTAAAGCCATTGAGTGGCTGCTTTCCCATGGACGTAGCCCACATTGGGTGAACCACGTATATCGTGTGTACTCTCTCTCTCTCTACTCTACTCTATAATCTCTTGTGTGTGAAATCTATCTCTCTCCATTAAGTAATCTACTCAGATATCTATTTAGCTACATCATTTTTCCTAACAGGTCTGCATTTCTCAGTCCCTAGATAAATATCAACATGAGTCTGGATTGAGTAGGTAATTCTTCCATCGAGAAAAATTTTACGTATTGTTTCAATCGTAGGGCTGCTTTCCTGATGGATTCTCCATCTATCTACTTGAACTTATGGACTTGTGAGACGGTATTGTGGGCTATCCCTCTTTGAGATAATTCTTCCACAAATTCATCAAACACTTCTTGGTTGGTCTTGAAATCCCCTCTTTCATTAATATCAACCAAGTGGTGGTGTATTCCTCCAAGGTGATTCCAAATTCAGTAGACTGTGTATCAAAGTCCCTGACCTCTTCTGCTTGGATCACTCTCAAGAACATTGCCACGTGGTCTCTAGGGTCTCCTTCCCCTGAATATTTCTTATTAATCCATTTTTGGACTTGAGAAGGTCTAGCACGTCTGTGGTCTACGAGCGTGACTACGAAATCTCCTCGTCCCTCTCCCCTTACATGTTCTCGTTCATGTCTGGATCTGCTGTCAAATGCTTCTTCCATCCCATATCCTCTACAGGCTCTTGCAACTAGTGGTTCCACTGCAAATATTCTTTTTGTGATTATTCTTTCCATATAGGGGAATCCTATTGTGGTTGGCATCATTGTTGGTCTCTTACTCTCCTTGGGATAAGAGTACGAATAAGTGGGCATTGGTGATACTATAGCAGTCACATATGATCCGATTGTAATAGGGACTTCTCCTCTATAGAAATCATGCTCCCTTGTTATTGTGGGTTGCAACCAAGATTGCAAAGTTTTAGGATTTGGGTTGAGATATGAAGGAAAAATTGGTGTTTCAACCACTCTAGCTTGTCTAGTTGGAAATCTAGCCGTATCCTCTACTTCCTCAAATGGATTTGTAGACTTGCTAGGGACAGTGTTTAGTCTTTGAGTTGAAATCGGATTTGTTGGAATTACGCCAGTGACCATCAATCTCGCTACCTCCTCTTTCTCTATCGGCACATACTCCTGCCCATATTTTTCAACATATATCGTGAGACTCCCTTCACTTGATTCATACAAGAGCAAGTATAAAGTCTTTTCCGTGCTTAACTCAAAGGAGTAAGGTGCTAGAAACCAGAAATATGTTTTGGGTGTTAGGAAGATCTATCCGAGGAGGTATTTCTGTGATTTCAAAAACCATCTTCCCTTTTGCAACATTGTCCCCGTATTTGTTATAGTTCTTTCGGTCCTTAACAATGAGGTAATGTATTTGCTCATCGTCACGGAATCTATCCCCGTCATCATAAACTAGAAGGGTGTCCACTCCTTTGGTGGATTTTCCCTCAATACATATGCTTTTACATCTCCTTTCATCAGCATATACTGAAGGAGTGCGAGAGGAAGTGCGATGCGAGAGAGAGTGCGAGAAGAAGAGCACAACGATATGGTGAACTCGCTCTACTGTAATGTGTAGAGCATAGTGAGTTCTTATTAGGTTTTTACAAAAGAATATGTGTACATACCTGGTGGCCCTCCCACTTACCTGGGCGACCACATTGGGCTTTATACCCCAACAACCTCCCACTTAAAGTCCAATGTGGTACTTTAAGTGTGAGAGAAGCTACTATACAAGCTAATATACAAGAGATGTAGAGAAGTGATGTACTACCCTACACCTAACTGCTTGCGAAAATGTGCAAAGCTCTCTGAGGGAAGTCCTTTTGTAAGTAGATCAGCAGGATTTTCTGTGGTGTGAACTTTGACAAGCTGAAGTTGCTTATCCTCGAGCATTTCCGTGATGAAATGATACTTCACATCCACATGCTTTGTCTTTGAGTGATAAACTGGATTGCGAGCCAATTGTATAGCACTTTGGCTATCACAATATAACACAGGCATCTCTTCTTTGATTCCCAAGTCTGTTACTAGTCGATTAAGCCAAATTGATCCTTTGCATGCCTCTGATGCTGCAACATATTCAGCCTCTGTAGTAGACTGAGTAACACAATCTTGTAATCTAGAACGCCATTATACTGCTCCACCAGCCAATGTAAAGAGACGTAGACCTTCGGTTGTCTAAGTCACCTGCATAATCTGAGTCTGTAAAACCCTTTACACTTAGCTCCTGACTCCCATAGCATATACGCATACTCTTTGTAGCTTTCAGGTATGTCAATATTCCTTTCACTGCCTCCCAATGTTTCTTGCCTGGGTTTGACATGTATCGACTTACTACTCCCACTGCAAATGCAATGTCTGGGCGAGTATAAATCATTGCATACATCAAACTACCCACTGCAGACGCATATGGAATCTTATCCATTTCAGCCTGTTCTTCCTTAGACACAGGACAATCTTGTTTGCTAAGTTTCACATATGGTGGCAATGGAACACTCAGTGCCTTTCCCTTCTCCATATTGAAACGTTGCAAAACCTTGTCAATATACTATGTTTGAGATAACCAAATCAACTTCTTTGATCTGTCTCTCTCAATGCGCATACCAAGTATATGACTTGCCTCACCCATGTCTTTCATGTCAAACGATTTTTCCATCTTTGACTTCAAAGCTGAAATTTCTTCCAAGTGCTTGCCAGCAATCAACATGTCATCCACATACAAAATAAGGATCAGCCAACTACCATCCTTAGCCTTCTTTGTATATAGACAGTGATCGAACTCACTACTTTGTAGCCTTGAGAAAGCATAAACTTGTGGAATTTATGGTACCATGCCCTCGGTGATTGTTTTAAGCCATAAAGACTCTTTAGCAACTCGCATACCCAATCTTCCTTGCCTTTCTCAACAAACCCTTTTGGCTGCTGCATGTAAATTTCCACATCTAAATCACCATGCAAGAACGTTGTCTTGACATCCATTTGGTGCAACACCAAATCTAATATGGCAACCAATGCAAGAAAGCATCTCAATGTAGTCATTTTGACCACCGGAGAGAAGACTTCATCAAAGTCAATGCCTTGTTCTTGCTTAAAGCCCTTAGCAACAAGCCTTGCTTTGTACTTTGGCTGACTATCATGAGCGGTGATCTTATACCTATAAACCCATTTACAAGGTAGAGCCTTTTTGCCCTGTGGTAATTTAACTAGCTTCCATGTCTTGTTTTTATGCAAAGCTGTCATCTCTGACTACATGGCCAATTGCCAATTCCCGGAGTCCTTCATTTGCACTGCTTCCTTGTAACATGAAGGCTCATTGCAATCAGTCAACATGACATAGTTCATAGATGGAACAAACCTATCAGGAGGTCGCGTGACACGTCCAGATCTACGCACAATAGGTGGCTCAGGCTCAGCCACAACCTGTGGTTCCAATCTATCCTGTCCTTGCTCCTCTTGAGCCCTGACATTTTGTCTTGCACGTGCAGGTCCATCTTCTTGGAAGACAACTCTTCTAATCTCCTCAACCCTCTCTAGTTTAGAATGATATTTGGATTCATTAAAGTGAACATCATTACTGCCAACAACCTTTCTAGATTCGGGATCCCAAAGTCTCTACCCCATCTCACCAGAATTACCATAGCCTAGAAAGATGCACTTTCTACTCTTTGGCTCAAGTTTGTTCCTAAATTCCTTTGGAACGTGAGTATATGCCTCACAACCAAAGACTCTGAGATGCTTGTATGAGGGCATTTTGCCTGACCATACCATCTCTGGCACTGAATCCTTCTGCAAAACCTTGCTAGGAGATCTATTTACAAGATGAACAGCTGTTGATACAGCTTCAGCCCAAAACCCATTTGGCAGTTGTGCATTAGACAACATACTTCTGACCTTCTCTTGTATGGTCCTATTCATCCTCTCAGCAACACCATTTTGAGGAGGATTGTAAGGAGCAGTAAGTTCACGTTTTATACCTTTTGACTCACAAAAGTCTTGAAAGGCCTTTGAAACATACTCTCCACCATTGTCAGTGCGTAAGCATTTAAGCTTCTTGCCACTCTGATTCTCCACAAGTGTCACAAACGTTTTGAAAACACTAAACTCTTCATCCCCCTAGAGATAGGTTAGGCATAGGTCCACACAAATCACTATGAACAAGTGCCAACTGTGTATCTCTTCTACTGCTTCTATGCTTATGTGGTTGCTGTGTTTGCTTACCATATAGACAATGTTCACAGAATTCAAAATCATTAAATGAAAAGCCAGGCAAATAACCGGAAGGAGACAAGATTTCCATTCCCTTCTTGGACATATGTCCTAACCGGCTATGCCACAAAGAAACGTTCGGCTGCTCGGTTACATTGATTACATTTTTAGAGACATTTGATACATAAATCATGTAAAGTCCTCCAGACTTTACTCCATGTGCTACTGTCATTGAACCCTTGGATATCTTCCACATGTTCTGTCCAAAAGTGGTGACGTAGCCAGCATCATCAAGTAAACCTGTGCTGATCAAGCTCTTTGTAATTGCGAGAACATGTCTCACATTCTTCAGCGTGAAAGAAGAGCCATTCTTAAACTTCAATTGAACATCTCCAACACCTAAGATCTCACATGTCTGCACATTGCCTAGCCGAACATGATCTTTAGTGGTCACATAAGAAGTAAACCACTCCTTGTTTGGAGACACATGAAGTGATGCCCCTGAGTCTATAATCCAGTCACTCAGTGCATTTCCATCAGATGCTGTAAAAAGAGCTGAGTCCATTGTATTCTTCAAGAAGTAGATGTCTCCTGGCACTAGACTGTCACCCTCTGCAACAGTGTTTGTCACATTTATTTCTTGAATCTTCACTGAGGACTTTTTCTTCTCACCATGGTCTTCAGCTTTCTCTTTGCCTTTTTCCGCTTTCCATTCTCTGCAGTCTCTTTTCATGTGACCCTTCTTGCCACAATGGTAGCATTCTATGTCACTCTTGCCTTTAGCACTGCGGGACTTGCTACGAGACTGATTCCTCTTTCCACCTTTGTACTTTTCTTTGGTCCTTCCCCTGACAACTAAGGTTGTTCCTCTGCCTTTGTTCATTGTCTTTCTATTGGTTTCTTCAGTAAGCAGACTTCCTTCTACACCTGCTATGTTCAAACCATGTGGAGGTGCAGAATTACTCAAAGCTATGCGAAAAGTGTCCCAACTTTCCGGCAATGTGATCAACAGGAACATAGCTCTAACAGGTTCATCAAACTTGACACCTTGAGCTGACAACTAACTATAGATTGTGTTGAATTCATTCAGATGATTGGACATAGGTGTCCCTTCTTTCATCTTCAAGTCAACAAGCTTCTTAAGCCAGTATACCTGTGAAGCTGCACTCTGCTTCTCATAAAGATCACTCAGCTTTAACCATGCTTGATAAGCCGACATCTCGTCTGCTACATTGAAGTAAACGCTTTCTGCCAAAGTCAGCATAATGGTAGAAAGTGCCAATTCATCCATTTTGCTCCATTCATCTTCGTCCATATCTTCTGGTTTTATCCCCTTGAGCTTTATAGGTTTTATCTGCTTCTTTTGTACCAACACATGCCAAATCTGCTTCTTCCACAATGGGAAATTGGTTCCATCCAGCTTCTTGATATTGTAAAGAGCAGTGTCCTGTGATCGAGCCATAGCTACGCTTCACAGTAGTTTACTTTCCTGGGAAAAATTCGGCAGAGTTTCCCCTGTAAACTGACCTCTGAACCAATATCAACCTGTCAAATGAACCAAGAAAGCTTCAGATTCTGCATAAATTTCGGCAAAGTCTCCTTTGTAAAATGGCTCTGGTGTACTAAAAACAGACCAAAAAATAGCTCAAAAAACCACTGTCTCTCTAACACTGTAAGCTGTGGGTAAACCTGTCCTGCACTTGTACTGTCTCTGACTGTCCTATCACTGTCCTGTAAGCATAGACTACGACAATGCCTCAACGGCAGTAAAGCAAAGATGCAATCCCAACTATCTAACTCACAGTCAATACATCCTAGCTGCCTATCTAAGGGTGCTCGAGGGATCGCTCCAAGACTTGTATCACCGAAAGGATCTCAACATTCGAGAATCCCCCAGCTCAATAAAACCTCACTCGACCCTCAACAAAGGCTGCAGTAAATCTGACAGTACATAGACTTCCCACAAAGTCATACATCCACAAATTTCCCACTGTATGCTGTAATCGATGCGGCGGTTGTTTGCTGCGTGACTCACAGCCAGCAAACCCTCAACAGACATACATCATCTCTGACAATACATCCCATGTGGAAGTACCTGCAATGTCAGGATGAAATCTGGAATATCAAGCAGCAAACACAAGCTACCTGATGAACTAGTGGATGTCGCCTACAGTCTGTGTGTAGATGCGCCCTTGTCGTATGTGACATGCCTCCAAGAACTGTGAGCCGTCCTTCGATGTGTAGACAGCCACAAATCAACACTCTAGGAGTGTCGATATCCTCAGCACCTGCAGTCATAGGCCGAAAACCCCAAATTTGCAGAGTCAGATCTGCACCCGCTGAGACCACGTAGTCGAAAATGGCCTGCGCAGAGCTTTGTCGAAGCCAAACGGTGGCCGAGATGACCTCAGAATGAAATTCTGACAACACCAAGTCCTTCGGGCTTGCCCAGGAGATTTGGGGCCGTATCTTCGCCTGTCGAATTTCACTCCAATCTGAGTTGGTGACTCTAGCCTCCTGCAGTGCTGCCCCGAGCCTCGATCTGAGCTCTGATACCAGTTGAAGAAGTACGAGCGGAAGTGCGACGCGAGAGAGAGTGCGAGAAGAAGAGCACAACGATATGGTGAACTCGCTCTACTGTAATGTGTAGAGCATAGTGAGTTCTTATTAGGTTTTTACAAAAGAATATGTGTACATACCTGGCGGCCCGCCCACTTACCTGGGCGACCACATTGGGCTTTATACCCCAACATATACTAGATCCCGATGGACATTTGGCCCTTCTAAGTAAAAGATTGTCAACCTCATTGTCTCAGTGGGGTTCTTAGAGGTGCTACCTCCTCCCACTTGGCTCAGTCGGTTAATAGTGGTGTTTTGGTCATCCATGAGGTAAATAGATTGCTCTAAAGAGGTGTCAGTCCCACTACCGTCTTCTATGCTTGGTGCTAGTGGATATGTTCTTACTTGGGGCACACTCTCCTCAGTAGACACTAAGCTACCCTGATCTCTTTGTGATCTCTAGTCTCCTTAGAGATTTCTTCTTGATCTTAAAAACATCAATTCCTTAACACATAACTATCAATCCAAACCTTTTACCTCAAAAGTTTGCTCTGTTGTTCGTTATCAGGCTAGTCTTGTAGCTCTCCAATTGGTTGACTGATTGTACTTCGGATTGGTCTTGACTTGCTCTACCTTATTGATGGCTATCTGTACAAAAGTTTAAACTCTGCAGATCTTTGTCAAACAGTGATTCTCACTTCAGTACTATTCAGTGCTAATAAGTATGACCTGTGTGTAATTTCTGTCCAAAATTTGTTTTATGGAGGGTTAGTTCCCTATGTATGTTCTTCACACTGATTTGACTTGTAAAATGGGTTGTTAGAGTTAGTTGGAACACTCTGGCAGGCTTAGTCCAACCAAATAAGGTCTAACTCTGGCCCTTAGACATTATACGTGTATAATGTCTATTGTGCCAGATTCATCTCAAGTTCTAATCCTAGGTTCTCTCTGCTATATTAAGCCTCAATCCAACCTCCTTTTGTGGTCTTAACACCTTGAGTCTAGTTAAATCTCTTGAAATTGTTAGGAGATTTCTCAACTCCTCAAGAGGTTTTCTTAACCCCTATATGACTCAACTTAGATGAAACTGGCTCCTTAATCTTTCCTAGAGGTGCTAGACCTCTTGGTCAACCCTAAAGTCAGTTCTAGTATGTAAATTTTCCCTTGAGCCATCATACCTCCATGTGAGACATAAGAAAAAAATGTATGAGAACCTTTTACAACACTTTGTTTCCTTGGAGATCTTTTTGATATCTATTAACTTTACATGCTGGACATTTTTGCATGTCTATATATTTCCCTCTAGATAAAATACAACCATTAGGGCAAGCATGAATGTATTATGATCATCCCCAACTATCATAGGACTTTTCTTGCATCATCTCTTGTGTTATTTACCTACAAATATGTGCTCGTTAAGCAGCCTACATTAAAAAATAATGCAGGCTGCTCGTTAATTGGTCATGGCTTAAATAGGTTAACACAGCCTAAAGAGTCACCTAAAAATTTATTTGATGCTAGTGTCACTCCATTCAAACTCTGTTTGCATATTGGGAAGGACCAATAGTATCCATCATCAATCTAAACACTCTAGCACCCTCATACAGTGGTGTATCAGTCTTACTTTTCATGGATTCAAAGGGAAGCCTCTCTAAATCCATGAATGTGTCAATCATATTATCTTTGATCTCTAGCTCAATGGTTGAGATGCTAATTGTCTTCGTCACTCTTGGAGCTTAAAGGTGATTCAAGCATATGTGCCATATTTTTTGGTTGAGTGGATCACCTTAAAGTGCCTTATGGGTTACAAAATTGTCATATGATGTCCATCATTAGAGTCTTAATAAATTGGAATTAGGGAGTTTTCAGTGTACAAAACACATAATAATTAAATAAGACATACTTTGTTGTTATCCTCCACACATACCAACAACAATAACTCAATCTATAACAGATAGAGTAAACTCGTCGTATTTGTAGACATGTTGTAAAGCAACATGTCAAGTTTGATGCACAATCCATTTGCAGTGATTACAAGGATATGACACCCTAGGCAAGAGATAGGCATCTTGTTTGGATGGATCATTGTCATCATTGCTACTTATAATGCTTGAGCATAGAGATCAAAATTTACTATTTGCGATGATAATCAACCAAACACAAATAATGCATATCTCAAGCCTACAATGCAAACCCTAAACCTAAATTGCAAACTTAAATTTTGAACATAAGCGCAAACCTTAATTGTAAGCACAATCCCAAACCTAAAGTTACAATAAAAAGATAAACTGTAAACACAAATCTAAAAGTTAAATTGCAAATGCAAGACAAATGTAAACCTAAATTTAAAATGAAAACCTAAACAATAAGTACAAATGTAACACCTACAAAGTGAGCTCAAAACTTAAGCCCACACTACAAACAAAAGTACAAACAAAAAACCTACATGCAAACCTTAATTGCAAGTACAATCCCAACCTAAACTTAAAACACAAGTTTAAACCGCAACCACAAACTTTAGTCATTGTTGCAAACCTAAATCGCAAGTGCAAGCTCTACATTGAAAACCGAAAACCTAAATTGCAAACTTAAATTTTGAACATAAGCGCAAACCTTAATTGTAAGCACAATCCCAAACCTAAAGCTATAATGCATATCTCAAGCCTACAATGCAAACCCTAAACCTAAATTGCAAACTTAAATTTTGAACATAAGCGCAAACCTTAATTGTAAGCACAATCCCAAACCTAAAGTTACAATAAAAAGATAAACTGCAAACACAAATCTAAAAGTTAAATTGCAAATGCAAGACAAATCTAAACCTAAATTTAAAATGAAAACCTAAACAATAAGTACAAATGTAACACCTACAAAGTGAGCTCAAAACTTAAGCCCACACTACAAACAAAAGTACAAACAAAAAACCTACATGCAAACCTTAATTGCAAGTACAATCCCAACCTAAACTTAAAACACAAGTTTAAACCGCAACCACAAAATTTAATCATTGTTGCAAACCTAAATCGCAAGTGCAAGCTCTACATTACAAACCGAAAACACAAAGCTTCAAAGGTAAACTTCAAACACAGAGCTTAAACTAAAAATGCAAAGAAAAATCCAAAATGCTTTTGGAGAACTAAACCATATCATTAATTTAAAATAGAAACACATAAATTGCATTGAAGTAATTAGATTTATATGGAAAAAACCTAAACCTAAACCACAATATTTAAACTTGAATTGCAATTAGGTTTCATTTAGAAAGAAAAAACCTAAACTGCAAGACCTAAACGTGAACCTAATGAAGTTTTCTTGGGAATCTAAACTTAAATTGCAAAATCTAAACCTGAATTGCAAAACATAAACCTAAATATAAACTTAAGTAGCAAATTCTAAAGCTACAATGAAAAACAAAAATTTTAAAAATAAATTGCAATGAAGTTGTTTGAAAAAAATCTAAATCCATATCACAATATCTAAATCTAAATTGCAATTAAGTTTGTTTTGAGAATGTAAACTTAAATGGAAGTTGTAGCTTGTTTGGTCAGCAAAGGTTGAATGCCATTAATTCATCTATTAACCCTTTCATCCTACCCATGATGAAATACAACCAAAGCCTTGACTTTTTCATTTTTGTGTTTTTTTGAAATTGTTTTTTGTGTTCCTTCTATATGTGTGGGTGTGTGTATGTGTGTGCAAGAGAGAGAGGGAATATGGCTTCTTTGAATGAATCCCTAACACGCTCTAGGCTTCATGGCATCTATGAAATAACTCCTTCATATAATCTTTGGAGTTTTCTAACAAATAGAGGCTCAATGCCTTGCTGGCAAGGCGGTAAACTAGTCGACATAATTTTGGGTGAACCCGGTGCAAAACTGCTAGGGTGAGAGTTTGTAGGTAACCATGGGTGATCGTGCAAAGAAAGATGGTATGAATTTGGACCCAAAAACAATTGTTTCAAAAAATTTCAATGTTTATGCAACAACAACATGCCACTAAAAGAAGGGAGATTTCAACAACTAAAGCCAAACAAGTGGTCATTAACAAAGTGGATCAATTTGATGGCAAAGATATGACCAAGTACTTGCATGAGTATGTGAAGGACATAGGGCTACATTGCATGTCAAAAGGTGAGATGATTTAAAGTTTTGAGCTAGTTGTTGCTCCAAAAATTAGGAAATATGTAAGGGAAATCAAAGATGGGAATGGAAAAATTTGGGAAGAACTCAACTAGCTTCAAGGAGGAGGAGTATTGCATGGAGGAATCTAAGAGAGTGACCAAAAGGACATTCTTAGAATGGGTAGCCAAGCCAAAGGATGTACTTTCAATAATAAAGCTACTTAGAGAATTTGCACGGCACTACTAGATGTAGAGAAGACAAATCTTTTCTTACAAGTTGCAAGTAAAGAGTTTCAAGAGAATTTGATACCAAGAAAGGACTAAAGACCAACTTGAATGAGGTTGAAGGTATTGTCTCACTACTTTCCAAGCAACAAAGAAGAAGGGACAAGACGATAGTAAACACTATAATTCCTTCCTTCTCAACTTTTGACAAAATGGTAAAGCCTGATTTTATAGCTCCCAAGTTTGATGAGTCCATGCCTAACATGAAAATGGTGATGAAGGGCCTTCAAAATGAGCTACAATAAGTGGAGGAAGGAATGATACAATACCTCCATAAGCACCACCAACACAAAAGGCACCTTCACCAAACGATCATGGAGGAGACTACAACAAGGAAGAAGAAGGATCCAACAAAAGGTAAGCCAAAGCGACCAACTTACAAACTACAATATGACATTGAGGTTGCTATCAACTTGAATAAAGTGCTAGAGGAGAGGAGTTTGAATAGAAAAGTTGAGTTTATTGGGGGAGGTTCTTGGCATATCTAATCATGAGTTCCATTAATAAATTATCTGCATCATCAAGAGAAAAAGGCAAACACTTGGAGGGGATATTTGTCCACAAGCTAAGGGTGGTAATATGAGTACATGTGTAAGCTAAAGAAGGTGATGTAGCTATGGTAGGATGCTACCAATCTTCTTGGAAGGTAAGACAAGTGCAATTTGTTGATGATAAGGAAGAAGCTCAAAGCATTCCTAGGATCCACTATTCTAGAAACCAGTGTGCGGCGTGAGCTACTACATAGACATTGGTTAAGGAAGGTGACCTTGAAGAACCATTTGTTGCCTTAATTGACAATGGGTTTGAAATAAATATGATGTCAAATGTCCAGAAGACACAAAACATGGTTGGATGGTCAAAGTGGCAAACGATTCATCTGGTAAATTGTATGTGACATGTCCAAGTGTAAAGGCGACAATAGGTGATGTAAAGGTCCAACAACATTTCTTTATACAAGACACATCTTCAGATAATCTAATCTTTGGGAAAGTGGGAGTCTAAATGAAAACAAAGGTAACGTATGATGGTTCAACTTATGCAAGGATACAAACAAAAGATGCTAAACATGCTATTCAATTTCTCATAGTTTGTGTAAACCATGAAAGAAATTGTGACAACCTCAAAGAGAATCCTCTACCAAGGGTGAGTAAAGAGTTAAATGATGGGTTTTGGCCAAGTACCAAATTGTAAAGTGGGATTGCAGTGATACATAAAGAAAAAGGTTCTCACTTGATCCAAAAATGGGTGAAACTTTTTCTACAGGCTTCTTGGTAACAAGGAATTAGAAGGTTTTTTTCCCCTGTGCATTGTATATACGCCCATCACTCTAGGGCTATCTATCTTTCCATTGCACACTAAGTAATACACTCTCCATCCAAATGCTTTACAAAACTTGAAGATTTTGGAGATGGAAGTGGCAACAATATGTACATAGTGTACAAATAGGCATGAATTAGAATGTCTTGTAAGAGCCTAGTGAAAATGCTTTGGGTTTGTGTGAGCAAGTTTCTTTTGTAGATAATACGGGTGAGATCAATGATATAGTGGAGTCTAATTTGCACCTTGGGAATGAAATTGTGGAAGTGTGCTCTGTGGAAATGTATCAAGTCATTGGAGCCTTTAAAGAAAACCAATGCTCTAAGCAAACAATTGGCCCAAAATTCCATGTTGAAACTAAATACAAGAGTGTAGCAAAGAAGGTGAGGTCCAATAGCTTCACCCTTACCATCCAAAGAACAGGAAAACTATTGAACATGCTTCAACCAAGTTTGATGAATCCTAAAAAGATTGTTCACACCTTCACAAATGAGCCATTTTTAGGAGTTGCACATTGGCTGCAAGGAGTTTTTAAGATGCGACAAGACAAAGTGCTTCAAAGAAATGTTTTCAAAGCATGATAAGGGTTTTATATTTGAGACACATGAGATAGGATGTGTTGATTTTTCTAATATTATAGATCCTATGGTAATTTTTACAATACCTCATGTACCTTGGAATCTATGACCTATTCCAATTTCAAAGGGTCATTTGCCAAAGTTAGTAGAGCTATTGAATGAGAAGATCAAAATCGACAATTTAGAGCCTTCTTGTACTCCATACTCAATAGGTGGTTCACAGTCCCAAAGAAGAATGGTGCTTTATGTTTTATTCAAGACATGCAACCAGTAAACAAGGTGACAGTTAGAATGTAGGTATAGGTCCAATTGTGGATGAGTTTGCAAAGGTGTTTGCAAAGAGGGAAATCTACTCAATGGGGATCTCTTCTCAGGGTATGATCAATTTTAGCTTGCAATTAGATATTTCACTGATGTAATCACGATCGTGTGATTATGTGTTAAGGCGGTTACGCCGCTAGCGGAAGCTAAATAGCGAGAACTCAACCAACAACAGAATTTGTCAGACGAGGATGGAGCTTGACCCGCAGGCGCATGGAAACAACTAGGTGGGTGTCAAATTACCTACTCGACCTTCTAATGACAATCACTACTAAGGAAATCAAATCTAAGTTCTAAAATACGCAAGTGATTGAAATCCGTACTACGAACGAATGTTATACGAAACAAGATCTAGAATCATTGAATTGATCTCAAACTCAAGTGGAAGTCTATACACTAGGTAAGAACAACACCCTAAAGACTTGAACTACAAACTCAACCTATAACCACTCCGTGCGGTAAACGCGTATGAAGACAGGCCGAAATATACAGGTGACCGAAACTTGACCCCGATGGTACTAATGTGTAGCTCTACTCGTTGTGGTTCTATAGATATGCTGCATGCTCAATTCCGACACACGAGTTGGAACAAAACTCACACTGAAGCTCGTAGGAACTTACCACACATAGAAGCCGATAGCACGCACTCTTGGTATCTGTGCGTAGCTCTCGCCGTTGCTAACACAATGGCGGTGTCGCTTCTCCAATGGCGGCTCCGTAGCTCGCGTAGCAAGTAGATAAGACTCTCTCTCTCTCTCTCTCTCTCTCTCTCTCTCTCTCTCTCTCTCTCTCTCTCTCTCTCTCTCTCTCTCTCTCTCTGACACAGTCACGGCGCTCAAAAACTCACTTTGATTAATAATCTGCCCCCTTAGGTTACAAAAACTTTGGCTTATATACCTCAGCCTTGGAGGTGAGAACATCTCTAACTAATTACATCAGCAAGTGAAATTACTTCGAGATTACAAGCTGGAAACTCAGTTGAGTCCCGTTACTTAACGAATGGCTCAAATAAAAATTAATGTCGAAAAGACATTTATTACAATCAATGGTTACAAAATGATGAGTGTGAGAAAAAATGTGGGTGTGATCCTCTGCTGGCTCAACACTCCCCCCCCTCCGAGTTCATGTCATCCCTGAAATGACTTTTGTCAATAAAGTCCTGTCGTCTTGAGCATCTGCAAATGTGATTCGTATCGTAGGTTGCCGATGGTCAAGGTTGGGCCGAATATTTTGCTTTCGTGGGTGAAAAAGCCGGTGTAGAAATCTTCTTCGAATGTTTGCATGTGGAAGCTAGGCAAAAACATAATCCTTTGGTATAGGAGGTGTAACACTTTTGGAGAAGGATGCAATGAAAGATCGTACATCATATCAGACACCGTGTCGGCCGTCGATAGTAGACTCGAGGTCTTGGCTTTATCTGGCGCGAACACTTCAATGCAAGCTAAGAGAGTCCTGCAGATTTTCTTGAGCATCTGACATGAAAGGTCAGGAGAGCCAGTAAAGAGCTTGATGGTGCCCATTAGGGTTTTCGCCATGTAGGTTTTACCTATTCTCTCTCCTGCCTTTGGTCCTGGCATCCTAGGATAATTAAGCCAATTTGGCTTCTTTTCTGCAATCCTGCCATGCTCTTTCCAGTTTCTGACTCTTGGCACCGGGCAGAAGGTTGCATCCTCCTGGATCTCCTTTGGTGCCTCCACCAAGTAGATGAGGTAGGCTGGGTATTTGTTCAGCCAACCTTTCCTCCATCTAGGTTGTGAATCTACTATCTTCTTTGATTGTTCCTCCTTTGTGATGTCGCCTTCGTAAAGAGCGACATACTGCTCCTCTTCTAGTCTCTTTTTCGTCTTTAGCACTTCAAATTTCATCAAAGGGAAAGGCAGGCTGGCTTGCATCCACTGTTCATGGAGCACTTTTGTGTCTAGTCCCTGAAGTCTAATGGAGATTAGGAGTCTTCTCTCCCATTCCATTTCCGCCTTGGCACTCTCCTCTGCTGACTTTTCTATTTGGTCATGGAGCCTTTGTTCTTCTTCTTCAGAGATTCTTGAAGTCGAGGCCACCTCTTGAGCTGGGGCTGGATCTTCAATTGTGGTTGCCTCTCCAGTTTCTGGTAGCTCTATGGCTGCTCCACCTGATTCTTCTTGTGGTGTCTTTGTCTCTCTTCTTTGTTGCTCTTGTAGATCTTGGAGCTATTTGCGGAGGGCCTCATTCTCTGTCCATAGTGTTTGATTTTCTAATGTGAGCCTCTCCTCTGCGGCCAATGATCTCTCCGCAATGTGCAACCTTTGCACTTGCTCTAATCTTAGCTCTCTTTGTAAGCTTCGGACCTGGTCTTCCAAAACTGGTACGATAGCTCCCTCTTGTTCGGTTCCTGATCTGCTAGCTCTAGGGGTAGACCTGAGTCTAGTGATTGTTCTTTCTTGGAGCTCGACTCTTTACCTTAGCTCAATGAGCTCATCCTTAGCCGCCTCCAACTCATCCTCTATCCGCTCCCTTGCTTCTTGTGCACTTGTTACTTCTCTTGAAGCCTCGGCTAGTTGGAGTATCAAGCCGTCTCTCTCGTTTTCCGCGTCATGGAGTGATGCTTTATGACTTTCAGATTCAGTCATAGCATTCTCTAAATTTCTCTGCAACTCCGCTTCCCTTTGTTTGGCTGTCTCAATCTCTACTTCCTTTGCCTTGGACCTTTCTTTTATCTTGCTGAGCAGTTCATGCACCATGTGCATGTCTTTTTCATCATCATCTGTCAACTCTAAAGCTCTTTCCTCCACCACCTCCACTGGCTTTGGCTCTTCTAGTATTTTTGGTTCGTCCAGTTTCTCTTCACTTTCTTTTTTACTCTTTGTCTTTTTCTCCGTCCCTCTCCGTTCATCTTGTTTTTGTAGGGTGATCCCATAAACTGCCTCAAGGGCATCTTCTTCGGTGTATCCTATCTCTACCAGATCCTCATAATCATTTCTCTTTTGCTGAACTGGATCTATCTTCTTTTCTTTGGTCTCGGCTTCTGGCTTTTCCAAAACATCTGTGTCCACCTCTACTGTGGTCTCTTCCATAATTTTTTCTGTCTTCTTCGGGCTTGGTACATCGGTCATAGAGGGATGTTTGTCCTCATCTTCCTTGGCTTTCCCTTTGTCGGCTTGCCCATCTTTCTCTTGAGGCTTAGTAGACTCATCTACTTTCCTTTTCCCCTTGTCGTCCTTTTTCAGCTCAGCTTTTAATTGTTGTACCTCCTCTTCAGTGTATGGCTCGACAGGTTGCTGCTCCAAAATAGCCTCTGACTCCTCATAAGCTTTAATATATTGATCGTATTGATCAATATGTGGCCTGGCCGAGCTAGTTCCAACTTTAGTGGGGTCTGGCACCCACTTTTCTTCAAAGTCACCCTTTAGAGCTCTTTCCGCTCTAAACTGCTCCACTAATCTTTCCATTCTTGCCGCTTTCTGACTTTTGGTTTGCTTGGGAGCAACCTTCTTCTTTACTTTCTTCTTAAGTGGCTCGTCCACATCCTCTTCAGGTTCTGAAACTACTTCTAGTTTTCGGCGTGCTCTTGTGGATGCCCTCTTGGATACTTCGAGCTGTTCTTCCTCCTCGTCGGCTTCTCTAAGCCACTCATTCTGGGAGGGAGCCTTTGGCCACTGATCTCTAGCTCCAATAGCTTCATAAGCTATTCTTGTCAGAACTTCCGCTCCTCCTATGTATTTTGGCTTCTCGTTGTGCATGGCAATTACTTGCTCGTGGATGTGTTGAGCGTAATTCACTTCTTTTGGCATATTGCTCTTTAATGCCCATGTGATGGTGGTCGCAATGGCATGGGGTGGTGTCGTATACTTGTGCGGTCTTTTACTGAAAACATGAAGAAATTGGTTGTACAGTCGGCAAAGGGTTGCCGCTCTTGGTTCCTTCATATCTCCATAGGTCGCATTCTGTTTCTTGGGCCCATAGACCTCTATGGCCTCCCTTCTTTCCCTGACCGAGCTCCCTTTGTTGTGCAGCTTCAATGCGTCTGCAATTAGCTGTGGAGTGATCTGTACTTCTACCTTCTCTCCATCCATGGCTGTCAATGTGGCTTTTCCATCCTTCTGAATGGATGTTTCCAACTCGTACACTCTTCTTGTATCCACACCTGATGGTCTCGAGGTGAAGAAACTGTGCAAGTCTGCCCTTTCCAGGTACCTGCTGATGTCTTCTGACCTGCTATAATCTACCAATTCCTGTAGGATCATCGGTACATCCACCGCTTGCCCTTGAGGATCTCTGAAAGTCCCCTGGTAGATCTTTATTCCCTCTTTCTCCAATACTGCTTCCTCCATCCAAGTTTTGGTTGACTTGAGGGTTTCTGCTGGAATGTCAAATGGTTCCGCTTCTGCAATAGCATCTTTGATTGTCGGTCTTTTTCTCTTCGTTGCCGATGACTTGGTGGAATCCATGGATCCTGTAACTCCAATTTCAGAAGTTAGCGTCTTTTTAGTACTGAAAGCCGAAATGAAGCTTTTAACTATCCAAATGACTTGAAAATTGAAACATGAGCTATTCAGGGCCTAAGGATGCAAGGTAGGTGAAAAAATATGCAAAATGGGCTCAAAATCATGCTGGAGACATCATACGCGTATGATGTCTTTTGTGTCAAAATGACTTCATATTGGTTGTGCTTGTAGCTGATAGTGTATACATGATTATCATATGCTTGGATTTGAGTTTGGATCCCATTTGGTCAAGTTTTGGCCAATTTAGTCCAATTCCGGCTCTTGGCAAAATTTTGAAAGGGAATTGGATTTTATGATCCAAATTGGATAAAACTTGGTGGTTCACTTTCAAATGGCATGTAGATCACTTCTGTTTGGTGGTTGAAGCGCTGAGGTGCCAAAATCACATAGTGAGACATCATACGCGTATGATGTTTTTTAGTGTATTTTTGGACCAAATTTCTCTATAAGCTTGGATTTGGCTTTAGATAGGCTTATTTAGTGGATTTATGAAGTTTGGATAGATTTTGGGCTAAAATGGCTCTGGAGACATCATACGCGTATGATGTCTTTTTTCATCAATTTTGCATGGGATTGGTTCTATGGATTCCCCATGTACTAGTGAAGGACTGTTCCTACTCAAATCTTGGTTTGGACTTGAGTATGTTGGATTTGGGCCAAAAATAGGCTTTAGGTGAAGGATTTTCCCTCAATTGGGCTAATGGGGTGATCCTCTTGACCAAATGGTTCCAATTTTCATATGTAGCATGTATTAGATATATATAATGGATGTATGATGACAAATGAGCAGTTTTGGCTCTGTAAGTGCAAATAGACATCATACGCGTATGATGTATTTTGTGTCAAAATGGTGCTTTTTGGTTCCAGATAGCTTGTAGATGTGTTTAACAACAATCCTACAAAGTTTCAATGAGTTTGGAGTTATTTTGACAAAATTAGGACCAAAAATCAATTTTATGGCCTACTTTGCATCTTTTTGGTTTTCCTTGGGTTTTCTAACTCCAATTCTCATGATACTTGGTTCATAGGATGTGATTAACATGTGGAATGAGGCTATGCACTCAAATGTTGAAATGGATGTGAAATTCATGCTGTGAGACATCATACGCGTATGATGTCTTTTCTTGAAATGTTGGTCTTTTTGTGCAAAGAATGCTTTGTGCTAGTGCCCTAAGCCCTGCTAACTAGTTTTCAACTTAAAAAGTCATCAGTTTAGCTAAAAAGCCCCCTTATAGGCATTTCAGTCTCCGAAGTCGTCTTTTTGTCTTGGAGTTGAATTTCTTCAACTTTTCTTCTCGAGAGTTGCATTTCTAGCTCATTGGACATGTTGTGAAGCCATCTATTTGGTTGAACTTGACTTTGGCTCCCCGTTCTCCATCTTTCTCCCTTTGGTTGCCCGAAAGCGTCTTTTTCACCATCGGTAAGTGAATCAGCTTTCTTTTGGGTTTTGCTTGCAAACATAAGTCATCGATAGTTACTTGAAGCTGCTTGTGAAGTTTCATTTCATTCGGTCGTCAATTTCAGCCGTTATGCCAAAATGACGCTTTGTGTGTCCGCAGCCAAATCGGTTGTTCCGACCTTCCTTTTGTGATTCAAACTTGGAGATATTCTATGGTTGCATTGTCCTTGATGTGGTTGAGCTTCCTGTGAAGTTTCGTGTTGTTTCGACAACTTTTTCCTGTTTGCCTCTTGCAGGCTCTATTGACCTAGGGTTTTTCCAGTCGTTCTTTCTCGAGCTTTGAGTGTTAGAAACCCATCTTCTATACTAGGGTAACCCACCTATAAGTTCTTGCAAGGTTTGGTTAGGCGGTTGTGCCACTACCTAGCATTCTACCTCATTCCCCGTCTGCTCTTGTTTCTTGGTTTTGGTCAGTTTTCGCGACAAAAGTTAATGATAACCATCAAAAGCTTATGGCAACGAGTCTACCTCTCATGTATGGTGTCCTTTGAGCTCTCGTGGAAGTCATAGAAGGTCGTAGAAGATCTGTGCTCATGTGGCTCTCTGCTCTTCTCCAAGAAGGTAATAGTGTGAATGAGCTTGAAAGTGATGTGAAAAATACTTAACTTCGGACTTCCCGGTTCACTTGCCACCAAATTTGTCATGTGCTCCTATTACGTTGTGAGATGCGCTTTAGGATCTGAAATTTCCCAAATCGGACTCCGTTTGACCTGTTTTCTTAGAATTCCGTCCACTTGCCAAAATTCTGCCGTTTCGGACTTTCCGCAACTTTTTCAGAATTGTACCCAATTTTTACCATGGGTTGCCCTTGTCATTAGGACCATCACCATCTATTCCTTTCTTTTTTCCGATCTCATTTCACCTGCTTTTTTTTATTTTTCTTTTACTTTTATTAAGAAAATCATAAAAAATAAAGGAAAATAGCAAATTGAAGCCAAAAAATTCCAAACATACACAATAAATAGCTGGTAACCCTGTGTATATGAATATACACTTATTTGTGATTTCTGGACTTGGATTACCACTTTTTTCCACTTTTTAGCTCCAAAAACACTCTTATTTAGTGATATTTACACGTCTAGAGACCCAAATTCATCATTTGATCTCTTCTTGTTACAAAACAAGGTATATAAGGGCATAAATATTATCAATATCTGCAATCAAACATAAAAATTGCAAAATCATGTAAGACACTGCCCTTGTAATATAATTTTTTGTTTTTCTTTGTTTTTGTCGCTTGTAGCTGCTTTGTAGCTCCTGTATACCTGTATACCTCCCCCCCTCCTAGTCTAAGTCCTCCCGGACGACTATGAAGTGTCTGTGGGCGAAGACATTGTAGTTGTTTTGGTCATAAGTTCCCAATGCAATTGTAGAGCGATGATACAACAGTCTTTCCAATAAAGCTGCTCTTTGTTTGATTGAAGGATTGGTGGTCGGGTTTTGGGTTGGTTTTGGCACTTCGATAGTAGAATCAGTAGATGGATTCTTCTTTACCTTGTTGTTCTTTTTCACAATCCAAATCTGCTTCCGCTTCGCTTGTGCTTGCCACAAACTCTTTACGACCCAAACCTGCTTTGTTCTTTGTGTTGATTTCCTCGCCTTGAAATACCTAAGAGTTTCCGTGGATGGTACTGAAGGGAGTTCCTGTTTACAAATCCTTGGGATCCAAATTTGCTTGCTATAGCTTTGTGCCGTCATGAACTTCTTTGGAATTCAGATCTGTTTCACTGTCCTTGATTGTCTGGAATCACTCTGTTGTCTGGTATTGAAGACTCTGTTTTCCACCTTTGTGTTCTCTGGCACAACCTTTTTTGGTCTCCATACCAACTTTGACTCCGTTTTTTCCCAAGGTTGAGTTGTTATATTATTGCTTGTCTTCCTTATCCAATGTTGAGAGTTCCTCGTCGAAGAGCAATCGAGTTGTATAGAAACTTTTGGTTGCCATTGCTTCTTCTTTTTCTCTGGTTGTTGTTTACCTTTGTTCTTGGATTCTTCCTTTGGAGTTGGCTCTGCTCCTTTGGTGAACTTAACTGATTGACTTTCACCTTCGTATTTGATAAGCACTGATTTAGAACTCCAGTCAATCATTGCATTGTATTGCTTCTGCCATGGTTGTCCTAGCAATAATGGATGTTGTGTTGCTTGGTCTTCAACCACGTAAAACATATGAGGATACACATACTGGTTAATCTGTATATGTAAAACTGTGCATCCGACAGTTTTGATTGAATTCTCAGAGTAACTCTTTAACTCTTGCTTGGCAGTTTGTAATTTAGTGTCATTTGTCAATTGTCTATATAAATTGAGTGAAAGTAGGTTAGTTTGAGCTCCTGAATCCAATAGTGCTCTGGCTTTGATTTGGTTGGTTCCTACTTTGCATTCAATGATGGGTTCTTCTTTGTCATTATATTCCATTTCTGCTATACTGACTGCGTTTATTCGTATTGCTCCTTCATTGCGCTGTTTCTGACGCAGTAGTCTTCTTTTCTCCATTCTTTCCTTCGCCTCGGCTTGCGCTTCCTCCACAATCTTTTTCTTTTTCTGGACATGCAGCTTTTCTTGATGTATTTTGACAAACTTGTCTTGGGTTAGCGGCAAAAGATACTTTTTCACTCTGCATCCACTAATCCAATTGGGCATTTCTTCTCCGTCTAATGTAGCAAGCTTGACGGCTCCACTTGGTGATAGATCTTTAATCACCAGAGGTCCCATCCCTCGCTTTTAAAGCTTCTTAATTAGCATGCTGTTTCAGAGTGTAAACTAGGACATAGTCCCCAACCTTAAACTCTTTAGTCCGCACATGCTTATCAAAAAATTCCTTTTGTCGCCTTTTTTGAGCGTAGATAGAAGCTACTGCTTTTAGGCGAAGCTCGTCTAGCTTTTCCAGGTCATCTATTCTATCAGAAAGCTCGTGCCCTGTCCACTCTAGATCCTTAGCCACCCTTAAGGTTGAAATCAAGAATTCTATTGGTAAGATAGCATTTAGCCCAAAAACCATGTTATATGGGGTCGTTCCTATTGATGTTTTATATGCTACCCTATATGCCCATAATGTTGAATGCAACTTCTGGTCCCAGTCAGTTCTCAACTCAGATACAATCTTCGTAAGGACCGTGCATATGGTTTTGTTTGTTGCTTCAGCTTGTCCGTTTGCTTGTGGATGATACGGGGCTGATTTCCTATGGATTACCATGAATTCATCTAGAAGGATCTCTATCACTTCATTTATAAAATGTGTGCCTCGATCACTCACAATTTCTATTGGCAATCCATATCGTACAAAGACGTATTCATATAGAAATTGTACCGTGGTCCTGGCATCTGCTTTTTGAGTTGCCTTTGCTTCGACCCACTTTGTTAGATAGTCTGTAGCCACAACGATGTATTGTGCATGAGTCTTATATGCAGGAGGTGAAATGGGTCCGACATAATCAATCCCCCATTTTACAAAAGCTCTTGCCCCCATCATTGGTCTAAGCGGCATATCATCTCTTTTAAGTGGTACTTTGGTCCGTTGACAGTCATCACACCGTTTAACGTATTCCTCAGCGTCCATATGTAATGTTGGCCACCATATTCCTGTGGCTAAGACAAGTTTTGTTGTCTTATCACTTGAGAAATGGCCTCCACCTACTCCTCCATGAGCTTGCTCCAGGATTATCACATACTCAGACTCTGATGCGCAAATCCTAAGATGGTTGTCATTACCTCTCTTATAGAGTTGATATCCTATTAAAGCGTAATCTCTAGCTTCTGTCTCTACAGATTTCTGACGAGCTTTTGACATTCCTTCTGGGAAAGTTCTATTTATGAGATATTCAACAATATACTGACTCCATTCCGGAGCGATCATTATCTGATATAATGTCGAATACTCTGCTGGCGGTTTTGATGAACATACAATACATACAGTGACATATTCATGTACGCTTTCTTTCATTCATGGCCAATAGAATCCCAATTGTAACAAATTCCTATATGTGTTCCTTCTTGAACAATGAAATGCACATTCCTGAACATATGCTTCGCGCAGATATATATTATATTCCTCAGGATTGATGCATAGTCGTAAAACATGATCATTTCCCAATTGATACAACCTTCCTGCAACCAATTGAAGATTCTTGGATTGCTGAATAGCAATATGTTTCTGGTTATATTCTCTTCTATCAAACTCTCCTCCATAGGTTAATAGACTAACGACATTTTGAGACCACTTCGGTATCATTTCTATGTTGAACAAGTACACATCTGGCATGTCGTCATCCACTCCTATAGGGTCTTCTCCATTCGTCAATCGCAAAAGATGATCAGCTCTAAGATGTGTTTTTCCTTTCTTTACTACTACCGTGAAGTCGAATTCTAGTAAGATAATGAACCATCTCACTATTCTCCCGGTATTGCATGGTTTATTCACTAGGTAGAGCAAGGCTTGGTGATCCGTAAAAAACACAAACTTGTTGGCTAGAAGATAATGCCGATATTTCTTCACAGCATATATCATTCCTAATCCCTCTCGCTCTGTTGTGGTGTAATTCTTCTCTGCATTGTTGAGCTGTCGACTGGGGTAACAGATAGGAAAATCCATGTTTCCTTCTTCTGGCTGAGCCAGAATGCATCCTATTGCATATGCCGAAGCATCTATATGCACATGGAATATCTTCTCCCAATCTGGTGATTTCAAGACTGGAGCAGTAATGAGTGCCTCTTTCAATTTCTTGAATGATTCCTCACACTCCTCTGTCCATTCAAAGTTCACTATTAGCCTGTAAAGTGGTTGGCCTATTATAGCGTACATGTAAATGAATTGTCTATAATATCCGCAATGTCCCATAAAGCTCTATACTTGTTTCGCATTGGTTGGTCTAGGCATATTCACTATAACTTTTATCTTAGATCCGTGGATATTCCGTTTTGTGAGACAATATGTCCCAGAATTCTGCCCTGTCGGACCATAAACACACATTTCTTAGGATTGAGACAAATGCGATATGTCCTACATTTCTCAAATACTTTTCTTAGGTGTTCTAGATGCTCATCTCTCAAAAGAGAATGTACACATAAGTCATCCATGTATATTTCTAGAAACAACCTTAAGTATTCTTTGAAAGCATGCGTCATCAGCCTCTGGAAGGTTGCGGGAGCATTGGTTAGACCAAAAGGCATAACCCGATAAGCATAAATTCCCCACTCCGTTGCAAAAGCTGTTTTATGTTGATCTTCCGGTGCTATGGCTAGCTGGTTATATCCTGAAAAACCATCAAGAAAGGAGTATGTTGTTTTCCCTGATACACACTCTAGAACATGATCAGTTATCGGCAGGGGATAATTGTCCCTGATTGTTGCAGCATTCACTTTCTTTAAGTTGACACACACTCGGAGTTTTCCGTTCTTCTTGGGTACCACCACAATAGGAGATACCCAATCGGTGTGTTCAATCTCGTATATGAAGTCAGCTTCCATTAGCTTATCTATCTCTTCTTTGATTCGCTTAGCAAACGTATCATTATATGTGTATGGTCTCTGTCTGCTAGGCTTTGCGTCTTGTTTTAGTGGGATTGTGTGTTGGCATATTGATGGGTCAACTCCCTTTAAGTCCTTATAAGACCATGAAAACACATCCCTGTACTCTCTGAGAAGACTCAAAAGTCTCTCTTCCTCGCCTGGAGACAAATCTGTGGCTATGTACACCGGTCTAGGTGTCTCACTTGGAGCTGCTAAATCAACTTTTTTTGCATCCTCCGGTCCGTCATAAAATTCGTTCTCCCCTCTCTCTCGAATAGGTTGGGTTAATACCACCTTCCTATCCTCTATTGTGAATTTCCTGTAGTGAGAGGGAACATCCATGTTTTCCTTGATTTTGGCGTTTTCGTCTTCTCCACTCTCAATTTTTGTCGTCCAACCTTCTTTCAGAGTTTTCTTGAGCTCTCTGTACTTGTTTCTACGTTCTAACTTGGACTCTGTGTGTTCTCTGTTGCGCTTGTTCTTTTCTGATTTTTCTGTTTCAGTTTTCGTTTCATTCCTTTGAACTTGATTTCTTGAGCTTCTTTTATCTTTTCGTAAGCTCTTTTGCTCATTGCCTCTCATTCTTCCAGAAATCTTGTCCTTAACACAATCTTCCACCTTTACTAGCATTAGGAATTGATTTTTTCCTCTTATTCTAGGCATCGGATTGGTTCTAACCCCCTTTGTTTTTCTCTTTGCTCTATAGCGTTCCTGGCATTGTTTAGTTTGGTTCGGAAAATCATAAAATCGGACATCCGTTATAGTTTCTTCGTTTCCGCTTGAATTGTCCGTTGACTCGTTGTCTGCTTCATTTCCCCACTCTGGATGATCGGGAATGTCGTGAAACACCTCTTCTTCATCTTCCTTTTCCAGTGTATCGTTCTTTTCAGTTTCTTTTTCGAGTGTAGTTCTCAGCATGAAGTACGGAACCACGTCGTACCTGTCCTTGTCGCAAAATTTCGTTGTGGGACCATCCAGAATTATACAAACATCTAGGGTTGCTAGAATGTGTGTACATTCTAATGGTTCAAGCGTGTCCTCTGGAAAGGGTTCTCCTATATAAGTTTCGTCTTCGACAGCCCTTTCTAAAACATATTCTTCTCACCTCAGACTTCCACATTTTGAGGCTCCACACATCCATAACTCCTTGGGCTTACCTAACCAAGCTGGAAATTCGGATCCGCCAAAGTAACTGAATCAAACTCCTCTACCAGTGTTCGGTTCACATCTTTGTAGCTATGGTCTCTCAGGTTCACACGTGTAGTGGTTTCCATATTTATCAGGTATATGTGATCGTAGCCCCAATCCTGGACCATTTTCAATTGTCTCATGAATGGTCTTCCCAGTATGATATCATAGTTATTCTCCTTGCCAAAATCGACAATAGCAAAAGTATGTTCGTATTCAATGCCGCAAGAAGTTACTACGACTTTCTCTAATAACCCCATAGGTTTCTCCATGTGTCCATCTGCTAATTGGAGTTTCAACCTAGTCTTCCTTATTGCTGGTTTCCCCCATTTTTTCCAGATTTCTTTTGTAGCAATGGCTACCCCAGCTCCGCTGTACTCCTTGGAATTCAACTGGTAAGGTTGTATTCCCCTCTTCACCTTCGCAATACTCTCTGACCTTGTTTAAGGGTACAGGCTTAGCGTTCTTTTGTGGTTTGCTCAGCTCTTGTATACCCTCTTGCAGTCTCGATGTTGGGTCTTTTATCCCAAATTTCTCCAAGCATTTTCCTACAGTGGTCCACATATGTGGTCTTAGCCTTAAAAGCTCAGCTAGAGTGATAGTGCATGTCACTGGTGTTGACAAGATCTCTATCAATCCTTGCGAGTCCATGACTTTTTTTGATGAGATTCTTCGTGAGGGAAGTGCTCTAATCTCGGATTTTGCTTCATACTCTCCTAAGTATGAAGGTAAGGTATGAGGTTTGCTCTCCATAGTTCTAACAGAGCCCCCATCTCCCCAGTAAGATTGCAGATCCAAGTCCACTTGAGATCCTGCCTCAAATTCCACTATGGGAGGATTCCTGATGTCCTTTTCCCAATTTGTCTAATTAGCTTGGCAACTTAGCTCGTTTGCAAAGTTTGCCTCTCTCACTTGTTTCCAAAATTCATTGTAATCCTCATCTCTTCCGTAAATCCTCTGTATGACTGGATGAAAACTCTCTATCTCCTGATCGGTTGTGTTCAATACTATGCGGTCATCCTTGTGTGTATTTTCAGGCTTTTGTGCACTGGGAGTCTTTTCAGCTACCCGTGAAATGATAGTCTCTTGCTGAATTGGGTTTTCCGTTCCACAATTCATTGTTTCTCTTGGTGGTTCTAATAAAGCTTGTGCAGTCTCGATCATTCTCTGGCACATTTCAAGTCTCTGCTTTTCCAATTCCGCGTTTGGGTATGTCATCCACCTCTGTTCTTGTGTTTGGTTGTTCTTTAACTTAGCTTCGTAAGCTCTCATAAGTGCGTCCAATGGTTCGTGTACTTTGTCGACTAGCACTGATCCCCCTGAGCTTAAGCTCGTTGTTTCTTTGATACTCTTTTGTTTCGTTCTTTCTGGGCTCATCTCTCGTTTCCCGTTTCGACTCTCAAGTTTTTCTAATCTATCTTTAGTTCGCTTTAGTTCCTCAGCTAGAATAGCGTCTTCACGTTATTTTCTCAACTTCATGCGTGCTTTTCTAGCTTTCCATGTGTTTCTCTGGCTCCGCGGTCCTTGACTAACCACTTCAGTCGCTAACTTTCCATTCTCAGGTTCTCCAGTGGTTTTCTTAGCTTGAGCTCTAGTAACAACTTGCGTTGGTATCAGAGTTTCATTTTCGAACCCACTGCTGGTAGGAATAGTTTCTAGCATCTTCAATGTCATCTTTTGCACTTTGTTTGGATTCTTTGAACAATCCTCAATGAAGTGAGTAACCCCACACTCAGTGCAATAAGCGTTAATTCTAATGATTTCCGTATGTGGACAAACATTCATCAGATGGTCACCTCCACACTTGTAACAGGGTCCTAGTGCTGGTCTTGGTCCCCCTTGATTCGTCCTTTGTGGATAGGATGGTCTTTGTCCTGTTAACCCTCCATGATCTATGAACATCAATGTTCTTGCGTCCAAATTGTATCTCTCTTCATCAGAAGCACTTGTAACTATTGGTGTTCCAACATTCCCAATCATGCCCCATGGTTCTGGTTGTTTGGGTTCTTCTGGTGGGTAATACACAGCTGGAGACATGTGTGCACCAGATTCTTCATAATAGGCTTGAACAGGCACTAAGGCTTGTTCTTCCTGATTCTCTAAGGTTGGTGCATATCTAATGCCCACTGGTCTTGCTCCTGGTAAAGGTGGTTGTTGTCCCAATACCGGTTGCGGTCTTTCTATCCCCATAGGTCCTGGTACATTTCCCGTTGGGTATCGAGGTACTGGATGTACCTGAGGTGGTGCTAATTGAGCAGGAGGTGCATACTGACGCTCCCTTACATAACCTTTGTTGTAATATCACTCCTCTGTTGGATGGTTTGTCCATTTTTGTTCAATAGCACACCATTTCAGTGGTTTTGGCAATGGTTTTTGGTATGGTGCCATCCTTTTTAGAGCATCTTCTATCATTTGCTTTACATTTGGCATGGTTGTTGTTTGAACATTCTTTTTAGTGGTAGTCTCGCTCGCTACAGAGGAAGAGCTACTGGATGCAAAATCTGTATCCGCTGACACCTCTCCATAAACCGTACAGTTATCCACTAAGTACAATGCTTTTCTCGTTACTTGTTCGAAACTTGTACAAGCTTTCAAGTGCAAGTCCTTCTTGAGAGTGTCGTTTCTCAATCCTTCAATAAAGAGAACAGATAGTCTGTCATCTTGTGGTCGTTCACGTACTGGACATCTCTCAATGTATTGTTTGAAGCGAAGTGAAGCTTCCTTCACTTTTTCGTGTTCTCTCTGTTTAAAAGCATATATTTGTGAGACCGTATTGTGCTTAATCCCTCGTTTTGAGAATTCCTCAGCAAACTCTCTTAGCAAATGGTCAATGTCATGGAATCCCCCTCTGTTCAGTGGTTGAAACCATGTCAATGCCGTACCTTCTAGAGTAAGACCAAATCCCTCGTATTGTGTATGGAAATCTGTTATCTGCTCAGCTCTTAAGACTTGCTTAAAGAGTGACATATGTGCATACGGATCTCCTGAACCACCATACTTCTTTGGCATACACTTGGCTACTTGAGATGGTCTCATACGTCTATGGTCTGCTACCAATCTCATTGCTCCTGCGTCCCGGCTAAAGCTTTCTCTAGCATCATGGACTTCATGGGTTACCCTTGTCGGTTCCCCTGCCCTGAGTCTACTACTAGGAGGTAAATGTGCGCTCCTTGCCGCACTGTCGAAGCAAGGGACTTGCCAATACACCGTATGCGAGCCACAAACGGCTCCAAGCACACAACAAGCCTAAACTAGCAAGCTCAAGAAAACAAAGGGTGTGTCACTCACCGCTCTACGCTCGCCTTCGTGGTGGATTCCTCGCCGCGATGAAGAAGAAGCTGCAGTCGTGCCGCGCTCAACCGCTTCGCCGCCGTCGTGCCTTCGTAATGCTCGATCGCACACACACTCTCCCTCTCTCTCTCTCTCTCACACACACACACACACAAGGAGGTGAAGAAGAAGAAGATGGAGATGGAGCAAGAGCACTCTTCAATTGCACAAATGAGAGAATGAGTAAAAATTAGGTTTAGTTGGCTTTTATAGGAGCTCACCCCATTCACACTTGGGCGCCCATGCTTAACCAACTAATCCCTTGAATGTCCAAGTTAAAGTGCGCCTCTCATCGACGATCACTCTACCTTTCCCTATTGGTCCGACAAGCCCGGTACCTGACTCTACCAAATACATAATACACGTCCGTCGTAGGTGATGGGTGTCCGTGTGCCGTGAGGGTTAACATGCCCCCCTTCCTGATGTAGATTCCGTCCTCGGAAGCTATTGAGTTGAAGCTGGTTCGTCGAGGTGGAAGAGCATTTGAGATGAATGTCCTTAGCCTACTTCAGTCACTGCAAAATCAAACAACATTGGCACAGTAATTGCATTCTCTTAAAAAGCATATGCAGTTTTAGGTAGACACATTGATTGGAAAAAGAATTTCAAACAATTTGTTAGCAATGAACATTAAATTTCAATGTAATCAAATGCATAAACAAATGTAAAGGCAAAAAATTAAACAAGTCTGGGGTCACTAATTTGACGGTCGAAAAGCACTAGAGATCGAATATTAATACCATGGGTAAGCTTCTTAATTTTCTGTGGTCAATTAAGTTGTTTAATCGCGAGAGCCAAGTATTCATGTTCGAGGGCTGACTAGAGGCTATACCTAGAAGACTTTGTAGTTAAGCTACCATAAAAGGAATTTCTCATGAAATCATCGCCTGACTGATTACTTTTTCTTTGACCCCCCAAGGTCTTTTCACATTGATTCAATTATGATGTGTGTGCTTATTTTGTATGCCTTGGGTTTTTTGCTTTTCAAGGAAAAGCGCCCACACTGGGAACCTCTAGGGCTCTAGTACCATAGGCGATACATGTGAGTGAAGTACCAAATCAAGCTGAGATTTCTCTTCCAGCTTAAAATTTTACATTGTGGCACTTTGATTTTTTGTTTGTTCATTTTCAGCATTTTAATTTTGTAACTTTGGGAGGTCATATAACACTGCTACATTCCCCAGGCTCATCACATTAGTAAACTCCCTTTATAATACTTAAGCTAAAGGTCGATAGGGTTAAGCCCACTAGAAAGCCCTAGTACATTTCACACAATGCTGCCTAAATCGGATTAAGAACCTAAGTAACCATTGCTTATTAGGAAGGCATTCCCCATGGTATTAAGAGAAGATTTCTAATACCTAGCTTGGTCAAACTAGCTTAGTCGGACTGCTTGATTTTTAAACCTAGACAAGTGATTATGACAAAACATTACATTGAATTAAATGTTTGATACTAAGCCAATGCGCTGAATATTATGCTACCAATCACAATCAAAGCAGACAAACATGCATGCAAAAAAGATAAAGGCAATGCTAATGGACAAGAAACACTTGTTTGTGTCGATGGTCGCGCTTGATATAAAGTGTGAACGAGAGAAAGGTTCCATGAAGGTCCAAATCCTATCAATAGCAACACGCTCCTGTACACACTAGGAAACAAAAGGAATACCTCCAGGAGGCACATTAGTGGGAAAAGAGAACTTTTCTAATCACTCAACTCTAAAACAGAAACACTCCTATCGTACTAATCTTACCTACCCTCCATCACTCAGGTGATGAGGATCGAAGGTGTTTTTTGGCATAGGTTTCTGTTTCACTGTACCAGATGTGACATGTGTAGGTCTGAGTCAATGTTTTGACTTTAATGTGCATACTCGTTTGCTAATTGCTCTTGCTCTTTTTTTTTTCTTTTTTTTTGTCAGTATAAAGCTTTATATGTACATTCCCTAAGATTGGAATTGAGAGGTCAGGGCAAAAGGTTGAGAGGGAAACAAGTGAATGATGGATGTCCACAAACACTCCCCCCTTCCTTGGGTAGATCATACCGTTTGAAATGAGCTTGTCACCCTTTGAAACCAATTGTTCCAGTTGGTAATAGGTGAGGATTTTTGCCAGTAGTTTTCTATTACCCTAGGTGCCTCGTCAAGTTGTAAGGGTGGTAAGGTACTCTCCCAGGATCGAACTTGAAGTGGTTCATTAGGTGATTCTTGAACACTAGGAGGTGTGGATTCTTTTTTAGCTTCATGGAGGTCCACTACTATAGATGGAGGCTGTGTAGAAGATTTTACCTCTATGGATGTATTACATGAGGAGCTAGAATCTTCATGGGACTCCCCCCTTCCTGAGCTAGGTGGAACAAATCGTTCTTTCTTTGGTACCCAAACTAGCTCGGGAGCGGGTGTGTAACATTCTGTGATTTTTTTCTTTCCGCGATTTTCAATTTGTTTTGGAGCTACGAGATTGGGCTCACTTGGGTCAGGTGATAGGTAAGAGCACAATCTACGTTTTGGCACCCAGATTTGATTATTTCCTTGATAGTAGCCTTGTGCTTCCAATAGTCGTTTAGGGATCCATCGCAACATTTTCTTACTTTTCTTGGAGCGAGTGGTACGTTTCTTACAAGGCTTCTGTTTTTTAGCACTAGCTATGGTCACTAAAGAAGCTTTAGGGACCCACTTGTATGTTTTCTCTGTTATATTAGGATGGTTCTTGTGTGTCTCAAGCTTTCTTTCAACTACATCAGTTGAAGCTCTAGAGAGTTGGACTATGGGGACGTATGGTTCAACCTCCTGGACATGCAATGTCTTGGGTTTTATTTCCTTGGGCAATATCTCAGGGACTATGGGTTGAGTGGTAGGGCTAAGAGTTGGTTTTTGCGTTGTAACACCCCCAGTCCCCCAATCAATAGTGCATTTGGTGGCTATCATCCACGTGCGGCCTAGGTTTATATTACCCTCCATAGTTCCAGTAGGCATGACCAAAAAGTCTTGAGCTACCACCCCATTGTCATAACTGACAGAAGTGTGCCAGATTCCAAAAACCGTAGTTTTTTTCTTGTTGACACCCTTGACTTGGATAATACTCTCAGATAGAGGTGGCTTCCGTAACTGACACCACACCCCATAGGATAGCAGATTGTATTTAGCACCCGTGTCCAATAAGGCGTTATATAGCACTTTTCCATAGGCACTATTTAACTCAATGGGGTATCGTAGAGGTGTGTCAGAGTCCAACCCATCCTCTTCGTGTGCTTCATTTGCATCAGGTTCCGAGCGAGTAGCTCTACCTAATGTTTCCATCAAACGGCTAAACATACTAGTACTAGGCTGTGGAGCTTCGGGAGGTGCATGGCCTTCTCTCTCAGTGTTTTGGGTAGGGTATGCTTCCATGATTTCTGAGTCGGAGGAGGAATCACTAGCGGCTATTTTAGGGTCTTGGGTGGTGCTACCTTGTGTCCCCGCTGAGGGTCTAGAGCTTATCGTGGATGGGTAATGGGTGTCCATATGAACAGAGGCACTCTCAATATGCTCGTGTCCTAGCACCCGCCCAGAGCGTAAGTGCATGTGCTTTTGATACCCTTAGGTGTCAAAAACCTGCTCTAGGAGGCCTTGTGACTAGTTTTTAGCGTGTTTTTTGTTTGTTTTTTTGCTAGATTTTTTAGAGCGTGTCGTGGAATGGGCCGTGTGATAGCTCGAAACGAGCGTATCGGTCAGAGGGTCGTGCCGTGCTTTACAGCCCTTCGTTTGGTCACTCTATGCCCTCGGAATCCCTAAAACTGTCAATTTCCAGTAGGGAACTAGGCCCAAACTAGAAAGTCTAAGGGTGCAAGTGGGAAGAGAAAGGAGGAGAGTGGAGGACTTGTCCCACATGCTCTCATTCTCTCTTGAGGGAGTAGGGTATATATATAAGAGTGAGTCTAGTATATATCATAAGACTGAGGACTGAGGCCTGGGCCTGGGCTTGGGCTTGGGCTTGGGAAAATGCAGAAAATATTTTTTTTAACATATTTTTTTTCCCAATTTTTTTTTAACATTTTTTTTTTTTGACAGAAATTGAAAAAAATGCAGAAAATGCAGAAAAACGCAGAAATTGCAGCAAATTGACAGAAATGCAGAAAATACGCGGAAATTGCAGAAAATGCACAAAAAACGCAGAAATTGCAGAAAATTGACAGAAATGCGGAAAATTGCAGAAATTGAAAACGCCGAACTTGAAAACGCAGAAATTGCAGAAATTGAAAACGCCGAACTTGAAAACGCAGAAATTGCAGAAATTGAAAAAACGCAGACAATAGCAGAAATTGAAACTTGACAACAAATGCAGAAAACGCAAAAAACAGAAATCTCCACACACTCCTTCCTTGCCTTTCCTATGATACAAATTGCACCACAAGGAAGCGTAAAGTGCTAACCGAGCTTAGTGTAGGGCATATCCCCGGCAGCGGCGCCAAAAATGTGCGCTCCTTGCCGCACTGTCGAAGCAAGGGACTTGCCAATACACCGTATGCGAGCCACAAACGGCTCCAAGCACACAACAAGCCTAAACTAGCAAGCTCAAGAAAACAAAGGGTGTGTCACTCACCGCTCTACGCTCGCCTTCGTGGTGGATTCCTCGCCGCGATGAAGAAGAAGCTGCAGTCGTGCCGCGCTCAACCGCTTCGCCGCCGTCGTGCCTTCGTAATGCTCGATCGCACACACACTCTCCCTCTCTCTCTCTCTCTCACACACACACACACAAGGAGGTGAAGAAGAAGAAGATGGAGATGGAGCAAGAGCACTCTTCAATTGCACAAATGAGAGAATGAGTAAAAATTAGGTTTAGTTGGCTTTTATAGGAGCTCACCCCATTCACACTTGGGCGCCCATGCTTAACCAACTAATCCCTTGAATGTCCAAGTTAAAGTGCGCCTCTCATCGACGATCACTCTACCTTTCCCTATTGGTCCGACAAGCCCGGTACCTGACTCTACCGAATACATAATACACGTCCGTCGTAGGTGATGGGTGTCCGTGTGCCGTGAGGGTTAACAGTTACCCTTGTCGGTTCCCCTGCCCTGAGTCTACTACTAGGAGGTAAATGTGATGGTTCCGCTTCAAACCTTGGACTTGGAGTGGTATATGTGGGGATTGGAACTGCACTACCTCGATTCGTATCCATTGACTCTCTGGAATGTAATGATCCCATTGGTCCGGGCTTCGAGTACTAAGGTTGACTGAAAGAGTCAGCAGCCTGAATTCTTTGTCCTCCTGTTGTCATTGGGTTTTGCACTCCATTTGTTGGTGCTGGTCTTTGTGAGCTAGAAGTAACATAATACTGATGTAGTGGTCCCCAAAGTATGTATATCCTTCTAATTCTTTCTTGCCCATTGTTGAGTATTGCCTCCCATACTCGTCGTAAGCGGCAATTTTCACTTCCGATCCCTCTGTGTAGGTAAAGACATAAAGTCTTTTTTGGTCTGTCAACTCTCCAGTGTAGGGTTCTTCACATCTATAATAGAGATCTTGCTCCCCATTATTATATTTGTATAGCCCCACATAGATGTTATCAGTGTTGATCCTTGTAGTTTCATTCTCTCTTCTTCATTAGGAGAAATATGAACTTTGCATGGGCCTTGTAAGGAATCCTAATTTTTAGGGATTAAGACTAATGTTGTGTAGGGTTAAGGGGACAAGGGCATTCAAGAAGCTAGTTTTGAGTAGACTTTTCTAGCCTTTTTTTAGACACATGTAGGATGTGGACCTAAGAGGTCACTTTCTCTCTTTAGCTTTTGGAAAGTGAAGGGAGTAAAGGGGTGTGGCCACATAGCAAAAACGTGGGTCACTAAGAGCCAAAATTTGACTTTTTTTCAAAAAAGTTATTTTTACTTATTTTTGACTTAAAATTCCCTCCCAACATATATACACATCAAAAAATCATTTTTTGATATTTTTTTAAACCTACAAACACTAAAAGTCCACTTTTTCAAAAAAAAAATCCCCCCAAAAAAAAAACATTTGTTCTCTCCTCCTCCTTCCTCCTCTCTCCCTCTCCTCTCCCTCCCTACCCCCTTCTCTCCTCCTCCTCCCCTCTCTCTCCCTCTCCCCCCTCTGCCCCCTTCTCTCCTCCCATGTTCCTCTCCTCTCCCTCCCTACCCCCTTCTCTCCTCCTCCTCCTCTCTCTCTCCCTCTCCCCCTCTGCCCCCTTCTCTCCTCCCATGTTCCTCCCTCTCCCTCCCCCTCCCCCCTCTTTCTTTTCATTCTTTGCTTCCTCATGCAACAACTGCCATGGTGCTCACGGACATCACAAATCGTATCCCTCCACCACCATGTACTCCGCACAACAAAAGTGTCCATATTGCTTGTCCGCGGTGTTTGCACCGAAGGCCGCACGTGAGGGTGAGCAGAGGTCATCCCAAGATCGTCATACTGTCGGTGAGACGAATGTGTATGGTTCTTCAATATCTTGGGAGGGGAGAAGTAGGCTTGTTAAGCTATTGCAATTGGTTGTGTATGGGTGCAGGTGTTTCTTTGCATTCGTGGATGCATGAATGTCAAGCTCTTCAGCTCAAAACAGTGGCATTACAAGAAACAGTGGGTGCAGGTTAGAGAGGTCAAGTGTCACCACTTTTCCTCTAAAACTTCCTTCTTTGTTACATCTTACAGGTAGGTGCTTCAAATCCATCCTTATTAGAGGTGGGTAATCTCATCCTAATGCAAGAATGCCTCAAGGAACTAGCATAACATGAAGCTTTTACGGTGGCACAAAGCTCTCCTCAAGCAATGTGGCTCCCACTACACCAAAAAAATCACTATGCTAACATGGAGAGATCCCTAGTAGGACAATACAACAACTTTTCATCAGCAGCACATTCTTTCCTAACATGAGGGCACCCCCACCAGAGATATTTTTATATGATAGGTCACCCCATGAGCATACCATGTCATGGAATGGATGTAAGAACTATGACTGCACTACCCCTTGGAAGTTGTTCACGAATGTATGTTTATCAAAGTTAATGAGAAGAAGTTTGGACTTTTTTGTTTGTTGATGTGTAAGAGCACTCTTGGTCTACCATATTTTAGATTGTTTGATAAGTTAAATAAGATTTGTAGTCATTTAAAGTATCATTTTTTTTTTGTAAGATTGTACATGAGAAGACATGATAAAGTACAAGAGATCTTGACGGAATAAACCTCGATGAGATTCCCACCGTGCACTTGTGACACCATACCTCTCCTTGAACCCTTTAACTTCTATCGTTGTGGGGAGTCCAATGGGGGGCTATTTTCAAATTTTTAGCATAACTTTTTTTTGAAGGAAATTTTGGTTATTCTAAAGTTTATACACAGTCTAGGAGTTCATTCTGATTGTTTTTCTTCAGTTTCAAATTTTGACCGAGTACACTCCTTGGAAGCCACTTTTGAAGGTGTTAGGGCGAGATTTTGGGAAAGTTTTGTATGTAGAAAATACAGTCCTTAACACAATAAAAAACAATGGTTCTTTGAGTATTTTCAAATTCCATGGTTTTAATGCTTGTTGGAGCCCGTAGATTAAGAAAAAAGTAAAAAATGTATGTTTTACATCATTTTTAAATAAATTGTCAACTTGCACATTGATTTTTGGAGAATGCGAGCAAGATATGATTTTTTCTCATCACATGATGGTCGAAGAACGCAATGAGATGAACAAATTCATGTGAGACAAGCCCAGACAGATTCGGAGCCGATTAAAATCTAGAAGCTGTTGAAATAGCACCAAAGTCATCAACAAAATAGCACCACCCAGTGTTATGAGGTGTGAAGCCTAAACACTGAAAGCCATAAAGAGGTTAATTCTCTCCAGCATGATAAACTTAAAGATGGAGATGATGTTAAGCTCTAAATGTAAGCTACAAGGGTAGTTTTCTTACCATTCTATCTTTATGTTGGAGATGAACCCTTGCAATGCCCACGCGATATTCACACCTCCTATTGTTGTGGTATGCAACTCATGTGAGCTCATACTTTTGCCACCTTCGGGAGTAGAGGTTTCCATGTAGTGTGAGTGAATGAAAGTAGAAGGAGTAGAATCTTGTTTCATGTTGTAATGGAGATGAGAGAAGGGAGAGGAGCTAGCTTGGTGTGAAACTATGTGGTGGGTAAGGGGAAGAGATGGAGGAGGAGCTTGCTTGGTGCTACAATGGAGGTGGGAGAAAGCTAGCAGAGAGATAATGATGGACTATAGGGGGTGCATGTGGTTGTTGCAGCAATGGAGAGCTTGGAAAAAGGTTTGTAGAGAGAGAAAAACACTTTTTAGCCATAGAATAGGTTTGGAAAGACTTTGGAGGGTGAAAATGATGTTTTGATTTGTTTTTTTAAAAAATCAATTTTTTGGATTTTTTAGTGCACGTTTTTAACTTTTGAAGGTCAAAAATACTTTTTTGACCATGAAATAGGTTTGGGGACCTTTTAAGGAGGGAAAACTTGAAATTTGAAATTTTTAGTGTATTTTTAAATCCGGGCCAAAAAGTGGGGGAAAAGAGGTCAAAGTGGTCCCCCCCCCCCCCCCCCCCCCCTCTTTCCCCTAGCCACGTCCCTTACCTTCTCACTAGGTAAGAGACAATTAAGAGGTGTAAGGCTACCTTGTCCCCCTACTTTTTTGAGGGTATAGAGTGTGTCCACCACCCTCTTCCTATTGGCTGACCTCTAATTAACCTTAATCCCAAAGGGCCCCTAGAGGGTTCATATTTTTCCTAATGTAACCTCGCATCAGGGAAGTTCATTATTGGTGCTTTCTCCTCAAGTTCTTCATCTACTTTGGCTTTGGTGCCCATCAATCCCCACTTGTCCACAATGTTAGGGTTTAGGACTACCAAATACATGGTACCCTCGTCATCTAGATATCTATCTCCGCTATAGCTTACAGGCACTAAGTCCTTGAACTCACTAGGTCTATCTTCTATCTTTACACAATAGCGGTCCATTCCATCTTTGTAGATCTTGGCACCTTGCTCATTGTCGTACTGGTATTTTATGAACAATAGCTTCATTGTGGCGGAAGGGTTTGATGGTCCTGCTGCCATATTTTCTCTGTTGTTCAGGTTCAAGTGTTCCAAGTGTTCGGTGAAAATCTCGTAAGATCTCTCCGAAGAAGTATCAGAAACACTTCCTTCAAAGATCGGCTCTAATGGTTGCACCCAACTTTGGTTTACACTTCCCTCGGTTGATATGACACTTGCTTGTTCCCCTTGTTTTGGTTGGTTATTCTGGAGATTCCTGCCCGATCTCAAATTCATCAATTCCCCTAAAGGACTTTAACTTTTCCGTCTCGGCAATTTGTTTTCCCAAGTTTTTGTGGTCAGAATTGATCCAAACTGATTGATACTTGGTCAATTGTTTAATCTTGTCAGTTGGACAACTTCTGTTTCATCAAGTGAGAATTTTGTTGCAGTTATGCTGAAAAAGACATTATACGCGTATGATGTCTTTTTTCACAGATTTGGACTATTTTGGTTATGCTCACTCTCGGTAGCCCCCTTATGCTCTGTCCACTCACAAAATTCAGTTTGAACTCTGTTTGAGCAAGTTATGGCTAATTTAGGCTTTTCTTGGCAATTTTCCGCTTTTGACTTGTTTTGGGTCAATTGTGTTCATCGAAATGGGATGAAACTTGAAATATAACCTCTAAACAGCTATTACAATGGATCTGTGTTGGCAAAGTATCAAAATATGTCCAAAATTAGGTCAAAGACATCATACGCGTATGATGTCTTTTTCATCAATTTGGGTCAAGACTTGATATTTTTGCTTTCTACAGTGTTTGTAACAATCTTGTCAGGTCAGATATCAAAAATAAGCAATGGATGTGCTAAAAGACATTATACGCGTATGATGTCTTTTGTCCCAGATTTTGACTATTCTTGGTTTTAAGCCTTCTCCAATGTTTATAATTGAGTTCCAAGTGTTTTTGTCTGGTTTGAATGTAAAAACAAGATCTGAATCCAAAATTTCCTATTCTTTGCGTTACTTGGACTCCAACTTGTCTTTTTGGGTTTCTTTGAGTGTTAATGCTCTTGTTTTAAGTTGAAATTAGGGTATAACCCCCCTTTTGAACACTCTGGTAAAGTCAAAATTTCTGTTTTGGTCTCTGTTTGGTCATTTAGACATCATACGCGTATGATGTCTAAAGTTGCAGATTTCCAGTTTTTTGGCACAGAATCCTTCCTAAAGCTTTCTCAAGTGCTCAGCAACTCCACGATACACAGAAAATTTCTCTGACTTTTGTTTATTGCAAGTTTCACTACTAACTCGACGGTTTAGTGATCTAACATGCAATCAACCATATCAAGCAAATACTCCAATGATTACTAGCTCTAGATCAGGATCAAATGAAGTCCTACCTAAGCTATTCCTAATCATAAAATGGGTTTGGTAATTGTGATTTTAAAGAGATCCACTGCAACTCACGGACTAGCAAATTCTTCTTCTATCAACAACTACTCAACACCAACAAAACAACAAACAAATCTAAGCTAAACTAAAAATATTGTCAACACGGAAGACCCAGGAATACCCCACTTCCTAGTATCTCTCGAGATCTTCGGAGTCCAGCACTCCTAGATCTTTTCTAACTAAAGTATACAAAGTAGTTTATACGACTCACCTCGTAGGATTAGTCTAAGGTCACCTACTTAGGGCTCTCGTCCCCGCCAGCGGCGCCAAATGTTAAGGCGGTTACGCCGCTAGCGGAAGCTAAATAGCGAGAACTCAACCAACAACAGAATTTGTCAGACGAGGACGGAGCTTGACCCGCAGGCGCATGGAAACAACTAGGTGGGTGTCAAATCACCTACTCGACCTTCTAATGACAATCACTACTAAGGAAATCAAATCTAAGTTCTAAAATACGCAAGTGACTGAAATCCGTACTACGAACGAATGCTATATGAAACAGGATCTAGAATCATTGAATCGATCTCAAACTCAAGGGGAAGTCTATACACTAGGTAAGAACAACACCGTAAAGACTTGAACTGCAAACTCAACCTATAACCACTCCGTGCGGTAAACGCGTATGAAGACAGGCTGAAATATATAGGTGACCGAAACTTGACCCCGATGGTACTAATGTGTAGCTCTACTCGTTGTGGTTCTATAGATATGCTGCACGCTCAATTCCGACATACGAGTTGGAAGAAAACTCACACCGAAGCTCGTAGGAACTTACCACACATAAAAGCCGATAGCGTGCACTCTTGGTATCTGTGCGTAGCTCTCACCGTTGCTAACACAATGGCAATGTCGCTTCTCCAATGGCGGCTCCGTAGCTCGCGTAGCAAGTAGATAAGACTCTCTCTCTCTCTCCAACACAGTCACGGCGCTCAAAAACTCACTTTGATTAATAATCTGCCCCCTTAGGTTACAAAAACTTTGGCTTATATACCTCAGCCTTGGAGGTGAGAACATCTCTAACTAATTACATTAGCAAGTGAAATTACTTCGGGATTACAAGCTGGAAACTCAATTGAGTCCCGTTACTTAATGAATGGCTCAAATCAAAATTAATGTCGGAAAGACATTTATTACAATCAATGGTTACAAAATGATGAGTGTGAGCAAAAATGTGGGTGTGATCCTCTACTGGCTCAACATTATGTTAATAATTCAAGTAACTACACATGAAAAACACGTGATTACATTAACTATTAACATGATTTTGATGGTGACTTGAAAAAACGAGAAGATCCAGGAAGCCCATCATGATTTTTCATTTTCCTGATGGGCGCGTTGGGAAAACATTGATACCCGACGGGCCTTGCCAAGAAAATACAAAAGCTTGATGGGCTAGATTGTATATAGTAAACCCTCTTCTAGCTTTGGCATTTTGACTTGGCAAATAAGTCAATTTTCACCTCCGCGAACGATAATACTCTCTCTCTCTCTCTCTCTCTCTCTCTCTCTCTCTCTCTCTCACACACACACACACACACACACACACACATCGTGAGGAGTGAGGAGAGAAATTTTAAAGTCGTAAGAAATAGTAGGCATCTATACTATAGTAATGGGGTGAGGGATTCTAGTACCCCTCCCAACCACGTGTCAACAACAACTCAATTCGGCAAGCTCCGACAAGTATGCCTTGCCACCTTGTGACACAAGCAGATAGAGGTTTTGTAGAGAGAGAGTGTGTGTCATAAAATATAATATCTAACCAAACCAAATGATTTTGTCATATTAACTTGATCATATAATTTGGATGAATGAACAAGAACAAGGGTTATAATGTAGACATGTTCTTATGGATCTATCTCAACATGGGACCAATGGGATATGGTCTATCAAAGAGCAATGACACTTAATGGGGCTTAAAAGACCGTAGGGTTAGCTTCATTAAAAAGATCTCCAAAGGTTTGTGTAAAAGCCCTTAGACCTTAGGTTAAGCTAGGCCTATGCTTGAGGTGCTTGATGATTAAATTGCATGAGATGCTTGACAACTATGGTGCAACTTAAGCTAAGCATGTGCTTGAAGGTCAAAGTCAATCCCTACAAGGAGGGGGCAGGCCCTTGAGGCTAGGGTGATGGTAGAGAGAGAGGCCATGCTCTTGCTATCTGCATGCAAGATGACTGAGGTGCTTGAGGCAACTAGAGGGACAAGGTGCTTAGGGCTAGAAAGTCAAGGCATATGCCTACAAACAAGGGGGAGAGCCCTACAAGGAGGGGATATGCATGGATGACCTTTCCCTCACCCCAAGGGGCACCCTTTGCTCAAAGAGGCATACTAGACACATGTCAAGCCCCTAGCTAGGCTGCCCCCATAATGTGCCTAAAGCCTATTGGTTGACCCTTAGAGGGTCCAATGATAAATTAGTTAATTAAATTATTTGTTTAATCATTTATCAAGCTCTCTCTCTCTAGGAGGAAAGGAGGTCACTTGTCCAAGGACTACCTGAATTGCTAAGTAGTAAACAAGCTTGTGGTTGGCTAGGCTTGGGAAGACCAATGAGCTTTCACCTTGATCTAGAAGATGGGGTCGACCCAAGCAAGGAGGGGGACTGCTTTGCAGGATATACTATCACTCTCTCTCTCTCTCTCTCTCTCTCTCTCTCTCTCTCTCTCTCTCTCTCTCTCTCTCTCTCTCTCTCTCTCCCTCTCATTGTGTGACGTGCAAAGTGCAAGAGCTCCAACTCCTTCTCCAAACTAGTAGAGATGTTGAGAGCCTACACCAACACTCCAGGCTATGGAATGCAAATCCAACCAGATCCATGCTTTAATGCTTAAGCGTGCCATCTTCTCCATCTTCATTACTATGCTAGCAAGAAGAGTGATGATAACTTGAGAAACTATTTCTTTCTCCTATGAATTTTTCATCATCCTCTTCCCTACCCTCATTCCCCGGTAGCTCTTTCCACTTTTGAAGGTGTTTGAGGCCTTGGGAGTGAGGTTGGGGATGGTTAATGCTTTTTACAAAGTCTATGCTATGCTTGTGATGCATGAATCTTTCTATCTTCATTGCATCACCTAGGTCACAAGGAAAACAAAGATTATATAGTACCAAGTCTCTCTTGATGGGAGAATCTATAATACAACAGCCTATTGGAGGGGAGAGCGGCTCCACATAAATCCGGTCCTCAAGTGTTTTCAAGATCTCTAAACTCTCTCTTGCGTATTATTCATGCCAAGTTAATTAAGTATTATGATTAAGTTGCTACTGCTATATAAGTCCACCCTCTATGTTCTCAAAGTAGTCTCACAAAATGCTCTCTTTATATTCCTAATTCCGCTATTCTCAAAGTTCATAAACCATTTTGATTACATTGGTATCAGAGCTATTGGTTTATCTTTTCTTGCTTAAGAAGAGAGGTCCTTAAGTGGTCCATCTAAAGCCAGTGTGGGAGACCTCAGCAGGACAGTGGCAACGCAAATGCGTGCTTAAAGTGGTCTGGTAAGTGCTTATTTGCTAGTGACAGAGTCCTCCAGCCATATTTTAGCCTGTGCATGTAGCATATGAACGATCCCTGGGCGAATGGAAAGCGGCACATTATGTCTCCCAAGGTGCCCACATTGTAGTATGGAAATATTGTGATCCATGGAGCCTCGGTGGTAAAGCCAATGCATCTTACCATGAAGAGGTGTAGTGTTTGCATTTCTTGCTCTGTCAGAAAACTATCAATTTTTGTCTCATTCCCTCCCTTGCAGCATTCTCCTACATATGTAATGTTCTCTAGAAAGAAAGAAATGCCTTTAATGGTATATAATGTGCATACACCAAAAGAGCCTACTCCAACCCTTGCAACTTCTACCAGGGCCTTGTGGTAAATGCCGATCATCTGATCACACTTGGAATTCAATGATGTGAGTATGATTGTGTCCGTGCCCTGGCATCTGATTGACCACCCACAGTTGCTTGTTCATCTTGGGCCATCTTCAATCTATTGGGTAAGGAGGCTTGGTCTCGAGCTTTCACTCGCTTAATCTTGACCTTCTACTCCTCCCATTGTTTGTCCCATAGCTCTATTTTTTCCATATCACAAGTGGGAGGGAGACCTTCTTTAAAGTCTCTACAATAGACTTTCATATTGCCCAACATTGTCCTGACCTTGTGGTGGGGGTGAAATTCTCGGATTCCTATAGGAATCAACAACTTATACTGGCCTTTACCTCGCATCCTGCACTTTGTGTTCCCTCATATAGCGCTAGTGAGGTCTTTAATGAAGATGTTGCTTTCATTAACCTGTTGTATGCAACCATCTGCACATGATGATATTGCCAAAATACATTCTTTTCAAATGGCACGCATGATAATTTTCCGTTGGTCTGGTGTCATTTTTGCATTGGACAATAGAAAACAACCTATCAAGTACAATTCATGGGTAGACTGGCACTCTCAAACTAGTTCAAGCAAACCATATTTGAGACTTGAAGAATTCAAAAAAAATGCATGATTATATTGATACAGATTGGAAACCATTTTCACTTTAATATGCTATATTTAATCATGTAAGATACTAAAAAAACAAGTAACTCTTAAGAAAACCATCCACACCAAGAAATATAGGTTAAAAGCCAAAAACATTTCAGTATATTATGATAAATCATAAGACATGAGTTCATATTTTTCACGTTGCACTCTCATAGTAGTTGAGACAAGCCAGACACGTGACTTAAAGACTTCAAAAAATTGTGCAAGATTATATTCGTTCAGGTTTATAATCATTTTCACTTTAAAATGCTATGTTTAATCATGCAAAATGCAATAAGAACAAGTAGCTCCTAAGAAAATTATCAAGATCCAACAGAACATGTTGAAAACCAAAACTTTTCAAAATATTCGATAGAACATAAGTCGTGAGTTTATATTTTCCAAGTTATCACTTCAAAAAAGATTGATACATGAGTAGAAGACATGTGTATCATGATGTCCATATTGCCAATCTCATTTTAGCTCATTTTAAAGTATTTATAGTATACAATTACGTGAGAAAACATTGAAAATTTGGTGCAATTTTAACAAACCACTCATAAATTTCAAAGAACATCTTGCTCTTTAAAAGGATTAGAATGAATGTCTTACATGCAAAATATGTGCATATATTTTTTACAATTAAAAGTATATTAGCTATTTGTAGACATATAGAAATAGCATAGTGTGAATATTACTTATGTTTAATGTAGCATTTAAAATAGCAACGATGGTTGATGAATAAAACATTCTTTTGAATATGATTAAATAGTATATATTCTCACAAGAACACTTAAAAACAACAATTTTAGACATTTCAAACATTTGTATATAAAATACTCTTCACGGTCGTGTGACTGACCAAGTATTTCATATATTTAATACTTAAAAAGATGAAATTCACATGCACATACCGATTATATGGTGTTCATACGGCCGGGTTAACGACTTGAATACCACATTTATGCAAAAACAAAGGCTTCTAACAAACGACACTCAATTAGCCGCGTTATCGATCGAGTGCCACCCAAATCTAAAGAGCAATAATGGCTTGCATATGAGCATCATATAGCCATGTTACCAATCGATGCCCATTTGTGTTTTTGGAAAGGGGAAGGGAAGTTGACTCACCATAAGCATACTAGAATCACCTTGTTACCGACATAGTACCCGGACAGTGTGCTAATACTTACCACAATGACACCATATTCCCTGTGTAACCGAGGTGATGCCCCTGTGGTAAGCACTATTCCATAGAATAGCTTACGCACACACTCACATTGTGTGGTCAGGTACCTTATGAGTGCCATGCAATATGACAAAATGCATGCTACCGCACAATGCACGCACACACACACACACACACAACACAATGCACACACACACACAACACACACCCAGGTCATGTGGTTAGGTACTCCATGATTGCGGTGCACTGTGACGCAGAGCACACTCCCACACGCCCTCTCTCCTCTCGACGTACCTGAAAAGGTGGTTGTCTCTCTCTCTCTCTCTCTCTCTCTCTCTCTCTCTCTCTCTCTCTCTCAAAGGCATGTAGAATTACACAACTGCCTTGGTTGACATGTATGCCAAACATGGTGCACCTATTAAAGCACAAAAGTTCTTGAGGAGCTTCCTATTCGAGATGTCCAATAGGGTGAGGGTCACGAAGCTCTGGGTTGTTTTTAGTAGATGCAGAGAGAGGGTATCTCTCCAAATGAAATCACATACACTTGTATCTTGAAGGCATGTGGCAGTTACACAACTGCCTTGGTCAACATGTATGTCAAATGTGGTGCACTTCTTCAAGCACAAAAAGTGCTCGAGGAGCTTCCTGTCCAAGATGTCATGTCTTGGAATGCACTAATTGTGGGATATGCCCAACTTGGCCAAGAAGTTTGGATGCTAAGTGAGGGTATCTCGATCGATGTAATCAATAGAGCATTAGCAATGAATCAACAATATCCTCTATACAAGCGAACATGGTGCGAAAGAGTGCAATAGGTCCTTGACAAGCTTCCTATTTGCAATGCCATCTCACAGAATACTGCACATAGAGAGACCAAAATGAGCTACAAAACCAAAAATTACATCCATGTGTGTTCACATAGATAAATAGATAGATAGAGAGAGAGAGAGAGAGAGAGAATGCCCATTAATACTAGCACATGGAAAAAACCATAGTTAACTTGCACATTTGTACGCAAGTGTAGCTACTTTGCTTGGCTTCCTTGACCTTTGAGTGAAATGTGTCTTTATGCCTTTGGGGTAGTTGGGGAACTTGCCTAGAGAGGCAGGCACATAAAGAGGGTGTTGTAAGTGGTGAGCTCGGCGATGTGGGATAAGAGGGCAATGGTGTCTACTTTGAGGTCGATGAGTGGAACCTTAAGGTGGCGCGCTATTGTTGAGTGAAAAGCAAGTCTATATCATTATTGAAGTGAGGTCATTCCGAAGCAAGGCGAGGCGATACAGACTTGCCGTCACTCATGCAACCGATGAATTTGAGCACATTCTGAAACATGACCACAGATGAATTTGAGCATGGGTAAACAAGTAGAACTTAAAAGATGATTCGGAAAAGTGGGTGTTATTTTATACACATGGACTAGATAATTGTGAGCCTACGACTGTGTCGGAAGGGCAGTTCGAGGCCAAATTTTGATAGGTTTCGATGACTACCAAGGCGGCTGCGGCAGAGGCGCCTCGTTTCCATCATGTCACAAGATCCAATACACTCCAACTCATCGAGTGCATGAACAATATTCGTCGTCATGTCGTCGAAGCTGCTGTACTGGCTGTGCACTCTGTCTCTGTATCTGGTAAGGCCGCGTACTGTTAATTAATTTCAAGATACTAAATTTGATTATTAACAATTTAGAAACATGCGTATGGCGCAGATAATTACTGGTGCGGCGCCATTGCCCTTTCCAGCCCAGGTGGCACAGCTGCGGCCCACGCTGTCTGCAAGTGACGTAGACGCCCTTGAGAGTGCCATCCTGAGCCAGTCTTTGCTACAGGATGACACAGTGTCCGCCATGCTGTGCGAAGCGGGCGGTCTCGTCTGCGGGTCAGGCCCTGAGGTCGGGACCCTGGCCCACACCTTGAGTGATTGGGCCTGGAGCGACGACGAATGGCAAACCAACAGTCACAGGACCCTGCAAAACGCCCAGAGCGCCGACCCCCGTGCCCCTTACCATTTCTTCTTGTATACGGACATGCCAACGGGCGGCTCCTCTTGGCCCGCCTTCCTCTTCAACCACGAGCTGGCCATCACCGCCGGCCGCTTCCTCCCACGCCGCCTCGCCCGTCCCCTCCTCTCCCTCCCCCCGCCTCTGTTCCTCCAAGCCTTCCGCATCCCGGCCACTGCCGGCTGGGCCCCTGCCGTTTCCTTCACCGCCCACAAGTGCTCCCTCTTCACTGGTCATCTCGCCATCGAAAACCGCACTTGTGCCACCTCCCTCGACGACGTCGCTGACTTCGTCAATGCCCAGCTCGGTACGACCGATGACGTGGACACCGTTATGAGCGACGAGGCTGATGTGTCGAAGGGTGATTTTGTGATCGAAGGCTCCCCAAAGGAGCTTAGTGACCATCACGTGATATGCCATCGCATGGGTGACGCCCCATTTCAAATCCTAGCTTGCCATGTCATCGATGACACTAAGATGTTCTCCCTCCAACTTCGCTCCACGTCGGATTCCAACGTGCTTATAACCAGCCTCGTGGCATGCCACATGGATACTTCTACCTTCATTCCTGATCACATTGCTTTCAAGCTGTTGGATGTCACTCCGGGAGGTCCTGGCATATGTCATTGGACCATTCCAGGCACCTTCGGCTACTTCAAGAAGACCAAGACCAACGGGGCGTAATTCTCACGTTACCACATTTTGGTTGCTCTCTTAGTATATTTGTTTAGTGTGCTTGAGATTTCTCCTATTTCCCATTTAAACAAAACAACCTCGCCTACTACTGAGTGCATTATATATAAATAATTTTACCGTGCTCTTTGATCCTTGGAATTGTGAAGGGCTTGCACATACTTGCGGATAAGGCCAAAACTTGAATACTTGGAGTTGATCTCGCTTCATACTAATATAGGTTGGTTGAGTCTGTTTGGCAAAATTAGTGTTTTTTTCCAACTTGTTGCTATCTTTTTATTAGAGTATGTTGATTTCAATTAAGGATGAAATTGAAGAGAAGGTGCAATGAAAGGCCAAAAGGCTATAAATGAGCCTCTCCAACACAAAACACCATACAATGCAGGTGCTATTGAAATTTGACACATCTCTGCACCTAATTAGCTCATGTACATGAAGCTACCAGTGGGACAAGATCATATCAAACATGTAATTAGGACAATCAGTTCATGAGCATCTTGAGTGGACATGAGTCTCTTTACACTACAATAGATGCTTAAGGCTTGTGACAGCGGGGTGACGGCCTTAGCAACGAAAATACATGGGGATATTTCTATCTCCGACATCGCTAAAACCGTCGCTATGAGCGTCACAACGAGACTGCCAATATAGGCCTCGCTATGTACATTGCTATAAGCATCTCTATATAGCGATGCCTATAGCAATGCATATAGAGACGACATGACGTGTTTTTTCAGAATGCTACGGGCCACCCCAAAGACTTTGAGAAATATTTTGTAATGCTTTTGTGACTCTTGGATATACATAAATCATGCTTGTACAAAGTATACAAAGGCGATGTGTGCCAGTTGTCTGTACGCATGCGGGCCAGTTATGCAGGGTACATAGTTTTTCGACATAAAGGTGTCCAGACTTCAAAAGAGTGAGTAAGTGCTTTAAAAATATGAAGAAAAACTGAGTTTTTATCAACCTGGGGTCGTGACTAAGTGGGAGTTTTCAGATGTGAAGAAGGAATCCTATGTTGATGCAGCCTACGGTGAAGCGTGGGGGTTATGATGTAGGGGTGTCCCTCTTGCCTTGCAAGATCTTGGTGTGGTGAGTTGAGAGAGTTTCTCTCCTCAATGGGCTGATGAAAGTGGGTGCTTAGCTTTGCATATTGACCTCTCTTCATCTTGGTTTGAGGTATGGCAAACCATGGAGTTTCCTATGGTGCAGCTAGTCGACGGTAGACTATGCGCTACAATTTCTTGCTTGAACATATGTAAAAGGCCAAGGTTTCCCAATTTTTCCTTAATTTTTTCTCATTTTGTTTCCTGAACTTTGTGGGTTTTCAAATTGCGCTTGATTTGGAAGGGTTTTGGTCAAACTATGTGTATATTATGGGAGCACCAATGGAGTCTCTACTAGCACATGGAAGGTCGTTTGAAAAGAAGTGAAGCCCTCGGTTCTATAAACAAAAGTACAGAGATTTTCATGTTTTTTTCTTCACTATTTTCCTTGGTTTTTGTTACCATATACATGTGGTGGTGATGTGTGTGAACACACTAGGACCGCCGGGGCATTTTTTCCCTCTTTAGGAGGTTTTTCCCCCCGAGCATTGTATATACGTCCATCACTCTAGGTTGTCTGTCTTTCCATTGCACACTAAGTAACACACTCTCTATTGTGTGCCTTGGGCTTCCTTCGTCTTCTCCAAGATGTGTGTGTTTCTCTGCAACCCTAATTCCAACAATTGGTATCAGAGCAGGTTGCGTCCTCCCGAGCCTAGTCGCCAGCTGCTCCAGCACACGCCTGCTCACTTTCTCCGATTTCAGTGAGGTTTGGCGAGCGTTCGCACGTCGACAAATATTTTGGGTGTACTCATAGAGCTCAGTCTGCTCAGATTTCTGATTCGGACTCATTTCGGCCTCCGTTTCCACTACAGACAGGTCTACACAGGCAATTTCGTCATTTTGTGCAGAAATTCTGTCAGTGCTGTTTTTTTGCATAACAGGTGCCTTATAGTCTTCTACAGTTTGTGCTATATAGCACGTGTTGTTCCCGGTCCGCTTCTCCTATTTTCGGGCAGTTTTCACATCAGGTGCAGCATTTACCATGGCTGACAACAACAACACAGATGTGTGCAAGATGTTTGCTGCTGAGGACAAGTTGGATGGGGACAATTATCCTGTGTGGGCTTATATGATGCAACATGTTCTTGTGTCAAAGGGCGTCTGGAACATTGTGCAGGGCATTGATGTAGGTCGTGGTTCTTAGGATGTAGGCGATGTTGAGGATGTTGCAGGTCTTGCTGCAAGGATTGTTGCTATTAGAGTTGTTTTGCCTACGACAGAACAAGCTCGTTGGGATGTAACGGATGTGCAAGCTCATGCATTGATTGCGTTGTCTGTGAAGCACACCATTATTCCTCACTTTCGTTCAGCAAAATCTGCAAAATAGTCTTTATGTAAGTCGCAATGAGGCTAAAATTGCTTTGCTGCGTAAACAGCTGGAGTCGAAGATTATGCATGAGGAAGATGATATGGACACTTTCCTTGCTAGTGTCAAGGATATCAATGAGCAGCTTATTTTTGCAGGTGAAGTCATTTCAGACAGTTCCCTTGCGCAGACTGTTCTTGATGCCTTACCAGATTCTTACCAGACTTTTGCTAGTACTTGGAGACTTATGACCCAAGGAAATCCTAAAGTTGTCAAGTTTGATGCATTATACACATTGCTGTTGCAAAGTGACTCTTGTTGTTGCAAGAGTCACTTTCCAAAAAAAATAGGACTAGGTAGCGAGCAGTTGAACAGGTTTTGATTGCTTCTCAAAGAAAGGGTGGTAACAGCAATGTAGCCACTTCTTATGGTTCTGCTGCGAGTGGCAAAAATTTTGTTCCTAATGCTTCTGCTGGAAGCAATTCGTTAGGAAATTCTGGTGATAAGGGCAAAAAGAAGATGCATTGCCATTATTGTAAATCTAATGATCACTTGATCAAGTCGTGTCCTAAGTTGAAGGCCAAAGAGGCTAAGAAGAAAGAGGGTGGTTCCACTGCAAATGCTGGTTTCACTACAAATACAGCCATTGTTGAGTCTTCTGTAAAAGAAGACTGTAATGATAATGTTGATACAGAATGGGCTTTTAGCGCAGAGTGCACTTACAATCCTGTTGTCCATGATGCATGTTTGTCAGTTGCTGCAGATTCACATGTGTGGTATTTCGACAGTGGTGCTACAAAGCACATTACCTCACATCGTGAATTTTTTACCTCTCTTGAGTCTGTCCCTCATGGGAATTCAGTCACTTGTGCCAACAATGCCTCTTATCCGGTTCAGGGAGTTGGAAAGATTGTGCTTACTGCTGCAAATGGCAGTTCCTTCACACTTGTTGATGAACTTTATGTACCTGGGATCAAGAAGAATCTCTTGTCTGTATCTGCACTTGCTAGACTTGGACTTGTAGTCAAATTTGTGGATGACAGATGTACAGTTCATGATCTCAGTTTTGGTGAGATGAAATTGTTGCATCTGGCCTTTTGTGTCGTGGGCTGTATAACCTCACTTTGTATGACAAGTGTGGACAAAATTTTGCAAATGTTGTTGCAGATTCAAGGGCTATTTCAGATGCAAAACTTTGGAATGCACGTTTTGGTCATCTAAATTTTGCCAGTTTGCTGCGTTTGCAGAAATCTGATATGGTTGCTTCTTTTCCGCCTCTTGAAGCACCTGTCAAACATGTTTGTGAAGGCTGTATTTTTGGTAAGATGCAGCGTTCTAAGTTTCCAAAGGATGGTTCAGTTCGGGCCACATGCAGGTTGCATCTTGTGCATAGTGATGTTTGTGGGACCATGCAAACTCCATCCTTGGTCAATTACCTGTACTTCGTGACTTTCATTGATGATTATCCCAGGCATGCATGGGTATTTCCGCTTAAATCAAAGTCCGAAGTTTTTATGTGCTTCAAACAATTTCTGGCTATGGCTGAAAATGTCTCAAAATGTACTATGGATACCCTCTGTTCCAATCGAGGGGGGGAGTATATGTCTCATGAATTTAATGCATTTTTGGCTAGTCGTGGGATAAAACACCAATGTACAGTGCCTTATACACCTCAGCAAAATGGTGTTGCTAAGAGGAAAAATAGATCACTGACGGAAATGGCACGATGTATGGTCAAAAAAAGTCAAGCTTTGCTGCATTCTTTTTGGCTTGAGGCCATCATGTGTGCCACTTATGTACTAAATAGGTGTCCTACAAAAGCTTTGTAGTCTATTACTCCATAAGAATTACTTTGTTGCCTCTTTTTAGTGGTGGAAATACGAATGTAATTTCCAATGAGGCAAATGTACAGCCTATGGGGGTTTCTGAAAATGTTACAGATCAGCTTATTACTAATGCAGATGTACATGATGTACTTGATGTGAAGAAAGGGCTGAAAATGAGCAGGCTAGAGGTATGCCAAAATGGTTGTGCACACTTTGCGTGATAGTAAATTGGATGCACCTTTGTCTAGTCGTACTCGTTCAGGCTCTCGCCATGCATCTTATCCATCAGATTGTTATGCTTTGGCTGTGTCTAGCTTACATGATGTTGAGGAGCCTCTGTCTTTTGATGGAGCACAGAATTCAGAAAATTGGATGGCTGCCATGCAATCAGAAATATGATGCACTTATAGAAAATGACACATGGACTTTATGTGATTTGCCTCCTGGAAAAAAGGCCATTGATACGAAGTGGGTTTACAAGTTGAAACGCAAGCCGGATGGTGAGATCGATCGCCATAAGGCTCGACTTGTTGCAAAGGGTTATGCACAGCAAAAAGGCATAGATTATGAAGAGACTTTTTCTCCCACTTGTCGTATGACTACTTTGCGTTTTCTATGTGCATTGGTAGCTCATTTTGGTTGGGATGTACATCAATCAGACATTGTTACTGCTTTCTTGAATGGTGACATATTTGAGGAAGTTTATGTAACGCAGCCTCGTGGTTTTTTCATAAAAGGACGAGAGGACAAAGTGTGAAGATGTAAGAAGGCTTTGTATGGGTTGAAGCAATCTCCTCGTCCTTGGTATGAGAAAGATGACACTCATTTGGTTAAACGAGGCTTTCGTAACAGTCCAAAAGAAAGCACATTGTATGTAAAGCATGAGGGTGATGTACTTCTCATTGGGTGTTTCTTTATGTCGATGATTTGCTGATCACTGGACCAAATGAGAGACATGTTCTTGAATTTAAGGCTGATTTGAATGCCACTTTCAAGATGAAAGATTTGGGGATGTTCCATCATTACTTGGGTATACAGTTTAAGCAGTGTGATGGTGGTATTGCCTTGTGTCAGAAAAGTTACATAGAGACATTTTTATGTAAGTTTGGACTTGAGGATTGCAAACCTCTTGCCACTCCCATGGAAACAGGTTTGAAGTTGAGTCTACATGATACTGGTGATCCTGCTGATGTCACTCTTTACCAAACTGCTGTTGGCTGCCTCATTTATGTATGCAACAGGAGGCCAGATATTTAGTTTGCATTCTCACAGGTCAGTAGATTTATGCATAGGGTCTAAGCATTGGCAGGCTGTCAAAGAGATTTTCCACTACCTTAGTGGCACATTACATCTTGGCTTGTTTTATCCCAAGGCATGATCATTGCCGCCAGACTTACATGATTTTTCGGACTCAGATTGGGCTAAATTGGTTTGACACGCGAGTGTTTACAAGTGGTTTTTGTTTCATGCTTGGCAGTTCATGTATATCATGGTTGAGCAAGAAGCAACCATCTGTGGACACTTCGAGTTGTGAGGTTGAGTATAGGGCAGTCTTCACAGCTACGGTTGAGTGTGTATGGTTCAGACGCCTTATGGCTGATTTGGGTATTGGACAGGACACTGCCAACACTATCTACACTGGCAGTCAGAGCGCATTGGTAGTTGCAAGGAACCTAGTTTTTCATGCTCGCACAAAGCGCATTGAGGTGCATTACCACTATGTCAGGGAGAGGCTCTCAGCAAGAGAGATCAGCTTGGCTTATGTGCCAACAAAGGACAACCTTGCAAATCTTTTCACAAAGGCATTGTCTCATGAGAAGCTTGAAGCTTTTTGCAAAGCTTTGGGCTTACTCCCCTTTGTGGACTAATCATGTCCTTAGGGCATGGCACTTCCCTTTACTCATGTGCCAGCTCTCGTTCACCGCATTACTCCAGGGGGGATTTGTTACCATATACATGTGGTAGTGATGTGTGTGAACACACTAGGACCGCCGGGGCATTTTTTCCCTCTTTAGGAGGTTTTTTCCCCCGAGCATTGTATATACGCCCATCACTCTAGGGCTATCTATCTTTCCATTGCACACTAAGTAACACACTCTCTATTGTGTGCCTTGAGCTTCCTTCGTCTTCTCCAAGCTGTGTGCGTTTCTGTGCAACCCTAATTCCAACATTTTTTTAAAAATCCGTTTGCTTCGTTTGATGCATCCAAGTATAGTGGGAGTTGTAGGGGTGGGTGTATAGGGAAGCTAGTTGAGGTTGACTGTGAGTGAAGAAGTCAAAATTTGTGAGCGAGGATCAGCTCACATTATCTTTAGAGAGTTGTTCTCTTCATCCTCTTTTCTTCATGTTGGTTTGAGGTATTGTAGAGGTTAGTCCCCCAATCCCTCACAAAAAATGGGTACTCCACTGAGAAGGGGAGAGTAGTGTTTTGCCACTTTGATTGCTAGCTTGGAGTTTACATGGGAATGAGCTCTAGGTCTTCCCTAATCTTGGTTCAAAGATGATTTTGCAAAATTTTGATCACTTGAGGAGGTACTTGGAAGCATGCGACAATATATATTCAAAACTTATGGACAAACAGATAACCATAAGCAGGGTTTCCTTTTTATGATGGCTTGCCAATACATGCAATTGAGTTATTGCAAGTAGTGCAAAAGTATGTCAAGGTTGATTCTATGTATGAATCATGTGGTAGTTGGACAAAGATAAAGGATGCACTTGTGGAATTTATAAAAGGCCTTTCACATGGGAATGAAGAGTATGTTGATGAGTATGCATATTTGTTGGATAAGGAGGACATTATGTTTGATAGCACATGCAAAATGCCCGAGGTTATGCATATTTTGAATGTGAACTTTCAATATCAAGAAGCTCATTTTGGTAATACTCTGGTGGAATATGCATTGTGGAAGCTTGAGATGGGCTTTGATGAGAAAGTTGTGATGCATGAGAATGAAGTAGCATGCAAGCATGTGGAAGATGATGCCAGTCATGTGGTTGATATGTGTAATAAAATACATATGCTTCTTTGGGTTCTCACCTAGTTAAAGATGTATATGCTGATATGGATGATATTATGGCTAACTTGGAGTCCAGGTGTGAGATTTTTATGCAAATGGATGGAGACTATGTATCAACATGCGGTTTGTTTGATGATGATGCTATGAAAACTGAGGTTGTTGAAGCATATTCTATAATTAAATCTCAGGATGTAAACTCTTTTGAATCTTCTCTTGAGTATGAGATTTCTGAATTTGATGTGTGTCATGGTTTAGAAGACTCTCTTAATCTCAATGATGATATGGATGAAGACTTTGTTTCAATGTATGGGGTATTTGATGAGATGCCTATGGATTCGAATCATATCAAAGATAGATGCACTAAAAATGATTTTATGGGATTTTGTAGTGAGCTTCAAGAGGATGATTTTTTTACTTCTACGATTGACATGGATCCTATGGCTATGCCTGAGTTTATGATATGCGAAGATGATGTTTCCACTTATAGTTTGTTTGAGGATGTACTTATGGTTGTCAATCATGTGGACAATTGTGCGATAGATTGCTCTTTGGAGTCCCATGTTGAGCTTAAAATTAGTGATTTGGATGCTTTGAATTTTGATTTACAACCCGCATTTATGCATGATGCTATACTCTTTGATAACAGTATACTTTATAGCTCTAATGTTAACCAAGTGAGAATTTTAGAGAAAGTTTTGAGGATAATGAAAGAGGGTCTTTGCTTTGGAAATTTTGATGAGATGATGGTCATAATGTTTTTTCTAGTGGCTTTGATATGCTTGCCAAGCTGGATGATGGCATGCCTTATAGTCTCAATTGTGATGGGCAAGCGAAAGTGCTCTTTTGTGGATTGGCATGCAAGGATACTTTGGATGTCTTGACTAGACAAATTACGGTTGAGAATAGATAATCTTGGATGGATAGCTTTGAGATCAGTGATTTGTATGAAATGAAGCATGAAAATCTTGGCTTGGATTCAATGCTATCTTATGTATATGAGAGAGGGAAGATATATACATTTGATGTCATGAGCATATGGGTTTTTTCTTCAATGAAAAAAGCTTTTGGTATGTTAATTATGTGTATGGTTATTGTATGCAAATGGAGATGGATTGTGAGAGAATCTATGTTTTTTTTAGCTCTCATTTTATATAGTGAAGCTTTTGTGGGATACAAATAGAAGAATGCTTATGAGAAGAAGCAATGTAATTGAAACACTTGAAAGTGTTTCAAGCTTGTTAGGGGGACAATATGTGACGTGTTTTTGTGGAATTCTTAGAGCCACCCCAAAGACTTTGAATATTTTTTTTTAATGCTTTTGTGACCTTTGGATATACATTAATCATGTGCTTGGACAACGTGTACAAAGGTGATGTGTGCCAGCTTTTTGTACGCATGCGGGCCAGTTGTGCGGGGTACATAGTTTTGTTGTTTTTGTACATAGAAGTGTCAAGACTTCAAACAATGAGTAATTTCTTTAAAAATACAAATAAAAACGGAGCTTTTATCAACTTGGGGTTGTGAGTGAGCAAGTGTTTTTAGCTATGAAGAAGGAAGCCTATGTTGTTGCAGCCTACAGTGAAAGGTGGAGGTTTTGATGTAGGGGTGCCCCTCTTCCTTGCGAGATCCTAGTGTGGCGAGTTGAGAGTGTGTTTCTCCTAAATGGGCTGATGAAAGTGGGTTCTTAGCTTACATACTGACCTCTCTTCATCTTGGTTGGAGGTATGGAAACCATGTTGTGTGCAATTCCATGTGGTTCAGCTAGTCGATGGTAAATTATGCGTTGCAATTTCTTGCTTGTCATATGCAAAAGGGAAAGGTTTTTCCCAAATTTTCCATCACATTTTTTTAATGAACTTTGTGAGCTTTCAAATTGGGCTTGATTTAGATGGGTTTTGGTAAAACTATGTGTATATATGGGAGCGCCTATGGAGTCTCTACTAGCACATGGAAGGGCGTTTGAAAAGAAGTGAAGCCCTTGGTTCTAGAAGAAAAACTGCAGAGTTTTTCATGTTTTTTTCTTCACTTTTTTCTTGGTTTTTTTAATCCCTTTGCTTCCTTTGATGCATCCAAGTATAGTGGGAGTTGTAGTGGTGTAGAGCGAAGCTAGTCGAGGTTGAGTGTGAGTGAAGCAGTCAAAATTTGTGAGCGAGCATCAGCCACATTATCTTTAGAGACATATTCTCTTCATCCTCTTTTATATGTGTTGGTTTGAGGTGTTGTAGAGGCCAGCCCCCCAATCCTTCACATAAAGGGGTGCCCCCACTGAGAAGGGGAGAGTAGTGTTTTGCCGCTTTGATTGTCAGGTTGGAGTCCACTTGGGAATCAACTTTAGACCTTCCCTAATTTTGGTTCATGATTCTGCAGGATTTTGATCACTTGAGGAGGTACTTGGAATCATGTGACATTGTATTTGAAACTTGTGGACAAAATGATTAGTAGGGTTTCCTTTTTATGTTGGCTTGCCAATACATGTAGTTGAGTTCTTGCAAGTACTTCAAAATTATGGAAAGGAGAATTCTTGCAAGTACTTCAAAATTATGGAAAGGAGAATTCTATGTATGAATTATGTGGTAGTTGGAAAAAGATAAAGGATGCACTTGTGGAATTTAGCAAAGGCCTTTCAAATGGCAATGAAGAGTATGTTGACGAGTATGCATATTTGTGCGATAAGGAGGACATTGTGTTTGATAGCACATGCAAAACAGCCGAGGTTATGTATATTGTGAATATGAAATTTCATTATGAAGAAGCTCATTTTGGAATGACTATGGTGGAATATGCATTGTGGAAGTTTGAGATGGGCTTCGATGAGAAAATTGTAATGCATGAGAATGAAGTAGCATGCAAGCATGTGGAACATGATTCCACTTATGTGGTTGATATGTGTAGTAAAAGTAAAAATGCTTCTTTGAGTTCTCATCTTGAAGATGTACATACTTATATGGATGATATTGTGGCTAACTTGGATTCTAGGTGTGAGAGTTAAATGAAAATGGATGGAGACTATGTATCAACGTGCGGTTTGTTTGATGATGATTCTATGAAAAGTGAGGTTGTTAAGGCATATGATATAATTAAATCTCAACATGTAGACTCTTTTGAATCTTCTCTTTAGTATGATATTGTTGAATTTGATGTGTGGAATGGTTTAGAAGAATCTCATGATCTCAATGTTGCTATGGATGAAGACTTTGTTTCAATGTATGGGGTATTTGATGAGATGCCTATGGATTGAAATCATGACATGGACCCTATGCTTATGCATGAGTCTATGATATGTGAAGATGATGTTTCCACTTATAGTTTGTTTGAGGATGTACTTATAGTTGTCAATCATGTGGACGATTGTGCTATAGACTGCTATTTGGAGTCCCATGTTGAGCTTAAAATTAGTGATTTGGATGCTTTGAATGTTGATTTACAACGCACATTTATGCATGATGATATGCTCTTTGATAATAGTATATTTTATAATGACTTGTTTTGTGAGCTACTTGTTGTTGCAAGCTCTAATGTCAACTAAGTGAGAATTTTGAAGAATGTTTTGAGGATAATGAAAGAGGGTCTTTGCTTTTGAAATCTTGATGAGATGATGGTCATATTCTTTGTGCTAGTGACTTTGATATGCTTGCCATTGTGATGGGCGAGAGAAAGTTATCTTTTGTGGATTGGCATGCAAGGATAATTTGGATGTCTTGACTAGAAAAATTACGGCTGAGAATAGGGAATCTTTGATGGATAGATTTGAGATTAGTGATTTGTAAGAATTGAAGCATGAAATTTTGGCTTGAATTCAATGCAATCTTACATGTATGATAGAGGGAAGGTATATACATTTGATGTCATGAGCATATGGGTTTTTTCTTCAATGAAAAAATCGTTTGATATGTTATGTGTATGGTTAATGTATGCAACATGGAGATGGATTGTGAGATAATCTATGTTTCTTTTAGCTCTTATTTTATATAGTGAAGCTTTTGTGGGATACAAATAGAAGAATGCTTATGAGAAGCAGCAATGTAACCGAAACACTTGAAAGTGTTTCACGCTTGTTGGAGGGACAATATGTGACGTGTTTTGGTGGAATGATGTGTTGCGAGCCACCCAAAAGACTTTGATTTTCTTTTATAAAATTCTTTCGTGACCCTTGGATATACATAAATCATGCTTGTACGAAGTGTACAAAGGTGATGTGTACTAGCTTTCTATACGCACGTGGGCCAGTTGTGGGGGGTACCTAGTTTTGTTGTTTTTGTACATAAACGTGTCAAGGCTTCAAAAAGTGAGTAATTTATTTAAAAATATGAAGAAATACTGAGCTTTTATCAGCTTGGATTCGTGAGTGAGTGGGAATTTTCATCTTTGAAGAAGAAAGCCTATGTTGCTTAGCCTCCGATGAAGGGTGGGGGTTTTGATGTAGGGGTGGCCCTTTTGCCTTTACAAGAGCCTGATGTGGCGCGTTGAGAGTGTGTCTCTCCTCAATGGGCTGATGAGAGTGGGTGCTTAGCTTTGCATATTGACCTTTCTTCATCTTGGTGTTTGAGGTATGGCAGCCATGTTGTGTGCAATTCCATGTGGTTTAGCTAGTCGCGGGTAGACTATGCGTTGCAATTCCTTACTTGAACATATGCAAAATGGCAAGTTTTTCTCAATTATTCCATCACTTTTTTTGTGAAATTTGTGGGTTTTCAAATTGGGCTTGACTTGGATAGGTTTTGGTCAAACTATGTGTATATATGGGAGCGCCTATGGAGTCTCTACTAGCACATGGAAGGTTGTTTAAAAAGAAGTAAAGCCCTTGGTTCTAGAAGAAAAATTGCAGAGATTTTCATATTTTTTACTTCACTATTGTCCTTGGTTTTGTTAATCCCTTTGCTTCCTTTGATGCAACCAAGTATAGTGGGGTATGTAGAGGTGTAGAGGGAAGCTAGTCGAGGTTGAGTATGAGTGAAGCTATCAAAATTTGTGAGCGAGGATCAACCCACATTATCTTTAGAGATATATGCTCTTGATCCTCTTTTCTTCGTGTTGGTTTGAGGTTTTTTAGAGGCCAATCCCCCAATCCTTCACATAAATTGGTTCCCCTGCTGAGAAGGGGAGATTAGTGTAATGGAATTGGCCTATTAACTTGAGAGTAGCAGAAATTAATGAGAATACTTTTAAGAGATTACTTTGAGAGCATAGCGGGTGAACATAGTTGTTTGGAGGTGATAACAACATACAAGTGCCCACCTAGCCAAGGCGCCCGTTGGGTCATCCGGCCAAAGTTTTGATGTGGTCACATTATTTTTCCGATGTTTAATACATCAAACCCTGTAAAAGCCTAATGTCAATCGTCTATGTCAAGTCTGAGTCAAAGATGTAATTTTTCCGGTGATGTATGTAAAGGTCCATGAGAAGTTGGCCGCCGGCCACTTTAGAAAGCCCTAGGTATATAATACACTAAGGTTAGTGGGAAAGGGGAGATTATTTTTTGAAGATAAGGGACTATTGCGTTACACACAGAGAGCTGCCTCTTTGCTCAAACTTATAATCATCGCTTCTGGGGCTACGGTAATCCAAATTCAGTTTTGTTTCTTGCATTGTGTTCCTCTTACTCTGCTCTTTCGTTATAGTGTAAGCATTCAAGATTCGGTGAAGGTTTCAAACGTATCCGTTTAGGACTTAAATCGCTATTTTGAGTGTTTATATGCGTATTTTATGTTGTTTTGACCCTAGGAGAGGCTTTAGGGACCCAAAAACGACCCTTTAGGATCATCCGTTTACTGTTTTTGCGTACTATGGGACGAACGATCGCGATCTTTACATACCTCTCCAGAATGTTATGTGACAGTGATAGGATATGTTCCTGATAGTCCCATGTAGCTTCCCTTCAAGTTTCGTACGATTCCGATATGATTTGCATGGTGAACGGGCGTGATGACTGTAGAGCTGTGTAGAAGGACATAGGCAGATTGGCTGTGTAGAAGGACATAGGCAGATTACTTGGCTTTAGTGCGTTTGATTTGCTTGTACAGTTAGTAGTTGCATCTCTTCGAGTTCACTTCATTAGGATTGACACCCTAGTGAGTTTCCATGCCTCATCCGAGTTGCTTCCCCTGTATCGATAATTTTATGTTGATGCTTGAGAGCTATGCTATGGACGTCCGTCGCGGCGACCCGCAAACATTGGTGCCGTTGCCGGGGAATGAATCTTAGGTGATGAGTGACCGAGTGCATATTCAGAGTTTTCTTATTGTTCCAAAAGATAATTTCCATTCCATTTACATTTCAGTGAAGCATCTAGACAGGGGTTTAGTGCTTAGTGGAGTCTAGGGTCGGTGGACTGGCTAGATCTACTCTTGAGAGATATAGGGAGTTGTGCGTGAGGTTGCTTTAAGCATTTTTTCTCTTCGAATTTCTTTGTATCGATTGAGTACTGATCCATCATCCGTTTTTTATCCTGTCTGTTTTGTTTAATTCATTTTCTTATGTTCTTTCATTTCTATACTTAGGAGTAGGATAAGTAAATCACATTCCAGTCAGATTTGGGGCAAAAGTCAAAGCCAAAAAACCAGAAAAACCATAACTTTGGCAAAAGGGCCATAAGACTCTGAAATTAGAAAATCTGACCAAACAGAGCTGAAATTGATTCAAATCACAAAGTGGTAGCACCAAACACTGGGAAATACTTGTCAGAGAGAGCCTATAAAATTTCATCAGATTTGGCTCTGGTACTACGATCGCGATCGGTGTACCTCAGTGTCAAAATTGTACAAGATTTGACATGTGCCTTCCTGATAAGATTCTAAACAAGTTTGTCTAAAGCAACCACACCCAAAAACATCAAAAATCAAGGAAATTGGACCACTTGGGTAAAACTAGCCCGACAGACCTAGAAACTGTAAAATCTTGACTTTTGGTGATCCAAATGCAAAAATACTTGGGGGATAGCCTTAAAACATCAGTGTCTACAAGCATGCCAAATTTGGTCTAATTTGGGCTCCAAACTACAATCGCGATCGGTGTACCTCTATGCCAAAATTTAATAAGATTTGTTGTGTGCCTTCCTGATAAGATTCTAAACAAGTTTGTCTAAAGCAACCACACCCAAAAACATCAAAAATCAAGGAATCGGGCCACTTAGGTAAAACTAGCCTGACAGACCCAGAAAGTGAAAAATCTTGGCTTTTTGGTGATCCAAATGCAAAAAGACTTGGGGGATAGCCTTAAAACATCAGTGTCTACAAGCATGCCAAATTTGGTCTAATTTGGGCTCAGAACTACGATCGTGATCGGTGTACCTAAGTGCCAGATTTTGACCAGATTTCATCTGTGGGATCCTCAGGTGTATACAAACATAAAATTCTAAAGGACCTAGAGCCAGAAACCTCAAAATACTTGTCAAACCAACTGAATACAGATCCGGGTCAAAAACTGCTAAACTGGCATAGAAATTGACTTTCAGTAGACCAAAACACATCAAAACTGAGAAGAAACCATACAGAGGGATAGCCTGTACACAGGACAATCCCAAATAGCTTTCAAATCCCAAAACAAACACCAAAATCAAGTCAAATTGATAGATTCAGGAAATCAGACACTTCAGACCAAGAAACTGTAAATTCTTGACTTTTTTGAGTCCAAATTCAAAAAGATTTGGCAGGTAGTCTTAAAATAGCCTAGTGAACAAGCTGGTGAAGTTTCATCCACTTTGGGCCCCAAACTACGATCGGGATCAGTGTACCTCAGTCCCAGATTTTGACCAGACTTTACCCACACATACACCTAGGTTATATAAGATACCATGAGTTTTCAAAATTAAAAAAAAAACACCAAAATAGCCAAAAACAGTAGACAGTCAGGAAACCACTGCAGCAGACCAAGATCTAGTGAAAACATGACTTTTTCTTGTCCAAATTCAAAAATATTTGGGGAGTAGACTGTACACATCATTGTCTACCATATCCACAAGTTTCATCCAATTTGGGCTCAAAACTACGATCGCGATCACTGTACCATAGCGACATTTTGAGTTGAGACTTGGTGAGTAGGTAGCTGATAACTAGACAAACAACTTTCTCAAAAGAACCAGGGTCAAAAAACCAAAAGACAGTTGTCAAATAGGGCAAAAACTGATCACTGATCCTTCAGACCAAAATTTTGAGAAAATTCAAGTTTTTGTGATCCAAATGCAAAGTGGGTTTGGGAATAGACTATTCATACCCTTGTCTATCAACTCCTAAAATTTCATGCAAAAAGGAGCTGGAACTACGATCGCGATCGGTGTACCCTAGTGACATTTTGGATTGAAAATTTATGAGTAGGTAGCTGACATCTAGTGCAACATATTTTCCAAAAGGAGCAAGGTCAAAAAAGCAAAAGAAAGTGGTCAAAAGTCCCAATTACACAATCAGGCCAATAACCGCAAAACCACCTGGGATTTGGGTTTTTATTGGTCAAAAAATCTCCAAATTCAAAAATACAAAGACACTTGGTATCAAGACATCAAGGGCTAGCTACTGTGCAAAAATCTTCCAAATCTGTGACATGGGGTCAACGATCATGATCGGTGTACCTATACATAGTGGGGGTATCTGACTTCATAAGTTTGTAGACATACTTGAGGACATCCCAAATCTCAAGTTCGAGTGAAAAATACCCTCTGGAAGCCAAGATACAAGCCAAAGTTCTTGTGTTCTGGTCCAGAGATTTTTGTGAGTGTTGTTTCAAGTGCAGCTCACCAAAAGTGCTCTAACTTTTGATAGACAACCCCAAGACCAGTTTCCAGAGACCAAAAAAGTCACAATTCCTGACTTTTTAGAGACTTGACCAGGGGCAAAAAGGGATTGTGTGCACTAAGCCAAGGTGTTCTTATCAAGGATCATCTTGAGAGTATTGAGTGAGGCTTAAACATGACAACTCATCCATCATTAAGGTTTCCCACTCAACTCAGAGCAATGCTACCTACACAAACAACCAGAAATACTGCAACACCTATAACAAGAGGGTGGAGACAAGACCATGAGGCTTATAAATCATATCAAGCCAAACCTCAAGGCATGGCTCATGGATATTTGTCAAGTGATCATGTAGCTCACTGGAAGACAAACCAATCAGCTAAAATGCGGGAGTTTGGAAGAGCAAAAGTGGGAATTGTTGGAGACTTAGAGGAGAAGCATCCTCTAATCAACAAACCCAACGTGAGGTTCATCAAAACCAATGAAGCCACGAGAGTTCTAACGGATTACACTTATGATGTCCTTTATAGGTTACCTATTGAGGATCAAAACAACTTCTATAGATGTTTAAATTCCATCATTGAAGAGTTGACAGACTACAAGAACCTCCATGCCTTCACATACACAGATGACCAGCGAGTGCAAGTTCTAATGGTAGATAAGTATGGACGAGAGTACAAAATTATCAACCCAATTCAGCTAGAAAGATATACATACATGGGTACTCCAATCTCTTCTTACTACTTTCAACCGAGTGTAAGCATACCAAGGTTTTTTAAGACTGATTTGCAAGAAGCGAACATTGAAACTATGGAATCAAATGGACCTCAAACATCCAAAATAGCTATTCACGAGAGTGTAGCTCCTACCTCATTGACTGGAACCAAGAGACCACCAATTAGACTTTCAAATCCATCAACATTTCCAAAACATGTCTCGAAGGGGATTCCACCAGGATTTGCTCCAAGACGAGAAGAAGGAACGAGGGATGTCTTTGTGAGAGACCCCAACACGCTAAGATACATGGTTGAACCAGAACCAATGAGACCATATCAATTGGCCAAATATGTCAAGAAGAAGTATGATGGCTTAAGGGATCCATACGTACATGCATCCTTGTTCAAACAAGTGTTAAGAGCTGAACAAGTATTTTATTTTCATACACAGTATGAGGGATTTGGCTTAACCTTGGAAGGGATAGCATTGAATTGGTTCCAACCGTTGGACAAAAATGCCTTCTCAAACGTTGAAAACTGTTGCAAGGATTTGTTGTGGAGTTCTCTAAAAGGGGAATCAAGCACAACACAGTATCCCAAATCTATGCATTCAAGCAAAAAGAAGATGAGAGAGTGAAGGAAGCATCGCTACGCTTCAAACAATATATAGAGAGATGTCTGGAACGCGAGTTACCACATGATGAAAGATTATCAATTCTCTTCATAGAAGGTTTGAAAAATGAAACTCTCAAGAAATATTTGCACTTAAAAGGATGTACTTCCTTTGAACAAGTCACGAGAGAAGCGTTATACCTAGTTGACAATTGTAAAGCCTATGGCGAGGAAATTGGTGATACAAAGATCACTATGGATAATGCTCCTTTAGCATCTAGTGAAACCAACACAAGGCAAGTGGTTATGTCTCAATTAATGAACAACCTAGATGAGCTAGCAACGCAAGTAGCACAACGAATAAAATGGTGTGCCATTGAGCAAAAATGGACCAATCATGAGATGAGTGAGTGCTGCTATAATCAAACCTACACGAGGGGGATACTATTTGGACATCAAATAGAAAACCAAATGCCATTACCAAATCATCCATTATTTCAAAATAGGGTTGTATCAAGGGCTTTACAAAGAGCTGAGGTATCACAACCTAGGCTAAGGCAAGAACCTATGAGAAAACTCTATTCATCGAATGAGGACACTCTGATGTTCATAGCCAATCAAGAGCGTAGACCAGAGACCATTCTGGCTAAGCAAGAACAACCATCAATTGTGCCACCAGTGACTCAACAAGATGGCCCATGCTACAAGTTTGGAGGTAATCATTGGGCCAAGAATTGTTCTCGTGTAGAGATAATTGGATATTGTGTGGAGTGTGCCATTACACACGTTGTTCCTAATTGTCCAAAACACCCAAACAAACAAGGAAAAACAACAATGAATGTTGTGGGAGTGTTACCTTCTCCAAGTGGATCAAAGGCAGAACCCAAAATTCTTGTGAAGGTAGTGACTAGAGCCCAAGCAAAAGAAAATGCTGAGGACCAAGCTAATGAGGAGAAAGATCAACAACCCAAACAAGGGGAAACAACTAGTGTGTCGGTGAGGACTAGGAGAAAATCTTGGAAAGACAAAAGAGACATAATTAAAGCAAAAATAATTACAAATCAAACTGCACTACAAACAGAATTATAAGAGACAAAGGAGCAGTTAAAACAAGAACGGCAAAACAAAACGGTGGTGAGCAATAAGAAACCAAGGAAGGCATCTTTCGGAGGATCTGTGTTGGTAGACAAAGTCCTAGAGCCATTAGATGCTGCACTAGAAGCATATGAGGCTAGATTGAAACCCACCCAAACCCTAGAGCAACGAGGGATGAAATATCCTCATGCTGAGGTAGAGACTGAGAGGTTGAAAATGTGTAAGGAATTGGTAAAAACTGCACAGGCAATGATGGAGCCTGAAGCACCAATTCCACCTCCAGAAACAAAACCAAAAAGTGTTGGATTTGAAATGCCTAAGGCAAAGGTTGTTGAAACATTAACTCAAAGAAACATTGAGCTAAAATCACAGAAGGATGTGCAAGCAAAGACTGCAACACAAGAAACCAACAGCCTAGAAATTCAACTAGATGATCAAGTAGTGGCCAACACCACTAATGATGCAAGGTCAAGATCACAATTTATGGAACCTATCCCAGAGATAGATGAGCCATGGCCAAATGAATTGTGGAAGCAATTAGAAGTGCAAAAGATGGAAGTGCGACTTTCCAATCTGCACCCATAACTGAGGTCAATATAGGGCATGATGTATATCAGGGAGACATTCAATCTCTAAATGGAGATGCAAGGATGAAAGTTTCAATTGAAAGCAAACCAGAGTCCTTGAAGACCTTACCCTCATACATAGGATAACATGAGGCAGACTCAAAGACTAGAGTGGTGCCATCTCAGAGGAAATCCATATCCAAGATGATGGATACAAAGAGTATGCAAGAGTTGATATCAGCTCCAATACAGTGCACCATTACTCTATCTGAACTGCTTAAGATTAGACCACATGTATGGGATGAAGTAGGCAACAATTTGGGGGAGATGGGATTCAAGATACCTCTTCAAGATCTACCCTCAAATGAACAATCAAACAAAACTCAACAAGAAAGTGCAAACGCTAAACCTTTGCCAATAAACAAGGTGGGGGAATATTGCGAAGGAGAAGAAGGAAACACCACCTTACCTGTGGAATACAAAGGAGTTAAAACACTGGCTATACTTGATAGTGGGGCTGGATTAGCCATAGCCACAAAAGACATTTGGAAAAAATGGGCTAGACCAGCGCTTAGGAAAACTAGAATGAAGCTGCAACTTGCAGATGGATACACGGAAAAAACTATGGGTATCCTAGAGCAAATTATTGTGACTTCTTGTGGAATTGAATATGAACATACATTTGCAATAGTAGATTTTGGAAAAGGGAACAATTTTGATATCATTTTAGGAATACCTTTCATGCGTCAACTTAAGATGGTTCAAGATTGGGGGCTATGACTATATCTACTTGAGACATAAAAAGATCACAACAAAAATAAGCATAAAAGACCATAGCTATAGAGATGTGAATAGAACTCCTTTAGAAGAAATTGATTCTACTATAGTCAATGGGAAAGAGATACATGCGGGGCTACAAACCAAACATGAACTTTGGATGTGTGGTGCTTCGAAGTGTGGAAGCTCAGTGAAGGAGGATTGCATCCTAGAAAGATCAAAGGATGATGAAGCTTACATACCGGAACCATTTCCAGAGGAGTTATTTGAACCCTTTGGATGGACTCAAATACTGGCAACCTTGGATGTGTGTGTAAATGAGCTAACTCCAACCAAGTTTTGTAATGAAGAAGGCTACGACCTAGTTTCATGTTTTATGTTGAAAGTGTTGAAGGAAGCTAATGAAGTTTCTGAGTTTGAAAGCAGAAAAAGTGAGACAGATAGCTACATCCTGGAGCATGAGGAAAAATTGAAAACGAAGGAAGCAGAGCAGCCACAAGAATATGTGATTATTGACATACCTGAAGAAACAACAACAGCTGCTGCATCCAAATATGTTTACAAACAACAAAGAGCCAATGGAGACTAAGCACAACCAAGGGAGAAACAACCTCAAAATGGATCCCTAGTCTTCTACTACAGAAGCAGCAAGGCTTTTACAATTGTAATAGCCAAGTATGGATACAAAATCCTAGTGTCCATCAGGTCAAGGGAGCAACTCATGAAACAAGAACAAAGTGGGTTCCAAAACCACTGTTGAAAACTCGGGCTTCTCACAAAGAAGAAAATGTAAAGGTACAACAATGTGGCCTCCTTACGGAACATCCCATGCAACAAAAGAAGCTAGAGGAGTCAAAGTATGCCAACTTACTTGAAAAGATGGTGGCATCCAAAGACCAAAGAAATGATAGAGGCCTTAATCTCAAGAACTTATTGCATTGGGTTTCAGGCCATGAACAGGTAAGTCCAAGTCGCCATTAAAAATACATGGCATAAAAGTCAAGAGTCGGGCAGCTGAGCCACTAAATGAGCAAAGCATTAGTCCCAAAGCTTCAAGTAATATTCTCTGTGGTCTAAGAGTCTTAGCTATTCTAGGTACTGCTCAAGGTGGAGGAGTTGAGCATATTTATGTTGTGTCGCTCATGCTGGTATAGGTGAGCATAAGAGTCCAAGTCTACGTATTTTAAGTCTGGTAAAGTGAAGAAGAGAGTCCAAAAGACACTCACGCACTATGCATAGTGAGTAATGAGTGGAGAAGCTTCAACATCAAAAACCCTTCTTGGAAATGTGGAAGCTATTGAGATGTCCTTGGATATCACATGTGCTACATTTGTTCCTTGAAGCACCCAACAACTCATTTTTCACACCGCATGATTTTCTTGAAAGAACTCTTGTGTGCATATAGAGTGTCCCATAATTGGCACTTGCATTACACACTCTTACTTTATTTCTCCCAAGCACTCACCTTGCATGAACAGGTACTCAACTTCCAAATGTTCAACCCCAATAAGACCGTATACCAAAGGCAATTTTTTCCCACCGGGTTTTTTCCCTTTGGTCATCCAGGTTTTAAGACCCTAATCCAGACCTCATCATCAACTTCTTGTTTCTACATCAGCAATAAGGAAAGGGCTACCCAAATCAATCAACAACAACTTGGAGCAAAAACAACAGGTCTCCATATGCTTATCAAGATAATCTTTTATCTTCAAGGGTGACAACAAATCTCCATCCAACAATGGCACATCAAAGAATGGCCTACAACATCAAGCAATGAGAAATTTAGCAAGCGAGCTATCCACAACAATCAAAAGTAGCTCACACCGTGCTTCAACATTGGTGACCTATTGCAGACAACTCAAATTGCAGTGGACCTTGAAAGAATATCCATCATAAAGTCCACGCCACAAGGAGGATCAGTTCTACACGATCAAACACTTCAACATCCATCTTTACGGCGGCTAAGATTGACAACCAAAAGCGAATGCACAACAAGAAGAAACGTTGCCTGTCATAAAATCTAATATCTAACCAACCCAAATGATTTTCTCATATTAAATTGATCACTTAATGTGGGAGAATAAATGGGAACAAGTGTTAAGATATAGATATGTGCTTATAGATCTATCTCAACACGGGGCCAATGGTAAAGGGGCCCAAATGAGAGATGGTCTATCAAAGAGCAAGGCTAACCAATGGAGCATAAGACCTTAGGGTTAGATTCATTGAAGACCTCCAATAATGTGTGTAAAAGTCCTTTGACCTTAGGTAAGCTAGGGCTGAGCTTGAGGCGGGAACCCGGCCCAAGCTCGAGGTGCTTGTCGTTCTTGAGGTGCTTGTCGTGCTTGAGGTGCTTGTCATGCTTGAGGTGCTTGATTAAGGTGCTTGAGGTGCTTGAACTGCTACATGCTTGAGGTGCTTGACTTGCTACTTGATTAAGGTGCTCGAGGTGCTTTGACATGCTTGCCTGAGATGCTTGTGGGAACACCCCTAGTTCAAGTGCATTGTCATGCTTGATGACTAAGGTGCTTGAGCACCAAAAGTCAAAAGTATCCCTACAAGAGGGGGGGCAAGCCCTTTTCCTAGGGGATAGAGAGAGAACACACACTCACACATGCAAGGAAGGCCCAAGCTTGAAGAGGCAGCAGGGACACATGTCAGGCGCCTACCTATGTTACCTTCATGAGATGCCTGAAGCCTATTGGTTGGCCACCCAAGGGGTCCAATAGTAATTTAGGAGATTTAATTAATTGATTTAGCATTTATCTAGCCCTCTCTCTCAAAGGGGAAAGGGGGGCACTTGTCTCAAGGCTACCCCTACTGCTTGTAATGCCTCCTGCTTATGATTGGCTAGGCCTGGAGGGGTCCAATAAGCTTCAAGCATGAGCTACAAGGGGGGGTCGACCCAAGCAAGCTAGGGGGATGCTTAGGGGGTATACTCACCCACACACACACTCACAAACACTCTCATTGTGTGCTATGCAAAGTGCAAGATCTCCCTCTCCAAGCAAGTAGAGGTTGAGAGCCTACACCAACACTCTTGGCTATGGAGTTCAAATCCAACCAAGAGCCATGCTTCCATGCTTAAGCTTTCCATCTCCTTCTTCTTCATTACTATGCTATTATGTATGCTAGCAACAAGAGTTATGATAAGTGAGGAACTAATTCTTTCTCCTACAAAATGTTTCTTCTTCCTCTTCCCTACCCTCATTCCCTGCTAGCTCTCTCCACTTTCGAAGGTGTTTGAGGTCTTGGGACTGAGGCTTGGGATAGCTAAAGCTTTCTTCAAGTTTATGTTATGTTTGTGATGCATGAAGCTTTCCATCTTCATTGCATCACCTAGGTCACAAGGAACACAAAGACTGTATTGTAACAAGTCTCTCTTTATGGGAGAAATCATAATACAAGTGCCTATTGGAGGGGGGACCGGCTCCACATAAATCCAGTCCTCAACTGTTGTCATGATCTCTAAATTCTCTCTCTTGCAAAAGTATTGTTCATGCCAAGTTAACTAATTGCTATGACTATGTTTCTATCTTCAATTATGTTCACCCGTTATGCTCACAAAGTTATTTCTCAAAAGTACTCTCATTAATTTCCGCTATTCTCAAGTTAAATAGGCCAATTCCATTACATTGCCTTGATAATCAAAGCTCAAATCATGTATCAACAACATGATATCTATGCATCACTCAAGGAAGGGGGAAGCGTCATCAACGACACAACGGGCTTCCCAAGATGAAGACCAACCTTGAAGACAAAGCTGAAGACAACCCTATGACAAGACTGAACAAGGTCGTGTCAAGGGACGACACGAGCTAGGAAGGGGGGAGTGTTTGGAGGTGATAACAACATACAAGTGCCGATCTAGCCAAGGCGCCCATTGGGTCATCTGGCCAAAGTTTTGATGTGGTCACATTAATTTTCTGATGTTTAATACATCAAACCCTGTAAAAGCCTAATGTCAATCGTCTATGTCAAGTCTGAGTCAAAGATGTAATTTTTGCAATGATGTATGTAAAGGTCCATGAGAAGTTAGCCGCCGGCCACTTTAGATGGCCCTAGGTATATAATACACTAAGGTTAGTGGGAAAGGGGAGATTATTTTTTGAAGATAAGGGACTATTGCGTTATGCACAGAGAGCTGCCCTTTGCTCAAACTTGTAATCATCGCTTCTGGGGCTATGGTAATCCAAATTCAGTTTTGTTTCTTGCATTGTGTTCCTCTTACTCTGGTCTTTCATTCAAGTGTAAGCATTCGAGATTCAATGAAGGTTTCAAACGCATCCGTTTAGGCCTTAAATCGTTGTTTTGAGTGTTTATATGCGTAGTTTATGTTGTTTTGACCCTAGGAGAGGCTTTAGGGACCCAAAAACGACCCTTTAGGATCATCTGTTTACTGTTTTTGCATACTATGGGACGAACGATCGCGATCTTTGTACCTCTCCAGAATGCTGTGATAGTGATAGGATATGTTCCTGATAGTCCCTTGTAGCTTCCCTTCAAGTTTCATGCAATTCCGATATGATTTGCATGGTGAACGGGAGTGATGACTGTAGAGCTGTGTAGAAGGACATAGGCAGATTACTTGGCTTTAGTGCGATTGATTTTCTTGTAGAGTTAGCAGTTGCATCTCTTCGATTTCACTTCATTAGGATTGACACCCTAGTGAGTTTCCATGCCTCATCCGAGTCGCTTCCCCTGTATCAATAATTTTATGTTGATGCTTGAGAGCTATGCTATGGACGTCCGTCGTGGCGACCCGCAGACAATAGTTTAAGATAACAACATAATCATAGCAATTAGTTAACTTGGCATGAACATTACTTTTGCGAGAGAGAGAATTTAGAGAACATGACAATTGTTGAGGACCAGATTTATGGGGACGGTCCCCCCTCCAATAGGCATTTGTATTATGATTTCTCCCATTAAGAGAGAGACTTGTTACAATACAATCTTTTTGTTCCTTGTGACCTAGGTGATGCAATGAAGATGGAAATCTTCATGCATCACAAGCATAACATAAAATTTGAAGAAAGCTTTAACTATCCCAAGCCTCAATCCCAAGACCTCAAACACCTTTGAAGGTGGAGAGTGCTAGCAGGGAATGAGGGTAGGGGAGAGGAAGAAGAAACATTTCATAGGAGAAAAAATTAGCTCTTCACTTATCATAACTCTTCTTGCTAGCATACATAATAGCATAGTAATGAAGATGGAGAAGCTGGCAAGCTTAAGCATTGAAGCATGGCTCTTGGTTGGATTTGCACTCCATAGCCAAGAGTGTTGGTTTTGGCTCTCAACCTCTACTTGCTTGGAGAAGGAGAGGGAGCTCTTGCACTTTGCACAATGCATAATGAGAGTGTGTGTTAGTGTGTGTGGGAGAGTATACCCCTAAGCAACCCCCTAGCTTGCTTTGGTCGACCCCCCCTTGTAGCTCATGTTGGAAGCTCATGGACCCCTCTACACAAGCAGGAGGCATTACAAGCAACAAGGGTAGCCTTGGGACAAGTGTCCCCCTTTCCCCTTTGAGAGAGAGGACTTGATAAATGAAAAGAAAATTAATTAAATCTCCTAAATTATCATTGGACCCCTGTAGGGCTCATCCCATCCTTGTAGGGATTAGATCTTTGACGTTTAACATCTCAAGCCCCTCAAGCTTAGGCCCAGTTCCCACCACAAGCTTGGCCCTTAAGCACTTCAAGCTTGGGCTAGATTCTCACCTAAGTACAACCCTAGCATCTCAAGCATGTCAAGCACCTCAAGCATCTGAATATGATCAATCACCTCAAGCATATCAAGCACCTCAGTTATCAAGCACCTCAAGCATATCAAGCACCTTAAGCTTGGGTCGGGTTACCACCTCAAGCTCAGGCCTAGCTTACCTAAGGTAAAAGGACTTTTACACTAACTATTGGAGGTCTTCAATGAAGCTAACCCTAAGGTCTTATGATCCATTGGTTAGCCTTGCTCTTTGATAGACCGTCTCTCATTTGGGCACCTTTATCATTGGCCCCGTGCTGAGATAGATCTATAAGCACATGTCTACATCTTAACCCTTGTTCCCGTTTATTCTCCCACATTAAATGATCAGTTTAATATGAGAAAATCATTTGTGTTTGTTAGATATTACATTTTATCTAGTGCAGTTGTTGGAGGATTCAACAGGAGAATTGGGCTTAACATCCGACTGGAAGGTAGTCACTGAAGCAGTCAACATGATCATGAAATGACAGGTGAGAGTTGATAAGCTGATCGTGGCTGATATCATGGATAATGCGGAAAAGGAACCTAAAGAGAAAGCAACCTCAGCAATACCCAAGGTGGAGGATCCAGTTCTTGACGAATTGGTGAAAGGTATTCAAGAATTAAATTTGAATTTTAAAGCTATTAAATTTGATGGACTAGTTGCAAAGGGGTCTACATTTGAGCCTAGATAGCAGCCACCACGCAAAGGTTGGAATCGATGCATGTGGTGTGACAATGAAGACCACAAGTATGTTAAAGAATGTGATGAATTTGACAAAGCTTACAAAAGGAACATGGTGTTCTGGAAGGACAAGAAGATACACCTTAGGGAAACACGTGAGATGCGCCGCCTGAACTTCGGTAGGGGCGGCATGAAAAAGATAGTTAAAGAGATTCAGCATAATGTTGCTCTTTTAGAAGCAGCTACATATGGGCTGCAAGTCTGTGGGAAGGGTGATGATGATGGTGCAGGTACCAAGGGTCAATTATGGCCTTATGCTTTGAAGACATCAGAAATAGGACAGGTAACCTATGGGAAGCTGCGACAAGTAGGGAATTCAATTTGAGAAACCACATGGTGGACTGATCCAGTGGATTCCCTCTCGATTTATGCATTCATTGCGAAGTCTCAAGCTAATGAGGCTATGGTGGAGGAAAAGCAGAAAAGAGATGAAGAAGTTCCTGGGACATTGAAAAGGACAACGAGGTTCAACAGCAAGCAAGAAGAAGGTCCTGCTCCTAAGCCCGCTCCTGAAGTGGTGATGGAGGATGCACCTAAGGACAAAAAGCAAGGTAAACCCAAGGGACCCTCATATAAGCTTAAGTTTGACATTGAATTAGCTACAGATTTAAAGAAAGTTTTTGAAGAGCGAATTCTGAATAGCAAAGTGGAGATCACATTGGGTGATATTTTGGGCATTGCCAAACGTGAGTTTCATGAGGAGATAATTGACATCATCAAAAGAAAGTGGCAAATTAATACCAAGTGAATAGGAGCCGGAGTCAGTTAAGAGCAAGGCGGTTCACCACATTGAAGCAATTTTGGATGACTATGAAGAGTATTGGGTAGATCTTGAAGAAGAACTAGAGTCGAGGTCTGTGGTGGTGTCAAATCCAACTGTACCAGAGGTAAGACATGTTCATTTCAATGAAGGTGAAGATAGTGAAAGTATACCAAGGAGTCACTTTTCAAGGACTCATTGGGCAAGAGCAACAACGGAAACTGTTGTGAAGCTTGGTGACATTGAAGAACCAGTCTTAGCACTCATAGATCATGGATCGGAGATCAATTTGATGGCTAAAATCTTGCACAAAAAGGGGAAATGGCCTATTGATCTGGACCATGGTTGGCGGATTGGAGCTACCAATATGCTTCCAGGTGACCTCTATGGTGCTTGTGCCAATGTTAAGGTAACTGTAGGGAATGTCTGTGATGAGCAAAATTTCTTTATACAGGAACATTCCTCTTATCCGTTAATTCTGGGGCAACCCTACATATGGCTGTGTGAATGGAAACCAAAGTGTCGGATGATGGCTCAGCCTATGCCAGGGTTCAAAGCTGAGATTGTAAGAAAGCACTTCAATTCTTGAGTGTATGTGTTGACCATGCCAGGAACAAGGATAGTCTACGTGATCATCCAATGCCAAAGATATGCAAGGAGTTTAGAGAACACAGGTTTGCACAGGATTTTCTCGGAGTGCCATTACAAAGCGGGACTACGGTGGTACAAGTGAGGAGAAGTTCTCGCAAAAGAGAAGGTTTCTCTTCGGGGTTTTTGGGGTTAACATCTAAAGGTTCAGTCTCTTTCAAAAAATTTAATGATTTGCCAAAGTGGGAAAAATAGTATGTTTCAGGTATCCAAAGTGAATTGCAGGGTTGTGATGTGCTTGAATCAGATGATGTGATTTCAAGAGTCTTTGAAGAGGTATCTTATGTAGATACTATGTCAGAGCTTGAGGAGATCAAGAAAAACAGGTTACAAAGAGGAACTGAAGTGGTCAAGGTCCATTCAATGGACATGTATGGTGAGTTGAGTTTATATGAAGCACTTATGCATATTGAAGATATTCAGGTGAAACTGTTGAAGCACGGGTAGAGACAAAATACAAGACTATTGCAAAGAAAGTGAGGCCAGTGGCTACACCGCTGCCAGAAGGAAGTGATGAGATGATCAAGGAGGCTTCTCGACAGCCTATACTCAGGGATCCAAAGAACATAGGGCATAAGTTTACTAAGCAGCAGCTGAAGGTTGGAGAAGACGGTTTTCTCAATGAAGAGGAGATCAAATGTTTTCAAGGTATGCTCAAAAAACATGGTAAATCTTTCGCTTTTGAGCCAAGTGAGATTGGGTGTGTGGATCCAATTGTTGTTTCACCAATGGTTATTTTCACTGTTCCACACATGCCATGGAGCTTGCGTCCTATTCCAATTCCTAAAACTCACTTGCCAAAGCTTATCAATTTGCTTAATGAAAAGATTCAAATGGTAATTTTGGAGCCGTCATGTGCTCCATATTCTAATCGATGGTTTACTTTTCCGAAGAAAAATGGTACATTAAGGTCCACTCAAGATATGCAGCCAGTTAATAAAGTAACAATTTGCAACATGGGTATTGGCCCAATTGTGGATGAATTTGCTGAGGCATTTGCAGGAAGATCTATTTACTCCATGGGTGATCTTTATTCAGGATATGATCATTCCAGTTAGCTTTGGAGAGCAGTGATCTTACTACAATGCATACTCCTCTTGGTTTGGTAAGGATGTTCACTCTGCTAGGGTGCTACGAATTCAGTACCTCATATGATGAACGGCATGAATAAGGCATTAAGGGACTTTATCCCACATGTAACTATGCCTTTCATTGATGATTTACCAATTAAGGGATGTGAAGAAGGCTCAAAAGATGAAACAAAAGACCAGAGGGGTGCCGACAGTTTCTTGCCCAACATATTGCTGACTGTGATGCTATATTATCAAGGCTTGAAGAAGTTAACTTAACACTTTCAGGTCAAAAATCAACTTTTGGTGCTAAGGAGGTCTTAATTGTGGGACATATGTACAATTCTAAAGGAAGAAGACAAGTCCACCAAAAGTCAAAGCAATCCAAAAGATGAAGGAAACATGTTCTTTGGTTACTGAAGTTTGTCGATTCTTGGGTGCGTGTGTGTTCTATCGTATTTGGCTGCCACACTTTGCTCATGTTGCAGAGGTGCTATATCAATTGCTACGAAAAGGTAAAAGGTTTGTTTGGAAAGAAGTTCACACACAAGCTATCGGGAAATTAAAGAAGATGCTTCTTGAGGCTCCGACCTTGAGTAAGGTTGATTATAAATACGACATGCCAGTTATTTTAATAGTTGACACTAGCTCAACAGGTATTAGATGGGCTATAGGTCAAGATGATGCTGAAGGACACATGTATGCAGTGAGATTTGGAGCCAAGGTGCTCAATGCTCGTCAACAAGGATATCCACAGGTTAAGAGGGAACTTTGGTCATTGCTACTGCTCTAAGGACCTATAAAGAGTACTTTATTGGAGCTTCTGTTGTGGTAGATACAGATTGCTTGCCACTAATAGGGATGATTTCAAACTGCTCTACTCCGAACATTGCCATGCTACGATGGATAGCCTATATTAATTAAGTCTCTTAACCCTGAATTTTGTCATATTGTAGGTAGAGATAATCCTGTTGTTGCAGATATGTTATCAAGATCCAGGTTTGAAGAAGAAGAAGAGATGTTGACCACGAGTGATGATGTTGGCTTGAAGTTCTACACGTCTTCTTATCTACATGCCAACTATGGAAATATTGCTCATGTTTTTGAAGTCTTTTCTGAAGAGTTTTATGATGGAGAGTGGCTTATGATTGGCCGCTAGCAAAGTACTCTCACTAGACAAGAAGGATGGAGTGATCAAGAATTCAAGAAGATCAGGAAAAAGGCCTATGGCTATTTCCTGAAAGATGGACATTTATGGAAGCAACTGAAGCGCCCAGGAGGGGTACCACAACGAATTATTTGTGACAAAGCAACTCAATAGCAGGTGATTAAAGAGTTTCATGAAAGTCTATGGGCTGGACACAAAGGAGTCTAGGCAACATTTGTGAAGATTAAAGTTATTGGTGGAAAGGTATGTACAAAGATGTGGTTCAATTTGTGGAATCATGCTTAATATGTCAACAATACTCTAATGTGCGACATAGAGATGGATTGCATCCCACCTATCCACTGGCTATGCACTACAAGTGCGTGGTGGACCTTAGTACAATGCCAGTAGGAGTGTGGCAGATGAGGTGTATTGTTCTTGCCAGGGAAGATCTTACTAATCAGGTTGAAGGTAGAGCTTTGCGTACCAAGGCTACCAGTTCAGTATGCAAGTTCTTGCTTGAAGATGTTATCTCCAGGTATGGATGTGTTGGCAGAATTACTGCAGATAGAGGAGAGTTGGATGCAGATGAAGATCGAGAGTTTTTTGCTCGTATGGGCATTAAACTCGCTCTCACTACAGCATATAATCTAGAAGGTAACAGGAAGAGTGAAAGAGGACATCCGCCTATTGTTAAAGCTTTAGTGAAGGCGTGTGAAGGAAATATTGGTGATTGGCCTAAACTCTTGCCATTTGCTTTATGGTTGATCGCACTACACACAGTTCAGTTACAAAATTAATGCCGTTTGAATTGATGCATGGGCAAAAACCCATTATGCCTATAGAGGAAGTAGTTATGACTTGGACCATAATGCCATGGGAAGAAGGTATGTCTACTAAAGACTTGCTTGCTCTATGTATTCGCCAGCTTGAGAGGCATCAAGAGGATATCGAACATGCTAAAGAGAAGCTTAAGGAGGCAAGATTGAAGAATAAGTCAGCATTTGATGGAAAGCATAGACTACGAGCACATGCTAACAAAGATGGTGATTGAGTACTTGTCTATGATAGTAGCTTGGAGAACCAATACTCTGCTATGCGGAAAATGGTTAAATGGTGGTTTGGACCATATGTGGTGCAACATGTTTTTGATAATGCGACATATCAACTATGTGAACTAGATGGCACTATGATTAAGGTGACTATTGCAAGAAAACGGATCAAGCTATTCAGGAAGTGATAAGGCAAGATTGTTCTTGAATATTCCCATTCAGATCTGCCTCCAGAGGATCATGTTATGTATACATCAAATGATATCAGATGATTATAATGAAGCTGATTAAGTGAAATTGGCACAGACCGGAGGCTGTGTAGGTTTAGAGGGGGTGGATGTCATGCCGCTCCACTCCCATGACAAGAAAATGAGTAAAGGAATGCCGATCAGGTGTATTTGAATCCTGCATGATTGTTCAGCAGTTATAAGGGCTTGCTAACAAGCCAATTTTAAAGCTAAAAGTGTACCATATGGGGCTCTAAGGACCAAAAGATGTCTTGGTAATGCTAAACAATGAGTATGCTTGATATGGTCATAGCTGGGATTTCATTAATCAAAGTTGAAGTACTTGAAGGGCTCTACGTGCTTGTCTTTACGGCTCGTCAATCGGAGCTACGGATAAGAAGTTATGACAATTTTAATTTCAGTCAGTAGCAGATCTGTACCGGATTGAGTGCTTGTTGATAAAAGGTCAAAGATGAAAGAAATGCATGAGTCTGAAGTGCTCACTTTCAGGAGCATGTCGGTCTTTTCAATTCATCAATCGAGGTTTCGGTTGGCAAGATATGGCCAGTTTAAGTATCGCCGGGGGCCGGGTTCGAACTGCCTTGGACGCCCTGATCAGTCACATTCATCTGGCTTAATGCACTGTGGTGCCCGATGTGTATGCCAAATGTGGGCCGATATGGAAGCATTTTTTATAATATGCCTAGCCATGACGGGACAACTCTCCAAAAGAAATCACTTGCACTTGCTTCTTGCAGGCATGTGGCACTATTGAAGATTTTTTATGACATCAAAATTGATGATGATATTGTTAATTGATGGCGACTGGAGAAGATTTTGTGCTTGATGATGCTTGCCCGATATTTATGCACCCAAGGTCTATGTGGCCAGAATGTCATCCCTTACTGTATCTGAAGGCCGCCAATGGAAACGCTTAACAAGCTTGGCAAGCTTGGCCGATATGCATGCCAAATGAGATGCCTTCTACTTTGCAGGCATTGCACGGCCGTAATGTATGCCAAATGTGGTGCCCTTACTAAGGAAAAAGGGCCGCCCGATTAACTCAAAAGGGCACCCGCCCAAGCAAGGAAAAGAGCCGCCCATTTAACTCAAAAGGGCGCCCGCCCAAGCAAGGAAAAGGGCAGCCCATTTAACTCAAAAGGTCTCCCGCCCAAGCAAGGAAAAGGCCACCCATTCAAAGGGTGTTTTTTAATGTGAAGTGAAGGAAAAGAAGCCATGGCGGAAACTGCAGACGATGAGGAGGATTCTTGTGTTGCTCGCACCGGCCAATCGTCTGCTCGGATGAGGGAGGGAGCTAGTGAAGCAAAAAGTGACCAGGAAGCCAATGCCCTTCTATTTGGAACCAAAACCACCGTGAACGGCCTGCTTGCAGAATCCGCCTGCCACGTCACCAGGGGGGTACCCCTTAGCGATGTCGGTAATGGGTGCCTAAGCCCCTTTTACCAAATAAAATTCTCATGCATGGTATAAAAGAGAGGGGGGGTTCACTTTGAAGGGGTCTTGTGTGATTTTTTGGAGCCATCTCCTCTTCTCTAGGAGCTTTCTCTCACGGGAAAGAGAAGCCTTGGGATTTTTTTCTTAGCCAAGCTAATCCTTAAGAAGCTTGATTATTCGCCCAACTTAATCTCCTTAGGGCCTGGATGATTAAGAGCTTTAAGAGAGGCCTAAGACTAACCTCATACAAGCTTTGAATCCTATCATGAGCTCTCTAATCTCTTAAGCTCTAAGCCTAATAGCCAAGCATCATCTTGATCTCGTCTAATCTTAATCTCAAAACCCAAAGCCTAATCCTTAATCTCCTTAAGCCAAACCTAAATCTCCCTAATCTCTCAAGAGCTAAGCCAAGTTCATCCATTCTCAAACTCATTAGCCATATTCTTAAGCTCTAAGCCTAACCTCGTCCTCATTAGCCAAGCTTAAGCAATCATTAACCAGGATTCTCTTAAGCTCTGAGCCTAATCTTAACCATTAGTCGAGCCTAAATCTTAAGCCAAATCAGATGGCCATTGGAAGACGAAGTTCCTATGCCATACCGGGAAGAAGTAGAAGGCAGTATAAAGTAGGTCATTATTGATTTTCTTGATTAGCACCTGGATTAAGCCAGGTTCCACCTTGTAAAAAGAATAAAGCCTCCATTAATGATTGATTAATCATGGACACTGTTGACTAACTGGTATTAAGTGAACTGTTTGTTTTAATCTCTGTTTTTGTTAATTGTGCCTGTTGCACCTCTTTTCCCCACACCTCTCACAGCCAGGGGCCCGGTGCCTTCCTGGGTCACCTTCCGCATACTTATCCCCCGACAGCACGACCAAGGTAAGTTTGCAATGTACGACTAGTGACTTTCTAGTGTTTGAACAGCCACTCATAATCTTTGTTGGTTGTAGTATAAGTCATACACAACATCATAAGTTTGCAATGTACGACTAGTGACTTTCTTATAGTGTTTGAACGGCCACTCATAATCTTTGTTGGTTGTAGTCTAAGTCATACACAAGAGCATGGTGTAAAGGTCAACATTTTAGGGTGGAACGGATTGACAAAAAGCGTTCTACTCAAGATTGTGGAATCATGGAAAAATTTGGACAGTCTAGTCGACGGGTGGTCCTTTAATGAAGATCCTGTGGTGGCAGAACTCGCTTACTTTGGCACGCTACAAGAGATTTTGAGGATCGATTATAGAGGATTTTTTGTTGACTTGTTTGACGTGCAATGGTTCAAGATAAACATGGAGGGTCGCAACGCAACTGTGCACAGAGGAGAATATGGTTTCCTTGAGGTGGATTCAACTAAAAAATGGACCGACCTAAGAGACACTTTCGTACTACCCGAGCATTGTAAACAAGTAAGTATGTAAATAGTTAACATCCAATTTTAGAAGTTATGTGCTTGGAAGCTCTCATGTAAGTTATGTGGCTCTGGCATGTGATATTTCATCCTACAAAATCTGCATCAAACTAGTGGTATGTCATAGAGGTAGCCCCTCATAGTACACGGACCTATGAGGGCTACCATGTGCCAATCACAGCGACAGCAATGAAGGAGATGCTCAATCAGAAGCCGCTGAGCTGGTGCCAGACGAGCATCAAGCTACTACTCCCTATGGGGTGCATGCAAAGGATCTACAAAATGAAATGGAGGACATCTCCCGAAACGGAGAGCTCTATATAGATATAGGGAGTTATGTTGAGCTATGCGAGGATGAGAGAGAGACCTCTACAAGAATGAACATTGTATTTGAACAATTTTTCTCCGTTTTATAATATATATTGTATTCAAGTGGCTTTCTGTCCATTCTTGTCTATATGCTATACTTGACTAATTTAAATTGTGTTTAATCGTTGTGAGCAGGATGAAAACACACACAACGCCTCTATAAAGACCCGACACACACTCTTGGGAAGATACACACACACACTATGGGGCACCACTCGTCTTACACAACACACCTGGCCGAGACAGGGAACACACCTATGGAGTGAGAGGAGAGAGACGATCCGTTTACCCACTCCACACAGAGAGATACACACACACACACACACCCAAAAAACTCAGCTCAAAAGGGTAGAATTTCTAATGTTTAGATACAAATGAGCTTGGGCCAACACCAATGGGGAAAATAGCTCACACAATATGAGTAAAATAAGCCAGATACAATCACAAACTGGAGCAGAAGCTTCGATCATAGGAGAAACTTACACAGCAAAAAAAGAGTGAGGAATTTGGCAAAATGGACAGCGCCATCGCATCCGGAACGGCCCAAACCCCCAGTCTACAATGTCAAAGTGCTCAAATCTGACCTCGGATGAGCAGTTTACGGCCAAAACAGGCTCCAAAAACCCAAAAAACACACCTGCGGCTGTTCCTCCTCTCTTCTCCACGTTTTTTTTGGTCTTCTCTCAGTTTTTTCAGTTCCCACACTTAGCTTTATTAGTTGGGCACACTTGGCCTTTTAGATGACCTCAAACGAACCCCGAACAGGCCAAAAACTGACCTCGCAGTGTATAGTTGTCACCTTGTTGCATCCATACGCACACCTGGCACTCATTTCTTTTCAATAATGCGTCTCGCAACCATGTGAAGTGGCCCCAAAAAGTGTTCCTAATGATGACCTTTCTGCATAACTCTCACAAGAAAACACCACTTTGTGTCTATATTCATCCACGTGCAAATAATGACCCCGTTCGCCCTCCTGACGCCACTAGATGCCATCTAACGCACCTGCTTACCTTGTGTCGTCGGCCCGCGAATAGCTTCCTCGAGAAGTTTTACGCTCTATAAACTCCTCATTATTGTAGAAAAAATATATTGGTACTGGTAATAGTGAAAATCGATGCACTATGTACATGCTGTCCTACCTGTACACATGTGGGCCCCACGTAACCACCTGGCTATGGAAATTGGGCAATCCTTTATTCGATGCACCATGCATATGTATGTACATATGCGCAATCCCTTGCTCCAAAAAACTCCTAACATAATTTGCCCATCCCCTAGCCTGCTAGATCATTCATGATCAACAGCAGCAAAGAGAGATATGAGACTCGCCGCATCATAGGTCTCCTCATCCCTCACCAACACTGCTTGATCCACAGACAGCTCATCTTGCTCCACCATCATCAATCTAGCATGATACAATTTAAGAGGCAATCCATTTACCCTTGACTTATGTAGAACACCATCCAGGTTAGCCAGCTGATATGTGCCATTTGGAAAACACTCCACTACCTTGAAAGGGCCTTCCCACTTAATTTGAAACTTCTTTTGGAAGGTGTTGTCCAGCTTACTGTTGTAGCGCAAAACCAAGTCATGCTTCTTGATACCCTTACTTTTGACCTTTTCATTTATCTTTGCCAAATCCTTATCCTGCATCTGCCCATAATGCTCCAATGCACTCATCCTATCCAATTGGACCTCTTGTAACTGCAAGAGCCTCTCTTTGAATGCATCACAAGGCGGCCCGAGCAACTTCTCTAACATCTTGACCGCAGGCAACTCTACCTCCACAGGCAATATTGCTTCCTTTCCATACACCAAATGAAATGGAGTAAACCCTGTACCTGTCTTCACTGAAGTACGGTAAGCCCATAATGCACTAGGCAATTCCAAATCCCAATTCTTTCCTTGGTGCTCTGTCACTTTAGAAAGAATTTGTACCAACTCACCATTGAATCTTTCATTTAAGCCATTACACTGCGGGTAATAAGGAGTGGTATGCTGGTGCCTAATCTTCATCTTTGTGCATAAGAAGTCTAGCAGTTTAGCTCTAAATCCTGGCCCCTTATCTGAAAGTAGCTCTAATGGCACCCCAAACTTGCAACATATTTCATCATACACAAATTTTTCCACATCCCTTGCAGTGATCTGTTTTATTGCTATAGCCTCTGCCCATCTAGAAAGATAGTCCACTGCCGTCAAAATATAGCTTTTGCCCCTTCTTGTGATAGGTAACGGGCCTATTGCATCAATCCCCCACTTTTCAAACACATCAAACGCCATAATGGTTTTTCGTAGCTCTGGCTTCAACACTCTCTTCCCAAATGCTTGACACCTATTGCAAGACCTACACCAATGGTGAACATCCTTGTGCAAACTAGGCCATACATACCCCTCTTGCAAAATCTTATGCAAGGTGATCTTTAGAGCAAAATGGCCACCACATGCGCCTTCATGATTCTCTTCCAACACTCTGTAAAGCTCCTCCCGCCAAGGTACACGTCTCAACACGAGATCAGCCCCTTTCATGTATAAGAAATCACCAATCAATTTGTACCTATATGCTCTACGCACAAAGCCATACTTCTTAGACTTCTGAATCTCCTTTGGAATGATTCCTGTTAGCAAAAACTCCTCTTCTTGAGCCAAACTTTCCCGGCCATGATAAAGAGGTAAAGTGGTCCTCAACACAAATAGCTCCCCAATCATGCTTTGAGCTGCTTCATGTGCCTCTCCATTTAGAGCACGTTCAATGTGTCTGATGCTCCATGCTTCGAACTTTTTTAACAGGCCTTTAATTCTGAAGCACATTTCCTTCAATGAGGTGTTCTTGCTCTTCCACACACCCAGCACTTGCTTCACCGCTAACAAGGCATCACCTTTTATGCTCAACCTTCGAACCCCATGCTTCAAACAAATGTGTAATCCGGCTTCCAGAGTAGCATATTCAGCCTCATTGTTACTATGAGCATACAATTTGAACCCTCTCTTGCATACTAGCTTCCCCTCTGCATCATAAAGTGCTATACCCCCTGAAGCTGCATCAAGTGCTATACCCAGCACTTGCTTCACCGCTAACAAGGCATCACCTTTTATGCTCAACCTTCGAACCCCATGCTTCAAACAAATGTGTAATCCGGCTTCAAGAGTAGCATATTCAGCCTCATTGTTACTATGAGCATCCAATTTGAACCCTCTCTTGCATACTAGCTTCCCCTCTGGATCATAAAGTGCTATACCCCCTGAAGCTACATCATGGCTCTTTCTGTATGAACCGTCAAAGAACAACACATGTGCATTGCTGATCTGTGGCACTTCTTCAACTAACTTTCTCACCACCTCTTCCTTAACAATAAGGGGATTCTCCTTGTAGGTCAACAAATCAGCTAGGGTAGCCCTTGTACTATCTTCCACTAGAAAAGAGAACTCAAACTCTTGCAGCTCAATTACCCATTTCTTCACCACATTTGACATGTTAGTACCATTAATTAACTGTGGCAAAAAGTCATAACTCGTCAAGAAAACAAAAGGCCGTGGTAGCAAGTAATGACGAAATCGTCGACAAGCAAATATTACACTGGTGATCACTAGCTCTACTTCCGAGAACTTTCTCTCCGCTACCAACTTCACTCGGCTTGCACAATACACTGGCCTCATATAATGGCTGCCCTTCCCCTTTTGCAATAGCATGCCTCCAATGGCATCATCCCCTACTGAGGGATTTACATAAAAAACTTTCTCCCAATCAGGAGCCTGCATGGCTGACAACCCCCCTAACACCTCTTGAAACACTTCTTCACACTTGTCATTCCATTGCAATGGATCATGCTTTGCCACTTGCTGTAATGGATAAAGAATCTGAGAAGACAATGGAATAAACCTTGCCATGTACTTCACTTTGTGTATAAAGGTTGCCAATTGCTTCGTACTCGTAGGTGATGGAAGAAGAATAATAGACTTAACCTTGTCTGGATCAGCCTCAATGCCATTTTCTGACACCATGTGGCCCAATAACTTCACCCTTGGCTGTGCTAGATGACATTTCTTTGGATTTAGTTGTCCTCCACATTCATCATATCGAGCCAATACCATCTGCAGCTTCTCATGGTGTTCAGCCCTACTGCTATAAACACAGAAGTCATCCATAAAAGCTTTAACACAACTACCAATGAATGGTTCCAATACCCAATTTTCTCTCTCTTGATAGAAAGATGGTCCATTTGACAACCCAAACAGCAATACTGTGTAACAATAACAGCCCCATGGCGTAATGAAATTTGTCTTTGTGCGGTCTTTAAGAGCAATCTTCAATTGAAAATAGCCTGAAAAACCATCACACACACTGTACCTCTCATAACATGCCACTGAATCCAAGATCTGATCGATGAATGGAAGAGGATATGGGTTCTTCTTAGTGGCTGCGTTTAAGGGTTTAAAATCTACACAAATTCTCCACTTCCCATCCTTCTTTGGACTGACTACAACTGGACTCACCCATTCTGTGGTCTACACAGGGACTATGAACCCTGCCTTCAATAACTTGTCCACCTCTTCTCGCAAGGCTTCCATTTGCTCTTGACCCATCCTTCTTAGCATTTGCCGCACTGGCTTAGCACCTTCTTTCAGCTCTATATGCATCTCTTCGCCCTTGAACCCTCTGATCTCTTCATATGAAGTAATGAACAAATCAGGAAAACTAGTCAGCATGTGCAAATATATATCCTTCTCCATAGCTGAGAGGTCTCCACTGATCATTTGTGTCAACAATTCCTGCTTCTTTGACAACTCAACCTTGGTTTGCATCAGCCCTTCAATCACTTCATAAGGCCCTTCACTTTCATCTTCAACCTCATTCGCAAATGCAACTAAACCAAACTCCTGGATTTCTTTGTCCATCAAAAGAAATACAACATCAACATCCTCATCACTGTTGGTAGTGCTATCACTGTCCTCATCTGTCACCGTGGAAGAGTCTTCATCACTAGACTCATCCTCATCTTCATAAATCTCCTCTAATCGTTTCCTTGTGTCCATATTATAAAGCTTCTTGGTACATGTCTTTCCATAGAGGCTAATCGTACCATGTCGCCAATCTTGAACAGCTCCCACTGCACGTAACCATGGTCTGCCCAGTATAATAGGATATGCTCCCAACCCTGCTGGCATCACATGAAAATCAACCACTGCCTTTGCATCATATGCCTCAACTTCTAAGCTCTTTACAACACCCAAGAATTTTACTTTTTGATGGTTTGCCAATCTGATCCGAAAACCTGACACCCCAGCCATTGTGAGACCCATCTTCTCAACGCATGAGTGTGTTATGACGCATATTTGGGCTCCACCATCCACATAAACTTGTCCCAAATTTTTCCTTTTATGCCACACATCTACTATTGGACAAATGTCTGGTAGCTCATCCATTGCCAACACCTTTACTGAACCTCTCTCTGGCTCTTTCTCCATTGGGTTAACCATCCTCTTCCACTGTCACTTTAGCTTAGGCACCATCTCTTTAAGTTGCCCAAAAGTAACATCTGCCTTCCTGCTCATCAGATCCTCCTTCAAGTCATAGCGTAATTGCCCATCCCCTAGTGGAAAATCTGAAACATGAAACTTTCGACGAGCTCTCCTTTTCCTCTTGGCCTTGACATCCTCGCCTTCATGGCTCTTTCCTTTCTTCTTACTAGGACCGGGGGCACTTCTTCCTTCCTTATCCTCTGTGGTCCTCTTCCCAATAGGCATCACTAATGTATCCTCTAGCTTTGATGCCTTCTCCAAAGTGACTACACTTAGCACTTTTGACTTTCCCTTTTCCTCCTGGGTCAGTCCACTGGTTCCTTCGTCTCCCTTAATTTCGATGCCATGATCATTTGACCTAGTTAGCACCTGTCTTGTCAATGGATACATGTCTCCCCCCATCCTTGGTGGCTTATCACATTGCGGGCTGATGTGACCCAACTCTCCACAATTATAACATGTGGGCGTCTGCCTCCAGTACCTACCATTGCTTTGTCCAACACCATTCCTAGGTCTTTCTTCACCTCCTGGCTGATTTGCATACCTCCCTCGACCTCGATTATTTCCCACTTGACCTAGCATGTTTAGGCTAAGATTCTTCATCAAATCTACCACTTGCCTCATGTCTTGCCTTAGCCCATTATCTTGCACCGATGTAGTGACCACTGTTGGCATAACCTGAGTAGTAATAGGAACCACTGGTTCATGATGAACCCCTGACATGCGACCTTGTAAAGACTCTAGAGGCTGAAATTCAGACCTCATGGGCAAAGACTCCACCCCTAACTGGCTCATTTTCCTCAACTTCCACTCTTTGTTCCTTGCTACCTCTAGTGCATCTTCATATGTCCTAGGCTTCTTTAGCTCCACTCTCCAACGTATATTCTCCCAAAGACCAGCGAAGAACCTGTCCTTCTTCATCATGTCAGGCGGGGGTACCTGTGGTGCTAAGGCCTTTCACATCCGCTCCCATGCCAATGAGAACTTACGTATGTACGCATCTATTGGCTCACCTTCCTTTTGCACCAAACCTTGTACTTCTTGACACACTTTGTCAGGATCTTCTATCTTCACAAACTCCACTTCCAACCCATGCCTTAGATTGTCCCAACTCAATCTTACAAGTGGATCCGTTGCACAAAACTCCTCTTCAAATGTTTTGGACCAGACTCGTGCATCACTCTTCAAACAAATTTGGAGAAGACGTAACATCTGCGCAGGGTCATGAATCTGGTTGCTAATGCAGGCAACCTCTATCTTTTCCAAAAATTCTTCCACATCTTCATCACTTCTTCCATGAAACTCCGGATAAGAGAAAGCCATGGCTACCCAAGTTTCAATGCTTTGAGAACCCCTTTGAACACACGTGCAAGAACCCAAAACTTTTGACTACCCAATCCCCAGAAACTTCAATGGAGCTCAACTTTAGATAAGGACAAACACATGCACATCAAATGAGTTTTCATAGTTGATCATCGGAATTACAACAGGCAAAGGACATTCCAAGATCTCTCGTAATCTTCTTGGCCCAAACATAAAGACTATGCACTGCTGGAAAAAGATCTTCCTGGACACATGAACAGTAATCTGGATTCTTTGAGTTAAATGAAAAGGAGTGAACTGAGGGCCATTTTGATCATCCATTAAAGCCAACCATGAAGCTCCCAAGAAGGCACACCTGACTTAACCTCTGATTTTGCCAAAATTTCAGCAGCATAACAGCATAAATGGCTTAAAAGACCAAAAAACCAGCCATCATATCTTGGAAAAAATTTGGCAGAGTTTCCCCAGAAATAGAGCAGTAGGAACCCAAAATATAGACTGTATATGTATGCATAAACTGTCAACAATAGAACCCGAGCATCAATTAGGAATCACTAGTACATAGCCTATGACGAGGTCATGAAAAGGGTTCTCCAACTACCTGTATCACCGAAAGGATCTCCACATTTGAGAATCCCCCAGCTCAATAAAAACCTCACACTATCGACCCTCACACGAAGGATAATGCAAATCGCATATAGTCAAGTCTCAGAAATGACTATCTTCTAGACCAAGTCTCAAAAATGGCTAGGACTGCCAAATAAAACCAAGTATGGCTCCACAAATGCGTACAATGGCAGTTTCCACAAGTAACGTACAATCCAGCAGACAATGCGCTCAAATAGGCGCCAAGTGATGCATACCCACAACAACTGCAATGACATCACTGCTAGTATATCACTGTACTCCAGCTACTTGTACCTGTGTGAATCACTTGTACGTGTCCCTGTAACCTGTAACCTGTAACCTGAATCTCAAAGCTTGACGCTCGAAGCAAAAGGTACTTGAAGAAGATCCTCAGTGGGGGCGCCAAAAGAATGTGAGCGGGATGAAAACACACACAGCGCCTCTATAACGACCCGACACACACTCTTGGGAAGATACACACACATACACTATGGGGCACCACTCGTCTTACACAACACACCTGGCCGAGACAGGGAACACACCTATGGAGTGAGAGGAGAGAGACGATCCGTTTACCCACTCCACACAGAGAGATACACACACACACACAAACCCAAAAAACTCAGCTCAAAAGGGGAGAATTTCTAATGTTTAGATACAAATGAGCTTGGGCCAACACCAATGGGGCAAATAGCTCACACAATATGAGTAAAATAAGCCAGATACAATCACAAACTGGAGCAGAAGCTTCGATCATAGCAGAAACTTACACAGCAAAAACAAAAAAAAAGAGTGAGTAATTTGTCAAAATGGACAGCGCCATCATGTCCGGAACGGCCCAAAACCCCAGTCTACAATGTCAAAGTGCTCAAATCCGACCTCGGATGACCAGTTTACGGCCAAAACAGGCTCCAAAAACCCAAAAAACACACCTGCGACTGTTCCTCCTCTCTTCTCCACGTTTTTTCTGGTCTTCTCTCAGTTTTTTCAGTTCCCACACTTAGCTTTATTAGTTGGGCACACTTGGCCTATTAGATGACCTCAAACGAACCCCGAACAGGCCAAAAACTGACCTTGAAGTGCATAGTTGTCACCCTGTTGCATCCATACGCACACCTGGCACTCATTTCTTTTCGATAATGCATCTCGCAACCACGTGAAGTGGCCCCAAAAAGTGGTCCTAATGATGACCTTTCTGCATAACTCTCACAAGAAAACACCACTTTGTGTCCGTATTCATCCACGTGCAAATATTGACCCCGTTCGCCCTCCGATGCCACTAGATGCCATCTGACGCACCTGCTTACCTCGTGTCGTCAGCCCGCGGATAGCTTCCTCGAGAAGTTTTACGCGCTATAAACTCCTCATTATTGTAGAAAAAACATACTGGTACTGGTAATAGTGAAAATCGATGCACTATGTACATGCTGTCCTACCTGTACACATGTGGGCCCCACGTAACCACCTGGCTATGGAAATTGGGCAATCCTTTATTCGATGCACCATGCATGTGTATGTACATATGCGCAATCCCTTGCTCCAAAAAACTCCTGACATCGTCATTGCGTCCACTCCAGGTACATATGCTCCAGGTACGTTCTCACAAGCAGGGACACTCCTTGCTGTGTCGTGAAAGTCTGATATGCCGACGAGCACTGCGCTCTGAGTGTGATGGATATTGAGGCTCCAATCACAAAGGAGGTGATCCGTCTATGCTCATAGATGTTGCTCGTCCCTCCACTAGATCTAGTTGATTGAATGAAAGAGACGCTAAGAAGCACTACTACTACTTCTTAGCGTCTCTTTCACCCGATCAACTAGATCTAGTGGAAGGGCGAGCAGCATCTATGAGTAGTGATGAATCACCTCCTTTGTGATTGCAGCCTCAGTCTCCATCGCACTCAGAGCACAGTGCTTTTACAAGATACGTAGAATGCACACGGGAGACAAACTCACAAGAATTTACAGGAATCTCTCTACACAGGAATCCCTCCCCCTTTATGAGTCCTCTCTCTCTCTCTCTCTCTCTCTCTCTCTCTCTCTCTCTCTCTCTCTCTCTCTCTCTCTCTCTCTCTCTCTCTCTCTCTCTCTCTCTCTCTACTTGTCCATGTTTTCTTCTCCATTCAATATTAAGATTAAATGTTTGTGTGTTTAATGCAAGTATGGATGATGATAAGTTTCTTCCTTCTTTGTCACCCAGCAGAGGAGGTGGTACGAGGATCTTCATCGCTCTGGAGCACCATCACGTCGTTCTACTCCTTCAGTGTCTTCCCTCTGTTTCAGAGCATTCAGCATGCTTTGAAGCTTCAATGTCGACTCGACAATCTTCACACTCGTCTAGGCACCGATGCTCTAGTGGTGGCGTGGCGGTTGTTGTGGGGATTCTGCCGCTGATGCCTCGACACCGCCTCGTGTTCAAAGAGGCTCTTTACCTTCTCCTTCTTTGCTCGCCCCCACACCAGGCACGGCATCGCCATCTATGCCAGGTCTTGCGCAGTTATTGGTGGTTCCTGGCTACACACCACTAGCTACTCCTCCGGGAGCCACCCCACTCGACACTCCTCGCTTCGGGGCCCAGACTTCAGTGGAGACTCCACCTGACGTTTTTACCCCCATTGAGACGCCACTACATACCCTTGTCGAGGCACCCTGGTTCACGCGTCACAAGCGACAGGGCTTGCCGTATCCATCGACATCAGTGGCGGCATCATCTTGGATGATGAAGGCAAGAAGATGATCTCGCGTATGCGCAGTCTTTTCTCTCAGGTGTTTAGACACTACATACTAAACACCTAGAGTGAAGTGCCAAGTGAATAAAAAGATAGAGTCATCAACATGCTGCATGACGAGCTTCCCGTGTCAAGTCAGGATAAGCGCTTCAATGAAGACTTGATGAAGGTTTGAATGCGTGAATACTGCAAGCACAAGCATTTTGAACTACAAAAAACAATCAAGCATGGGTGGAACAGACCAAATTGGCTTGCCAAAGAAGATTGGAAGAATGAGAAGCGAGCAGCGTGCGAGAATCTTGACCAGTGCAAGCAACAAAAGGAGGCATCCAAAGTGCGAGTAGAAGCAGGGAGCTTGCACCACTTGGGGATCGGCACGTGGACATCATTTGAGTCTGATTTTGTAAGTGTTTTTGCCTTGCTCTTTAGTTTTGGTCATTGCATCTATTTGTACTTTTAAATTCTAACATAATGGATTCTTTGTATGATTTGAACAATGGTCGATGACAGGACGTGACCCCACACCATACCAGCATGAGTATGCAGGCAAAAACGGCTTAAACGTCCTAATGAACATTCTGAGTTCTCGAGGCGGCATGGTTAGTATTAGGGTTTACTCTTTTCCATTTGTTGTATTGTTTTGTAAGTTATATGTTTATACTTACAGAAAGTCTTATTGTTTTTTTCTGCAGAATCCGACAGATACGCCGCTTGGATACGATGAGACGTTTGATTAAACGACATCAATCTAGCCGTTGCTCTATAGCATTAGTTTCCTTTTGTCATAGCATGTACAATGAGATGACGTGTATACGTCTTTTTGTAACTATTGGAAAACCGTGTATATTTTCTCAATAATGACAATGGTGTTGTAGCTATTACATTTGCAAAGCTTAACAATCAAGTGATTTTTCCTATGATGTGTACAATTGTCATTGATTTACTTTCATCAATTTACTTTTTTCAGTTTTATATCTTTATTCTACAAACAATATACTATGGATGATGGAGTTAATGGTTATATTGTCTTGTGGGTGACTACTTTGGGTCTATACCTTGCACTTTCTTTCAAAGGTGAATTTGGGCTTATCTTGGATTCATTTAGGTTTACTCTATTATCAAAACATTCAATATGGGTGATGGGTGAATGCCCTGCCACCCAAAAAAATTTACTCTCGAGGGTCACTATATAATGCTCTACAACGTCGCTATGAGCATCGCTAAAGGAAGCCTGCAACCATCGCTATCTGTGTCGCTATATAGTGATGCATGTAGCGATGCAGATAGCGACATAGATAGCAACATTCCCATAGTGACGCTATTAGCGATGGTGTGTCGCTATATAGCGATGCATGTAGCGACGTAGATAGCAACGTTCCCGTACCAACGCTATTAGCGACGGTCTTAGCGACACCGAGAAGTATACAAACCCAATGTATTTCCGTCCCTAAAAATGTCACAAGTGCACACAACCTCTTGTAGTCAATCGATCCTTCAATAATTTTCTGGGGTAATGAAGGTAGAAGCTTCTAGCACCATGCACACACTTATAAAACACAACATCAGTTCCCTTACAGTCTCTGACCCAAGACCTCACGCACCTTTGAAGACGGTGAGAGCTAGCGGGGTATGAGAGTACATTGAGAGGAAGGATTAGTCTTACAAGAAAGAAGTATATCTCCTCACCTAATCACTCATATTAGCTTAGCATAGCTTAGTAATTAGCATGGTAGAGGAGATGAGCATGCATTGGAGCTTGACTCTTGGTTGGATTTGCATCTCAAAGCCAAGAGTTGTTCGTGTAGGCCTCCCTTCTCACAAGCTTAGAGTAGGTGATGAGCTTTCTATTAAAGCTTGAGAAGGAGAGAGAGAGTCTTCTTTGCTTCACACATGAGATTGTGTGAGTGTGTATGTGATAATGCATTGAAAAAATCAGCCCCCTCTCTCTCTTGGCCGACCCCTCATGCTTTTTACTCATGCTAACACCCCATTGGACCCTGCAAAGCCTAGCCAATGATAATTAAGGGGCATAAGTAATGGCCTTGTGACATGTGTCTCCCTTTCCCCTTTTGTGAGAGCTTTAGGTAAATAATTAATGCAATTAAACTCTCATTGGACCCCTTAGTCTTCTTGCCATCCAATAGGATTTGAATGTACCTTGTGGGCAATGGGGCTAGGGAGCTGACATGTGTCCACTATGCCCTTTGTGTAAAGGGGTTTGCATGAGTGTGTGTGTGTGTGTGTGCGTGTGTGTGTGTGTGTGTGTGTGTGTGTGTGTGTTTCTCTCTCATCCCCTACTAAAAGGTCTCGCCCCCTCCTATGTAGGGATCTAGGAAGACTTTGTGTACACTTACAAAGCATTCAGTTTCCCTAAGGTTTCCATTGGACTCACCCTTTGAAATTTGGAACCTTAGCATTTTGGAAGTCTTAATGGGTTGAACCTTATGTCTTCAAAGCCCATTGCTTGCAAATTGATCTTCTGCAAATGGTCCCCCTTTGGATCCCTGTTTTCCCTCCCGTGGATCCCTAATGTGACCAATCTACTAGCCTTACCCATAATCTAGCTTTTTCTCCCCTAGTATTTTCCCATATTAAATGATCAGTTTAACATGAGAAATCATTTAGGAAAATTAGATATTAGCTATTTTTACATTACCTCTCTCTTGAAATCATAGTCGTCCTCGATGATGGGGTAAATAAAATAAAGCCTATTCATTAGTCCTTTTTCTAGCGGGTAGAGTATCCCTATATTACCCTACGACATCGTTCCAGAATGGATGACTAATCCATTTGGCGCTTGAGAACCTAAGCTACCGCAAGCATGTTTGCGCATTAGTCCTATCAATCTTCCATAGAGTGACAAGCTCTACTTGGTGTTTAGAAGACTTCGTCTCCACAAACTCGATTCTAAGCATGCATACTACTTAACATTTGTGCACAATAAAGAAAAAGAGAGTCTTACAAGACAAAAACTTTGTTCATTTTAAACTTTTGTACATTTTCCTACTCTAGGGAAGCATAGTAATCATTGACAAGGTTTAGGTTATCCTTTAATTGTATGCCTTGCAACCATCTAGCATCTTCAAAAGGATACTTCTTGAACTTAATAAGATACCATCGGATAGTCTTACCGCCTCTTAATACCTTGTCTTCATGTTGGAGAATGGACTCGGATTGCAACACCTCTTCTTTGTCCCCGATCTCCGGTGGCTCTTCAATAGTTGGTTCTTGAGGTGGCTCTCATTTGTAAGGCTTTAGTAGGCTCACATGAAAATCATTGTGTATGAGCCAATGATTGGGCAACTTGAGTTGATAGGCCATCTCATTGATTGGTCTAAGAATCTGGAAGGGACCATAGTACCTTTTTGCTAACTTAGCATAGTACTTTTGGTGTCCCGTAGGATTCTTGCCCGTCGTGTGCCTTATCAAGCCTTGGGAAATTTAAGCAACACCCAATCATTTTCTTAAATTCTTGGGCTTTTATGCGCTTATCATTAGCAACCTTTTGCCTTTGCTGTGAGATAGAGATAGCATCCTTAATCTTTTGGAAAGATTCTTGTAGGCCTTGGCTATACTCATATACACAGCGAAGATCTTCCCATGTACCTTAAGTAGCAAGGGACTTTTAGATCTTCCCTCAACTACCTTGAAAGGTGCTTTTCCCGTCGAAGTATGTACAGTGTTATTGTAGGCATGCTCCACTAAGGGTACGTACTTCTCCCATTGGGACCTTTGATCTACTTCCATTACGTAGGCTTTTAGTAGATCAAGGATTGTCAGGTTAGCTATTTCACTTTGGCCATCCGTTTGCGGGTGATAGGCCGAAGAGACGTTTAACCTTGTCCGTGAATTCTCAAAGAGACCCTTTTGGAAATTACTAGTCATTCTAGGATCTCTATCTGACACTATGGACATCGGCAAGCCATGTTACCTAAAGATTTGTGAAATGAAGAGGGTTTCCATTTGATGGTCTTTGATAGTTTTTTTGACAGGTATAAAATGAGATGTTTACTGAACCTGTCTACTATCGTCCAAATTCCTGTATTCCCATGGATAGACTTGGGAAATCCAAAGATAAAGTCCATGTATATGCTCTCCCATGGTGAATTAGGGATTGGAAATGGTTGAAGCAATCCAGGTTGCTTCCCTCTATCAAACTTCGTGTTTTGTCATACCACACATTTAAAAACATACTCTTGTATGTTTGCTTTCATGGCAGGCCAATAGAACTATGTTTCAATCCCTTTCAGGGTAGACCGAATCCCTTTATGCCCCGCATAAGGAGGAGCATGAGATTCATACATTACTTTTTCACATAGTGAGTTGGTAACACATAGTCTATTGCCATAGATAAGATAACCATCTTGTAAAGTAAATGGTTCCTCGTTCTTCCCTAGTGCAAGGGCTGAAATCACATCTCTAAAATTGGGATCAATAGCGTGCTCATCTATCATAGAAGATAGATCATTGTGAGTTGCTATGGAAACCGCATTCACTCTCGGCCGTCTCGAGAGTGCATCAGCTACTTGATTATGCTTGCCAGCAATGTGAGCAATATGAAAATGAAATTGCACAAGGAAATTTTTCCACCTCATTTTTTTGTCAGAGATCTTGGTCTGCATCATGAAGTACTTAAGGCTTTAGTGATCCATCTGCAGAATGAAAGGAGTCCCCAATAAATAGTGCTTCCACGAGTCTAAGGCATGTAGAACTGTGAGGAGTTCCTTTTCATTATGCCTAGAGTTTTCTCAACAGGGTCGAGGCTTTGGCTTTCATAGGCTATGGTGTGCCCTTCTTGGAGCAAAATAGCTCCAAGGCAATCACCACAAGCGTCACATTGGACCTCAAATGGCTTTGAGAGATCCAGCAATGTAAGCACAGGTTGAGAGATAAGCTTTTTGAAAGCATTTTTCTCCTTGGCAGACATGTATACCTAATGTTTTTCTTTGTTAGGTCATGTAATGGTCCTGCTATTAGTGAGAACTTTACTATGAAGCTTTTATAGTATGCACACATACATATAAAGCTTCTTAGTTCATGAAGACTCTTTGGATTAGGCCATCCTTTTATTACCTCTAGCTTTTATGGATCCATTTAGATGCCATCTTGAGAGATAATGTGACCTAAATAATGAATCTCTTGTAAGAAAAACTCACTTTTCTTTCGATTAACATAAAGTTTATTCTCTCATAAGACTTGATATATCCCCTAGAGGTGTTGCTTGTGTTCGTCTAATGAATTAGAGTAGATGATAATGTCATCAAAGAACATTCTAGTAAAGGTTCAATGAGGCTTGAATAGCTTCTCCATCAAGCGGTTAAATGTGGCTGGTGCATTGGTCAAACCAAAAGGCATGACAATGTATTCGTAAAGACCAAACGTAGTGCGAAATGCGGTCTTTACAATGTCTTGATTAGATATCCTTATTTGATGGTAGCCACTTTTTAAATCAATTCTACTAAAGTAGGTCAACCCTTGTAGCTTATCAAATAGGTCTTCTACCTGCGGAACGGGAAACCTATTTTTGATAGTGATCCTATTTAGAGCTCTATAGTCGACACACATACGATATGTGCCGTCTTTCTTTTCCACTAATAGCACGAGTGAACAAAATGGAGATGAGCTAGGCTTAACCATGCTCTTCTCAACTAACTCATGCACTTGCCACATAATCTCCTCTTGTTGAGCTTGAGAAACTCTATAATGAGGTTTATTAGGTGGTGAACTTCCTGGAAGAAGTTCAATTGCATAGTCATCATTGCCTTGTTGAGGAGGTAGTTCACAAGGGATGTCCTCAATAAAGAAACCTTGAAATCCCTTGAGAAAATTGGACAACTCTAATTCCTTGTGATTGTTTATATTTTCTTTTGCTAAGGCATTATTTCATTTTGAGAATCTTTAATAAAAATCATTTACACAGAAATAGAGCTCTTTATTGACTTATTGAAAGCTTGTGTATGCACAATGGGTTTGGTGTTACCCTACTCTTTGGCATCTATGTACAGATCGTTTTCCCTGCACCTAAAGTAGATTTCCCTTTCAGGGAATTTAACATCGACAGCGATGCAATCAACCATGGTGCCCCTAGGATTACATTCTCGTGCTTGAGAGGAGAGATAAAGAAGTCCTCTTTGTCCACATAGCTTTGGACATGGAGCCTCAATTTCCCAATTAAGGGAGTGACTGAAGCTTCTTTCCCCTTGAAAGCACCATCGGTGGGTAGGACATCTCCCATCTCATAGGCTTGGATGACTAGTATGAAATTGTGAGTAGAACCAGGGTCAAAGAGAATAAAATCATCACGTTTTCTTACCTTTCCCCAAGCATTGCATAGAGGAGATCCTTTGTTGTGAGCTTCCTCTTCTTGGATTTTGACCAAGGTAAGTCTAGGAGGCTCATGGTGGATGTTCTTTTGGGGGCAATCATAGTACGCATGCCCTTGCTGACCGCATTCAAAACAACGGTTATCTTTACGATAACTCTCAAGCTCTTCAAGAGAGAGTTTATTTTTTACTTTTTAAACTCCCTTCTCCTCAGCTTTGTCGTTGTTGGCGTTGCCTTTAGGAGACTTTTGGACATTGTCCTTCCCCTTAGGCTCATTGTTGTTACCGTTCTTGTTCTCCGTGGGCTTAGGATTTCTCTTAGCCCCTGTTTGGAGATTGATTCGTGAAGCCACCATGGTATGGTGTATAACCGCAGATATAGTGCGTGGCACCTTTGGGAGTTGACATACTCCACCATATCTTCAGTTAAGCCTACACAAAATTGTTGTTTTTTCTCTCCAAAATCCATCCTTTTAAAGAAGGTGGCTTTGAGATGTACGTACCAAAACTTGTCTACATATTTATGAATAGATTTGTAAGGAGAGAGCTTCGAGCTTTGCCATTCGGTGAGTACTTTGTCTTTGGCATCGGTAGCCAAAAACTGCTTCATGATGGAATTTCTTAAAGCTTTCCATGTTTGTGGAGCTTCACCGTTTGGTTGCAGGCTAGATCACCATTGCCTAGCAGACTTTTGAAAATGCACAGCTACATGATATAGCTTGGAGGACTCCGTGAAGCCCTCATCTCAAAGGCTGCATCGAATTGTTGGATAAAATCCAAGACTTTGTGCGTAGCACCAAAGGTGCCATCGTAGGTAAGGAAAGAGATGTTCTTTCCTACCTCTTTGAACTTCTTGAGCTCAGATGACCTCTTCCACATGGCATGGGATTTCCTATGGCCTCTTCTTTTTTGTGGTTCAAAAGTTGCACCATCACTTTCTTCAGAAGATGGAGAATTTGAGGAGGATGGAGAAGAGGGTGACCTCTTTCTCGCCTTTTTCCTGCCTTGTTCCTCTTTGTCTACACCATCACCTTCTTCATAAGAGGAAGAGGATGAAGAAGATGTAGAAGAGGGTGATCTCTTTATTGCCTTTTTCTTCTCTTGTTTTTTATCATCCCTCTTTCAATTATGGTGTGGAGAGCTGTGCAATGGTATTCTCCATTTAGGAGGTGATGGAGAGCGTTTTGCCTACTGTCTTTGTGGAGCCATCTCCACCGAGGTGGTAGGAGACTCACTTCTTTCTCGTTCATTTGGTGGGGGTTCTTGAGTTCTCCTTTGGGAAGGAGATGCGTCTTGAAGTAGTAAATTTTTGAGCCCTTTGTACGGATCCTCTTCTTCTTCCCGAATCGGAGAGAGGCGTCTTTTGGAAGTCTTGCAAGGAGTCTTCCTAGGTACTCTCTCATCATGGTGGGGAGTTTGGAGAATCCCATGAGCACGTAGCTGCCATTGCACTTCACTTTAGAGGGATGGATTGCGCATGGCTTATTGAAGCCTAGAAATAAGGTAGTTAGAAAGCATAGGGGCATCATTAGTAGCTTTCTCATTAACAAAATCAAAGCTATCAACATTAATTTCACTCTCTTTACTATTGTCAGCCATTCTAACAATATGTTTAGGTGTAATATTTTTAGGTTTACTTTGGCACTTCAAGCCATAGTTGGTGCTCCTCTTTACCCCTTCAGAAAACCACTCAAGCTATTGTCCCCGTGGCTTGAATATCATTAATTGCAAGGAATAGAAGAGAGGGTCTTTCAACACCAAAACAATATCGGCTCTTGTCAAGCTTCTAATGTTTCAATAGTGGTTAAGCCGTAGGCAAGCCCCGTAGGACTCCACTATTAAGACCATAGCTCTCGATGGTGATGCCCCGTTATCTGCACGAAGGCAAGCGCACTGCAAGGCTAAAAAATCCCTATTCTACTTACTCAATTGCAACTAATAATACCAACCATTTATAGCTAGGTTGAGGACCTCCCTTCTTGAGCAAGAAAAAAGAAACCTTGAGCTCTAATACCAATGTAATATTTAATGGCCTAATAACTTGTGTGTAGCAGAAAATAGCATAAAGATAGTGAGAATTCCATTAGAATAGACTCCTAATGAGCATAGCAAGTGTTGGGAGATTTAGGGTGGATACTCATGTGAAGCATTCAATGAGAGAGAATAACTCTTAGACAAGAAGAAAGCAACCTTGAATTACTAGAATGAAAAAGCTTGAAATACATGCTTGACAGAGCCTTGTTATATAGGCTTGAAGATGAACTTCTAGAGAGGTCTAGGATATGTTCCCACACGGCTAAGTAGGTGGAGTGAGCATAGTGTTTATCTCCACAAATCCCCCCTTAAACATGTGCTTCTACCACCTAAGGTTCACAATGGAAAGAGGATGAGGTACATAACGGTTCTCCTATGGATACAAAGTTATGTCCTTCATTACAATCATAAGGGATTCATCACTTAATGATCATTGATGGTTCTAAATTGGATTCATCATCATGTCACAAGTGGTTCACACAAAGAAAGTACTATAACCTTCACATGGATTCAACAAAGGGGTAAATAAGGTAGCAATTCCTCTTCAAAGTATGTCATCACCGCTTTCATAAAAGTATGTTTTCTTACCCTTTTTGGGGTTGTCCTTAGCATGAACTTTATTAGAAAAAGAGGAGCTAAAAGAAGTGGATGCACGAGGAGAAGAAGTAGTTGAAATAAAATGTATCTCATCATTCGTGAGAGTGTCGTTGTCGTCATTGTCGTCTTCATCATCACTATGAGTGTAGAGAATATGTCTTCCCTTGGAGGAGGTGTTGCCGTTGTTGCCGCCATGACTTGGAATGCCGCCGCTACCACCTTTAGGGCAAAATTGGGGTGGATGCCCAACCTTACCGCACTTCACACACTTCTTGATCTTGTAGCAATTGATAGAATCATGATTTGTTTTCCCACAATGGATACATGGCTTGAAGCTTTTAGAGTTAGAAACAAATAATGCTTGAGATGTAGGTGCTTCATTCGTGTGAGTGGCATGAGTATGCTTGTTCTCTTCCTCTTGAAGAGAGTGAACAATGCTCTCAAGTGAAGGAATAGGTTCCTTTTCCTTGAGCACGGTGACAATATTCTCATATTGCATAGGCATGGCTTTAAGTAGAATAGCAATTTTATCATCCTCATCAATGTTACACTCTATATAGGATAATTGAGTGCATATGCTCTTAACACTAGGTTGGTAATGGGACACTTTTATGTCCTGTTAAGTGAGTCCCATTTTCATTGAATTATGTCAAGAGTTTCAAAATGGATTTTGAGGTTCTATTTGTCTAGAAAGTTGTCTCATGAGCTGAAAAAAACTCGAAATTTTTTTGGAATATCAATTCCATCTTTAACCTTGTCCTTGCACAACATTTCACAACCTAAACTGTGTGAAAAAACAGGTCCTGTTTTTGTCTTTTTTCAACTTTTTGCAACTATACCACTCTAGCATTCATGTTTGTGAGGTCTATAATGCTAGAGAACTATCTTTAGTAGTCCTCAACGTGTCCTAATGCTTCTAGGGAGAAATAAATGTTAAAGTTGTAAGTTATGACCAAATTACAAAAATTGTCAAATCCTGTTTTTTAGCCAATTTTAGCTCTTCTATGATTTTTTTGGTGGCTTTCATGATATCCAAATGCAGTTTTGATTTTCTATGTCACATATTGTAACATAAAGCTAATATTCCTTGAGTTTTGGGGCACCTCATACCCTATTTTGCATAGTAGACAATGATGGTTGATTTTTTCAATTATAGAAGAAAACGAAACATTCTAGTATATCAAGTATAACTTTTTCAATATTGTTAGTTTCTTGTGACAACTACACACATTTTGTAGGTAGTAACCATATCTAGTCATAAGGATCAAATTTGGCTAGATACTGAATAGTTTGTATGGGATTCTACAACTCATAATGTTGAACCCAGTTTTTTCATGTTTGCTGTATTTAGTACTTCATCTTTGTCCCCAAGATTCCCCTTGGTAAGAGATGTATTATTGTTTTGACATGCTCCATGGCTCCTTATGAACCTAAAGGACAATAGAGAACTAAGAAAACATGCATATATTATTTGTATTGAGCGTGGCTATAGAAACTTTGATGATAGGTTTGCAGAATGGTAGAAATTCAACTTTTTCGTACCTATTTCTTTTGGCAAAACAAAAAATAGTGAGTGAGAAGCAATCATATGTTTTGATCACCAACCCATTGAAGTTAACTAGGGAATTTATCTCAAGTCCTACAAAAATCCCTAATCTTATTTTTATGCAACAAAACGTAAGAAATGACTGTTTTGATGAAAATGTACTGGTCCATCAACTTTGGAGGCTTGGTGTGACCAAAAGATGAGAAATTTTACAAGTTTATTATTTTTTCCATGTGTAGTAGGCCTTGAACTATAACCTCATGAAAGGATTTTACAAAATGAGTGGATCTACTATAGTTTTGCAGGTTTTTTTCAAAACCCTGAAAGGACACTTTTATGTCGTGTTAGGTTACCAACCTAGTGTTAAGCCTATTGACCATACTTGAAAAATTTTCATTCTCATGCATAGTGAGTGCATATAATTGCATCTTGAGAGAGATTTTAGAGTGTTTTCCCTTAGCCCCAAATGTTCTTAGTATCCCATGCATCTTTAGCGGAAGTGGCTTGATCTAAGTGATGAACAATCTCATCCGCAACACTAGTGAGTAGAATACCTAAAGCTTTCTCTTCCTTTTGGTGACGTTCTCTTTGTTGTGTAGCCGTTAGGTTATCCCCCCCTTCGCTAGTGATTATACTCCATAAACCCTTCTTCATTAGGTAGCCTTTAAGCTTGACTTGCCATGTATGGAAGCCAGTGCCATTAAAGATAGAGATGTCGTTATTACCCATAGTGTATGCTAGATAATGTAAGCAAGGGGGTCCTATTTCGAGACTCTCGAAATGGTGTCTATCCTTTTACAAAAGCAATGTATGCGGTAATGAAGAATAAAGGCTTAAAACATGCACAAATTAGCTTCAAATGTTGCCGAAGTGTGCCTTGAAATATACCAATGTGTCGAGATGATTTGTAGAAGCTCTCCCTTGATGAACGAAGCTGAAAATGAGTGCAAAACAGAGAATTAATTCTCTGATTTGAAGTTGAGTCCTTGTTGAAGCAAAACGGCCTTCAAAATGAGCTCTTTTCCTCCCGAAATCGATGTAGATGGTGCCCAAATTCGACGCCCTTGTAGCTCAAGCTTTGCAATAGCTTAAGGAAGCCTCGAACAATGATTTAGAGGGCTGAAAATGAGGTTTTAATTCTCTATTTTGAAACAAAAAATTAAAAACATGTATAAATAGACTAGTTTTGGTTGCATAAGCTAGCTAGTCTTGCCCTTTTGTCGTGTAGAGCTTGTAGAAGACTAATGACGAGATTAAGAGTGGATTAATGATGATATAATGAGGTTTAATGGGCTGTTAAAACAGAAAATGAGAAGCCTCTTATTAGAGAGAGAAAATGAGCTAGTCTAAAGCTAGTTTGCACCAAAAATGATGAGAAAAGGTGGGAATGGTTAGGGGCTGTTTAGGAGAGCTTAGAAGCTTTCCACGGAAGCTTGGGGGAGCTGAGGAAGAAGGTGAAAGAGGGAGATAGATCAGCCCACGAGTTTTGGAGGGTATACTTAGCAAGAGAGTAGCCACCTTTTGCTTGATTTGAGGGGTGATGAGCCCAAAAGTCAAGGGAGTAGGTGGACAAGTGAGTGGGCAGCCAAAAACTCCTAAAAGTAAGGGAAAAACTCGTGGAGGCTGCTAGAGAGAGGTAGGGGGAAGTGAGAGAACACACACACTAGCCTAAATGGTTAGATATTGACCCCAAGGACCAATGAGGGCTCTGATACCAGTTGTTGGGAGATTTAGGGTGGATACTCATGTGAAGCATTCATACTTGTGTGTGTGTGTGTGTGTGTGTGTGTGTGTGTGTGGTTGAGAGAGAATAACTCTTAGACAAGAAGAAAGCAACCTTGAATTACTAGAATGAAAAAGCTTGAAATACATGCTTGACAGAGCCTTGTTATATAGGCTTGAAGATGAACTTCTAGAGAGGTCTAGGATATGTTCCCACACGGCTAAGTAGGTGGAGTGAGCATAGTGTTTATCTCCACAAATCCCCCCTTAAACATGTGCTTCTACCACCTAAGGTTCACAATGGAAAGAGGATGAGGTACATAACGGTTCTCCTATGGATACAAAGTTATGTCCTTCATTACAATCATAAGGGATTCATCACTTAATGATCATTGATGGTTCTAAATTGGATTCATCATCATGTCACAAGTGGTTCACACAAAGAAAGTACTATAACCTTCACATGGATTCAACAAAGGGGTAAATAAGGTAGCAATTCCTCTTCAAAGTATGTCATCACCGCTTTCATAAAAGTATGTTTTCTTACCCTTTTTGGGGTTGTCCTTAGCATGAACTTTATTAGAAAAAGAGGAGCTAAAAGAAGTGGATGCACGAGGAGAAGAAGTAGTTGAAATAAAATGTATCTCATCATTCGTGAGAGTGTCGTTGTCGTCATTGTCGTCTTCATCATCACTATGAGTGTAGAGAATATGTCTTCCCTTGGAGGAGGTGTTGCCGTTGTTGCCGCCATGACTTGGAATGCCGCCGCTACCACCTTTAGGGCAAAATTGGGGTGGATGCCCAACCTTACCGCACTTCACACACTTCTTGATCTTGTAGCAATTGATAGAATCATGATTTGTTTTCCCACAATGGATACATGGCTTGAAGCTTTTAGAGTTAGAAACAAATAATGCTTGAGATGTAGGTGCTTCATTCGTGTGAGTGGCATGAGTATGCTTGTTCTCTTCCTCTTGAAGAGAGTGAACAATGCTCTCAAGTGAAGGAATAGGTTCCTTTTCCTTGAGCACGGTGACAATATTCTCATATTGCATAGGCATGGCTTTAAGTAGAATAGCAATTTTATCATCCTCATCAATGTTACACTCTATATAGGATAATTGAGTGCATATGCTCTTAACACTAGGTTGGTAATGGGACACTTTTATGTCCTGTTAAGTGAGTCCCATTTTCATTGAATTATGTCAAGAGTTTCAAAATGGATTTTGAGGTTCTATTTGTCTAGAAAGTTGTCTCATGAGCTGAAAAAAACTCGAAATTTTTTTGGAATATCAATTCCATCTTTAACCTTGTCCTTGCACAACATTTCACAACCTAAACTGTGTGAAAAAACAGGTCCTGTTTTTGTCTTTTTTCAACTTTTTGCAACTATACCACTCTAGCATTCATGTTTGTGAGGTCTATAATGCTAGAGAACTATCTTTAGTAGTCCTCAACGTGTCCTAATGCTTCTAGGGAGAAATAAATGTTAAAGTTGTAAGTTATGACCAAATTACAAAAATTGTCAAATCCTGTTTTTTAGCCAATTTTAGCTCTTCTATGATTTTTTTGGTGGCTTTCATGATATCCAAATGCAGTTTTGATTTTCTATGTCACATATTGTAACATAAAGCTAATATTCCTTGAGTTTTGGGGCACCTCATACCCTATTTTGCATAGTAGACAATGATGGTTGATTTTTTCAATTATAGAAGAAAACGAAACATTCTAGTATATCAAGTATAACTTTTTCAATATTGTTAGTTTCTTGTGACAACTACACACATTTTGTAGGTAGTAACCATATCTAGTCATAAGGATCAAATTTGGCTAGATACTAAATAGTTTGTATGGGATTCTACAACTCATAATGTTGAACCCAGTTTTTTCATGTTTGCTGTATTTAGTACTTCATCTTTGTCCCCAAGATTCCCCTTGGTAAGAGATGTATTATTGTTTTGACATGCTCCATGGCTCCTTATGAACCTAAAGGACAATAGAGAACTAAGAAAACATGCATATATTATTTGTATTGAGCGTGGCTATAGAAACTTTGATGATAGGTTTGCAGAATGGTAGAAATTCAACTTTTTCGTACCTATTTCTTTTGGCAAAACAAAAAATAGTGAGTGAGAAGCAATCATATGTTTTGATCACCAACCCATTGAAGTTAACTAGGGAATTTATCTCAAGTCCTACAAAAATCCCTAATCTTATTTTTATGCAACAAAACGTAAGAAATGACTGTTTTGATGAAAATGTACTGGTCCATCAACTTTGGAGGCTTGGTGTGACCAAAAGATGAGAAATTTTACAAGTTTATTATTTTTTCCATGTGTAGTAGGCCTTGAACTATAACCTCATGAAAGGATTTTACAAAATGAGTGGATCTACTATAGTTTTGCAGGTTTTTTTCAAAACCCTGAAAGGACACTTTTATGTCGTGTTAGGTTACCAACCTAGTGTTAAGCCTATTGACCATACTTGAAAAATTTTCATTCTCATGCATAGTGAGTGCATATAATTGCATCTTGAGAGAGATTTTAGAGTGTTTTCCCTTAGCCCCAAATGTTCTTAGTATCCCATGCATCTTTAGCGGAAGTGGCTTGATCTAAGTGATGAACAATCTCATCCGCAACACTAGTGAGTAGAATACCTAAAGCTTTCTCTTCCTTTTGGTGACGTTCTCTTTGTTGTGTAGCCGTTAGGTTATCCCCCCCTTCGCTAGTGATTATACTCCATAAACCCTTCTTCATTAGGTAGCCTTTAAGCTTGACTTGCCATGTATGGAAGCCAGTGCCATTAAAGATAGAGATGTCGTTATTACCCATAGTGTATGCTAGATAATGTAAGCAAGGGGGTCCTATTTCGAGACTCTCGAAATGGTGTCTATCCTTTTACAAAAGCAATGTATGCGGTAATGAAGAATAAAGGCTTAAAACATGCACAAATTAGCTTCAAATGTTGCCGAAGTGTGCCTTGAAATATACCAATGTGTCGAGATGATTTGTAGAAGCTCTCCCTTGATGAACGAAGCTGAAAATGAGTGCAAAACAGAGAATTAATTCTCTGATTTGAAGTTGAGTCCTTGTTGAAGCAAAACGGCCTTCAAAATGAGCTCTTTTCCTCCCGAAATCGATGTAGATGGTGCCCAAATTCAACGCCCTTGTAGCTCAAGCTTTGCAATAGCTTAAGGAAGCCTCGAACAATGATTTAGAGGGCTGAAAATGAGGTTTTAATTCTCTATTTTGAAACAAAAAATTAAAAACATGTATAAATAGACTAGTTTTGGTTGCATAAGCTAGCTAGTCTTGCCCTTTTGTCGTGTAGAGCTTGTAGAAGACTAATGACGAGATTAAGAGTGGATTAATGATGATATAATGAGGTTTAATGGGCTGTTAAAACAGAAAATGAGAAGCCTCTTATTAGAGAGAGAAAATGAGCTAGTCTAAAGCTAGTTTGCACCAAAAATGATGAGAAAAGGTGGGAATGGTTAGGGGCTGTTTAGGAGAGCTTAGAAGCTTTCCATGGAAGCTTGGGGGAGCTGAGGAAGAAGGTGAAAGAGGGAGATAGATCAGCCCACGAGTTTTGGAGGGTATACTTAGCAAGAGAGTAGCCACCTTTTGCTTGATTTGAGGGGTGATGAGCCCAAAAGTCAAGGGAGTAGGTGGACAAGTGAGTGGGCAGCCAAAAACTCCTAAAAGTAAGGGAAAAACTCGTGGAGGCTGCTAGAGAGAGGTAGGGGGAAGTGAGAGAACACACACACTAGCCTAAATGGTTAGATATTGACCCCAAGGACCAATGAGGGCTCTGATACCAGTTGTTGGGAGATTTAGGGTGGATACTCATGTGAAGCATTCATACTTGTGTGTGTGTGTGTGTGTGTGTGTGTGTGTGTGTGTGTGTGTGTGTGGTTGAGAGAGAATAACTCTTAGACAAGAAGAAAGCAACCTTGAATTACTAGAATGAAAAATCTTGAAATACATGCTTGAGAGAGCCTTGTTATATAGGCTTGAAGATGAACTTCTAGAGAGTTCTAGGATATGTTCCCACATGGCTAAGTAGGTGGAGTGAGCATAGTGTTTATCCCCACAACAAGAGTGCTTGGATGGAGAGAGAAACAAAAAGTATAACACCTAGTTAGACAGGCATGAACAATACTTCAAAAGAGAGAGATATTAAGCTATTGACAACAGTTGAGGACCGGATTTTCATGGAGCCGGTCCCCCCTCCAAAAGGCTTTGTATTATAGGTTTCCCCCATCAAGGGAGACATTTTACAATACTATATTTTGTGTTCCTTCAATAATTTGCTGATGCAATGAAGATAGAAGCTTCAAGCACCATGCACACACTTATAAAACACAACATCAATTCCCTCACGGTCTCAGACCCAAGACCTCACACACCTTTGAAGATGTTGAGAGCTAGCGGGGTATGAGAGTAGATTGAGAGGGAGAATTAGTAGTCTTACGAGAAACAAGTGTATCTCCTCATCTACTCACTCATAATAGCTTATCATAGCTTAGTAATTAGCATGGTAGAGGAGATGAGCATTCATTGGAGCTTGGCTCTTGGTTGGATTTGCATCTAAAAGCCAAGAGTTGTTGGTGTAGGCCTCCCTTCTCATAAGCTTGGAGTAGGTTATGAGATTTCCATTAAATCTTGATAAGGAGAGAGAATATTCTTTGCTTCACACATAAGATTGTGTGAGTGTGTGTGTGTGTGTGATAATGCCTTGACAAAATCAGCCCCTTATCTCTCTTGGTCGACCCCTCATGCTTTTTACTCATGCTGACACCCCATTGGAACCTGAAAGCTAGCCAATGATAATTACAAAGCATAAGTGATAGCCTTGTGACATGTGTCTCCCTTTCCCCTTTTGTGAGAGCTATAGGTAATTAATTAATGCAATTACACTCTCATTGGAACCCTTAGTCTTCTTGCCAATAGGAATGAGGCAAGCCATTGGGTTGTTGAATTCTCATTGGACCCCTTGGGAAACTGGCCAATAGTCTTCTAGAGAGCTTAATTCTTATTGATTCTTTTATGAAGTGTTTTTAAATGAATTAAACTAGATTTACTCTAGCCTAATTCTCATTGGTCCACTCCAATAGGATTTGAATGCACCTTGTGGGCAATTGGGCTAGGGAGATGACATGTGTCCACGATGCCCTTTGTGTAAAGGGGCTTGCATGATTGTGTGTGTGTGTGTGTTTCTCTCTCATCCCCTACTAAAAGGGCTCGCCCCCTCCTATGTAGGGATCTAGGAGAACTTTGTGTACACTTACAAAGAATCCAATTTCTCTAAGGTTTGACCATTGGACTTACCCTTTGAAATTTGGAATCTTAGCATTTTGGAAGTCTTAATGGGCTGAACCTTATGTCTTTGAAGCCCATTGCTTGCACATTGCTCTTCTGCATATGGTCCCTCTTTGGATCCCTATTCTCCCTCCTTTGGATCCCTAGTGTGACCAATCTGCTAGCCTTACCGATAATCTAGCATTTTCTCCACTGGTACTTCCCCATATTAAATGATCAGTTTAACATGAGAAAATCAGTTAGGAGAATTATATATTAGTTATTATGACATATGAACCATGGGCTTTATTTGGATTGGTTTTGGTCAAACTATGTGTATATATGGGAGCACATGGAGTCTCTACTAGCACATGGAAAGGCGTGCAAAAAGAAGTGAAGCCCTTGGTTCTATCATCAAAACTGCAGAGATTCTCATGTTTTTTACTTCAATATTTTCCTTGGTTTTGTTAATCCTTTGCTTCCTTTGATGCATCCAAGTATAGTGCGATGTGTAGCGGTGTAGAGGGAAGCTAGTCGCGGTTGAGAGTGACTGAAGCTGTCAAAATTTGTGAGCGAGGACCAACACACATTATCTTTACAGGTCTATTCTCTTGATCCTCTTTTCTTTGTTTTGGTTTGAGGTGTTGTAGAGGCCAAGCCTCCAATCCTTCAAATTGGTGCCCCCACTCAGAAGGGGAGAGTAGTGTTTTGCCGCTTTGATTGCCAGGTTGGAGTCCACTTGGGAATCAACTCTAGTCCTTCCCTAATCTTGGTTCAAATATGACTTTGTAGGATTTTGATCACTTGCAGACATACTTGGAAGCATGTGACAATGTATTTGAAACTTGTGGACAAAAAGATGACCATAAGCAGGGTTTCCTTTTTATGCTAGCTTGCCAATACATGCAGTTGAGTTCTTGCAGGTACTTCAAAACTATGTCAGGGATGATTCTATGTATGAATCATGTGGTAGTTGGACAAAGTAAAGGATGCACTTGTGGAATTTAACAGAGGCCTTTCACATGGCAATGAAGAGTATGTTGATGAGTATGCACATTTTTGGATAAGGAGGAAATTGTGTTTGATAGCACATGCAAACGATCGAGGTTGTGCATATTGTGAATATGAAATTTCATTATGAAGAATCTCATTTTGGTAAGACTATGGTGGAATATGCATTGTGGAAGTTTGAGATGGGCTTTGATGAGAAAGTTGTGATGCATGAGAATGAAGTAGCATGCAAGCATGCGGGAGATGATTCCACTTATGTGGTTGATACCTCTCTCTAATATAATATACCCCATGACATACTCCAATGTAGAGAAGAAGTAGACTAATGAGAAAATAGGAATCAGATTAATCAAGAAGAGCTTACTCTAATTACAATGGTTAGCACTAGCCTCTCAAGCATAGACATTAAGCTCAAGGATAGGCCATAGAGTGAACACTCAGGAGAGAGGGAGCTCTCAAAAGTGGATCCTCAAGAGTGGATACTCAAGAATGAAGCCTCCTTGCATAAAGGCTTCCTTTTAAAGGCTTTCACCACAATCCCTTCTACTATGGGTCTAAGCTTGAGCCCTCTAAGCTAGCATATACAACTTTGGAACTCCAAGTGACCCCAAGACTTTACAAAGTGAGTTGAAAATATTATGCACAACCATAGATATCTCCCGCTTGATGCACAACCAGTGTAGCCTATGTTAGCTGCTGCTAACATTACCCCCTTCCTAATTTGTCAACGTCCTTGTGTGCCGGTGAAGCATGGTGACATGGTAGAAAGAAAGTCCATGAAAGAAATGTTGAGCTGCAAGACATAAGAACAAGCAATGAGCATCAAAGGCCAACAAGGATACAAAACACAAAGTACAATGAACAATCATGCAAAGTGAATTTTTTGCTTCTAAAAGATGGGTGAATCATAGTAAAAAACTAGACAACATAAAGCAAACAAGACACATAAACTATCGTGAAGATTATTCCACTTGAAATTTTGATTTTATGCATGAAACACAAGCACTCAATTAAGACCCTAAGCTAAAGCAAGTTCATAAACCTACTAGCCTAAAAACTATGTGACCAATATTAATAAATCATTCAAATCTTATCATGTCTACGGGCTATAAAAAAGCTCATACTCTATTAGTACATTGTCACAGCTTTTTTGAAGCTCATGGAAGTTTTTTTTTTGTCATTCATTGAAAAAATTAAAGCACAATACAAGACTACCACCCCAAGGCAAGTTTAGGTACAACTCTTGGCTCCTTGAACCCTCAAGAAGGTATTCCAAAAGCCTACTAGCCTACCAAGGCGAGGGCTAACCCTTATCAGCACAAGAAATTGGTTTAGGGCCTTGACCAAGCGAGCCAAGGTGATTCCCCTCGCCTAACAAGTGCCAATAAGGCGCTAGGCCTCACAAGACACAACATAACATAGAAATTGTTCTTTTCATGTGCCTAGTAGCATTTTTTTTACTTTTTCTTGACACTTCTTGCTTCATTGTTTCATTTTTTAGCACTTTTTTTATTGCTTCCAACATGAGATGCTAATGGCAATTGGACTAAGGAACTAAAGTCTAATCATAGCCCTAGGTCATGTTAAAAATGAATGGAGTATTAAGACTATCACTAAGAGTTTAGGACTAATGAGAAATGAACCTACATTAACCTAAGGTCAAGGCCAATTACCTATGATTAGCACACATAAAACCTAAGTTTTTGATGAGTTAATTTTCACAAAGAAAAGTGTTGAAACTTTAGTATGTCTAGCTTTTGAACATGAAAGAACCATAGCTTAGAAGTAAAAATTACTTAAGCCAAGAATTGAGAATGGAAAGATGAATAAAAGAGAAAAATCATGGAAGGATTACACCTATTCATGCTCTTTTGAGCATCCTTGAGCAAGCATCCCCTTTGTAGAGAATCCTCTTGATCTTCTTATTTGCAAAAGAAGCTGATTTGAAGCTAAGTGTGAACACAAGCTCCAAAGCCTTTTATTGAAAGCCAAAAAATCACACAAAAAACATCAATGAAAACCTAAAACTAGGGTCTTGCATACCCAAATTTTCCAAAGGGAAAAAAACCCAAGGGGAAAAAATGCCTTTGGTTAAGCATATGATGCTCTTTGTAGCAAATGTATGCATACATATCATCAATGAGAGAGATAAGATGCTTCTACATACGCAAATTTTGCAAATTTTACAATCTCTCGTGCATCATTCAAAGTTGATTAGTTTCTAACTCACTTGAAATATGGAATTTAAAACAAATCAAGAGCTGAAAAATAATGCAACTTTATGAAATGAAGTGGCTCTTTAAGCCAAATTTTACAATTTAAAGATGTTCAAAAATTTGGCTAACAACTAGCTCATGAAATTATTCAATTTTAAAGCACGCTATGCGCTAGATGAAATGAAAATGAATGGCTCTCAATAGCAAAGTTTACAATTTAAAGCTCTCAAAAAAGTTCGGTAAACACTAGCTCAAAATGAAAAAAAATAACTTTTGACAAGGCTATGAGCTAGCATATATACAACTTTTAATCCAATCAATTGGAATGGCTCTAAGTAGTCAAATTTTGCAATATATTGCAATGATGACCACTTCTTGGATCATTTGGAGTACAACCTTGCCACACCCTTCAAAACAACTCAAATGTTAGTGCTTTTAAGCATTTGAACATGCAATACAAGCACTAAAATCATGATCAATCAATTCCAAGCTTAAATTTTAATGCACATTCTTGACCAAGCATCAATTCATAAACCAATGCGACTCCCCTGCCTGCATGCATATCACAAAGAAGAATTTTCCTTTTTTGTGCATCCAAGTTTTCAATAAAATGTGACACTAATCAAATGCATAAGGCAAAAAAGTGTACAATGAAATTTTGTTTATGCATAGAAGTGTTCACACAACCAAAGCACACTCTATCTTCACTTACACCTTGCTCGTACATAACACATTTAGCATACATAGCAAAGGATGTTTGTTTTTTCTTTTAGTCTATGCATAGCTCATTCATTAATGTACAAAGGAATTTGATACTCAAATGGAGAACGAAAGTAGTCTTGAGCAAGTCAAAATCCCCATAATCCAAGCATAATTTTATCAATGGGTATAACAAGCTCTCATGTAGCTCATTTAGCAGATAATACAAGTTTTTTAGTTTCGGGCTTCTTTTTTACCAATAAAAATTGGCAATTTTTGATAGTGCGAAATAATGAATACAACAGGTAAGGCCTTTGGCGCAGCTCTGAGGTCCCTTGTGTGCAAAAAATTTTAGCCAAATGAAGTTTCTCATCTTTTAAGGTGATCCAGTGTGTGTGTGTGTGTGTGTGTGTGTGTTGGGTTGAGTGTAGCTGCCAAACCAAAAATGGTGGGCCACCGAGCCTTTTGTGTGTGTGTGTGTGTGTGTGTGTGTGTGTGTGTGTGTGTGTGTGTGTGTGTGTGTGTGTGTGTGTGTGTGTGTGTGTGTTGACTCGGCGAGCAAGGCGGCATAATCGACAGTGCCAACTGTGGAAAATGGTGCGGGTGCATCCAGCTCCTTTTTTGTTTGTTTCCAATGCAAAAATTGTGTGTGTGTGTGTGTGTGTGTGTGTGTGTGTGTGTGTGTGTGTGTGTGTGTCTCGTGTTATGAGCACCAAAATTGGTAGGATGCGTGGCAGAGCCAGCAGTCGTGTCGGTGTTTAATTAGCTGTAGAGTGGGGCGCACACAGTAGATCAACGACTTAGCAATGGGAGCCTAGAAGTTTTTGTTTTTTTTTTTTGGAGGGTACAAGAACTTGGAAACACACGCACACACCCTATTTACAATGGCCTCACAGGTAGGGAGAGAAGCATCCCATCACACACACACACACACACACACACACACACACACACACCCGCATATGGGAACAGTCCCTAAGGACTTAGAACTTGTCTTTAGGTTGCCAAGGGAGTATTGAACCCAAGACCTTAGGCACATAGGCTATGACTCTACCAACTGAGCTAGCACCCGTTGACAAGCCTATAAGTATTGGCTCTGGGTTACCAGGTAAAGAAAATGGCAGCAGGGCCTGTAATAAACAACTTTTGTGTGTGTGTGTGCGTGCGCGCACTAGCAGCCAATGCATGGTGACTAGATGACGACCAGTGGGCCTGCGTACAAGTTGGGACTCAGGAGCCTGAACAAGGTGAGCATTGATAGGGCAAGGTGTGTAGTTGATTCAGCGAGCATCTTGCCAAGCTAAGCAAGTGGATCGATAAAAGCTACCAGCGTTGACGGTGCAAGGCATGACCTGTGAGGAATAGTGTGCCACGGCTTCATTTCTCAGTCAACACAACTTTACAAGGCTCAGACGGTGGGTCTGTAGACTGGCGAGTGTTTGTCGCTATTGATTTGAGGTGAGGTCGAGAGCCTCAAGTGGTGGGCAGCACCAGTTTCTCAAAAAAACTCATTTAGGGTGCATTCCCGCGGTGGAACATGAGTGTGTGTGTGTGTGTGTGTGTGTGTGTGTGTGTGTGTGTGTGAATCTCATGGCAAGCCATTTACTTCCGGTAATGTTAGGCTTAGTGAAGCGTTTATGAGTCTATTTCACCCAAGCTACCAAATGGAACACTCCACATATAACTTAATTTTTACTTTTATTTCAAATTCCTGCATGTAAGCTAAATTGGATTGCTTGCATCACATTTGACATTCGATGTAATTTATGCTCCTTTGAGTATGCCCACATTACAGTTAGCCATGCACACATGTTTGACCTTGTAAATATGTAATGGTTAAGCATTTACTCAAAGTATGATGGCTACCATGCATATGGTCATAAGAATCCAATTATAAACGTGGATGAATACGAACACAAAGTGGTGTTTTCTTGTGAGAGTTATGCAGAAAGGTCATCATTAGGACCACTTTTTGGGGCCACTTCACGTGGTTGCGAGATGCATTATTGAAAAGAAATGAGTGCCAGGTGTGCGCATGGATGCAGCAGGGTGACAACTATGCACTGCGAGGTCAGTTTTTGGCCTGTTCGGGGTCTGTTTGAGGTCATCTAAAAGGCCAAGAGTGCCCAACAAATAAAGCTAAGTGTGGGAACTGAAAAAAAATGAGAGAAGACCAGAAAAAACGTGGAGAAGAGAGGAGGAACAGCCGCAAGTGTGTTTTTGCTCATTTTGGAGCCTATTTTGGCCGTAAACTGCTCATCCGAGGTCGGATTTGAGCACTTTGACATTGTAGACTGGGGTTTTGGGCCGTTCCGGACACGATGGCGCTGTCCATTTTGCCAAATTCCTCACTCTTTTCCTGCTGTTTTTCTGTGTAAGTTTCTCCTATGAGCGAAGTTTCTGCTCTAGTTTGTGATTGTATCTGGCTTATTTTATCCATATTGTGTGAGCTATTTGCCCCAATTTTGTTGGCCCAAGCTCAATTGTATCTAAACATCAGAAATTCTCCTCTTTTGAGCTGAGTTTTTTGGGTGTGTGTGTGTGTGTGTGTGTGTGTGTGTGTGTGGAGTGGGCAAGTGGATAGTCTCTCTCCTCTCACTCCAGAGGTGTGTTCCCTGTCTCGGCCAGGTGTGTTGTGTAAGCCGAGTGGTGCCCCATAGTGTGTGTGTGTATCTTACCAAGAGTGTGTGTCGGGTCGTTATAGAGGCGCTGTGTGTGTTTCCATCCCGCTCACATTGTCTACGCAAAAGCTGACCACAATGTCTAATGCGACTCACACAAATGATACTCTTGTAGCATAACAAGTTCAATCTCTCCTCCCACAAGGCATTGCTGAAGCTCTTGTTGCAGCCGGACCCTCTAACACTGAAACTGGGACCCACTTAATCCCTGTACATTCCATGAGACGATCCTCATGGGGAGAGATAGAGAACTGATGCTCCCATAGCAGCTAACCGTGCTATCTTTCAGGCATGCTTGGATGGGGAGTAATCTGCATCTGTGCATCCTCGAGATAGGCATGACTGCAAAGGGTATCTAGCCCAAGCCCAAGTAGACCAAGCCATGTGTTGAGTGGCATAAAATGGTAACCATCTTTTTGCAACATTTGTCAGCCTACTCAACGTCCTCTTCCTCATATGTGTATATACTTTTCTACACTATTAAGTTATCTAGAGTAAATTGCCCCTCTTCGTTTAACCTTTGTGGCGGCACATACATTATACTCTTCCCAAAAATGTCACCTTAGTCATATATTTATATTACCACCCTTTTCTTTTTTTCTTTGTAAATAGAATAAGCATACAATAACCAACTATATACCCCCAAACTTTCTTACCTCTTGTGAATTAGTAGTAGAAAAATAATATATCCATCTTCCACCCCATATAGATAAATTCCCATGGAAATCAACTCTCCACTTGTCTTTACCAAAGATTATGGTCCCTCTCTACAAGTCTTCTATGCACCCTACATAGGTGGCCCAATATCTCTTAAGAATATACATATAGTTTCTCTCCTTTCAAAAAGACTCCAATTGTATATTCTTTTCACAAGCAAATAATATTGGGCCCTCCTCTATTTGTTTAAGCATCATAGCCTTTTGAAAAATCATGATTCCCCTTGGAAGCATACAAGCAAAGGGCCCATACAAGAAGACTTGGAAGCAAAAGGTTCCCTAGCCTAGTGTGGACCTTCCAAACCGAATTCTTTGATGCATGGGCGTGAAGAATAGTCCAAATTAATATCAAACATGTTGAGAAGGTCAATTTTGCCTTTTGAAGCATGTCATTCCGAGCTACAGGTAAAAAGTTATGGTCAAAAAAGTGTAAATCTGTCAGATTCGTAGAAAAAGGGAACTGTAAATCAAGTAAATCAAGAGGGTGAGATCTTATTTTTCCCCTACTCATCTTCTAGAAGAGCAATGAGTGTTCAAGGTCACTTGCATGTGATGGGACCAACCTAAAGATGCTTTCTAAATGCCAAGACAGACAAGTTGAGATACCCCGCAGGAGCCACCCGTAGGGCCTCATGGTGGGGCCCACCTATATTATGCACCCCTATGGAGCCTTCACGGTCTAAAATGATATTTTTGGTGAATAAATAGTCCCTTTCATGTCCAATATTCAATGAGTGGTCAAAGGACACTTAATTAGGTCTAATCACTTACTCTAATTAAGTGTAGCATAATCCCACTCCTACACAACTATAAATAGCCCCCCTTCGAGAGACTCAAGGACACACACCTATATTTTCAACTTCATGTTGTTTTCTTGATCAATAGTAGAGAAAACCCCAACTCTCCCTCTTTCACATCCTCCCTCCTAACCCTCCACTTTGGAGGAAGTGCAACTCTATTCTCCACTCTTTCCATTCTACAATCTCTTACTCCATCAACCCAATAAATCATTTGTAGCACCTCAATAACTTGTAAATACATCATGATCTCTCTCATGGTTATGTTAATGATCATGAAATCATCTTCAAAACTTTCAAGTGTCGCAATTCGTGATGGTTAGCCAGCGTCTGTCATCCCCTTAAAAGGTGTGCGAGAAATCAAGTAAGTGTTCTATTCTCAATTTACCATTGGCTTGTTTCTCCACACTTATTCAATTGGTCTAAAGAAATTTCTCAATCCAACTCTCTTTTGCTTCATTACATATGCATGTGGCTACCGCTCATGGTGATTTTATTTGTGTCACGGCATTGCATAGATGGAGATGAGCTCTCTATGCAAAGTGTGTTAGTTTGATGTAAGTGATTCTCTTGTGTGTTTGAGAGGCAAGTCTTGTGCGCATGATTTTTTGATGAGTGCTTGAGAGAGGAAGAGTTTGGATGTATTATGGGTATTCTTATGGGGAGAAGGTGAATGCTATTCCACAAATTGCATATTTCATTTTGATGCACGGCATTGGGTTGCATAATCGTTGATGGTGTTCAAGTGTCCAAAGTGTATATAGAGTAAGGGGGTTTTCAAAGTGTGTTGCTTGAGTGGGTGAGTGCAAGTGTTATTTTGATTGGTTTCCTTCTCCACTCCCAAAAGAAGGTGGTGCCCCAAGTAGTGTGCGTACCTCTTTACGAACATTTTGTGAGGGTAGGCCCATTGGTTTCGGTTTAGAGGCCCCATTTCAAAAAGCTCGCCCTCATAAAGTGGTTCCCCCACGGAGGAACATATTTCCAAGTTACCTTCAAATTTTTGTGTGATGAACAATGGAGTTCCCATCTATCCATTTCATTTTTCACAACACATTAGAGTAAATGTTCACATAGATAGAAAAGTCTTTTTCCAGCAACACATTGTTTTTATGTTTGGTGCAGAAAGACTTAGAGAAATACTGGGATCACCCAATCCAATTATACTTCCAATCATCAATTATGAAACTTCTTTTGATGTTCACGTTTTCATTTTGTTTTAAAGGCAGGAACAAGGAGTGGTGAAGGGGTGCTCAAGGGCCATATGAAGGAACGAGGTCTTCAAACCAACAACGAGGAGTAGCACATGAATCACAATCAAAACAATGAACCTTTTAGGCCTATTGCTCGGCAATCCATTCATATAATCATTGCAACTAAGTTTAGGTTTCAATCTATCATAAGGAGGATATTTGGATCCACTCACCTCAATGAAATCAATGCTTCAATTAATCCATTTATTCTACCTATGATAAAGTACGAATTAAAAATGAATGTGTACATCTTCATTTTAATGTAATCAGATTTATAGTGTCAACAATCTTGTGCGGCCCGTAAGAGAAAAGTTTCTTTAAAAAAAAGAAATTTCAAAAAGTCTAAACAAAATGTCAAGTTCTTTTCCCACGTTATATGCAAGAAGTGGGGAAGATGCGCAAGAGTTTCTTGACAACTTAGAGATGGCACATCTCATATCCGGGAGAGATGAAGAGGAAGTAAAGCTACGAGCCTTCCCGTTGGTTCTAAAAGCAGAAGCTAAAGCATGGTATGAGACCTTGCAACCCCAACTAGATATCAACTATGAAACCACGGCAGATGAAGAGAGCGAGGAGGAGAGTCCTTACTCAAGTGATGAGGAAGCATCAACCAGTGCATCAACCAGTGAAGAGGAGTCTTCTTTGGAGGTAATGGGAATTGTATTCAACGCCAACACTCAAGATGTTCCTGTAGAAGAAAATCCAACAGACAATCACACACGAGGGGATGAAAGATGCCACCACCTTGAAGAAGGATTTGAGAAGATGCTTGCAAAAGATCTTACTTGTGAGGAGAAGAGGTCCTACATCAATATGTTAAGTAGGTATCCCAATTTGTTTATCACTGACTACTCACAAATAAGAGGTGTAGATGTAATAGAGCATCGAATTGAATTGAAACCAGGGACCAAACCCGTGGCTCAAAAGTTAAGGCGATTAGGATCTGTGCAACAAAAGGCTCTCCTACAAGAAGTGAATCGACTCTTGAAGGCTGGCTTCATCTATCCAGTATCCAACTCCGAATGGGTATCACCTATTGTAGTCACTCCCAAGAAAAATGGTAAGTGGAGGGTCTGCATGGATTACAAACCCCTCAACGCTGCGACAAAGAGGGACCACTTCCCTCTCCCTTTCCAAGATGAAATTTTGAACGAAGTAGCAGGTCACGAATGCTACACTGTGTGTGATGGGTATTCAGGATATTTTCAAATTAGAATAGCAGAAGAGGACCAACCAAAAACCACCTTCATCACACCTTGGGGATGTTTTGCATTCAGAGTAATGCCTTTTGGGCTCACCAATGCTCCTAGCACCTTCATGAGATTCACAATATTTGTATTTCAGCCATTCTTTGGAAAATCTATAAGAGTCTTTATGGATGATTTCTGTATTTATAGTTGTAGATCACTTCATTGCCAAAAGGTTGAAGAGGGGCTTAAGAGGCTCCATCAATTTGGGGGACAACTCAACCCAGAGAAGTGTCATATCGGTGAATCTCAGGTGGTTTTGCTAGGCCATGTGGTTTCTTCACAAGGAATTCAAGTGGATCCCTCTAAAGTAGAGGCCCTTTTGTCATTACCTCCACCAACAACAACTAAGGAGCTAATGACCTTCAACCACAAAGTGAGGTACATGTCTCACTTCATCCATCTCCTAGCAGAAGCCATCGCCCCTTTGCATAGGTTGGCAAGCCAATCTACATTTGAATGGGGGAGGGAACATGCAAAATGTTTTGAGGAAGTAAAGGGCATTCTTAGCTCTCTCCCAATCCTAATGCCACCAGATCCAAAGGAGACCTACTATGTCACTCCAAGTGTAGGTTTCGAAGCAATTGGTGTTGTTTTGATGCAAAAAGATCCTAAAACATCATACATGAGGCCGATCTATTTTGCAAGCAAGGTGATGACTCCGGCCGAGAAGGGATACACTGAAATGGAGAAAGTGGTCTTTGCAATTTTGTTTGCGGTAAGGAAGTTTCGATCGTATCTTCTCCCTGTGCCATTTGTTTTTCTCACCTTAGATCACAATCTACCATATGTAGTACAACACATGAGCCTCTCATCTAGAATAGAAAAGTGGATGCTTGAACTCCAAGAATTTGAATACACTTTCCTTGTAGAAGATAGCACAAGAGCAGGACTTGCAGACATTCTCACCTACAAAATGAGAGAAAGGGAAGGATCACGACTACAAAGAGAGGAAGGCTCAAAACAGTTCAAAGTGAAGGAGATTGATAATGCCCATACTTTATGCTTTGACGGAGCTTATCAACGCCAACACGACAAAGCAGCAGGGGAAATCATCATTTTGAACCCACAAAAGGAGGTAATGGTTAGAAAAGGTATCACTCTACCCAGTGTTCACTCTAACAATGAGGCTGAGTATGCTGCTCTAACCCTTGGGTTAGAAGAATGCAAAGAATTAGGCATACAAAGACTTATTATAAAAGGTGATTCTTTGCTAGTGGTCAGGCAAATCCAAGGGACTTGGAGGTGCAAGAATCGTACATTGTTTGAGTGGCTTAGTAGTGTAAGAACTTTGATAAAGGGTTTTAAAGCAACACAGGTACAACACATTGTGAGAACTCATAACAAGGAAGCAGACTTACTCGCAAATGAAAAGCTTCAAATGGCGGTAGGAGGTGTGAAACTATATGAACCCAAATATCAAGGTCAAGAGGAGCTAAAAGACATTATACTCTTTCTACAAGCAGGTGAGTGTCCCAAACACTTAGACAAGGTGCAAAGACATAGACTAGTTAAGAAGGCCACACCTTACCAGTTGATCGAGGATGATTTATATCACAAAGGGAAAGATTTGGTCTTGAGGAGAGTACCAGGTGTGCAAGAGATAGAGAAAATTCTTCTTTCATGTCATGATGATGTCTGTGGTGGTCACTTTTCTCAAGTATTACAAGTAGGAAGATTTTACAAGCAGGGTTTATTTGGCCGAGCTTACATTGTGATGTCCAATATTGGTGTAAGGCATGTAAACCATGCCAAATTGCTGGGGATAGACGACTAACATATGAGCCTCGAGTCCCAATAATATCTTATGGCCTTTTTGAAAAGTGGGGTGTGGATGCAATAGGTCCCCTACCTCGTACTTCTACAGGGAAGGTTTTCATCATCATGGGTGTTGACTACATGACACGATGGGCGGAAGCAACAAGCACAACCCGAATCACAGCTGAAGAGGTATCAAAGTTTATTTTTGATCATATTTGTAGTAGGTTTGGAACACCCCTAGAAATCTTATCAGATCGAGGCCCGGGTTTTAGGGCTGACCTTCTGAATGATCTCTTGAGGAGGTTAAAAGTGAAACACCTGCATTCCACACCCTACTATCCTTAATGCAATGGATTGGTGGAAAAAGTGAATGGAATGATATGTAAGATCATTTCTAAGCAGGTTGTGGACCGGCCTAATGATTGGGATCGCCATTTGATGGTTGCTCTTTGGGCATATAGGACATCTTTCAAGGTATCTACCCAATTCACCCCTTTTCATCTAGTTTATGGACAGGAGGCACTTCTCCCCATTGAGGTAGAGCTCTCAAGCTTGCGCGTTCTTGCAAGAGTGGCAAAAAAACCAAAAGAGGTTCTACATGAAAGGATCTTAGATCTCCAACGACTTGAGCTAGATAGAGAAGAGTCCATTGATCACTACATCACCAAAGCGACAAGCCAAAGGGATAAAATCAACAAGAAGCTCAAGGGGAAAGGATTGAAGGAAGGTATGTTGGTTCTTCGCTATGATAACCGACTTGATACTCGACTTGACAAAAAGTTTTTGCAAAGATGGGAGGGACCTTTCATGATAAAAAAAAAGTTTGGGAATGGTAGTTACAGATTAGCAGATTTATCAGGAAAACTCCACAAGACCAGAGTCAATGGATGGAGATTAAAGCCCTACTTTCAACGTATCAATCCGTTGATAGGCAGTCATCTGCCTACATCGTCTAAGCTCCAAATTGACATGGCTCCCATCGGCTTGGCAAATGCTCCACCTATTTTTAAAGCTTTGATGTGCAAAGAAGAACCAGCCTTGGAATCTGAACATACCCAAGGCAACCCTCCCATCTCCGATTTATGGGATTGAGGTAATGAAAAGCGGGTCTAATGGAGTAAAAGAGTGCATGACACTCCTCCTATTGAAAAAAAAAAAAAAGTGGAAAAGGAAAAATGACAAAAAAAAGAGAAAAAAAAAAGCAACACCGTCCTCCTAAAGATATGAATATCTCTAGGCTTGGGGGAGGGCTAATATGAGTGGCATAAAATGGTAACCATCTTTTTGCAACATTTGTCAGCCTACTCAACGTCCTCTTCCTCATACGTGTATATATTTTTCTACGCTATTAAGTTATCTAGAGTAAATTCCTCCTCTTCGTTTAACCTTTGTGGCGACACATACATTATACTCTTCCCAAAAATGTCACCTTAGTCATATATTTATATTACCACCCTTTTCTTTTTTGCTTCGTAAATAGAATAAGCATACAATAACCAACTATATACCCCCAAACTTTCTTACCTCTTGTGAATTAGTAGTAGAAAAATAATATATCCATCTTCCACCCCATATAGATAAATTCCCATGGAAATCAACTCTCCACTTGTCTTTACCAAAGATTATGGTCCCTCTCTACAAGTCTTCTATGCCCCCTACATAGGTGGCCCAATATCTCTTAAGAATATACATATAGTTTCTCTCCTTTCAAAAAGACTCCACTTGTATATTCTTTTCACAAGCAAATAATATTGAGCCCTCCTCTATTTGTTTAAGCATCATAGCCTTTTGAAAAAGCATGATTCCCCTTGGATGCATACAAGCAAAGGGCCCATACAAGAAGACTTGGAAGCAAAAGGTTCCCTAGCCTAGTGTGGACCTTCCAAACCGAATTCCTTGGTGCATGGGCATGAAGAATAGTCCAAATTCATATCAAACATGTTGAGAAGGTCAATTTTGCCTTTTGAATCATGTCATTCCGAGCTACAGGTAAAAAGTTATGGTCAAAATAGTGTAAATCTGTCAGATTCGCAGCAAAAGGGAACTGTAAATCAAGTAAATCAAGAGGGTGAGATCTTATTTTTCCCCTAGTCATCTTCTAGAAGAGCAATGAGTTTTCAAGGTCATTTGCATGTGATGGGACCAACCTAAAGATGCTTTCTAAATGCCAAGACAGACAAGTTGAGATACCCCGCAAGAGCCACCCGTAGGGCCTCATGGTGGGGCCAACCTACATTATGCACCCCTATGGAGCCTTCACGGTCTAAAATGATATTTTTGGTGAATAAATATTCCCTTTTATGTCCAATATTCAATGAGTGGTCAAAGGACACTTAATTAGGTCTAATCACTTACTCTAATTAAGTGTAGCATAATCCCACTCATACACAACTATAAATAGCCCCCCTTGGAGAGACTCAAGGACACACACCTATATTTTCAACTTCATGTTGTTTTCTTGATCAATAGTAGAGAAAACCCCAACTCTCCCTCTTTCACATCCTCCCTCCTAACCCTCCTCTTTGGAGGAAGTGCAACTCTATTCTCCACTCTTTCCATTCTACAATCTCTTACTCCATCAACCCAATAAATCATTTGTAGCACCTCAATAACTTGTAAATACATCATGATCTCTCTCATGGTTATGTTAATGATCATGAAATCATCTTCAAAACTTTCAAGTGTCGCAATTCGTGATGGTCAGCCAGCGTCTGTCCTCCCCTTAAAAGGTGTGCAAGAAATCAAGTAAGTGTTCTATTCTCAATTTACCATTGGTTTGTTTCTCCACACTTATTCAATTGGTCTAAAGAAATTTCTCAATCTAACTCTCTTTTGCTTCGTTATAGATGCATGTGGCTACCTCTCATGGTTATTTTATTTGTGTCACGGCATTGCATAGATGGAGATGAGCTCTCTATGCAAAGTGTGTTAGTTTGATGTAAGTGATTCTCTTGTGTGTTTGAGAGGCAAGTCTTGTGCGCATGATTTTTTGATGAGTGCTTGAGAGAGGAAGAGTTTGGATGTATTATGGGTATTCTTATGGGGAGAAGGTGAATGCTATTCCACAAATTGCATATTTCATTTTGATGCACGGCATTGGGTTGCATAATCGTTGATGGTGTTCAAGTGTCCAAAGTGTATATAGAGTAAGGGGGTTTTCAAAGTGTGTTGCTTGAGTGGGTGAGTTCAAGTGTTATTTTGATTGGTTTCCTTCTCCACTCCCAAAAGAAGGTGGTGCCCCAAGTAGTGTGCGTACCTCTTTACGAACATTTTGTGAGGGTAGGCCCATTGGTTTGGGTTTAGAGGCCCCATTTCAAAAAGCTCGCCCTCAGTGTAAAGTAAACTCCTTTGTCCAAGAGTCCTCATTTATGTGTACATAGCATGGCGGGCTCTGCGTGTCAGCAAAAAAGTGAACCACAATGTGTCTACATCTTGCTGCATCTGGAGGTGTCACAACAAACTTGGCCAGTGGCCAAAGAAACTGAAGAAAGTCTATAAGCCCTAGGTCTCCCATGTGATCAGAGAACTCTAGGGCCTGTGTTTGTAGCCACTCCAACACTGAGTCTATAGTCCACTTAGCCTGGTCCCTGCCACATAGGGAAAAAGAGAAGCCAACTGCTGAGTCCAAGGCCTCTATCCCCCTAGCTGTAAGGAATAGCACATGAACTCTGGAGAAAGCTCTCTCAAGGTCTGGTGAGGAGTTTCCAAGAATTCATGTAAAGTTATAGGCAAAGAAATCCTAGCCATGACAAATAAAGATTGTTAGACCACAAGGAACTGCTGCAAAGGGAGATGTCTACACCAGAAGAGGGGGTCGCAAGAAAGGTTGTCCCTCTCTTGCCAAGCGACTCGTGACAAAAGAACTGCCAAGAGATCTCCTAGCAGCCAAGGAGGGCCCTGCACCCTAGGACGGCTGCAGGACTGGAGCAGGAGGAGGTGAGGCAGCAGGGGGAGAGGGGGATCGGCAAGGGTAGAAGGGCGATATGGAGAGGCAGAGGTAGAAGGAGCAGGGGGGGTGGAAGAGGGGGGGGAGGAGGGGTTGTTGAGGGTGAGGTTGAGGTGGAGGCTGGAGCAGGGACCTTGTTGTGCTCAAGAGGGTCAAATCGGTTTTTCGTGGAAACCCACTCCTGCTGGGCAGGAGCCTGAGGACCACTCTCAGTGCCACGCAGACACGGTGGCCCCTCCAAACGTCGACCATGAACTTGCTGCCAGCCCTCCTCCGTTTGGGTCCCAGGCTTAGAGGGTGGCTCTACCTGTTGCTACTCGCCAGCCCTTGAGGGTTGGGGATGGTGGGCTTATGGTGTAGGTCGAGGTATCCTCCGTGGATAGGCCTTTGCAAGATGGCCCATCTGTTGACAAATGAAACATTGATTCGGGAGGCCCAAATACTCCATGCTCTGTTGGAACCAACCCCCACTCACCCGAGGAAGTTGGATGACCTTCGGGAGAGTGTGGGTGTCCCTAACCAGAACTCATACTGAGGGAACGCCGGCCGCCTTGGTATCTACTGAGGCTGTTGTGCGAGGTGTCTCCAGGACAGTTCCAATATTTGAGTCTATCCTGGACAAAAGTGGTAGGTACTCCCTCCTCAAGCCAAGAAAGCAGACGAAGATGGGAAGGTCTACCTCCTCTACCAAAACATTTGAAGCTGGGTCAAAACCATTTCTTTGTTGAAAGATCAACCTTTCAACAATGCTTCCACAAATATTCCATAAAGATTCCTCAAAGATTCTCTAAAGATTCCAAATAAAGATGTTGATGAAGTAATGAAGACGAAGATGGATGCTGTAATGTGAAGACACAAGCTCATGGACATCATCGAATATCCCGTTATTATTATTTTGAGCCATTAGGGCCACTTTTGTAATGTTTACGGGAACTTCATATTTTAAGTCGGCAATTGTATTTAGGCCACAGATGCTTGTTGGATGAGCAAAGCCATCTCACGGTGTTGTAATTAAGCTCAATAGAAGCCTAGGGACAAATAAGGTCATTTTGGTCGGACATTAGGTTTTCTAAGGCTTAGTATATAAGCCAAAACCTAAAGCTTTGTAAGGGGGCTTATAATAATCTCATCTTCTGTGTCGTTGGGAGACTGCGAGAGAGTGAGAGAGAGTGTGTGTGTGTGTGCTACAGGAGCTACGGTGGTCGGAATCGCAAACGGAGAGCAGCAGTGTGTTGCCCACGAGGATTCCATCAATTTCACATTGCAATGCTCAAATTGCAAACTCAATCAAGTATAAGTGAATACATGCATGCTTAATTTCTAAAAATTTAGCACTATTTTTTCCCAATCAAGCAATGCACACACTCAAAAATTAAGCACAAAAGATCAAATTTGGCTCAATTGGCAATGCATTTAGCCTTACACCTTATGATTGCACACACTTTTCTTGATCATTTCACAATCAAAAATCATTTACGTGCCCTAATTGACCATCAATCATAAAAAATCAAGTGGTCTTGGATAGGCACACATACTCAATTTTGCCCAAATTCTTGGCAATTAGGCTTATCCAATGGTTGAATTAGACTAGTATACACATCAATTTCATGATTTCATAGTCATATACTATCAATTCCATCACTTTATATGCATGCACACATTCAAGATTAGGTGCGCACACACTTGAAATTTTTGACAGTTTTTTTCCCTCTTTGGTGCATGCACACACACAATGATTTTTATGCACACACTTGAATTCTTGATGAGAATTAAGCATTATCTTGCACACCCAAGGTTCATTAGTCAAGATTTGATCATCAATTTCATTCCAAGTGAATTAAATTAGGTGAAAAGTGTAGGTCAATTTGTATTACACACCTAATTTTAGCAAATAATTAGCACATTGAACCACATTAATCAATCAAAAATTGACATGAGCAAGTGAGTGCACTTATATCGTAATTACACTGCAAGCTATTCCTTTGATCCACGCAAAGAGGCATCATTGCACACACAAGTGTGTGCACCATCAAATCGGCTCCAAAATTGATCATTCGTAGGCCAAAATCAAACACTCAAATCATCAAATTAGGCATAAATTAGCACAATTAAATTGATTAGAGTGATGATTCCACTTCTTACAAGGGGATTTAACATACTTTACACTTGAAATGTTAGTAGTTAGGTTAGCAAGGTCGGTTAAAATTAGTAAAAATTAGCATGAAAATTAGTACAATTAGCATGAAAATGAAGCGAAATTAGCAAGGGTTAGCATGAAATTGGTGAAATTGGGGGTAGAATTGGGGGTTTGGGGTATTCATAAATCAACATTAGCATCAATTTCTTGCACAAAAATCATCAAATTAAGCCAATTTTGAGTTATACACGCTCAAAAACCAAGAAATTAGTAATGAAATTACTCTATTCTACCCATGCTAAACTCACTAGCTTAGTTATCGATCCCCGGTAACGATGTCAAATGTTGGGAGGCGTTGTAGCACCAACCTAATCGCAACCCACACAAAATTATTATACCCATGGATCGGCAACCCGGCTAGGGCATGGAAGCACGAGCATAGGATAAATAGCAATAGAGGATTCAAGAGATCACCTCTCCAATGCAAGTAGAGATTAGCCATGGCAAGACTAACTCTAAACCTATTCGAATCACTAATCAATGAACTACTATACACATCAAGTCCACCGAAGTCCGACTTGCCATAGACTAGAAACCCCAAGAACACTAATGATAAGCACACACTAATTACCACATGTCAATTACGGCACTTCGTCAATAGCTGCACACACGAGGTGAATGGTGCTAGAGCTTCATAAAAACTATCTACACACAAGCAAACAATAGGGCACACACACTAATTACAAGATTAAGACCCAACTTAATCAACCTAGTTAGTGATGCTAAATCTCACAAATCGAATGCTTATGAAAGAATAGGAGTGGTTAATATCAAGAAATATATACCTCTCTCAAATCTAGAATAATGAGAGTGTAATACTACTCCACGACATAATGAAATGTAGAGAAAAAGTAGACTACTGAGAAAATAGGAATTAGATTAATCAAGAAGAGCACTCTTATTACAATGGTTAGCACTAGCCTCTCAAGCATAGACATTAAGCTCAAGGCTAGGCCATAGAGTGAACACTCAAGAGAGAGGGAAATCTCAAAAGTGGATCCTGAAGAGGAATGAAACCTCTTTGCATAAAGGCTTCCTTTTAAAGGCTTTCACCACAATCCCTTCTACTATGGGTTTAAGCTTGAGCCCTCTAAGCTAGCATATAAAACTTTGGAACTCCAAGTGAGCCCAAGACTTTACAAAGTGAGTTGGAAATATTATGCACAACCATAGATATCTCCCGCTTGATGCACACCCAGTGTAGCCTATGTTAGCCGCTGCTAACACATGGTGCATATGTATCGCACTTTGCCTGTGGATAAACATAAACACATAATGTTTTACAACATCATAATTGAGCTTGTCCTTGATAGATTACTAGCTAGAGCTATAGCGAAAGCGTATGCAATGATAGGTATTGAACATCCATCATACTAGTATGCCATGCATACATAGCAAAAAATAGAATAATAATCTGTTGGCTTCAATGACAGTGTCAACCATGAGATCTTCTAGTATGCGTGCCTTGCATGATCACACTGCCATAGATACATCACAGTGCGGCATTGCATAAACTATGATCTTATACCCACGTAGTGTCAAAGATACGTGCCATTATTGCTGATTTGAAATCAATCGAGAAGACTATGGTACATAAGAGAAGTTGTGCTTCACATGAAGTCGGGAAAAACACTTTGCTTTGTACAACGGCTTCTTATGGAGTCTACCCAAACACTTTGCTTTGCACAGCATAGAGATCTTTTGCAAAATGAAAAGTAAAACATAGACAAAAACAAACATAACTTGAAATTTACTAACCTTGTCACCCACTTGTGGCTAGGTTTCTGGTAATTTGTAAGTAAAAAGCTCACTTGAATCCGGCTTATAGCCATATGTACCGCTCGAGTACATATGAATCATAGCCATATGTACTGCTCGAGTGAGCTAGCGTATGTGGCATATATGCCCTCTTGTGATGTAAAGACATGCAGACACCTTGGAAAGTTCTCCCAAGTTTGTATGCTAATAGCATATTTCAAACTTTGGAAACCGCTATGCCAAATGCCGAAAGGTAAGCCTTGCTTCATATAAGTACTCATGGAGTTCGGGTGCTCATAGCTAACAAATACTCTTGTCAATTCACAATGTTATAGCAAAAGAAAGTTGACCTTGTTGAGCATTCACAAATAATCGACCTTGTTGAATTGTAGGTAATGCCACGGTCTTGTCAAGGTACATGTGCCTCCTTCATCAAGGCTAGAAACATTCCGTGCCAATCTCCATGAGATCCTCAAGCACTACCGTGCCCTAACCTTTGCCAGGCATGGGAAGAAGCATTGTTTTTAAACAAGAACATTTCTTACTAAGCCTTGCTTGATTGTGAATGGTTGTTGCACACCGTGTGTTTGAAAACAAAAATATCATGCTTTTGGTAATTCTCACAAGCCTTGCTTGTGGCTTGAGTGTTGAAATTGCACAAGCATGGGAAAGAAAATTTCATGGCAGCATACATACCTTTTGAAGTACTCGCATTGACTTGCCTTGTCGTACTATCTTGGTTCAATTTGAGCATGCCTTGCATGCTTTTATTGAAAGTCCTTTACTTGTCGCAATTTCGTAAACAAAGAACAACGAGTCCTTCATGCCAAAAAAACCTTTACCTTACATGCCTGTGCGCAGGCCTTGCCTGTACTAGTATGCAACAAACCTTGCATGAACCTGAGGAACCAACATTGCCTAGGAGCGATACCCTAGTAGAAGTTCCAAACCAAAATGGAAAATTGACATCTATAACAAACATACTTGAGCGGCTCGATGATCGGCAGCTAATTGACATCAAATTGTCCAATGCGTGCTTTGCATGCCCCCGTTGTCGACAATCGGTTGATCATGAGTGCAAGGAAATAACTAAAAGTTTTCCTAAGGGCCATGCTCTGGAAATTTCAAACTCCAACTAGAAAGAAGGAGGTCTATGGGCATCTTGAATTGAATAATTGATCGGCCCTACCAAATACTTGTATCTTACAAGCCAAAAGCCTAGCTTGTACTGGCTTTACTGGAGGAAGCCTGCATAAAGGTGTCTTACTGGATTGTGGGGTTTAAACCCATCTTTGCTCGTTAATGGGAGTAATGTTCACAAGCCTTTCTTGTACTATGAGGTCTCATAATTTACATATAAAACTTGCCACGTGGATCGCATGTCCGGGATGTTCAAGCTTCCATGAACCTCAAACTAAGCATCAACATTGTCTATAACCTTGCTCGGAACCTTGCCCAATGTTGTCCCGATGAAGGTTCGACTCCAAGAGATACCACCAAGAGGAAAGTGGGGGGGGGGGGGGGGGGGGGGGGGGGGTGATTGTGGGCACCCTCCCTTGTTTTTATGAAACTTTCCCTAAGGCCCAAGGCCTTGGGAATTTACAAGTGGGAAAAGGATCTCTCAAAAGAGCTATGGCGGGCTACCGACTGTGCTGCATGGAAAAGGAGAGAGAGATACTGATCCTTTGCTCCTTGGCCCTTGTCGTTATGTCTAGAGTTTCTCAACAAGGCCCTGCAACCTCGTTGCACCCTCTCTCAAGAAAAATCGAGGAGGTCAAGGCCGCCTCCCTCCTGGCGCTAAGCAGCTCTGCACACGTGCTACATTTCGACTTTGTCGTCCTCCCTTGCTTGCATGGGTTGCATGCACATGCAATGGAAGAACAAAAAACCACACCCCTCCTTCCCAAAAAAACCTAAGGCTCTTGATACCAGTATAAGACCTAGGAGACTGAGATACCATATCCACCACCCTACCTCCCTATATTTAGGCCGGCTCTTAGCCCTAGCCATAGTTCGAATCCCCAGTCCACACTGGGCCAGTCCAAGCCCTTGGCTTAGGACCCTAGTCCCCTTGGTCGAGCCTTGCTCCTTAGGATCCTTGTCGTGATATTACTCCCCCACCCTTATTCGACTGTAATGTATGTCCCCTGTGTATGCCTCTGTGCATACAATGGCTTTGTAATAGCTTATCCTATAAGCGTACAACAATGTACTTGTACCACACTCTCGTAGAAAGAGGTACCGTAAGTCACATCTTGACCACTTAACTTGTATGTGATCGCGACTATATTATGGTGACATAAATATGTCACTTTGCCTGTGAATAAACATAAATAATAAAAAATTGTTTTGAGACATCAATAACTCACCTTGTCCTTGACAGAGTAGCTAGTGCTATAGCGGAAACGTATACAATGATGGATTTTCATACATCCATTACACTAGTATGCCATGCATACATATCAAAAAATCTAATAATAAGCCCTCGGCTTCACTGACAATCTCAACCATGTGAGCCCCTAGTGTACGTGCCTTGCATGATTACACTAGCATGGACACATCACAGTGCAGCATTGCATAAACTGTGAGCTTATATCCACGTAGTGCCAAAGATGTGTGCCATTATCATTGATCTGAAGTCAATCAATAATACCTTGGCACATGAGAGAATCTTTGTTTTGCATGAATTCTGGAAAAGCACTTTGCTTTGCACCGTTGAAAAGTATTTTTCAAATAAAAGATTAAATTACATAAGAAATAAGCAAAATTTGAACTTACTAACCTTGTCACCCACTTCTGGCCAAGTTGTTAGTAATTTGCTTGAATCTGGCTCATAGCCATATGTACTGCTCGAGTGAGTTAGCGTATGTATCATATATGCCCTCGTGTGATGTAAAAACTTGCAGACATCTTGGCAAGGTTCCCCAAGTTCGTATGCTCATAGTATATTCCAAACATGGAAAGTCTTGTCTTTGTATGATACATCACAGTAGTACCACATTGGATACTACAATTTCTCATAGATAATAGATATTCTTTCTCACAGACAAATGTCATAGAAATAGAAAGTCGACCTTGTCGAGCATTTGCCGATAATCGACCTTGTCAAATTGTGCACTGTGTTAAAAAACAAAAAAATACTTGCAAGAGATGTATCTTGTATCTGCTTGGCTTGATTACTGTTAGTTCGCATCCAAAGTTCTACATATGCTCTAAACCAGATGCTTTTTGGTCTTGGTTCTTACACTTTGCATGTCTTCGCTCTTGCTGGTGGTTCTAAGGACTCTCCTCCTTGTGTCGATCGTTGCCTCTATGAAAGAGGTCCCTTGGTGGCCCTAGTGTGTAGGAGGTGAGAAATACCTCTTAGCCATGGCCTTAATCAAATTGCGTGCCGCCCATGTGTAAAACCCAAAGCTCAATGAGATATTGCATTGCAGACTGTCGCGCGCCCAAGAAGAGCATCGAGAGAGAGAATTTGGCAGCCGATCTCACCTTCTTGCAAAGACGAAGTTGACTCAACAGATTTGCATGGTCCCAACAATCATAACCTCACCCAATTTGATGCCTTTCGTCTCCTCCTCCCCCATTAATGCTAGGGTCAATGCACACGGGTCTGTCACACAGGTCTATTGTCCTTTCATCCTCTCGGCTCTGTAGGGGCAGTTGCACGGCCATCTTGCTTTGTGACTTGATTGCATGCATTGCAGGATGGCTTGTCCTTGCCCCTTCATCCTTGCTTAGGGTGCATGCCCACGACCTTCAACCCCTCCCTTGCAAGAGGACTTGTTCACGATAGAGAGAGAGAGAGAGAGAGAGAGAGAGAGAGAGAGAGAGAGAGAGAGAGAGAGAGAGAGAGAGAGAGAGAGAGCTCATGAAGCCACCATGCAAAAGGCATGTGAGGGCTTCCCCCCCCTCCACAACTCTCCCCTCCCCTCAGCTCTGATACCAGTGTGAGACTGATAGAACTGACGTGCCTTGATCCTCCACCCAACCTCCCTTTAGGCCTTGCCCTTAGGATCCCGTCTCCATTGGCAGTCGACCCTTGGCCCAGTCCTTGACCTCCCTTGGGTTTAGGGAATGAGGCCAGTGGGGCTATATAAAGGGAGGTTGGGAGGTTCATTCCAAGGCAGTCCCACCAGGGGGTCTTACACGTCCATCATAAATCATGATCCAATCCAAAACCATAAACCATAATCCAACCACATCACCATGGGTGAGCACTCTACCCAACTCAAGGTGGTGCGCATCCAATCTTGCAAACCCACTTTAGCACATAACATGGCTACAAAAATTTTGGCAGCACAATCCTATCCCAAAAAAAGATACGAGAGCCACACCGACTTCCACAATCAAATTTATAGCCATAATCCATGAGGGATCTCATCCCTTGACCATAAACCATATTCCATATTGAACCAACTCCCACACTTGGAGTTGTATCCACTGCAATCAAACTGAGCCCATACGCATGGCCCCTAAGACATGAACTTTTAATGCATAAAATAGGTCCGACCAGCAAATACTCATGATATCAAAATCAAATTTTGACAATGTCTAACCATGCATAATGATGCAGTATGATCGCATCTCACCCCTCTAGCACACAGAGCTAGTTTTGACCTAGGAGGGTGGAAAGCGATACACACATGCACACGAGGGTTACACATCCATTCGTGAGGTTCAATACATCTCATGACATCATTCCATCAATATAAACATGATGTGTCAATTTGATCAATCATAAACCATAACATCCCATACATGTGAAAAAAACAACTTTTTGCCATTTTTGGGTGCATGTACAACACGCATATGAAAGTATTTGACCTCAAACCAGTGCATCAAGCTCATCCCGGGGTCCAAAATTTTGGGCAAGTACAGTGGGCAGAAAGATGTATTTTGACCATAACTCTTTGCTCGTGCAAAATTTGCACATGTCACCTACGAGAGAAAATGTTCTAAATGATGTTTTTTATCTCTATTTGAAGGGGTTCAACCTGATTCGTAGTGGTTTAGGAGATATGAACCAAATAGTGTTCCTATCGCCTATGTGACGTGAAATGAAAAGCGCTTTTTATGTACAGAAGTGACCATTAACACACATTGTGCATAAATCAGTGTGCTAAACTCAATGAAACAAACATGGAGAAATTTCATACACACCCGGCAAGTGCATACATGCCCTCGTATACAAAAGCAGCCATCGAGCGGGTAGCTACTCATAAAATAGAGTAGAAAGAGAAAGAGATGATGGCTATGGATTTTACAGGTTCTTACCATGCTTTAGGATTGATTATGGGTTGTCGAGAGGCTTCTTGCTTTTCCGTAAGAGATCTACGTAGAGGTTTTCACCATGAAACCGTTGGAGAACGCCCACACCGTGAAAAGAGAAGAGAAGGTAATAAGCAAGTAGAGAGAGAATTTTATTATTCTTCTTCTTCTTCTTCCTACAAACGAGAGAAGATCCTATGGAGATGGTGATGGAGAGCTTGCACCGCTCCATATAATAGATACGTATTGTGGTGCGGTAGTAGACGCAATTGTCGGCACTGAAAACTAAGCCTTGCAGGTCGATTTATAGATGTTCCGCCAAGCTGGAGTGAGCCCCAAGCCAGTAGGTAGCGCTACCTCTCAACCTAGAATAGCTCCTAGCTTTTGGGAAACTTTGTTAAAAACATGGCATAGCTTTTGACAATCAACTCCCCCACTTACCATTCAATTTTTACAGTAAAAATTGACTAATTGGGTAGTATCCCAGCAACTAATGTGACCATGACTAGCCTATGTTGCACCGTGATGCCCCGACATAATTATGACTTTTTCATAGGGCCTCAACGTATTTACGGTGTCTCTTTTTATAAAAATAATTCTCATAAAAATCCTATTTAATCTCTTTCTTTTCACGAGATGGTCGTTTTTAAACCCAACGGTGACTAAAAACAATATTTTATATTTAAATCATCCTAAAAAGCACATTGTTCTTTCAAATATGTTGAAAAGTACAAAAAGATAAAAATAGCATGAAAAGCAAAAAAAATCTAAAATTGAATCATGGGTTTTCCTTGTCTACCAGAACAAGAAAGCGGACTCACTTTTCACTAAAAATTTCTAAAAATCATGAAAAGTTAAAAATAGCGTAAAAAGCGTTCGAAAAGCTGTTTTTTTTCAAAATTGAACCATAGCTTACTTGGGACTCGTAGAATAATGATCCAGGCCTGCTTTTTGCAAAAAAAGCACGAAAAAGCTTTTTTTAAAAAGGTGGATTTTTTCCAAAATTGAACCAAACATGCATCTATCTATTGGAGCCTGAAAACGATCTTGCTTTTCACTTTAGAATTTTACTACGCTGCCAAACAAGCATTCTTAACCAAAATTTCACAAAGCAGATATTAGAATCTATTTTTCTTATTTTTAAAAGAGACCCAAAAATCGGAGATCTTACATCCTCCCACACTTAAAAAATTCGAGGTGTCCTCACCTTGACATGAAATCTGGATAATTTAGTCTCATTGCATCATCACGTTCCCAAGTAGCATCTTCCTCGGGATATGTTGTCCATTTAACAAGGTGTTCACCAATTACAAAGAGGTTTAGTTGTACTTTGAAGAATTGCTTCAGGGTATACTTCAAAAGTTCCATCGGTGGGAGTAGATAGTAGAGAATAATCAAGAATGTAATTTGGATCAGGTACATATCTCTTGAATAAGCTGATGTGAAAAACATCATGTACCTTTATATGTGGTGGTAACAAAAGTCTGTAAGATTGATGAGTGATCAGTGATGACAAAAGGTCCACAATATCTGGCACTGAGCTTCTTACACTTACCCATTGATAAAGAGCTACGTTTGGATTTCACTCTCAAAAATACCATATCTCCTTCTTCAAAGAGTCAAATAGATTGTTTAGGGTCAGCGTAACTTTTTTGTCTATCTTGAGTAGTCTTTATGTCTTGGTGCATAAGGTCTGTCTGCAATTCTATTTCATGCAACATAAAATTTGGATGCTTGAACTCTTATTAGAGGGTCTGTTGAAATAGAGGTAATTTTCTTCAACATGAAACCTTTGATTTGCCTTTCTTGCTTCTTTGTGCAATTATCCAAGTTCATTAAATATTAAATCTTTGTGTATTATGGATCCTCAACCATACTTCAGATAAGCTCCAAGATTGACACTAGACAATAGGACAATACAATGGCGGTACAATAGAATGAAGATCCATGTCAAATGAAGTAATGGGCCCTATTTATAGCTGTCAAATTGGGCCTCTGACTGTCTGTCCATTGTGCAATTACTACTGAGCTTGGTAATTACCAATTCCGTTGCTAGACTGTCTTCTCGACTAGGGGTTGTTTCCACTGTCTACACATACCACTCGCATACATATTCATACAAAAATGAAGTATGCGAGTGTCTTCTCGACTAGGGGTTGTTTCCACTGTCTACACATACCACTCGCATACATATTCATACAAAAATGAAGTAAACCAACAAGTTCATGCAAGTACTTAATAGGATTCCTTCCCAAAACAAGTTGATTGAATGTAGAATATGTTAAACATGGACATGGTTGCCAAATATGTTGATTATGGCCATGATTCATAGTAGGAAAATTTCAACACACCACGTGCTTAATCCTTGTTAAGCGTTGAAGTTAGAAGGGTTATTTAATTTAACGTTTTAAAAGAAATTTGTTCTTTTTTTTTGCAATACTCTCTCTTCAAAATCGTCTTTACTTGGTGAGCCAAAGGCTTTTTTTGCACTATCTAAACGCACAAGGCACCACGTGGCCAGAGCTTTAAATTAAAAAGAAAAAACGTTGAAAAAATAACACCGCCATGAAAAGCTTATGCTGTTCTGAGGACATTTTGAACCTCGGCTTTTGAAGCATTGAACAATTCAAAATTTTTCATTCAGATTTCTCTCTAGCCACTCTTTGTGTATGTGTATGTGTGTGTGTGTGTGTGTGTGTGTGTGTGAGAGAGAGAGAGAGAGAGAGAGAGAGAGAGAGAGAGAGAGAGAGAGAGAGAGAGAGAGAGAGAGAGAGAGAGAGAGAGAGAGAGAGAGAGAGAGAGAGAGAGAGAGAGAGAGAGAGAGAGAGAGAGATTCCATGCATGAGGATGAGCGGGAGGAGCAGCAATTGTTGTGGTTTTGAAATGTTGCCCTGTCCAACTATGCCTTTCGAAATCATACACAAGGGAGTGTGAGTTGCAAGCGCCAAGAGCCTTCTAGTTGTTGGTGTAGGTTCTAGAATGAAACTTCCAAGTAACCTTTGATAAAGCAATTCATGACAGCAATGAGAGGTCTAGTGATGGAGGCTGTGATATCAGCTCTGAAGCTGTTGACTAGTGTTTGGGAAAAATGTGTCTTAGTTTAATATCATGCCGTTTTCAATTTCAAAAATGTCGGTTGAAGGCAAGGGGAAAAGGAGAAATTTTGCCCCAAAATAGAGAAAAATAGTGTAAAAACCCGAGAATTTAACCTTATTTTCTAAAATTTCCTATTGACAAAATCAAGAAAAGGGATTTTGTATGTTTGGAAAAATGATTTTCCTGAACATTGCTGTTGCTGGAAGGAGGGTAGGCAATGCCCAAGACGGATGGCGACGGAGTTGCTTATGACGATCTTATCAGGCAGTTTTAACTGCATGTAGGAAAGAGCCAAACATTCTCTACACTCCCTATGGATCCACACCTTCCATACATTGTAAGCCTCATAGCTTTACTTAAACCAGTATCCAAGACACTCATGGTCTCTAGAGCTTTTGCATGAATATTATGCCCTAAATTTAAAGCTTCAGGCTGCTCACATGCAGACAGAATACTAATAGAGGCATCCTTGTCTGGCACCCCTCCCTATGATCAATTGGAATAGTTTAGATCCCTCGTTCAAAAAACCGTCCTGAATGTATGCAACAATCATGGATGTGAATGAAAATATATCTCGGCTACATATTTGCAAAAACAAAGCTTCTGCATTATCTAAACTGCCACACCTTATGTACATACCTATAACAACATTCCTTGCTAATATATCCAAGTCATATCCGTAGTTAAAAATGCATGTGTGAAATGCTTTGCTTTTTGCATCTTCTAGGATACCCCCATTTTCATACAAAATCATAAGAGCATTCGCTACAACATTATTATGCTCAAATGCATCCTCTATAACGAAAAAACGTATTGCCATGACTTTGATTATCGCTCTAACACAAGCATACATTGACAAAACATTAACTATTGTCACTATGTTAGGCTTCACATTAGCTTGTTGCGTGCTACAAAAGATTTGGAGAGCTTCCTTGTAGTGCATATGTTGAGATTATGCACCAATCACGGCCATCCAAGTTACAACATCTCGGCACTTAACGTAATGAAAGACATTTCACACCTCAGAGACAGAACCACACTTATCATGCATGCTTATGAGAGCATTTTTCACAACTATATCCGTTTCAGACTCAAGTTCGTCAATATAGGCATGCACATTTCTCCCATCCATAAAAGCCTCATTGTTGGCACATGCATTTAGGAGAGAGGCAAAGGTGACCTTGGTGGGCTTGATACCATGTGACTGCATCTGATAGAAAAGAGATAGGGCATCTGAGCTTTGCTCTAGGGCGTGAACATAGTCATCATGGTAGCAATGTTGTGATGCTTTATACTAAGGAAAGTGTTGTGGGATTTTTCTAGAGTGCTTGTGTGGCAATGACAAGGAAGAAGGACCGGACCGTAGTGGCCAAGAGGTACTAGTCCTTACAAGATGTGCACAAATCAAAAGAGTCCATGCTTGTCATGGCATGCCACTAGATGTAAGATCATGTGCGTGCAGGTATAGCCACACTCACACAGACACACAAACATGCAAAAAAGGGCTAAAGAATTCTTATTAAATTCATTGCAACTGAAACAAGAGTTTTAACCTAATCTGCATGAAATTGAGCACCAACGATGACTATATGGGTTCAAGATCTCTCTCTCTCTCTCTCTCTCTCTCTCTCTCTCTCTCTCTCTCTCTCTCTCTCTCTCTCTCTCTCTCTCTCTCTCTCTCTCTCTCTCTCTCTCTCTCGCTCTCTCTCGTTATGAATGTAAAGCTTGACATTTCACCTCCCTCTTTTGTCTTGACTGGTCAACCCTTTCACAGTCAAGTCATCAAGGTTGGCCGCTAGCTAATGGGCAACGGGCATTGCTTGCTTAGAGAATTCCCTGCTTAGGGTGCGTTCAGGCGATATGTCATCGGGGGGCAATCTCCAACTCTGCCAAAAACAACACATTTGAGAAAGGGGGAAACATTGATGATGCACGCAAGGCTGGAGTAGAAGCCCTGCATGCATATCCGCTCTTAATTGAGCAAAGGACCCTAGATATTGAACATCACAAAGGAATGTAAGAGAGTATGCCTCCACCCACCCAAACGTGATCATAAAAACCAACAATAAATCAGCCTTTCTTCTAGACTGTACTTAATAAAAAAATAGACCAGAATAATCCCACTATGAGTGCTAGTCTACAATCAAATTTTGATTACATGATCAAGAACGAGGCCACTATTGGCTTCCAAGAATGACACAGCTGTATCACGGTGCACTATCTTGTTCAACTCTAAAAAAATAGAAAGAAAAATTGTATTATTGCCGAGCATACATTGAGCATTTTCTATAAGATATCAAGCTATTGAATCACCATCTTCAAACTCCATTGAGAAAACATTACTAGATTCATCGCACATAGGTTCCATGTTGTCATTGTTGCCACTGTAATGTTCATTGATTGGATTTTGCGAGGAGGAAGAGGCAGCCATATTAAGAGAGGATGGTAAATAATGATCACACAATTATTACTTGACGTGTTCAAAAGAAGCAAAGGGAAAAGAACATCCTTTAGCTAAAGGGTAAATAAGTTCAAAGAACAATACTTCACACATTCATAGGGACCTTAGGATCAATAATGGAGAGGGATAGTCTTGAACTAATTTTTGCAGGAGCAACACCACTTATATACTATAATCCTTCCTTCTCTTTCTCAATGTTTACAAAGTCTTAAGGCTAACCTACTATCAGAACTTTCAAATGGATTTGACACATCTTTAAACACATGCAAGAGAACATCAAATTCAAAGGCATTAATGAACAAGTGGACAAAGGTACACCAATCAAAAAGGGTATCCCCACTTTATCCATTCACACTCTTCTTGTCCATGGACTGTGCAATTTATGGTGCTAAGTTGAGTTACACCCAAGAGTGTGTGTTGGTGGTCCAAGGTTCCCACCATGCTCATGCGTTGAACACCAAAGAAACAACCAATGAACGAGAGAGAGAGAGAGAGAGAGAGAGAGAGAGAGAGAGAGAGAGAGAGAGAGAGGGGGGGTGTGTAATCGTGAGTCTTGCAAAATGCGAGCAAGTCATTTGCATGGTGTGAGCCACTACAAGCGTAGAAACTCTGCAAAGCACTGTATGGAATGGGAGGGAGCCGTGTTGCACATCTTGCCAAGTAGTGTTTGGGGAAAATGTTTTTGAGCTTAATAACGTGTCGTTCCTGATTCCAAAAGTGCGGTTTGAGAGTAAGGGGAAAAGGAGGAACTCCACCCCACAATAGAGAAAAATAGTGTAAAACCTTGATAAATACCCCTACGTTCCTAAAAGTTCCTCTTGGCAAACTCAAGGAAAGCAATTCTGCATGTTTGGTAAAATGATTTTTTCTTGAACGCTGTTGTAAGCCTAAATGAGGAAAATGTGGCTCAGTTTAATCGTGTGCCGATTCTAATTTCAAAATTTGTAGTTGAGAGCAAGGGAAGAAGGAGAAATTACACCCCTGAATAGAAAAACATAGTCTAAAACCCTACAAAATGTCCCTAATTTCCTAAAATACCCTCTTGGCAAACTGAAGGAAACAGTTTGAAATGTGCCTTAGCTTAGTCTCGTGTCGTTTCCAATTTCAAAAATGTCGGTTGAGTGCAAGGGGAAAAGGAGAATTGCCCCAAGATAGAGAAAAGTAGTGTAAAAACCTGAAAAACACCGCTATTCTTCTAAAAGTTCCTCTTGGCAAACTCAAGGAAAGGAAATTTGCATGCTTGGACAAAATGATTTTTCTTGAACACTGGAAGGAAAGGAATTTTTTAGAATGCGAATAAGGTTTGATGTAAGGCTAAATGAGGTCTAAGTGCCTTTATGATTCGATGGACACTTGCAACCAATATTCGTGAAAAATTGTGTCAGCTTCTTTTAGAAAGCCAAAAACTAGTCTTGCTTGGTGGGCCTTGCTATATAACATCTATAGAATATAACATAACATATGAAAATAGATATTTAGCATCTAGCACTAAAGGAAATAAGACCACATGCATTGGTTAGCTATGCAAAAAGTTGCGTGTGTAATTAACATGTGAAGATCTTGGTCGACATCGAATGTATAGTTCTCAAACAATGTCCAATAAATCGAATCAAAGGAAATAATGTGAAAAATTCTAAAAGAGAAAATGGATAAAGCATCAATGAATTTCAATAAGAAATGAAGTGCTTTATTGACCTGCAGTGATGTACTGGTGCTTTTCAAATGTTCAATCTATACGCCGATAGTTGAGTCAAACTACAAAAAAGCAATGTGAATAGCTAAACATTACGTCTTGCAATGAAATGTCGCAGAAGTGCCATACAAAAGTATGGTGGGAAGAGTTGGTAGTGTGATCTCTCCAAAAATTATAGAAAATGGAAGCCGTGCCCTGCTCTGTAGCATTATGTGTTGTGCCAAGCAAACACATAGGCATGGGAAATTGGATGTAGATAACAAACATTGCATTGCTGTTGAGTTGGAGTCATGCTCGTGCAATCAAAATGTCGCGTGTTGCGAATATATGTCCTCCCTGTCATACACAAAACACGCATTAAGACAAATATAAAAGATGCAGGATATTGATTAAGCTTAAAGAGAAGTAGATCTAACTTTATGCGCTACACACAAGTTACTAGGCCATTAAATGTTACACAATCAAAATAAACCTATCGTCGATACAAATAGATATGAAAACCAGCAACTATACGATACATCAATAGATAAACGATGGACACCAATCCAAAAAATAGCATGTGAGTTTTAAATAGGAAAGAACTTCCTAAACACTATTACTAGAACACAATTCCCAATTCAACTTGCAACAACTGCTAGAACCATACACCGTGCGTGCACAAGGCTTGACACTAAACACCTTGGCTTTCGATCCAACCAACATTCGAAGTCACGGTCTTGTGTACACTGCCCTCTCTTGCATAAGAGATCCCAACCACCTTTAACTCCTAACAAAATTAACTTCCGCCATATTAAAGTAGACCAAACAGTTGTAGATGAGCTGCACCGCCTCAAAACATACGCCACTTGGCAACCTTCACAGCTTGACCTCCGCTCTTTGCCGTTGATAATACAATCTCTTAACATTGTGTCCCTTAAGAAACACTACAACAACCTTATTCATGATGATAACTTCATGGCTTCCCACATTCTTTGTCACCAAGAAACAAAGCTACAACATATTGACACAGGAGTGATGCACAATTACACACACACTCAAACAACTGGCCCCATGGGAGTGTCCCTCTTCACATTAAAAAAAACCATACATCTACAACGCCATAACATCATTTCCACGAATGAGATAGAATGCATTTCAACACTCCTCAGTACACCACATGGTCCCCCAATAACCCTGATAACATTGTACCATAGACCCTCCAATCCAATTCCCTTGCTCTTGCAAACATTGACCACACTACTCACACCTCACCACTAGCACACCCCTACCATTTTACTCGGTGGTGACTTCAACATCAATGCTAACTACCAAACCCCGAAATACCTTGCTATTTCTAACCTTCTCTCCACACAACATGTAACACACAACAATATTTGGACTACAAATTCCTTGACTATAACAGGCACTACCTTCTCATTTTGGTCAGACCACTTCAAAAACACATTCCAATGCCCCCCTCTTCTTGCTCCGTGACAACACCTTCAAGAATCCTTTCATAAGCCGGCCTCGTGATACTTCACCTTGTTTTTTCTTGAATGAAGAGATTCTTGTTGTGCTATATTCTCTCAAGGGTAAGCGTGTGTAGGAGCTGGAAATTGGAACGCGACGGGGCGTGCTGTTTTTTTCGACCCCCCTCTTGCACGGAGTAGCGAGATGACCAACTCTCTAAGCTTTGTTTTCTGCAGCTGAGAGAGAGAGAGAGAGAGAGAGAGAGAGAGAGAGAGCGAGCAGCAATAGCAGCAGCGTCATGAATAGGAGTGGCAATGCTGAAGGTGGTTCGGGATCACATGTGATGGATCGAACGAGCAGGTAATGATTCTGCAGATATTACTTTCTGAATAGCGTCATCGATTGTCTTTTTGGGAGAAGCAATATGTTAGTTGTCTGCTAGTCACGTCCCTTGCGCGCACAATCCAAACCTTGTGGTTGTGAGTCCACTTTGTAGTAGGGTCACCTGTGTTCAGCTGGTGCGTGTTTGCGTTGCTGGGTCTCTTACGCTAGATTTCAGACTTCCAAGACATTGTGCTGCGCATGCATTACATGCATCATGGGACTCCTAGGTGACACCCTCGCTGATGCCGAGTATTTGACAGTGGCAATGCATCAACTCATCCGAGGACCTTCAAAAGAAACCTGATTTGAAATTTGACACCTGCCTTGGGTACCTACAAACTCTCAAACTAGCTTACAAAGATAACGAGGGAGTCTATTCTGAGTTCAAGAAACTTATGCGAGATTACAAAGCAAGAAGGTAGTCTTTCATATTCCCAATAGTTGCTTTTGTGATGCAATGGCTTCAAATAAATGAAGTCTGGTCTTTAATCCATTTCATGCTTTTGCTTTTATTGCGTTATTTGTGCTTACTGATTCTACCTATGTGATGTATAGCATCAATGTCCTCGAATTAGTGGCGAAAGTGGAGTCCTTGTTAAAAGATTGCCATGATCTCATTTTGCAGTTTAAAGCCTTTGTCCCTGAAGGTTACAAACTTGAAAACATTCCAAAAAAGCCAGCAGCAATCAGTCAAGCCTTGGCATTTGTAAGAAAGATCAAAGTATGTCCTAATATACTCTTCCCTTCATCGATGTTGAAGTGCACTTTGCCAATGACATTGTTGGATTGTTCCTTTATACTTTTTGCTTCTCGAAACAGGCACGAGATGAGAATTTGCATAGAAGATTTCAGAATATTCTCTCGAGTTTTATGAAAGATGAACATCAGGCGCAACATGTTTATAACGAGGTGCTTGTTCTTTAATATGCTATATATTAGGCTGATTTTATGATGCATTTTGTCGATTCTAATAGAGGGGATTTCTACCAGGTCACAGATATATGGAAGAATTGTCCAGATCTAAAGGAAGAGTTTTTGTGCTTTCTTCCTGAAGATTCGAATAAATGCTTTTTTTCGCAAGTCCATATGGAAACATCAGAAGTTAAGATACCACAGACGGTAAGTACAGCTTTAAAAAAATGTTTTCTTAGCTTTTATGTGTGCTCTTCATCACATTCTTGGCGTAACAGGGAGAGATGCAGCATGACTTGGTCTGCTTCAAAACTTGCCCAAAGAAATCTGTTGATCAAAGTAATGAATTTCAGCTACAAAGTCCTGCTCATAGCAAAGTGAGGGAGTGTGAAAAACAGTTGGATAGAGACAAAACCGAGCATGGGTGGTTGGTGTCAGATCAGGAACTTGTTGAAGAGAATAAACAAGCCTTTATTGAGCAAAAGGAAAGGATTTCTGAAAGGTTTGATGATCGACCTAGGGGCTCTGAACAAATCAGACATCCTGCTGTGCCTATTGGCATTGGTATGTGGCAACCATTGTGATCAACTTTTCCTTGCTAAGTATCGCTTGCTCCTATTCTCATTTCTTAAATGTGTTTTGTAGTGTTAAATAGGAACTTGGTCTATCTAAGGCTTATGAAAAGCATATTGTCCGAGAAGAAAAAGTTTGATGAGTATTTGCAGTGTTTAGCCACATACTCTGATGGCGTTACTACTGTAGAAGATTTCGTCCTGCAGGTCTTTTTCTTCTGCCCTTGCTTACTCGTTTTGTCTGACATTCAGTTAGACAATTCGATGATCTCTGATTCTGGTCTTACTTCTACGTGTTTTCTTTTTGGATAACAAGAACAAATCATTGATTCTGCTAAGCTTGTATGGCTTTAGGTTGCTGATATGTGCTCAGAGTCTCCAGAGTTGATTGGTAGTTCTATGGACCTCGTGAGGCAATGTGAAAGTGCAGGGAAGAATTTGCAAAGATTTTCTCTTGAGAATTATATAAAAGCAGGTGGTTTTGGTTCCATGCCTTCAATTTTTACTAAGATCATTGTTGGACTTTTGTGACCTTTGCATTTGCAGAGCTAGAGCTTCTATTATTTGCAAAAGAGGCAAATTCGAGTCATGAATGTAGAAAGCGGGTTTTCAGCCAACATACAGAAAAAGGTGAGACTGAAACAAATGAAAAGGCAAGAAAAAAGAGTAAAAGGCAGCCTCCTACTTTTACGGAGGCTAACTTTAAGCAGGAGAAAGAGGTCATTAAGCAACATTTGCCCAATCTTAGAACTCCTTGCAGATCTTCTTGTACGACGAGCCTAGAACAAGACAAGCATGAAAGATACTCTACCAAAGAGACTCCCAATGAAAAATCTTCCCATGCTACCTGCAAGAAGAGCAAGGAAAGAGAAAATAACAAAGAGAATCTCTATGACAAGTTCTCCCATATAACCAACAATGACGGCTTGGTGCAGTGCAATGACAATAGACACTTTCAAGGACAAGTCTTGCCATGTAACCACCAACAAGACAATAGACACACTTTCAAGGACAAGTCTTGCCATGTAACCACCAACAAGAGTGTGGAGAAGGAAAATAGCAAAAGACACCCTCTCATAGAAAATCCCCTCAACAAGTCCTCACGTGCAACTAGCAGCAGCAAATATTCCAACAAACCGCTTTCTAAGCTAGATTCGACAAAGTGGGAGCAGTGTACTCCAAGCTATCGTCTTTTACCAGATGATGTGAGTCTGTTCTACCTTTGTTTAAGTCGCTTTAACTAACTGTGCAATTAACATGTATTGTGTGTTTGCTTGCTTTTAATGCAGTATCCCTTGCCAAAAGTGGGATCGCGATTAGATGAAGATTGTCATGTTTTGAATGATAAATGGGTCTCGGCTACATCAGGTAGTGAGGACTACTCTTTCAAATGCATGTGCAAAAATAAGTATGAAAAGATTTTGCGTCAGTGCGAGGACGACAGGTATTTTTAAGGCTGCTGAATCAATTAGCTAATTTTATGTGATTTGAATAACATGTTGATGCAAGATGTAATGAAAAATGTAGGACCGATTTGGACATTCTTCTAGAGTACGCCAGGTCTACAATTATTGGCTTAGAAAAGTTGCTGAAAAGAAGTAGCAAACCAGGCGAGGTGGTGGTTGAAAATTACATAACAGGTATTATTGCAACATTGTTGGTCTCCAAGCATGAGCGACTCAATTTATTTGTTTTGATTTTAAGAAGATCAATTTGTGTCCCAATTGGTTCTTTCCTACTGATATGCGTTTATTATGTCTATAGATTTGCACCGACGACTTATTTCACATATTTATCATGGCTGCGGTCCTGAAGTTGTGGGGTGTCTGCACCAAAAAGCAGGTATTGTGGCACCTTTAATTTTGATGCGAATCAAGCAGAAGCAGAAAGAGTGGTTGAAGTACAAGGCAGAAATGAGTAAGGTTTGGGCAGAAGTATTTGCAAAGAACTATGAGGAGTCTCTTGATTACAACAGCGTATATAACAGACAACAAGAGATGATTAGTGAGCCAACGACCCATATCCCTGATGTGATGTTAGAGTACCCGGACACTGAGTTGCGGAAGGACATTCCGACAATTCTACAGTGCTCAGCCAAGGAAGACTGCTCCAACACAGACCTCACGGGACTCGTACATGTTTGGAAGGAGCACTTGGAGCCAGTGTTTGGTTTACATTATGATTGCAGGGAGGACAAAGAAGACCTTGAATACAAGCTCAAGGATATTGGGACAAAAAGTGATCAGTCCATTCCACAACGAGATGGTTATGATGAACTCAAGTATTTAGAAGCAGATGAAAAGGCCTGTGCTGCCTCAAATGGAGAGTGTTCTACCCAACTTGTGCATATAGAACCGTATGAAAAGGATGAACGTGAGATCTTGCCTCTCTCATAAGAAGTTTTAAGAAAGTGTCGACATGCATTCTACTAGAGCACTGGCAGAAAAAGTCTCAAGCTATTCCTCTGCAAATGAGAAGTTATTGTATGTTTCATACATCCTTGACGATGAGGATTATTTTCAGCAAAGAAAGGTTAAAAAAAGGCTTGTTGATCATGCCATTATTGAGTAAGCACAGGTAGCATTGGCAACATGCTTGAAAGGAAGTTCTCATTGTGAATTATGGTACCTACATCATAAAAATATTTTGGAAGAGAAATAGCTGGGGATAGTAAGACAGCTGGTATTTGCAGGTTTTGAGATACAAAGAAGTTGTGTAGCTTCAACTTCTTGCGAGGAAAAGGACAGATTCAGGAGTAACAAATTGCTATGAAGACATTGCCCACTCGACAGTGTATAGAGACGCACATACATGGACATCGACAGTGTATAGAGACGCACATACACGGACATCGACAGTGTATAGAGACGCACATACACGGACATCATCTTCCATGAGTGCAATCTAAATCGGCAACATGCAGGTATCTTGCAACATCGGAAGAGCAGGTCTGATTGCGTAATTTTTTTTGCAGAATTAGGATCTTCAGCAGCTGTTGTGTTCTCAAAGACATATGACTCTTCTGCGGTAGTTGTTTGAGCTTGGTGAAGTTAGTTCCTCTGGATGCAAAAGACCATGACCTCATCTGTTTTTTGAATGGCATTTCAAGAACTCTCTCTCTCTCTCTCTTTCTCTCTCTCAGTATATACCTGTGTTTAACAAACACGTTGGCCACCATGATGACAACCATGACAGCCTCCTCTTTGTGGGCTTGGTATGGACGAAAGACTTGATTACCAAACTTCTTGTTTCTGAGTGCTTGGTTCATAATAGGACCTTGTTTATCAACCTTCATTCCAACTAACATGTCTGACCATTTTTGCTATCATTACACATTGCACTGTCATGTCAGAAGTATGTCGAGCAGACCAAAAATGAGTTTAAGATTGATCTTTTTAGGGTACTCCCAAAGGACTACTTAGCAAGGTACCACACTAATCATAAACAGGTCATTCCTTACCATATGGATTGATCCATGGGTCGCATTCCAATTTGGTTCCTTCCTAGCATAACTTGTATGTAGAAAAGATGCTTTAGGGAAATTGACCCACTTTGTGGGTTTGCAAAAGATACTGCTTATTGCTTACATGTATGCCTCGTGAGTGACTTAGGCGCTTTGTAGATGCCGAAATAGTAGATAGATAAGCTTATCTTGTTTGCACATGATGTGTGAACCATAGTGCTAGCAAATGTAGGGAAGGTGCCACTAAACTGGGAAAGATTCTGGGGTAGGTGATATGATGTAGGGTGTAGCTCATAGTGTGTGCGCATATGTGCTCCTACTTATAGTTTTAATATTCCCCCTTAAGTATGAGAACACGAGAAGTACGGTAAACAATATTCCCTGAAGCTAAAGACAAGAAACATAGCTTAAGATAATAAACTGAGCATCTAGCACAATGCACATAATTTTGCTTGATCAATAGGCTTAGTGAGACAATCAATCCAATAATCAGATATAGGAGTGTAGGTTAACGAAATAACGTCATGCTCCACTAATTCCTTCAAGGCATGATAGGTGATAGAGATGTGTGGAATCTTTGGTGCGAGCGGAGGGACGAAAGCGAACATAATTGTTGATTGGTTGTCATAGTAGAGGGAGATGCATGAGATACTGCCACATACTCCGTCTCTATAGAAGAGGGTGCAAGAGTGAGTTGGCGTGAGCTCTCCTCTAGTGTCAGTGAAGACATAGCTGGAGGTGGAATGCTGAAGAGGGTCTTGAGCAATCCAATCCACATCAACATAGCTTGCAAAGATGAGAGGTCCATCTTGCCAATGAAAAGTAATGGAATAATACATAGTATGCTTGAGGTAGCACGAATTGGAGCATTGGAGAGCAACCACAATCATGCAAAATTGACTTGATCACAATCTAAAGATGATGCAGTTGTAGTAGCAAGCAGAAACCATCCGTCAAGCTGAGGAAAGGGCTAAGTTGCAAGAAGAGCTGAATGCAGTGCAACAAACCAATGGCAACCACCAAAGTCGGCTCCTTGGAGGCAAAATGCCTCGACCTTAAACCTAAGCTGGCCGCATTGAGTGTTGCAAATTGTGCATCCTATTCAAGTACAAGAATTTTTTATAAAGTCTATGAAGCAACTTGCTAAGCTTACGACCTGTCGCCAACATGTAAGCTGATGAAGGGCTTAAACATGAGGAGGTTGACGAGTCCCACGATGAAAATGCTATCAACACTGCAAATGCTCCCGTTTCTATTCCTCTAGCTCAGTTGGCATAGAGCCAACACAAACAGAAAAACAATCAATCGACAGCAGACGATATTGAGGACACACCTGAAGGGGTACTGCTAGCAGGTGAATAGCCCAACAGTGTAGACCATCGCTTTACTCCAAGAAAGAAAGAAGAAAATTAATGCCAAGGTAGATTCAGTCCAGAACATTCTTGTGCGGATGTGGGTTTCTCGTGCAGTACCCCTACAGGTGTGTCATCAATATTGTCTGCCGACTAATTGTTTTTCCATCTCTATTGGCTCTATGGCAACTGAGCTAGAGGAATAGAAATGGGAGCATTTGCAGTGTTGATAACATTTTCATGGTGGGACTCATCAACCTCCTCGTCCTTCATCAGCTTACATGTTGGTGGCAGGTTGTAAGCTTTAGCAAGCTGCTTCACAGACTTTATCAACCTTTCTTGTACTTGAATAGGATGCACAGTTTGCAGCACTCAGTGCGGCTAGCTTAGCTTTAAGGATGTTGCATTCTGCCTCTAAGGAGACGACCTTGGTGTCTGCCATGGTTTGCTGTTGGAATTAGGGTTGCAGAGAAACACACACAGCTTGGAGAAGACGAAGGAAGCTCAAGGCACACAATAGAGAGTGTGTTACTTAGTGTGAAATGGAAAGATAGATAGCCCTAGAGTGATGGGCGTATATACAATGCACGGGGGAAAAAACCTCCTAAAGAGGAAAAAAATGCCCCGGCGGTCCTAGTGTGTTCACACACATCACTACCACATGTATATGGTAACAAATCCCCCCTGGAGTGATGCGGTGAACGAGAGCTGGCACATGAGTAAAGGGAAGTGCCATGCCTTGAGGACAGGATCAGTCAACAAAGGGGAGTAAGCCCAAAGCTTTGCGGAAAGCTTCAAGCTTCTCACGAGACAATGCCTTTGTGAAAAGATCTGCAAGGTTGTCCTGTGTTGGCACATAAGCCAAGCTGATCTCTCCTGCTGAGAGCCTCTCCCTGACATAGTGGTAATGCACCTCAATGTGCTTTGTGCGAGCATGAAAAACTGGGTTCCTCGCAACTGCCAATGCGCTATGACTGTCAGTGTAGATAGTGTTGGCAGTGTCCTGTCCAACACCCAAATCAGCCATAAGGCGTCTGAGCCATACACACTCAACCGTAGCTGTGAAGACTGCCCTGTACTCAACCTCAAAACTCGAAGTGGCCACAGTAGGCTGCTTCTTGCTCAACCATGATATACATGAACTGCCAAGCATGAAACAAAAACCACTTGTGGACACTAGCGTGTCAAAACAACCAGCCCAATCTGAGTCCGAAAAAGCATGTAAGTCTGGCGGCAATGATCCCCCCTTGGGATAAAACAAGACAAGATGTAAAGTGCCACTAAGGTAGCGGAAAATCCTCTTGACTTCTGCCAATGCTTAGACCCTGGGCTATGCATTAATCTGCTGACCTGTGAGACTGCAAACTGAATATCTGGCCTCGTGTTGCATACATAAATGAGGCAGCCAACAGCAGTTTGGTAAAGATTGACATTATCAGGATCACCAGCATCATGTAGACTCAACTTCAAACCTGTTTCCATGGGAGTGGCAATAGGTTTGCAATCCTCAAGTCCAAACTTACATAGCAAAGTCTCTATGTAACTTTTCTGACACAAGGCAATACCACCATCACACTGCTTAAACTGTATACCCAAATAATGATGCAACAGTCCCAAATCTTTCATCGTGAAAGTAGCATTCAAATCAACCTTAAATTCAGCAATGTGTCTCTCATTTGGTCCAGTGATCACCAAATCATCAACATAAAGAACCACAATGAGAAGTACATCACCCTCACGCTTTACATACAATGTGCTTTCTGTTGGACTGTTACGAAAGCCTTGTTTGACCAAATGAGTGTCAGCTTTCTGATACCAAGCACGAGGAGATTGCTTCAACCCATACAAAGCCTTGTTACATTTGCACACTTTGTCCTCTTGTCCTTTTATGACAAAACCGCGAGGCTGCATTACATAAACTTCCTCAAATATATCACCATTCAAGAAAGCAGTAACAATGTCTGATTGATGTACATCCCAACCAAAATGAGCTGCCAATGCACATAGAAAACGCACAGTAGTCATACGACAAGTGGGAGCAAAAGTCTCTTCATAATCTATGCCTTTTTGTTGTGCATAACCCTTTGCAACAAGTCGAGCCTTATGGAGATCGATCTCACCATCCGGCTTGCATTTCAACTTGTAAACCCACTTCGTACCAATGGCCTTTTTGCCAGGAGGCAAATCACATAAAGTCCATGTGTCATTTTCTATTAGTGCATCATATTCTGATTGCATGGCAGCCATCCAATTTTCTGAATTTTGTGCTTCATCAAAAGACAGAGGCTCCTCAACATCATGTAAACTAGACACAGCCAAAGCATAACAATCTGATGCATAAGATGCATGGCGAGAGCCTGAACGAATACGACTAGACAAAGGTGCATCCAATTTACTGTCACGCAAAGTGTGCACCAGCCATTTTGGCATACCTCTAGCCTGCTCATTTTCATCCCTTTCCTCATCAAGTACATCATGTACATCTACATCAGTAATAGGCTGATCTAGAACATTTTCAGAAACCCCCATAGGCTGTACATTTGCCTCATTGGAACTTACATTCGTATTTCCACCACTGAAAAGAGGAAACAAAGTGTCATAAATGTCTTGTGAGCTTACATTACTGTCTCTAGTACATGATAGCAAGGGCTGAACAGAATCTTCCACAAACACTACATCCCGTGAAACCAGAATACGTTTTGCTTGCGGATGATACAACTTGTAACCTTTGCTTTTAGCACTCTAACCAACAAAAATACATTTGACAGCCTTATCATCCAATTTTTGCGCTGCACTTGTGGCACCAAAGCATATGCCAAACAACCAAAAACACGCATGTGCTCAATAGAAGGCTTTCTATCATGCCATGCTTCATATGGAGTAATAGACTACAAAGCTTTCGTAGGACACCTGTTAAGTACATAAGTGGCACACATAATGGCCTCAAGCCAAAAAGAATGCGTCAAAGCTTGACTTTTGACCATACATCGTGCCATTTCCGTCAGTGACCTGTTTTTCCTCTCAGCAACACCATTTTGCTGAGGTGTATAAAGCACTGTACATTGGTGTTTTATCCCACGACTAGCCAGAAATGCATTAAATTCATGAGACATATACTCCCCCCCCTCGATCAGAACAAAGGGTGCCCATAGTACATTTCGAGACATTTTCAGCCATAGCCAGAAATTGTTTGAAGCGCATAAAAACTTCGGACTTCGCTTTAAGCGGAAATACCCATGCATGCCCGGAGTAATCATCTATGAAAGTCACGAAGTACAGGTTATTGCCCAAGGACGGAGTTTGCATGGGCCCACAAACATCACTATGCACAAGCTGCAACCTGCATGTGGCCCTAACTGAACCATCCTTTGGAAATTTAGAACGCTGCATCTTACCCAAAATACAGCCTTCACAAACATGTTTGACAGGTGCTTCAAGAGGTGGCAAAGAAGCAACCATATCAGATTTTTGCAAACGCAGCAAACTGGCAAAATTCAGATGACCAAAACGTGCATGCCAAAGTTTTGCATCTGAAATAGCCCTTGAACCTGCAACAACATTTGCAAAATTTTGTCCACACTTGTCATACAAAGTGAGCTTATACAGCCCACGACACAAAAGCCCAGATGCAACAATTTCATCACCAAAACTGAGATCATGAACTGTACATCTGTCATCCACAAATTTAACTACAAGTCCAAGTCTAGCAAGTGCGGATACAGATAAGAGATTCTTCTTGATCCCAGGTACATAAAGTGCATCAACAAGTGTGAAGGAACTGCCATTAGCAGCAGTGAGCACAATCTTTCCAACTCACTGAACTGGATAAGAGGCGTTGTTGGCACAAGTGACTGAATTCCCATGAGGGACAGACTCAAGAGAGGTAAACAATTCTCGATGTGAGGTAATGTGCTTTGTAGCACCACTGTCGAAATACCACACATGTGAATCTGCAGCAACTGACAAGCATGCATCATGGACAACAGGATTGTAAGTGCAGTCTGCGCTAAAAGCCCATTCTACATCAACATCAGCATTACAGTCTCCTTTCACAGAAGACTCAACAATGGCTGCATTTGTAGTGGAACTAGCATTTGTAGTGGAACCACCCTCTTTCTTCTTAGCCTCTTTGGCCTTCAACTTAGGACACGACTTGATCAATGATCATTGGCTTTACAATAATGGCTATGCATCTTCTTTTTGCCCTTATCACCAGAATTTCCAGATGAAGTACTGCTAGCAGAAGCATTAGGAACAGAATTTTTGCCACTCACAGCAGAACCATAAGAAGTGGCTGCATTACTGTTACCACCCTTTCTTTGAGAAGCAATAAAAGCCTGTTCAACTGCACGCTGCCTAGTCCTCTTTTTTCTGGAAAGTGACTCTTGCAACAGCAATGTGCATAATGCATCAAACTTGACAACTTCAGAATTTCCTTGGGTCATAAGTCTCCAAGTACTATCAAAAGTATGGTAGGAATCTGGTAAGGCATCAAGAACAGTCTGCACAAGGGAACTATCTGAAATGACTTCACCTGCAAAAATAAGCTGCTCATTGATATCCTTGACACTAGCAAGGAAAGTGTCCATATCATCTTCCTCATGCATAATCTTCGACTCCAGCTCTTTACGCAACAAAGCAATTTTAGCCTCATTGCGGCTTGCATAAAGACCTGCTAAATATCCCAAGTCTGTTTTGCAGATTTTGCAGAACGGATGTGAGGAACAATGGTGCGCTTCACAGAAAATGCAATCAATGCATGATCCTGCGCATCCTTAACATCCCAACGAGCTTGTTTTGCCGTAGGCAAAACAACTCTAACAGCTGCAATCCTTGCAGCAAGACCTGCAACATCCTCAACATCGCCTACATCCTCAGAACCAGGACGTACATCAATGCCCTGCACAATGTTCCAGACACCCTTTGACACAAGAACATGTTGCATCATATAAGCCCACATAGGGTAGTTGTCCCCATCCTCAGCAGCAAACATCTTTAACACATCTGTGTTGTTGTTGTCAGCCATGGTAAATGCTGCACTTGATGTGAAAATTGCCCGAAAAGAGGAGAAACAGAGCGGGAACAACCTGTGCTATATAGCACAAACCGTAGAAGACTATAAGGCACCTGTTATGCAAAAAACGGCACTGACAGAAATTTTGCACAAAATGACGAAATAGCCTGTGCAGTACTGCCTGTAGTGGAAACGAAGGCCGAAATGAGCCCAAATCAAAATTCTGAGCAGACCGAGCTTTTTGAGTTCTTCCAAAAAATTTGTCGACCTGCGATCGCTCGCCAAAGCTCACTGAAATTGGAGAAAGTGAGCAGGCGTGTGCTGGAGCAGCTGGCGACTAAGCCCGGGAGGACGTGACCTGCTTTGATAGCAATTGTTGGAATTAGGGTTGCAGAGAAACACACACAGCTTGGAGAAGACGAAGGAAGCTCAAGGCAGACAATAGAGAGTGTGTTACTTAGTGTGCAATGGAAAGATAGATAGCCCTAGAGTGATGGGCGTATATACAATGCACGGGGGAAAAAACCTCCTAAAGAGGGAAAAAATGCCCCGGCGGTCCTAGTGTGTTCACACACATCACTACCACATGTATATGGTAACATTTGCTGCACTGCATTCAACTCTTCCTGCAACTTAGTCCTTTCCACAAGTGGACGGATGTTTTCTTCTTGCTACTATTACTGCATCATCTTAAGATTATGATCGAGTCAATTCTACATGATTGTGGCTGCTCTCCAATGCTCCAATTCGTGCTGCCTCAAGCATACTATGCATTACTCCCTAACTTTTCATCGGCAAGATGGACCTCTCATCTTTGCAGGCTATGTTTATGTGGATTGGATTGCTCAAGACCCTCTTTAGCATTTCACCTCTAGCTATGTCTTCACTGGCAATGGAGAAGAGCTCACGCCAACTCAGTCTTTGCACCCTCTTCTACAGAGGTGGAGTATGTGGTGGTATCTCGTACATCTCCCTCTATTGTGACAACCAATCAACAATTATATTCGCTTTCGTCCCTCCGCTCGCACCAAAGATTCCACACATCATGCCTTGAAGGAATTAGTCGAGCATGGATTTATTTTGTTAATCTACACTTCTATATCTAATAATTGGGATGATTGTCTCACTAAGCCTATTGATCAAGCAAAATTATGTGCATCGTGCTAGATGCTATGTTTCTTGTCTTTACCTTCAGGGGAATATTTTTTTCCTTACTTCTCGTGTTCTCATACTTAAGGGGAATATTAGAACCATAAGTACGAGCACATATGCTCACACACTACGAGCTACACCCTGCATCATCTCACCTACCCTAGAATCTTTCCCAGTTCAGTGGCACCTTCCCTACATTATCTCCCTCCTATAGTTTCTATCCACAATCAACTCCTAGTCCTATATATAAAGTGGTATGGTAAAAGTCTTTTTACGTTGTGCAATCAAGCTTCTTTACATTTAGCTAAGTCTTGTGTCTTGTTCATTGTGCGCATTAGTCTTTATTTATATTTTTTCTATTCTCAAATTAGAGTGAAGTATTCATTTTTTTTCAACAGCACAAACATCCAATATTCTCCCTACAAATAACCACAAGGGTTTGGACCATGAGTAAAAACAACACTCAATCATTCAATACTCCCCCCACAAATAACCACAAGGGTCCGAGCCATGAGTAAGAGCAGCACTCAATCATTCAATACTCCCCACACGAATAACCACAAGGGTCCAGCGTGAGTTATGAGCAAACATTTTCAAACATCAATTTTCTTTAGTATTCCTGGTAGTAAATTATCAATCATTGAAACCAATGTTAAAACAAGAGTCAGAAAATTCAAATCGGCACCAAGATAGGTCTTATTGCGAGAGGGACGGTTGTTCATGAGATTGTTGTGCACTTTTTAGTTATTCAGCAGTTGTATTGCCTTTGTGCATGTGTATCTTGATGTTGATGATGAATACGTAGCGAGAAATACTCTTTCTTTCTCGGTCATGGTGTTTTATCTACTTCTACTCTACAGATGGGAGTGGCTAGTAAGTCCGGGGCTCTTCTAAGTAATTCCCCATGGCATAGATGGTGTCAAACTATTGCAAAAACTATAGAAGTTTCCTTGGATCTTCCTCCCCCAAAAAACGAGAAAAATTTCTTGTGAAATCTGGAAGCATCATCTTCCTCTGTCTGCTCTTTGGTAAGACGGAAGGGCACCATGTGCCAATGGTAAAGAACAGACTGAACACTTACAATGGTAAAAAACAATGTGCCAATGGTAAAGAACAACTTTAAACACTTACAAATGAACTGAAAGAGATGCAAGATGTTGGGTCTAAAGGTCCTCTAGCCACCCTTGTATATAATTTAATACTCTTTGGGTGTGAACCGCCCCTAGGGTCACTTAAAGTGACCCACATATTGGTACCCATATAACATAAAAAAATAATGTGGTGTGATAATGGAACACACTACCCTACCTACATACGCTCTCTCTCTCTCTCTCTCTCTCTCTCTCTCTCTCTCTCTCTCTCTCTCTCACTCACACACACACACACACACATCTGCAAGAAACACAAGCGCTACCCTCTGCTTGCTGCTAGCGCTCCTTCAAATTGGTATCAGAGCACAGTTCGTGCACGCGTCGGGGAGCGATAGCAGACACTTTCTCTCTCTTCAATTTTCAGCCCTCTCTCTCTCTACGATTTTCAATCATATGCACTTTCTCTCTCCTCTCACCACAACCCACAGCTTCTTGAGGAAGCTTTGAGAGTCTCAAAGCTTCGTGAAACAACGGGGATTAGCATGCGAAATAAGTCACAGCAGAAAGGGGGATTTTATAGGTGGCTGAAATTTCAACAATTTCACAGCATTTTGATGCTTTACACGAAATTGCAATCACAGGTTGAGGAAAAATTGGGCTTTTGCTGAAATTGCTGAATGTGCAAAAATTTCAAAAATTAGACCGTCAAAATTTGAGGCTTTTGCTGAAATTTCATTACTTTGCACACATTTGTAAATGTATTACAATTTGTGGACAGTTTGAGCAAAGAGTTTGAACTTTATTCTTGAGTTTTTCAAGAAATTACGTGAAAACGCAGGTTTATACACATCGAAAAGTTTATGTGGTGCACATTTATGTATTTTACATGTGAGATCTCACCATTGAGTTGATGTATTATCGAAAAAATATATTGTGGTAGCTTTTAATCCATTTGCAGATTTGAGGTTGATGCATATGTATTTTGATTATATTACTGAAGTGGGAGTATTCATGCAAAAATTATATTTCCTATTTGTGTGTTAAAACTTCAGCTTTTACTGTTGAAATTCATCCTTCTTTTACTGCTACACACCAAGTGGTAAAGTGCCAATAACAAAGTATTACCATCCCTTGCTCTTCTACACTGAGTATTGAGCCCCGTAAGAGGCTAAAATCTCAGTTTTCAACATGCTGTCATAAAAATACAGCAGTGAAATTTTTTAGTCTTTTTGCACCGAAATGGCCTCTAATGCGTCTACAAGCAGTGGATCAAAGTCTCTCGAAATCAAAAGGTTTGATGGCTTTGGATTTGACTTGTGGAAAGATAGAATGAAGGGAATCCTATTTAATGAAAGATTGCGATGATGCACTTTTGGAAGTGAAACCTGTAGCTTTGTCACGTGAAGATTGGGCTAGACTTAACAAGAAAACAATTACTTATATAAAGATGGCGGTGTTTGATGATTGCTCACGGAAATTAAGCATCTTGACACTGCTTATGCTATCTAGAAGAAATTGACAGATACGTATGAGAACACAACTTCTGTGAATCAAGTGCATCTTATTTGACAGCTTGTAAACATGGAGTTGGATGAGTCCAAGCCTGTATCTGAACACTTGAGTGCTTTCATAGGTGTCTTGAGTCAATTGCAAGACTCTGGTTTACAGCCTTTTGGTGATAAGCTCAAGGTTATCTTCTTATTAATGACTTTGCCTGGGGAAGCTTTAGTTGTCTCTTTGAGCAACAATGCTTCCTTGACATTTGATGTTGTACGAGGTTCTATTCTCAATGAAGAGCTAGAAGAAAGACCAGTGGTGAAAGCAGCGGGTTATTGTATAATGCAAAAGACATGTTTGAAAAGAAGAATAATGCAAATAATAGAGGCAAGAACAGGAGTAAGAGCAGGGGTAATTCCCAGGATGTTACATGTTATCAATGTGGACGCAAAGGGCATAAAAAGATTGATTGCAGGTACTACAAGCAAGAACTTGAAAGAAAGAAACAACATGGCAAGAAGAATAAGGATTCTAATGATGCTAAAGTGACGATTATGGCTCTTCTTCCAAGGAAGTTGCAAAGACAGAAGTTGCTTCGAGTGTTTTCATTGAAGAAATTGTTGATACGGATGCTACACTTGTCGTTGACTCATGTCTTCATGATGATAGTGTGGCAATGGCCAGTGATATGTATATCACAAAACCATAGGTAATTGATGCATTGCTTTCAGCACAAGATGGCTTGTCACAATCATGGATAGTAGACAGTGGTGCTTCGTTTCATGTTACTCCATCTTTGGAGTCTTTTTCTTCATACACTACAGGTAGACGTCTGGGTAAAGTTTACTTGGGCAATAACTGTCACTCTACACTTGGCACTTGAAATGGTCAAGAGCTGATTTTCCATGATATTAGGTATGTACCTGGCATCAAGAAAAGTCAACTTTCGGTTGGACACCTAGATGTGAAGGGTTATCACACTATGTTTGGTGGTGGTTCTTGGAAAGTTCTTAAAGGCTCTATGTTGATTGTAAAGGGCAGCAAGAAGGGAACTCTTTATTATTTACATTGCAAGGCATTACCTGGAAGGTTTTTGGATGTGGCTGAAGTTCATTCTCACAAGGAGATTTGGCACAAAAGCCTTGGCCATATGAGTGAAAAAGGGCTTGATGTTCTCTCCTCTTTGGGAAAATTTGATGTGAAAGGCCCTAGCCTTGAATTTTTTAATGATTATATCTATGAAAAGCAACTAAAGTTCTCTTATTCCTTTGGTGTCACTCATGAATTGCGTGTTCTTGATTTAGTACATTCCGATGTTTGCACTATGCCTGTGAATTCACATGGAGGTGCACAGTACTTTGTGTCTTTCATTGATGATCATCGTAGAAAGACATGGGTGTATGTACTAAAAAGTAAAAGTGATGTACTTGACTCATTCAAAAAGTTTCTTGCATTTGTGACCACACAAAAGGGCTTGAAGTTAAAAGCTATTAGGATGGATAATGGAGGAGAGTTTGTATCACGTGAGTTTAACAGTTTTTGTGAGATGTATGGTATTAAGTGAGAATTGAAAGCCCCTTATAATCCATCATCTAATGATGTGGCTGAAAAATATAATCGCACAATTTGTGAGAGACTGAGATACATGTTGTCCACGGCTAATCTTCCTCAAGAGTTTTGGGGAGAGGCTCTTAAAAATGCAATTCATGTGAACAATTGTTCTCCGAATCGTGCGTTAGATAATGACATCCCTAAAGTGTGTGTGGGTGAGTATACCCCCTAAGCACCCCTCTAGCTTGCTTGGGTCGACCCCCCCTTGTAGCTCATGCTTGAAGCTCATTGGACCCGTCCAGGCCTAGCCAATCACAAGTAGGAGCCATTACAAGCAACATGGGTAGCCTTGGGACAAGTGTCCCCCTTTCCCCTTTGAGAGAGAGGACTTGATAAATGCAAAATCAATTAATTAAATATCCTAAATTATCATTGGACCCCTTGGGTGGCCAACCAATAGGCTTCAGGCACACCATGAGGGCAACATGGGGAGGAACTTGACAAGTGTCCTTACTGCCTCTTCAAGCTGGGGCTTCCCTTGCGTGTGTGTGTGTGTGTTCTCTCTCATCCCCCCCCCCCTTGTAGGCTCGCCCCCCTCCTTGTAGAGATATTTTTGACTTTGGATGAGCAAGCCCCTTAGTCATCAAGCATGACTAAGCACTTGAAGTAGGGGGTGTTCCCACAAGCATCTCAAGGCACCTCAAGCACCTTAATCATGCACCAAGTCAAGCACCTCAAGCATGGAGCCAATCAAGCACCTCAAGCATCTTAATCAAGCACCTCAAGCATGACAAGCACCTCAAGCAGGACAAGCACCTTGAGCTTGGGCCGGGTTCCCACCTCAAGCTCAGCCCTAGCTTACCTAAGGTCAAAGGACTTTTACACACATTATTGGAGGTCTTCAATGAAGCTAACCCTAAGGTCTTATGCTCCATTGGTTAGCCTTGCTCTTGCTAGACCATCTCCCATTTGGGCCCCTTTACTATTGGCCCCGTGTTGAGATAGATCTATAAGCACATATCTATATCTTAACACTTGTTCCCATTTATTCTCCCACATTAAGTGATCAATTTAAGATGAGAAAATCATTTGGGTTGGTTAGATATTAGATTTTATGACATTACCTCTCTCTTGAAATCATAGTCGTCCTCGACTATGAGGTAGAAGAGATAAAGCCTTAGTCATTAGTCAATCGTACTTAGCGGGTAGAGGATCCCTTTTTTACCCTACGACATCTTTCCAAGATGGATGACTAATCCATTTGGTGCTTGGGAGACATAGCTGCCGCAAGCATGTCTGCTCTTTAGTCCATTTCATTCTCACAAAGTAGAGTAACAAATTCTACTTGGTGTTTGAGAGACGTCGTCATCACAAACATGATTCTAAGCATGCATACTAGTTAAATTTGTGCAAAATTAAAAAGAGGATTAGTCTTATAAGACAAAAACATGAGTCATTTAAAAGAGAGTTGTACATTTGCTTACTCTAATGTAGCATTGTAAGCATTGACAAGGTTCATACTATCCTTAAGTTGTACTCCTTGCATCCATTTAGCATCTTCAAAAGGATAATTTTTGAACTTAATAAGATACCGTCGGATTATCTTACCATGTCGTAGTACCTTGTCTTCATGCCGAAGGACAGCTTTGGGTTGTAGCACCTCTTCTTGGTCTTCAACTTCAGGAGGGTCTTCAATAATTGGTTCAGTTGGTGGCTCTCCTTTGTAGGGCTTAAGTAGGCTTACATGAAAGGCATTGTGTATAAGCCAATGGTTGGGCAACTTGAGTTGATAAGCCGTCTCATTGATGGGCTTCAAGATTTGGAAAGGACCATAGTATCTTTTTGCTAGTTTAGCATAATACTTTTGATGGCTCGTAGGATTTTTGCCCGTCGTTTGCCTTAATCGAGCCTTAGGAAACTTGAGTAAGACCCAATCATTTTCTTTGAACATTAAGGCTCTTTTGTGCTTATCAGCAGTAGCTTTTTGCCTTTGTTGAGAGATGGCTATAGCCTCCCTAATCGTTTGAAAATATTCTTGTAGGTCACGGCTATACTCATCGGCGGCGAAGATCTTCCCATGTACTTTGAGTAGCAAGGGACTTTTAGGTCTTTCCTCTATGATCTCGAAAGGTGCTTTCCCCGTAGAAGTATGTACAATATTATTGTAGGCATACTCTACTAGAGGTAAATACTTTTCCCATTGTGAGCGTTGATCTACTTCGGTAACATAAGTCTTGAGTAGATCGAGTATCGTAAGATTGGCTATCTCACTTTGGCCATCCGTTTGTGGGTGATAGGCCGAAGAGAAATTCAATCTTGTTCCTAGATTTTCAAAGAGACCTTTCCAGAAATTACTGGTCATTCTAGGATCTCTATCTGACACGATGGATGTGGGTAATCCATGGTGCTTGAAAATCGGAGATATGAAGAGAGTTGCCATTTGATGTGCCTTAATAGTCTTTTTGACAGGAATAAAATGTGCTTGCTTGCTAAACCTGTTGACTATTGTCCATATTCCTGTATTCCCATGGATAGACTTGGGTAATCCAAAGATGAAATCCATGGATATACTATCCCATGGTGAATTTGGAATAGGCAATGGCTGGAGTAAGCCAGGTTGCTTCCCTCTATCATACTTGGTCTTTTGGCATACTACACATTTTGAAACATACTCTTGTATGTCCACTTTCATGGTAGGCCAATAGAAATATGTCTCTACTCCTCGGAGAGTAGGTTGAATACCTCTATGCCCTGCATATGGAGGAGCTTGGGATTCATACATAACCTTCTCACGAAGGAAATGGGTAACACATAGCCTATTGCTGTGGAGAAGATAACCATCCTGCAAGGTGAATGGTTCCTCTTTCTTCCCCAAAGCAAGGGCTGACATTATGTCTCTAAAGTCAGGGTCAGTAGCATACTCATCTATCATAGAGGATAGATCATTGTGAGTAGCTATAGACACCACATTAACTTTTGGTCGTCGTGAAAGTGCATCGGCAACTTGATTGTGCTTACCAGCTATGTGAGCAATATGGAAATTAAATTGCGAAAGAAAATGTTCCCACCTCATTTGTTTTTCGGAAAGTTTGGTTTGCGTCATGAAATACTTGAGACTTTGGTGGTCGGTTCGTAGGATAAATGGAGTCCCCAATAGGTAGTGCTTCCATGTATCCAGGGCATATAGAACAGCTAAAAGCTATTTCTCATAAATGCCCAAGACTCATATGCTATGGCATGCCCTTCTTGAAGCAAAACCGCTCCAAGGCAATCACCACAAGCATCACATTGGACCTCAAATGGTTTTGAGAGATCCGGAAGCACGAGGACTGGTTGGGAAGTAAGCTTCTCTTTGAGTTTTTCAAAATCATTTTGCTCCTTAGCAGTCCATACAAACTTAACGTTCTTCTTTGTTAAGTCGTGTAGTGGTCCTTCTACTTGAGAGATTTTTGCTATGAAGCGTCTATAGTATGCACACATACCAATAAAGCTTCTTAGCTCATGTAGATTCCTTGGGTTAGGCCATGATTTTATTACCTCTAACTTTGATGGATCCATACGAATACCATCGTGAGAGATAATATGACCTAGATATTGAATCTCTTGAAGGAAGAATTCACTTTTCTTTTGGTTGTGAAAAAGTTTGTTCTCCCTCAAGGCTTGAAAAATCACTTGGAGATGTTGCTTATGTTCCTCCTAAGATTTGGAGTAGATGATGATATCATCAAAGAACACTCCAGTGAATTTACGATATGGTCTAAAAATTTTCTCCATGAGACGATTGAAAGTAGCTGGTGCATTAGTCAAGCCAAAAGGCATGACTAGATATTCATAAAGACCAAATGTTGTGCGAAACGCGGTCTTTATGATATCTTCATCCACTATCCTTATTTGATTATAGCCACTCTTAAGGTCAATCCTACTGAAGTAGGTAGAGCCTTGTAGCTTATCAAACAGATCTTCTACCCGAGGCACGGGAAATCTGTTTTTGATAGTGATATGGTTTAGTGCTCGATAGTCCACACACATACGGTATGTACCATCTTTCTTTTGCACTAAAAGGACTGGAGAACAAAAGGGAGAGGAACTAGGACTCACCATCCCTTTGTCTACCAATTCCTGTACTTGCATCATAATCTCCTCTTGTTGAGCTTGTGAGACTCGATAAGGAGGTTTGTTAGGCGGCGAGCTTCCTGGAAGGAGCTCAATACGATGGTCATCATCCCCTCGTTTTGGAGGTAGGTCCATAGGGATATCATCGATGAACACATCTTGGAATCCTTTTAGAAAAGTAGACAAGTCCAACTCTTCTTGATTCCTATCATTTTCATTTGATGAAACATTATTAGCTTTTAGAGACTCTTTGACATAAATCATGTACGCAGAAACTGAGCTCTTCATTGATTTATCAAAAGAAAGAGGATTTACAAGTGGAATAGTGCGACCACGCTCACTAGCATCTATATACATGTTCTTTCCCCTGTAGGTGAAGTAAATTCTCCTTTCAGGGAACTTCATGTTGGCAGCCATGCGATCAAACCATGGTGCCCCTAGGATAACATCCTAATGTTGGAGAGGAGAGATGAAGAAGTCTTCTTTGTCGACATAGCTTTGGACATGAAGCCTCAACTTCCCAATCAAGGGAGTAACGGAGGCTTGTTGTCCCTTGAAAGCTGCATCAGCTGTTACTATATCTCCCATCTCAAAATCTTGAATGCCCAACTTGGTGGCCAACTCTATTGATATGAAGTTGAGAGTAGAGCTAGGGTCAAACAAGATGAAGGCATCATGCTCTCTTACCTTTCCCCAAGCATAGGAGAGTGATGATCCTTTGCAATGAGCATCCTCTTTTGGAGCTTCGATGGTGGAAGCCCTAGGAGTCTCATTGTGAGTATTCTTCTTGGGGCAAGAACGATAGCCATGTCCTTGCTCCCACACTTGAAACATTTATGGTCCTTGCGAAAAGCTTCAAGCTCTTCAGGAGAGAGTTTGTTTTTACCTTTGTAAACTCCCTTCTCCTTGGATCGATTGTTGTTGTTGGAAGTGCCTTGGGAATTATTTTGAGCATTGGATTTCCCCTTTGCATCATTTTTATCTTTGTTTTCCATGGGCTTGACATTACGTCTAGCCCCTTGATGGAAATTGATGCGTGAAGCAACCATGGTGTGATGGATTACTTCGGTGATAGTACCAGGCCATTGAGAGTTGATGTATTCGGCCATCTCTTCAGGTAATCCCGCACAGAATTGCTGTCTTTTCTCGGCAAAGTCTATCTTTTGAAAGACAGTAGCTTTGAGATGTAAATCCCAAAACTTGTCTACATACTTGTTGATAGACTCATGAGAGAGAAGCTTCAAGCCGCGCCATTCGGTAAGAACTTTATCTTTAGTATCGCTTGGAAGAAATTGCTTCATGATGGAAACTCGTAGAGTTTTCCATGTCTTTGGGGCTTCTCCATTGCCATGAAGGCTAGCCCACCATTGACGAGCTGATTTTTGGAAGTGCATAGCTACATGGCGTAGCTTGGAGGACTCTGTGAAGCCCTCGTCCCCAAAGGCCGCATCAAATTGCTGGATGAAGGCCAACACTTTGTCGGTAGCACCAAAGGTGCCATCGTAGGTGAGAAAAGAGATACTCTTTCCTCCTTCCTTGAACTTCTTTAGCTTTTGTGACCTTCGCCATGCAGGAAATGATTTGCGATGTCCTCCCCTCTTGTATTCTCTAGGAGAATAGCCATAACTTTCATCGGAAGAGGAGGAAGGTGAAGAAGAAGGAGAAGAGGGTGACCTCTTCCTAGCCCTTTTCTTCCTTTGTTTCCTCTCTTGCCTTTCAGAGTGATGAGGAGAAGGACTATAGGTTGCTCTTTTCCTCTCGGGAGGAGTAGGCGATCGTCTAGACCGCCGTCTTCGTGGAGCCACCTCTTCAGAAGAACTTAGACTTTCATTGATTTCTTTCTCTTTGGATTCCTCCTCTCGAATGGGAGAGAGTCTTCTTTTGGGGGTCTCTTCAAGAGGCCTCCTTAGCTCTCTTTCCTCTTGGAGAGGAAGGGAAATTCCATAAGCACGAAGTTGTTGAGTAACTTCGGCTTGCAAAGCAGGGTTGCCCATAGCTTGCTGCAACCTAGCGACGAGATAATTCACAAACATGGAAGCATCATCATTAGCACCTTCATGTGCAAAATCAAAGCTATCAATGTTCATTCTACTCTCTTGATTATTGTCAGCCATGCTAACAAAATTTATGTTTATACTTAGTGTATGCTTTGGCAGTTCAAAAACTTAGTTGCCACTCCTCTTAGCCTTTGAAAATCGGCTCTTAAGTATCTACACCCACGACTCAAAGTGGTTAATTATAGAGAGTAGAGGAGTAGGTCTAACATAGTAGAGTTGCCAAGGGCTAGCTCCTTTCGGACTTGAGAGGAAACAAAGGAAGAAAAGGGCTAGGAAGAGGTCACCCTCTTCTCCTTCTTCTTCACCTTCCTCCTCTTCCGATGAAAGTTATGGCTATTCTCCTAGAGAATACAAGAGGGGAGGACATCGAAAATCATTTCCTGCATGGCGAAGGTCACAAAAGCTAAAGAAGTCTAAGGAGGGAGGAAAGAGTATCTCTTTTCTCACCTACGATGGCACCTTTGGTGCTACCGACAAAGTGTTGGCCTTCATCCAGCAATTTGATGCGGCCTTTGGGGACGAGGGCTTCACAGAGTCCTCCAAGCTACGTCATGTAGCTATGCACTTCCAAAAATCAGCTCGTCAATGGTGGGCTAGCCTTCGTGGCAATGGAGAAGCCCCAAAGACATGGAGAACTCTACGAGTTTCCATCATGAAGCAATTTCTTCCAAGCGATACTAAAGATAAAGTTCTTACCGAATGGCGCGGCTTGAAGCTTCTCTCTCATGAGTCTATCAACAAGTATGTAGACAAGTTTTGGGACTTATATCTCAAAGCTACTGTCTTTCAAAAGATAGACTTTGCCGAGCAAAGACAACAATTCTGTGCGGGATTACCTGAAGAGATGGCCGAATACATCAACTCTCAACGGCCTGGTACTATTACCGAAGTAATCCATCACACCATGGTTGCTTCACGCATCAATTTCCATCAAGGGGCTAGACGTAATGTCAAGCCCATGGAAAACAAAGATAAAAATGATGCAAAGGGGAAATCCAATGCTCAAAATAATTCCCAAGGCACTTCCAACAACAACAATAACAACAACAACAATCGGTCCAAGGAGAAGGGAGTTTACAAAGGTAAAAACAAACTCTCTCCTGAAGAGCTTGAAGCTTTTCGCAAGGACCATAAATGTTTCAAGTGTGGGGAGCAAGGACATGGCTATCGTTCTTGCCCCAAGAAGAATACTCGCAATGAGACTCCTAGGGCTTCCACCATCGAAGCTCCAAAAGAGGATGCTCATTGCAAAGGATCATCACTCTCCTATGCTTGGGGAAAGGTAAGAGAGCATGATGCCTTCATCTTGTTTGACCCTGACTCTACTCTCAACTTCATATCAATAGAGTTGGCCACCAAGTTGGGCATTCAAGCTTTTGCGATGGGAGATATAGTAACAGCTGATGCAGCTTTCAAGGGACAACAAGCCTCCATTACTCCCTTGATTGGGAAGTTGAGGCTTCATGTCCAAAGCTATGTCGACAAAGAAGACTTCTTCATCTCTCCTCTCCAACATTAGGATGTTATCCTAGGGGCACCATGGTTTGATCGCATGGCTGCCAACATGAAGTTCCCTGAAAGGAGAATTTACTTCACCTACAGGGGAAAGAACATGTATATAGATGCTAGTGAGCGTGGTCGCACTATTCCACTTATAAATCCTCTTTCTTTTGATAAATCAATGAAGAGCTCAGTTTCTGCGTACATGATTTATGTCAAAGAGTCTCTAAAAGCTAATAATGTTTCATCAAATGAAAATGATAGGAATCAAGAAGAGTTAGACTTGTCTACTTTTCTAAAAGGATTCCAAGATGTGTTCATCGATGATATCCCTATGGACCTACCTCCAAAACGAGGGGATGATGACCATCGTATTGAGCTCCTTCCAGGAAGCTCGCCGCCTAACAAACCTCCTTATTGAGTCTCACAAGCTTAACAAGAGGAGATTATGATGCAAGTACAGGAATTGGTAGACAAAGGGATGGTGAGTCCTAGTTCCTCTCCCTTTTGTTCTCCAGTCCTTTTAGTGCAAAAGAAAGATGGTACATACCATATGTGTGTGGACTATCGAGCACTAAACCATATCACTATCAAAAACAGATTTCCCGTGCCTCGGGTAGAAGATCTGTTTGATAAGCTACAAGGCTCTACCTACTTCAGTAGGATTGACCTTAAGAGTGGCTATAATCAAATAAGGATAGTGGATGAAGATATCATAAAGACCGCGTTTCGCACAACATTTGGTCTTTATGAATATCTAGTCATGCCTTTTGGCTTGACTAATGCACCAGCTACTTTCAATCGTCTCATGGAGAAAATTTTTAGACCATATCGTAAATTCACTGGAGTGTTCTTTGATGATATCATCATCTACTCCAAATCTTAGGAGGAACATAAGCAACATCTCCAAGTGATTTTTCAAGCCTTGAGGGAGAACAAACTTTTTCACAACCAAAAGAAAAGTGAATTCTTCCTTCAAGAGATTCAATATCTAGGTCATATTATCTCTCACGATGGTATTCGTATGGATCCATCAAAGTTAGAGGTAATAAAATCATGGCCTAACCCAAGGAATCTACATGAGATAAGAAGCTTTATTGGTATGTGTGCATACTATAGACGCTTCATAGCAAAATTCTCTCAAGTAGCAGGACCACTACACGACTTAACAAAGAAGAACGTTAAGTTTGTATGGACTGCTAAGGAGCAAAATTCTTTTAAAAAACTCAAAGAGAAGCTTACTTCCCAACCAGTCCTCGTGCTTCCGGATCTCTCAAAGCAATTTGAGGTCCAATGTGATGCCTATGGTGATTGCCTTGGAGCGGTTTTGCTTCAAGAAGGGCATGCCATAGCATATGAGAGCCGAAGGCTCAATAGTGATGAACGAGTCTTGCGAATTTATGAGAAAGAGGTTTTAGCTGTTCTACATGCCCTAGACACGTGGAAGCACTACCTATTGGGGACTCCATTTATCCTACGAACCGACCACCAAAGTCTCAAGTATGTCATGACGCAAACCAAGCTTTCCGACAAACAAATGAGGTGGGAAAATTTTCTTTCGCAATTTAATTTCCATATTGCTCACATAGATGGTAAGCACAATCAAGTTGCCGATGCACTTTCACGACGACCAAAAGTTAATGCGGTGTCTATAGCTACTGACAATGATCTATCCTCTATGATAGATGAGTATGCTACTGACCCTGACTTTAGAGACATAATGTCAGCCCTTGCTTTGGGGAAGAAAGAGGAACCATTCACCTTGCAGGATGGTTATCTTCTCCACGGCAATAGGCTATGTGTTACCCATTCCCTTCGTGAGAAGGTTATGAATGAATCCCATGCTCCTCCATATGCAGTGCATAGAGGTATTCAACCTACTCTCCGAGGAGTAGAGACGTATTTCTATTGGCCTACCATGAATGTGGACATACAAGAGTATGTTTCAAAATGTGTAGTATGCCAAAAGACCAAGTATAATAGAGGGAAGCAACCTGGATTACTCCAGCCATTGCCTATTCCAAATTCACCATGGGAGAGTATATCCATGGATTTCATCTTTGGATTACCCAATTCTATCCATGGGAATACAGGAATATGGAAAATAGTCGACAGGTTTAGCAAGCAAGCACATTTTATTCCTGTCAAAAAGACTATTAAGGCACATCAAATGGCAACTCTCTTCATATCTCAGATTTTCAAGCACCATGGATTACCCACATCCATCGTGTCAGATAGATATCCTAGAATGACCAGTAATTTCTGGAAAGGTCTCTTTGAAAATCTAGGAACAAGATTGAATTTCTCTTCGGCCTATCACCCACAAACGGATGGCCAAAGTGAGATAGCCAATCTTACGATACTCGATCTACTCAAGACTTATGTTACCGAAGTAGATCAACGCTCACAATGGGAAAAGTATTTACCTCTAGTAGAGTATGCCTACAATAATACTGTCCATACTTCTACGGGGAAAGCACCTTTCGAGATCATAGAGGGAAGACCTAAAAGTCCCTTGCTACTCAAAGTACATGGGAAGATCTTCACCGCCGATGAGTATAGCCATGACCTATAAGAATATTTTCAAAATATTAGGGAGGCTATAGCCATCTCTCAACAAAGGCAAAAAGCTGCTGCTGATGAGCACAGAAGAGCCTTAATGTTCAAAGAAAATGATTGGGTTTTACTCAAGTTTCCTAAGGCTCGATTAAGGCAAACGACGGGCAAAAATCCTACGGGCCATCAAAAGTATTATGCTAAACTAGCAAAAAGATACTATGGTCCTTTCCAAATCTTGAAGCCCATCAATGAGACGGCTTATCAACTCAAGTTGCCCAACCATTGGCTTATACACAATGCCTTTCATGTAAGCCTACTTAAGCCCTACAAAGGAGAGCCACCAACTGAAGCAATTATTGAAGACCCTACCGAAGTTGAAGACCAAGAAGAGGTGCTACAACCCGAAGCTGTCCTTCGGCATGAAGACAAGGTACTACGACATGGTAAGATAATCCGACGGTATATTATTAAGTTAAAAAAATTATCCTTTTGAAGATGTTAGATGGATGCAAGGAGTACAACTTAAGGATAATATGAACCTTGTCAATGCTTACAATGCTACATTAGAGTAAGAAAATGTACAAATTTCTTTTAAATGACTCATGTTTTTGTGCACAAATTTAACTAGTATGCATGCTTAGAATCATGTTTGTGATGACGAGGTCTCTCAAACACCAAGTAGAATTTGTCACTCTACTTTGGGAGAATGAAATGGACTAACGAGCAGAAATGCTTGCGGCAGCTATGTCTCCCAAGCACCAAATGGATTAGTCATCCATCTTGAAAAGATGTCGTAGGGTAAAAAAGGGATCCTCTACCCGCTAAGTACGATTGACTAATGACTAAGGCTTTATCTCTTCTACCTCATAGTCGAGGACGACTATGATTTCAAGAGAGAGGTAATGTCATAAAATCTAATATCTAACCAACCCAAATGATTTTCTCATATTAAATTGATCACTTAATGTGGAAGAATAAACGGGAACAAGTGTTAAGATATACATATGTGCTTATAGATCTATCTCAACACGGGGCCAATAGTAAAGGGGCCCAAATGGGAGATGGTCTATCAAGAGAAAGGCTAACCAATGGAGCATAAGACCTTAGGGTTACCTTCATTGAAGACCTCCAATAATATGTGTAAAAGTCCTTTGACCTTAGGTAAGCTAGGGCTGAGCTTGAGGTGGGAACCCGGCCCAAACTCGAGGTGCTTGTCGTGCTTGAGGTGCTTGATTAAGATGCTTGAGGTGCTTGACTGGCTCCATGCTTGAGGTGCTTGACTTGGTGCATGATTAAGGTTCTTGAAGTGCCTTGAGAAGCTTGCCTGAGATGCTTGTGGGAACACCCCCTACTTCAAGTGCTTAGTCATGCTTGATGACTAAGGGGCTTGCTCATCCAAAGTCAAAAAGATCCCTACAAGGAGGGGGGCGAGCCTACAAGGGGTGGGGGATGAGAGAGAACACACACACACACACACACACACACACACACACACACACACACACACACACACACACACACACACACACACACACACACACACACACAAGAGAAGCCCCCAGCTTGAAGAGGCAACAAGGACACTTGTCAAGTTCCTCCTCATGTTGCCCTCATGGTGTGCCTGAAACCTACTGGTTGGCCACCCAAGGGGTCCAATGATGATAAAGGATATTTAATTAATTGATTTTGCATTTATCAAGTCCTCTCTCTCAAAGGGGAAAGGGGGACACTTGTCCCAAGGCTATCCCTGTTGCTTGTAATGGCTCCTACTTGTGATTGGCTAGGCCTGGAGGGGTCCAATGAGCTTCAAGCATGAGCTACAAGGGGGGGTCGACCCAAGAAAGCTAGGGGGGTGCTTAGGGGGTATACTCACCCACACACACTCACAAACACTCTCATTGTGTACTATGCAAAGTGCAAGAGCTCCCTCTCTTTCTCCAAGCAAGTAGAGGTTGAGAGCCTACACCAACACTCTTGGCTATGGAGTGCAAATCCATCCAAGAGCCATGCTTGAATGCTTGAGCTTGCCATCTATTTCTTCTTCATTACTATGCTATTATGTATGCTAGCACAAGAGTTATGATAAGTGAGGAACTAGCTCTTTCTCGTATGAAATGTTTCTTCTTCCTCTTCCCTACCCTTATTCCCTGCTAGCTCTCTCCACCTTCGAAGGTGTTTGAGGTCTTGGGACTGAGGCTTGGTAAAGTTAAAGATTTCTTCAAGTTTAGGTTATGCTATGATGGTGATCCATGAAGCTTTCCATCTTCATTGCTTCACCTAGGTCACAAGGAACACAAAGAATGTATTGTAACAAGTCTCTCTTTATGGGAGAAATCATAATACAAATGCCTATTGAAGGGGGGACTGGCTCCACATAAATCCGGTCCTCAACTGTTGTCATGTTCTCTAAATTCTCTCTCTTGAAAAAGTATTGTCTATGCCAAGTTAACTAATTGCTATGATTATGTTGCTATCTTCAATTATGTCAACCCGCTATGCTTACAAAATCATTTCTTGAAAGTACTCTCATTAAATTCTGCTACTCTCAAATTGAATAGGCAAATTCCATTACACGGATACTTTTAGTACGTGACATATAAAAGGTATGAGAGAGAAAGTGAGACACCGCTAGAGTCAAAGAGAGTGAGAGAAAGAGAATTCGAGCCTCCGTTTGTGCCTCCGACAAAAAGCACGTGCAAAATATAGTAGGATTCGCTTCTCCTACGAAGGTTTGGCCCTCTCTCTCTCTCTCTCTCTCTCTCTCTCTCTCTCCAAAAGGTCGCACTGTGCCTCTCTCTCTTTCTCTCTATCACCATCTCTGTTTCTCAAAGGTCTCTCTCTCTCTCTCTGTTTCTTTTTCTCTCTCTGTTTCTCTCATAGTGAATTTCATCTCTCTCTCTCTCTCTTACACACACACACACATAAATACAACACACACACATACTCACCCACTCACACACAGAACCTCTCTCTCTCTCTCTCTCTCTCTCTCTCTCTCTCTCTCTCTCTCTCTCTCTCTCTCTCCCCTGTGCAGCCTCGACCCTGCTCGAACCCTAGCCTCTTATGACTCCTGTCTCCCTTGGGTGAGGGGGCAGCCCTAGGGGAGGCCACAGAGACCTCCTCCTCACCTCCAGTAGTAACCCCGCCCTTGCTATGCTCGCGTGCACTCTCGCTCTCTGCATCCTCGACCCTGCTCGCCAGTTTCTGCCCCTACTGGCCCGGCCACCCGCCCAAGCTCAGCCCCGTTTCGGCCTCTGCACAGGCCCGACCACTTGCCCAAGCTGAGCCCCGCCAGTCTCAGCCTCCTCTCACCCGGGTCTCGACCTGCTAGCACAGAGAGGCTTCTTTTCTTTTAATTTAATTGAGTATCGGGTCTCACAGAAAGGCTTCTTTTACTTAAACTGAGTATAAACCCTTAATGTGATTTGCTTTCTTGATCAAGTGCCCACCATGGCCACTCGGGCCTCTTCTTGCTAGAAGCCCACATTTTCCAGTGTCGTGGCAACACCTCCCAAGGTGGACAGCATGGCTCGGCTTCAACATGAAGTCGAAAGACTTCGCAAGGAAAATGATGCCTTGAAGGAAAGACTCGCAGCCATCGAGTCTCGCCTCACAATTGTGGAGGACTCCAACAAGGGAAAGACGGAACAAAAGGAAATCCAGCTCAATACGGAGACAGAAATCATCCTCACAGAGAAGGTAAAAACTCAAGTGCAAGATGTCATTTTCCACAAAGTTGAAGATCGGGTGGCGTCCATGCTACGTGAACAACAACGACAAGATGCTATTGCTGTCAATGTCCGCATTGGCGGGCTCCCGAGCGATTGGCAAGGAAAGGAGGACCCCAAGTTCCACGAATCTTTTTCTCGCATCCGAACAACAACCCCCATGATACAATGGGATCCAGCGTCAATCAACACTCTCGCTCACGAGCATCGCACCAACCATGCAATTCTTACCTTCAAGACCAAAGCGGATCGAGTCAAGCTCCTTGAGCAATCAAAGCTTGTCAAAGACACAAAAATTTGGTTTGCCGAAGATCTCACACCCACCCAGCTCAAACAAAAGAAGGCAGAACTACAGAAGATGCGAGAAGCGCGCATAGCAGGAAAATGGGCAGTCTACCGAGGAGGTAGAGCCATTATTCAAGAGTTTCAAACTCCCAAACCGGTTCCCTCCTCACCTCCTTCTGCATAGATTTTGTTCATCTTATCTTATCTTAACTTTCTTTTTGGACCCTCAGTCCCTTAACTGAGATGTATCACACAATCCCCTCACGTTTGTAATGTTTTGTTTTTGGTCCCATAGGTCATATCTGACCTCCGTGGACAATAATACAATCTATCTATCTATCTATCTCTCTCTCTCTCTCTCTCTCTCTCTCTCTCTCTCTCTCTCTCTCTCTCTCTCTTTGTCTCTCTCTGTACTAAAGGCGCGCGGAGACAGCCACCTATGATTTGGATGTCTGTTAGCGCGCCTTTAGTACCGTGGAAACGCAAGGAGAACGAGTGAGAGAGAGGGAGTGTATCTCAGTGTGTGTGTGTGCGTGTGCGTGTGCGTGTGTGGTTTGATCTGCTTTGAGAGAGAGAGAGAGAGAGAGAGAGAGAGAGAGAGAGAGAGAGAGAGAGAGAGAGAGTGTGTGTGTGTATGTGTTTGTGTTATAGAGAGATGAAGGAATAGTGGAGACACTGGGGAAGGGGGGGGGGGGGGAGAGAGAGAGAGAGAGAGAGAGAGAGAGAGAGAGAGAGAGAGAGAGAGAGAGAGAGAGAGAGAGAGATAGAGAGTCTCTCTGTTTCCTTTTTACTAACGGCCCGGGGAGGTGTATTTTGGGGTCAAAAAAAACTTTCACGCGCGCCATTAGTAATGGGATAAGTTTTGGTGAGAGGGTGAGAGAGAGAGAGAGAGAGAGAGAGAGAGAGAGAGAGAGAGAGAGAGAGAGAGAGAGAGAGAGAGAGAGAGAGAGAGAGAGAGAGAGAGAGAGAGAGAGAGAGAGAGAGAGAGAGAGAGAGAGACACTCTTCTATTTTTATACAGTGGAATGGCTAGAACAAAGTCCACTGCAAGGAAGGCAGGCAAGGGACCAGGGTTAGCAGCTAAGGCAAGTAGCAGATTTGCAACCCCAAAGAAGAGACCTGGAAAACCAAATAAAATTTTGAAAGGTCCAAGGGTGAAGAAGTTACATAGCTGCATGGGACTTTTCAGAGAAATCAGGAAGACACAGAAATGTGTTGATTTGTGTATACCAAAGCTGCCCTTTCAGAGGATGGTGAGGTCCATTTGTGAAGAAGCTACCTGGGGAACTAAAAGGTGGAAAGTGGTTGCATTGATGGCTCTACAGGAAGCAGCAGAGGACTTCCTGCTTGAGTACTTCAATGACATGACCATTGTAGAAGCCCATGCCCACAGGGTGACTGTAATGGACAAAGACAGTGAGACACTTAAAAGGGTAAGGTGGAGGTATGACAAACTTCTGGTCCCCAATTTCTGCAGGGATAAGAAAATGAGGGAAATTTTGCTATACCCCCTTGAGCTATTGCCACAAGTCACAATTGTAGATGTCACACATGATGTTAATACAAGGGCAAGGGTAGAGACGGTTGCTCGCCAAACAGAAGACATGAGGGAAGCAGAGCTTAAGGAGAAAGCAAAAGTAGCAGTGGAGTCCCAGAGGCAAACAGAATGCAATGTGACCCTGTCCATAGATGCAAGCAACAAAGAAACTCTACTTTCAATGAAGGATGGTTTGCTTGCAGAGACCATTTATAGATGGAGCCAGAAAGCTGGCTCTGGAAAAAGTGGACATTAATATATTGTTGAATCCAGATGCTCAGATCTCAAATACAATTATCTATGCTTGTCTTAAGTAAGTCTTAATATTTTGCTAACTTTGAAAACTCAAATGATAGGTGTACTAACTCAGGTACACTCCCTGCAGTTTGATCAAAAGTAAACTTCCACCGCACACCCACACGGAGGTGTTTCTTCTTGATCCACAAATGTCAGTGATTATTAGACAGAAGAACAGTCCATCTGGCACATTTGAGAATTGGTTTCTCCACTGTGCTATGCTGGAAGTAATTGTCATCATCTTTCCATATGAGAACAACCATCACTGGAGTCTCATATGCCTTGATGTTGAGCAGCCAGCAGTGTGGGTGTTCAATTCAATAAAAGGAACCCACCCTGAAATTAGGATGTAAGTGTTATGTATCAGAAAGCGTTTCTTATAGATATCCATGTAAATTTGAAAGCCTCAAGCTAACATCCTGATACTCCTTTGTGCAGTTGTATAAAGAGGTTGTTGCTTGCTTATGGAAAGCTATGTGGAAGGTATGAACTATACAAGGCCCCAATCAAAGATGTACCTGTACCAAATCAAACCGATGCAAACTCTTACGGCTGGAGATGTCTTCTCCATGCAGAATATGTCTTGCAAAGCTACTTTGCATTAAAACATTTCATGACTAAGGTAACCATTTGGCAATGCATTTAGTCAGTTTTGGTTTTCTTTATACAAGACTTCTCACCATGTGGTCTTTCAATTTTGCAGAGTGCTGTGCAAAACTACACATATGATTATTTGCAAAGATATCGGGTAAGTCTAATACAACACCTGTTCACTATGTCGAATCCCAGAGAACTTGAAGATAGCGGCTTGGATGACCGCACAATTGATATGACAATACATGACGAGCCACAACGACAAACCCCTGCATCAGATACAGTGGAATCACAACGGTACGAGGGGGTCATACCGGCCGAAGATGAAAGAGCCGAGGATGAAGAAAGGTCAAATGAGCATATGCAAGGTGCTAGTGTACAAGCAGAGGGGCTTATGGAGGAGGCAATGAAAGAGCCAAGTAGGCCAGAGGAGGATCCAAAAGAGCCCATGGATGAAACCTTGGATGAGGCAAGGATGGATGAGGAAAGCAGGCCTACGGATGAGCAAAAGGATATGGATGATACAAGCCAGCCAACGGAGGCAGAGGAAAAGACCTTGGAGGAAACCTTGAATGAGGCAGAAAGATCCATGGGGGAGACCCTTGATGAAGATGAGAATGATGGCTATGACGATGAAGCTAAAGCAGAGGATAGCAACAACGACAACAACACTATAGAGACCCAGTATGGACCCTTGCTATCTATAGATACGGTTGTTCCGGTAATGTCTATTCAAGTATGGAAAAATATGTTCAGCTTCTAACTACTTATATGTACTTGTCAACTTTTACAGAGGTTGATTATCTTGGACATCAATGGATTGTTGCTGATGCGCGTGCCTCTGGGTATAGCAGACCCCTTCGAGGATTTGTAAACATTTTGGATGGGAATTTGTCGAGTCGTGGTTCGTCGTCCAGGAAACAAAGAATTTATTTAGTTTCTTCTTCCGCGCTTCAGAGTTGCCGTATGGTCTTCAATGCAAAGGAAAAACTGAAGGAGTACGAGCGGAAGTGTGACGCGAGAGAGAGTTCGAGAAGAAGAGCACGACAATATGGTGAACTCGCTCTACTGTAATGTGTAGAGCATAGGTTGAAGGAGTACGAGCGGAAGTGTGACGTGAGAGAGAGTGCGAGAAGAAGAGCACGATGATATGGTGAACTCGCTCTACTGTAATGTGTAGAGCATAATGAGTTCTTATTAGGTTTAACAAAAGAATATGTGTACATACCTGGCGGCCCGCCCACTTACCTAGGCGACCACATTGGGCTTTATACCCCAACAACCTCCCACTTAAAGTCCAATGTGGTACTTTAAGTGTGAGAGAAGCTACTATACAAGCTAATATACAAGAGATGTAGAGAAGTGATGTACTACCCTACACCTAACTGCTTGCGAAAATGCGCAAAGCTCTCTGAGGGAAGTCCTTTTGTAAGTAGATCAACAAGATTTTCTGTGGTGTGAACTTTGACAAGCTAGAGTTTCTTATCCTCGAGCATTTCCGTGATGAAATGATACTTCACATCCACATGCTTTGTCTTTGAGTGATAAACTGGATTGCGAGCCAATTGTATAGCACTTTGACTATCACAATATAACACAGGCATCTCTTCTTTGATTCCCAAATTTGTTACTAGTCGATTAAGCCAAATTGATTCTTTGCATGCCTCTGATGCTGCAACAAATTCAGCCTCTGTAGTAGAATGAGTAACACAATCTTGTAATCTAGAACGCCATGATACTGCTCCACCAGCCAATGTAAAGACATACCCTGACGTAGACCTTCGGTTGTCTAAGTCACCTACATAATCTGAGTCTGTAAAACCCTTTACACTTAGCTCCTGACTCCCATAGCATATGCGCATACTCTTTGTAGCTTTCAGGTATCTCAATATTCCTTTCACTGCCTCCCAATGTTTCTTGCCTGGGTTTGACATGTATCGACTTACTACTCCCACTGCAAATGCAATGTCTGGGCGAGTAGCAATCATTGCATACATCAAACTACCCACTGCAGACGCATATGGAATCTTATCCATTTTAGCTTCTTCTTGCTCAGACATGGGACAATCTTGTTTGCTAAGTTTCACATATGGTGGCAATGGAACACTCAATGCCTTTCCCTTCTCCATATTGAAACGTTGCAAAACCTTGTCAATATACTCTGTTTGAGATAACCAAATCAACTTCTTTGATCTGTCTCTCTCAATGCGCATACCAAGTATATGACTTGCCTCACCCATGTCTTTCATGTCAAACGATTTTGCCATCTTTGACTTCAAAGCTGAAATTTCTTCCAAGTGCTTGCCAGCAATCAACATGTCATCCACATACAAAATAAGGATCAGCCAACTGCCATCCTTAGCCTTCTTTGTATATAGACAGTGATTGAACTCACTACGTTTGTAGCCTTGAGAAAGCATAAACTTGTGGAACTTATGGTACCATGCCCTCGGTGATTGTTTTAAGCCATAAAGACTCTTTAACAACTGGCATACCAAATCTTCCTTGCCTTTCTCAACAAACCCTTCTAGCTGCTGCATGTAAATTTCCACATCTAAATCACCATGCAAGAACGCTGTCTTGACATCCATTTGGTGCAACACCAAATCTAATATGGCAACCAATGCAAGAAAGCATCTCAATGTAGTCATCTTGACCACTGGAGAGAAGACTTCATCAAAGTCAATGCCTTGTTCTTGCTTAAAGCCCTTGGCAACAAGCCTTGCTTTGTACTTTGGCTGACTATCATGAGCGGTGATCTTATACCTGTAAACCCATTTACAAGGTAGAGCCTTTTTTCCATGTGGTAATTTAACTAGCTTCCATGTCTGGTTTTTATGCAGAGCTGTCATCTCTGACTGCATGGCCAATTGCCAATTCCCGGAGTCCTTCATTTGCACTGCTTCCTTGTAACATGAAGGCTCATTGCAATCAGCCAACATGACATAGTTCATAGATGGAACAAACCTATCAGGAGGTCGCGTGATACGTCCTGATCTACACACAATAGGTGGCTCAGGCTCAGCCACAACCTGTGGTTCCAATCTATCCTATCCTTGCTCCTCTTGAGCCCTGACATTTTGTCTTGCACGTGCAGGTCCATCTTCTTGGAAGACAACTCTTCTAATCTCCTCAACCCTCTCTGGTTTAGAATGATATTTGGATTCATTAAAGTGAACATCATTGCTGTGGATAACCTTTCTAGATTCAGGATCCCAAAGTCTGTACCCCATCTCACCAGAATTACCATAGTCTAGAAAGATGCACTTTCTACTCTTTGGCTCAAGTTTGTTCCTAAATTCCTTTGGAACGTGAGTATATGCCTCACAGCCAAAGACTCTGAGATGCTTGTATGAGGGCATTTTTCCTGACCATATCATCTCTAGCACTGAATCCTTCTGCAAAACCTTGCTAGGAGATCTATTTACAAGATGAACGGCTATTGATACAGCTTCAGCCCAAAACCCATTTGGCAGTTGTGCATTAAACAACATACTTCTGACCTTCTCTTGTATGGTCCTATTCATCCTCTCAGCAACACCATTTTGAGGAGGATTGTAAGGAGCAGTAAGCTCACGTTTTATACCTTTTGACTCACAAAAGTCCTGAAAGGCCTTTGAAACATACTCTCCACCATTGTCAGTGCGTAAGCATTTAAGCTTCTTGCCACTCTGACTCTCCACAAGTGTCACAAACGTTTTGAAAATACTAAACGCTTCATCCTTGTGCTTGAGAAAGTAAACCCATACTTTCCTCGAGTAATCATCTATAAATGTCATAAAGTAAGAAGCTCCCCCTAGAGATAGGTTAGGCATAGGTCCACACAAATCACTATGAACAAGTGCCAACTGTGTATCTCTTCTACTGCTTCTATGCTTATGTGGCTGCTGTGTTTGCTTACCATACAGACAATGTTCACAGAATTCAAAATCATTAAATGAAAAGCCAGGCAAATAACCAGAATGAGACAAGATTTCCATTCCCTTCTTGGACAATGTCCTAACCGGCTATGCCACAAAGAAACGTTCTGCTGCTCGGTTATATTGATTACATTTTTAGAGACATTTGATACATAAATCATGTAAAGTCCTCCAGACTTTACTCCATGTGCTACTGTCATAGAACCCTTGGATATCTTCCACATGTTTTGTCCAAAAGTGGTGACGTAGCCAGCATCATCAAGTAAACATGTGCTGATCAAGCTCTTTGTAATTGCGGGAACATGTCTCACATTCTTCAGCGTGAAAGAAGAGCCATTCTGAAACTTCAATTGAACATCTCCAACACCTAAGATCTCACATGTCTACCCATTGCCTAGCCGAACATGATCTTTAGTGGTCACATAAGAGGTAAACCACTCCTTGTTTGGAGACACATGAAGTGATTCCCCTGAGTCTATAATCCAGTCACTCAGTGCATTTCCATCAGATGCTATAAGAAGAGCTGAGTCCATTGTATTCTTCAAGAAGTAGATGTCTCCTGACACTAGACTGTCATCCTCTGCAACAGTGTTTGTCACATTTATTTCTTGAATCTTCACTGAGGACTTGTTATTCTCACCATGGTCTTCATCTTTCTCTTTGCCTTTTTCTGCTTGCCATTCTCTGCAGTCTCTTTTCATGTGACCCTTCTTGCCACAATGGTAGCATTCTATGTCACTCTTGCCTTTAGCACTGCGGGACTTGCTACGAGACTGATTCCTCTTTCCACCTTTGTACTTTTCTTTGGTCCTTCCGCTGACAACTAAGGCTGTTCCTTTGCCTTTTTCCATTGTCTTTCTATTGGTTTCTTCAGTAAGCAGACTTCCTTCTACACCTGCTATATTCAAACCATCTGGAGGTGCAGAATTACTCAAAGCTGTGCGAAAAGCGTCCCAACTTTCTAGCAATGTGATCAACAGGAACATAGCTCTAACAGGTTCATCAAACTTGACACCTTGAGCTGACAACTGACTGTAGATGGTGTTGAATTCATTGAGATGAGTGGACATAGGGGTCCCTTCTTTCATCTTCAAGTCAACAAGCTTCTTAAGCCAGTATACCTGTGAAGCTACACTATGCTTCTCATAAAGATCACTCTGCTTTGTCCATGCTTGATAAGCCGACATCTCGTCTGCTACATTGAAGTAAACGCTTTCTGCCAAAGTCAACATAATGGTAGAAAGTACCAATTCATCCATTTCGCTCCATTCATCTTCGTCCATATCTTCTGGTTTTATCCCCTTGAGCTATATAGGTTTTATCTGCTTCTTTTGTACCAACACGTGCCAAATCTGCTTCTTCTACAATGGGAAATTGGTTCCATCCAGCTTCTTGATATTGTAAAAAGCAGTTTCCTGTGATCCCACCATAGCTACACTTCACAGTAGTTTACTTTCCTGGGAAAAATTCGGCAGAGTTTCCCCTGTAAACTGACCTCTGAACCAATATCAACCTGTCAAATGAACCATGGAAGCTTCAGATTTTGCATAAATTTCGGCAGATTCTCCTTTGTAAAATGGCTCTGGTGTACTCAAAAACAGACCAAAAAATAGCTCAAAAAACCACTATCTCTCTAACACTGTAGGTTGTGGGTAAACCTGTCCTGCACCTGTACTGTCTCTCACTGTCCTGTCACTGTCCTGTAAGCATAGACTGCGACAATGCCTCAACGGCAGTAAAGAAAAGATGCAATCCCAACTATCTAACTCACAATCAATACATCCTAGCTGCCTATCTAAGGGTGCTCGAGGGATCCCTTCAAGACCTGTATCACCGAAAGGATCTCAACATTCGAGAATCCCCCAGCTCAATAAAACCTCACTCGACCCTCAACAAAGGCTGCAGTAAATCTGACAGTACATAGACTTCCCACAAAATCATACATCCACAAATTTCCCTCTATATGCTGTAACCGTTGCGGCGGTTATTTGCTGTGTGACTCATAGCCAACAAACCCTCAACAGACATACATCATCTCTGACAATACATCCCATGTGGAAGTACCTGCAATGTCAAGATGAAATCTGGAATATCAAGCAGCAAACACAAGCTACCTGATGAACTAGTGGATGTCGCCTACAGTCTGTGTGTAGATGCGCCCGTGTCGTATGTGACACGCCTCCAAGAACTGTGAGCCGTCCTTCGATGTGTAGACAGCCAAAAATCAGCACTCTGCGAGTGCCGATATCCTCAGCACCTTCAGTCGTAGGCCGAAACCCCAAATTTGCAGAGTCCGATCTGCACCCGCCGAGACCACGTAGTCGAAAATGGCCTGCACAGAACTCTGTCGAAGCCGAACGGTGGTCGAGATGACCTCAGAATGAAATTCTGAGAACACCAAGCCCTTTCAGCTTACCCACTAGATTTGGGGCCGTGTCTTTGCCTGTCGAATTTCACTCCAATCTGAGCTAGTGACTCTAGCCTCCTGCAGTGCTGCCCCGAGCCTCGATCTGAGCTCTGATACCAGTTGAAGGAGTACGAGCGGAAGTGTGATGCGAGAGAGAGTGCGAGAAGAAGATCATGACGATATGGTGAACTCGCTCTACTGTAATGTGTAGAGCATAGTGAGTTCTTATTAGGTTTTACAAAAGAATATGTGTACATACCTGGCGGCCCCCGCCCACTTACCTGGGCGACCACATTGGGCTTTATAACCCAACAAAAACTTGTCGCCACTAGTTACACTAGTTTGCAGTGTATGCAGCGCTCATACGTCAGATTTTTCCTTTTTGTATGATCAAAGAAAATGCGTTACCGTCGAGGGCCACTACCACCTTAAAAAACCACACTTACTTCTTTTGTACAAACCGTTTAGCCAAATCGATGTACCCTTTGATGCAAATAATACACTACTGATTGATGATACTCCTGAAAAGGGAGAACTAAATCCACCAAGAACAACTATCTCACCACCCTCTTTTGAGGGGCATACCTTTGATTTTTACCTTGAAGACATTTTGATTCCATACTTACAGAAATTGTATCTCGGTCCATTGTTCACGGACGAGTTTGTACTTTCTAATGAATTAAGATGACTCTTCTATCATGTCTTTGTCTTGCCTAACATTGAGAGAGAGAGAGAGAGAGAGAGAGAGAGAGAGAGAGAGAGAGAGAGAGAGAGAGAGAGAGAGAGAGAGAGATGTGGAAATGGCTAAAGAAATGTATTTCAAGAACACTTATATTCACAGAGCAAAATTGACAAATGAGCTCAAAAAAACTTCATGTATTGAAAGTCATTCGTATACACTTGGGTTCACAAGAATCTCTGTTACATTGACACTATTTCAACCCGACCATCCAACTCTTTGCACAAAATATCTTTTTCCCTACGCCGCATCAGCTTATGACCAGCTAGGAAAAAGGAAAAATCTGAAAGGTCCCTGTCCAGTGACTCTTCAATTATGTCATGCCGCAACTACAGAAGACTGCATAGCTCCCTTATTGTAACCACCAACATTAGGCCATGCTCTTTATCAAACACTTCCACATCCACAGCAGGATTATCTTCCAAACCTGCAGAAACCTGGTCCATAGGAATGTACTTACCTCTGAGCATTTGTGATTGCATATACCAAAGGGAGACAAATCTAATGTAGTTGAGATGTGAAGAATGGAGCCATTGCTCATAGGAAGATGGATAAACATTGCAAAATATATAGAAAAGTTAAAACGAGAGTATCAATAAGTGAAATGACAAATCAAATACAGTTGAGATGTCAAGAATACTTACAATTGCAACGTGGTTGATGTATATCTGACACATTTCCATCGTTTGCTATCATGTCTGGATGGGTAAACACATGCTGAACAAGAACTTCCTCTACAAATCTTTTGCCGATTTCAACTTTGAAATCCAACACTCTGGCCTTCCATGCTGAGCGGTAAACATTGATAGCACTAGACCTCTTGGATCTTCTTGGTTGCATGAAGACCCATGAACCTTTGTTTATCCTTTGTCCAACCCATTGGTTCTCTGCACTTATTGAAGTTGATATTGTAATTGAGGATATGCTACTACTTGGCCTTCTAGGCAAAGTGCAGGTGTTGGTAGTTGGTGTGAGAGACCATAAACACCTAGAGCTTCTTGGGCGAGAAGACGTGGAAGCCATAGCTCTAAGAGAAAAGATTTAGTGGAGGGATATTCACTTTGAAAGCATCCTAATGGAGGTAAAGTGTTTTAGAATTCCAATATCTTGTGTGGGCTTAATGGTCACCCTCCAGTACGTTAATGACCATAAGAGAATATCAGCAATGGGACCACACATGCATCTAACAGCTCGGTAAAAGCAAAAAAGTTATGATGCCACAATCCTATATTCGTGAAATTTTTTAAAATATTTTCCTATTTTTTGAGTCTTTCCACGTATTTTCCTACGTAACGTAGCCCTCCTGCTCATTGGACGCGCTCTATTTTCTCTCTCCTTCATATGGCCCTCCAAATGACCTCCGAAAGTTTCCTAATGTTCCAGAGCTGGTAGTTGGTTCCATTAAGCTTGTCGATGGTATGATACCTAGCTTGAGTGAGGGTATGGAAGAGCTCTCAACCATTTGACAAGGTTCCAGATGCCTTGGGAGAGAGATGAGCAGCAAGGTGGATGCTTCTAAAAGGGACTAAGAACCTAAGTGCTCGCAAGTGCAAATGAGCTGTTAAGCTAATTCTAGCTCTGATACCATAAAATAAAACTCAGAATACTTAGATCTAAGATTAGAGAAAATATAAATAAACACTAATGCACACAATGAACAAGACAAAAGACTCAGTTAAACGTTGATTGCACAACGTAGAAGATTGATACAAGACTGTTTAAGGTGAGATAGAAAAGGTAGGTGAGGTGTTGCTCTTAGTGTGTGTGCTCCTACTTATAGTTTTCGCTGATGTTGCTCGCGAAAAGAATTTGATTGCCGAATCATTGGGCGAGATGTCTTCAGGAGCTGTAACGGGAAGGCACCACGTGCCAACGGAAAAGAACAGACAAGACAAATTTAAACACTTCAAAACAACTGAATTGAGAGAGAGTGCACGACACGCGAGACAAGGAGTGTTCGAGTTCCACTTTGAGAGATCACTGGCCCCAAACCCTAGCACCCCTTTCTATATTTTTTTATATTGCTTGAACTTTGTACAACAGCAGCGTCACGTTGTCGTGCCGCTCCGCTCCCATGACAAGAAAATGAGCAAAGGAATGCTGATCAAGAGTATTTAAATCCTGCATGGTTAATCAGCAGTTATAAGGGCTTGCTAACAAACCAAATTTATAAGCTAAAAGTGTGCTAGATGCGGCTCTAAGGGAAATGCCAAACAGTGAGTATGCTTGAAGTGGTCATAACTGGGATTTTATTATCAAAGTTGAAGTACTCGATGTGCTCTACCGGCCTATCTTTACGGCTCGTCAATTGGAGCTACGGTGAAGAAGTTATGGTAGCTTAAAGTTCAAGTCGATTGCAGATCCGTACCGGATTGGGAAACTGCAGCTAAGGTGACATAATTGAAATGAATGTACGCGCCTGAAGTGCTCACTCTGAGGAGCGCATCGGTCTTTTCAAATCAATGATCGGATTTACGATTGTCAAGTTATTAACAGTTTAAGATGCACCGGGGGCCGGTTTCGTACCACTCTGGTCGGCTCGATCGAAGTGCTATCTGGGAATTTTTGACATTGACCAAGTTTTGGGACGTCATGCAACAATGGTTTGGTTGATATGTTGTGCCTGACAAGAATATTATTTACTGAGTTTGCACACAGCTATGGCTTAAGCAGATACGAAATCGAGGGTTTTGGCTTGCGGCAAGGTCTGCAACACTAAAATGAGCAATAAAATTCACGATGATATTGTCATTAAAAACCAGATGTCGTGCTAGGCACTGCTTTGGCCGGAATGTATACAAAATGTTGTGCTTGACAATGCCTTTGCCGATATGTATGCCAAATGCGGTGCCCTACAAGGGCATAAAACCCTCCACCCAATGGGGTACAAGGGTAAAAATGGCCACCCCATGAAAAGTGAAATGGCCGCCCGTTTTTAAGTAAGGGGTTTATTTTTCCCCTTAGTGTGTATGCAAGAAAAATAAAGAAGGGATGGCAGGTAGCAGAGGTCACAGGAAGGGAGGAAAGAAGCAGAGCTCGGGCTCGCCAGCGCGGGCCTCGGATGCCCTTGCCGTAGAAACGGGAAACTCTCAGGAGCTCGTCGCGCTTTGATTCGGCACCAGCGGCGCTGGTTTCTAAGCCGGTCCAACGCGGCCTGCCATGTCATCAAGCGGCTATTCCCATTAGCGATGTCGCTAATGGGATGGCCGAGAATAGAAACTTTTTTTCCCCATGCAGGATATATTAAGGGTCTCTCGTTTGATTTTGAGGGGTCTCTCATCATCATTTTTTTGGAAGCTCTTTCTCCGGGAGAGGAGGCCGAACTCCTAAGCCAAGGTTAGCCCAAGTTCTTCTCCTGTTTTCATTTTGATCACCCTCTCTCTTGGGGAAGGAATCTCTTAAGCTCTGATAATCATCTTGAAACCCGATCATCGAAATCTCCTAAGCTCTCATTTAAAAACCTCTTAAGCCATCTTTAATCGACTCTTATCCTCATAAGCTCTCACAGGGAAAAGCTCTTAAGCTCGCATGATCTAAAGCTCTTAAATCCTCTAAGGCGGACCACTTACACTAATTAAGCTAAGCCTAATTCTTAATCCCTTAAGCAATCCAAATCTCTCGAATTCCTGAATCAAAAGCTCTCTACATCAAGCTTGATTTCTAATCTCTCGAGCTAGTTCTCGGCCAGGCATGCAAGCAAGGAAGATGGCGGTCAAAGCTTGAGAAGAAGCTTGTCAAGGATTAAAGCAAGTAAGGAATTGAAGCCTGCAGGATCCACGGAGCTGAGTCGATGCCTAATCTCTTGAACCGAGCCAAGTCTAAGCGAAGGTAATCTTAATCTCATTAAGCTTAGCCTAATCTGGAGCTTCTAATTCTAAGCCTAACCCCTTTAAGCCAAGCCAAAGCTTTCAAGCATTGATTAGCCATTCAATTTCTTGAGCTTAACCTCCATTAGCCATCCTAATCCTATTCTAAGCATTCAAATCAAACCAAGCTTAAGCGGATCATGATAAGCTTCTTAATTGAAGCCTAATCTCTATATTCTTAATCTCTGAGCCTAAGTCTTAAACCATTAGCCGAGCCTAAACCCATTCAATTCTGGAAGACAAATCAAATGGCCATTGGAAGAGGAAGTTCCTAAGCCATAACGGGAAGAATCAAAAGGCAGAGTTAAGCAGGTCATTATCACTTTTCTTGATTAGCACTTGGATTAAGTCAGGTTTCATCTTGTAAGGAGCATTAAACCTACATTAACGATTGATTAATGATGACTACTGTGGATTAACTGGAATTAAGAGTACCATTTGTTTTGATCTCTGTCTTGTTAATTGTGCCTGATGCATCTCTTTTCCCCACACCTCTCACAGGCAGGGGCCTGGTGCCTTCCCAGCTCACCTTTCGCACAATTATCCCCTGACATTCTTGGTGAACCCGACGCGAAACGAGCCGGGGTGGGAGGTCAGGATGGAGATTCCGGTAGAATTGAAGCAATTTATTGAAGAGTACAACCTCAATAGATTTGATAAAAATCTAGCAACCGCAGATCTGCCAAAAATGTTGGGTTTAGTTTAGGGATGCTTCCAAGAAGTAAAAGCTATGAAGATGAAAAAGCAGCTTGATGATGCAGCGGAGATGGCACTTGATGCCATGCATGAGCAGTATGGAATTTTTCAAGGGCATGATCCAGATGGACTCCTTGCATGCTATCAAGCGGAGATGAAGAGCCGAGAAATTCCAGAAGATCGGATGATTTCAACCTTTGAAGAAGTGGTAACCTCTGAGTTTAAAGATAAGGTCCGAGAACTGGCAAAGACATACCCCACACAGTGGGACTATTTTGCAGTTGGTTTTGTTCATGAAAGCTCAAGAATTATTGAGTTAGCAATGAAGGAGATTAATGAACGAAGCCAGATTGTTTTCTATAAAGAAGAAGGGGATCATATGCAGTTCCTTAATTATGATCAATTTTGGGACCATATTTCTGCAAGAAGTCAAGCCAAGGCAAATACTTTGGAAGTAGCGGATTCAACTTCAAAGGACCATATTTTGAGCAACAGAGCAAAGGTACATAATGAATTTAATGCTGAAACACAAATGTATGAATTTTTTTCGAAGATTACTCGCATGGAAGTTCCCTCGAATAATGGTTCTTGTGAAGAGGCAGACTGTACAACAAAATTTTTTCAAGCTACTAACCTTGGCATGGGATGCTCTCAACAAGTTTATCAAGAAGATGAGCCACTACAGGCTTTTAATGGTTCTGTCGGCATTATAGCTGAATAGAGTAGCAGAGTTATTACAGATGATTGCAAAAACAAACCTATTATATATACAATAGCTGATGAAGTGGCCGAGACCATGAACCTAACACAAGATGTACTTGATAATGCCAATGAGCCTATGGTTGCTTCTGGAAATATGCTTGCTGAATCTCTTATCACAGAAGCAGATTCCATAATTGAATATTTTTTGACCCAATCTGAAGGAGAAGGTTATAGCAGTATAGCTCAGCTTTGTGATGCATGTACCCCATCAGAAGGGATGCCTGATGAACCTTTTCAAAGTTATAATGGCTTGCTCACTAGCATGGATGCAGATGAGGAAGCTAAGGATGATATTGAAGATTGCCTAGATCATGCTGATTGCGAACATGATATTGACATAGATTGTACATCTATATACGGGCTGCAAGAGGAGACGACTCCTATAGCTTTGCTGAATGATGAGACTTCCAAGGGTGAATTTCCCAAGGATGTTATGGATGAAGATTTTTAGGACAAAGCAATTATTCATTATCAACCTCAAGAGCCAGGTAAAAATCTCTTTGATGATACAGGTCTAGAAATTCCTAAGATTTTTCGTAATGGCTGTGAAGCTAGAGGGGGTGATGATAATAATTCATCCTTGATACTACATAAAGTGCACAGGATTTTCCATTTCTTTGGGCAATGTGCCAAATATGGCTGGATTTGGATATTATTCCTAATTCTTATGTCAGTGATGTCCTGGCTACCAGTAAAAGGGAGTCAGAGTTCTTTAATTCTTGCTGGTAACGACCTTAAGTTACCAAAAGTTTATGAGATGTGGCAGTTGCACTATGCTTCAGGTGAAGCTCTAGTATATTACGGAGGCCATCAATGCTATGTGATCTTAATGGTATTTGATCCAGGTGATTTGAAAGATCTTCAAAAGCAGGTTCACTATGGATGGGTATTTTTGGGTCTACATAGTGTCTTGTTTCTACTAGATCCAATAATAGCATATTTGGAGCATAAATTCTTGAAGTTGATTGATACAAGATGTGTGAGCTTATGTGGATATTATGCTTCTCCACTATTGGGGCAATTTCTTATTATCCCATTTGATCCTGGGAGCTATTGAAGAGCAACTGGTAGATTCAAAGACATCATTTTTTTTCCTGTAGTAGCAGGTTACTTGGGAGTAGATTTATTTTTGGATGTATGTTAAGACAGACATGTTTTTGGTTATATGATCAATAAGCTTACATGGCTAGCTTCCATTTGACATCTTTGGACAATTGCTATAGTATCTTCACATCTTTTGAGATGGTTCTGCTACCAGAACTTGAAGTAAAGGACTTGATGACCATTCCGTGTGCAGACAAAGTAAGGCATACTTGAGCTTGACAGGGTTCCCTAAAGAGAGCTGATGGCTAAACCGTGTGCATAAGTTATTGGAGCACTTGAGTCGGGGGGGGGTTCACTAAACAGATTTTTTTTCATAATCGAAGCTTTGGAGATACGACCGCTACGGTTCAAGGATTGTGATGGGACAGCTACCAGATAATTGAGCTAGACTATTGATGTTATGATTTACACCTTCTTTTGTTTTACATAGCTTTATCAACTATGTGAGCTTGATGATAAGTAGCTTAAGGTATTTATAGAAGATGCAGCTTGAAGACCGGTTGGCACAGACCGGAGGCTCAACAGGTTCAGAGGGGGTGAATGTCGTGCCGCTCCGCTCCCATGACAAGAAAATGAGAAAAGGAATGCTGATCAAGAGTATTTGAATCTTGCATGGTTAATCGGCAGTTATAAGGGCTTGCTAACAAGCCAATTTATAAGCTAAAAGTGTGCCAGATGCGGCTCTAAGGGCCAGAGATGTCTTGGTAATTCCAAACAGTGAGGATGCTTGAACTGGTCATAGCTAGGATTTTATTAATCAAATTTGAAGTACTTGATGTGCTCTACCGGCCTGTCTTTACAGCTCGTCGATTGGAGCTACGGTGAAGAAGTTATGGCAGCTTAAAGTTCAAGTCGATTGCAGATCCGTACCGGATTGGGCAACTACAGCTAAGGTGAGAGAATTGAAATGAATGTACGGGCCTGAAGTGCTCACTCTGAGGAGCGCGTCGGTCTTTTCAAATCAGTGATCGGATTTACAGTGTCAAGTTATTAACCTTTTAAGATGCACCGGGGGCCGGTTCCATACCAGTGAAGTCGGCTCGGTCGAAGTGCTATCTGGGAATTTTTGACATTGACTAAGTTTCGGGGCATCATGCAGCAATGGTTTGGTTGATATATTGTGCCTGACAAGAATATTATTTACTGATTTTGCACACAGCTGTGGCTTAAGCAAGTACGAAGTTCAAGGTTTTTTGTCAAAAGTAATCACCTACGCTTGCATCTTAATGGCTTGCGGCAAGGTCTGCAGCACCAAAATGAGTGATAAAATTCACGATGATATTGTCATTAAAAACCAGATGTCGTGCTAGGCACTGATTTGGCCGGAATGTATACGAAATGTTGTGCTTGACAATGCCTTTGCCGAGATGTATGCCAAATGCGGTGCCCTACAAGGGCATAAAACCCTCCACCCAATAGGGTACAAGGGTAAAAATGGCCGCCCCATGAAAAGTGAAATGGCCACCCGTTTTTAAGTAAGGGGTTTATTTTTCCCCTTAGTGTGTATGCAAGCAAAATAAAGAAGGGATGGCGGGTAGCAGAGGTCGCAGGCAGCAAGGAAAGAAGCAGAGCTCGCGCTTGCCAGCATGGGCCTCGGATGCCCTCGCTGCAGAAACGGGAAACTCTCAGGAGCTCGTCGCGCTCTAATCCGGCACCAGCGGCGCTGGTTTCTGAGTCGGTCCAACATGGCCTACCACGTCATCAAGCGGCTATTCCCATTAGCGATATCGCTAATGGGATGGCCGAGAATAGAAACTTTTTTTTCTCCATGCAAGATACATTAAGGGTCTCTCGTTTGATTTTGGGGGGTCTCTCATCATCATGTTTTTGGAAGCTCTTTCTCCGGGAGAGGAGGCCGAACTCCTAAGCCAAGGTTAGCCCAAGTTCTTCTCCTCTTTTCATTTTGATCGCCCTCTCTCTTGGGGAAGGAAGCTCTTAAGCTCTCATAATCATCTTGAAACCCGATCATCGAAATCTCCTAAGCTCTTATTTAAAAACCTCTTAAGCCATCTTTAATCCGCTCTTAACCTCATAAGCTCTCACAAGGAAAAGCTCTTAAGCTCGCATGATCTAAAGCTCTTAAATCCTCCAAGCCGGACCACTTACACTAATTAAGCTAAACCTAATTCTTAAGCCCTTAAGCAATCCAAATCTCTTGAATTCATGAATCAAAATCTCTCTATATCAAGCTTGATTTCTAATCTCTCAAGCTAGTTCTCGGCCAAGCATGCAAGCAAGGAAGATGGAGGTCGAAGCTTGAGAAGAAGCTTGTCAAGGATTAAAGCAAGTAAGGAATTAAAGCCTGTAGGATCCACGGAGCTGAGTCGATGCTTAATCTCTCGAACCGAGCCAAGCCTAAGCGAAGGTAATCTTAATCTCATTAAGCTTAGCCTAATCTGGAGCTTCTAATTATAAGCCTAACCCCTTTAAGCCAAGCCAAAGCTTTCAAGCATTGATTAGCCATTCAATTTCTCGAGCTTGACCTCCATTAGCCATCATAATCCTATTCTAAGCATTCAAATCAAACCAAGCTTAAGCGGATCACGATAAGCTTGTTAATTGAAGCCTAATCTCTATATTCTTAATCTCTGAGCTTAAATCTAAAACCATTAGCCGAGCCTAAACCCATTCAATTCTGAAAGACAAATCAGATAGCCATTGGAAGAGGAAGTTCCTAAGCCATAACGGGAAGAAGCAGAAGGCAGAGTTAAGCAGGTCATTATCAATTTTCTTGATTAGCACTTGGATTAAGTCAGGTTTCATCTTGTAAGGAGCATTAAGCCTCCATTAACGATTGATTAATGATGACTACTGTGGATTAACTGGAATTAAGAGTATCGCTTGTTTTGAGCTCAGTATTTTCTCTTTTCCCCACACCTCTCACAGCCAGGGGCCCGGTGTGTTCCCGGCTCACCTTTTGCACAATTATTCCCCGACAACGTATCTGCACCTTTACCCTGAAGAGTGCTAGATAATGAGCCCTCGCCACATATTTAATAGCCCTTGGCCTGAAAAGCAGTTTACATGAGAAGCTACACGCTTAAAAGCATCTGGTCCTCAAAAGCTAGAGCCAGTGGAACTGTCCGTACAATTTTCCACGTCATTAACGCAAATTGCGGACATCTGTACAATTGCCACGTCAGCATGTTTTTTACACAAGAGCTTGAGTGTGTGTGTTGATCCTGCTTGATTTAAATGTGTTGTGTCACTAGGGCCCCATCGATGGGGTCCCTTAAGTTGGCAAAGACTTCCTTTTAAAGGTTTTCCCCCACTCGGCAAGGATATGTTAAGCTGGTAAAAATTTATGCTTCTTCTCTTAGGGTTTAGGCCCCTCAACTGGGATCTGCAAGTCGGCTAAGATCTTCAGTGGCTTGACACATCAGCAGTTTGTGACAAGAGATGCAATGGAGAACTTGTTGCATCATTCTTCTTTCGCTTCTTTGTTTATGGAGAGAAGCTGAATACAAATGAATTGTATATATTGGCATATTGGCCAACTTTGTGACAATGCCAGCCAAAAAATTTGACAATTTGTGTACTACCCTCGATGATTTCTTACACGGACTCATCTGAATCAGATGTGGATGGGGTGGGACTAGAGTCTTTCCTTGCCTTTTTTCTTCCCTTCTTTTGAATCCACCTCTGAATTCTTCTCTGTTGGAGAGTCAAACTACATGGCTTCAATATCTTTGCAAGCCCGAGAGTATCCACCACAGCAAGTTGCTAAGAAATCTTTGACTGGTACAAGATCATGTTCTCGCACATTTGTTGGAGGAGGGTTGGTAAAACGCATGACTGTTAAAATCTGACTGATCTTAGTTGGCTTCTTGGTGAACTTCCTTAATGAAAGCCTGTGCAAAATCCTTGCATTGCTTTCTGCCGCCACCTTGGCAATGTACTGCTGACATCCTATCCGCCTTTGGACGACGCCATACATACAACAAGATCCATTCCAACCTATTTCGGAGTTGATCTGTCTTCGGCAGGGGGGTGAAATATTCTCTACTCTGCTTCACTAGGAAGAAATCTTTAGCATGCGGCACATTTTTCTTCTTGAAATGGCCAACTTCAACATCCCAATGCATTATGCAGCGAAGCAAGTGTCTCGTCTGTTTCAATGTCATTGTTACCTGCTTTGGTTAGATCAGGCAAAGACGTCTTGTCCTCGAGCATGTACTCCAGCTCTCCCTCCTTGAGCTTTGAGGAACGAATACGCTTCCTGGAATCCACACTAGCCATCGCCAAACGACATGCACTATGCTAGTGCAAAACCGCATATATTTGGCATTGAAGCAACATTGTTGCTAAATGGACTATTTCTTATTTATTTTGAGTGATTTCTATTTACTAAAATTTGGATATTTACATGTGTACACTTGTACTATAAAAGTCAGCAACTGTAGATCTATCGGAACTGACAGGAGCCATCAAGAACGGATAACTTTGATATGTCAAATGATGTTGCATTAAGCGTCGTGAAGGACTTGTTTAGTAAGTTCAGTGTGGCAGAGATTGGGAAATGGGTATTCCTCATGCGTCATGTGATGGGTGACAAGAGCATCCGATAGGAAATATTCCATGAGTCTGAAAGAAAATACTAACGCGAAAAAGGATTACGCGTAAAGACGCAGGCACAGGAGTAAAGATGGTTTTGAGAAGCTTTTTCTAAAAAGCGGGATATTTTTTAGTGCTTTTTCGTGAGGAAATTTATTTCTGCATTGCATCTGTGCGTGAGGTTGCATCCAAGGATGCCTGGGAAGTGTTGTGTAGCATCAGTTTTCAGCTCACATAGTTTTTGTTCAAGTTTTTTAAAAGGTTCATTTTTTTTATTAAGTGACCAGCCGCCCACTTAAGTAGGCAACCACTTAGAAAAAACTAGTCTTGCTTGGTGGGCCTTGCTATATAACATCTATACGACATATGCAAATTGACATTTAGTATCTAGTACTGAAGGGAACAAGAGCATGACTAATTTGGCAAGGCCGGCACTGCATGAAAGGGGTATACATTTGAAACATGCTATAATGTTTATGGGAGGAGACAAAGTTAAGTGCATCGATTATTCGAGATTATAGGGATGGTTACATTTGACATTATATCCAAGCGAGGTTGTCTACTGACGAATGTTTTTTCTAGTATACGTGCTACATGTAAATTCTTGCCAACGAAAAATATTTCCAAAAGAAATTTTTCATCGAATGGCAATAGACTTGTTTTCAGCATTGAGCGTTTGCTTCTGAACTTCCGTGAGTCCCGTGCTTTGAGCAGTAATAAGAAAAAAACAACTCTAAAGATTCATCAATTTTGGGCCTCCAATAACCACTTTCCGCGTGGAGGGGACGCAACAACCATCCATTAGAAACTAATATCTCTAGTCAAAACATACAACTTGAAGGCTCTCAAGGTGCCATTCCTCCAAAAGATGCAGAAGCAGTGCTTACGATAAAGGTACTAGTAGTTTTGTTAATGATGCAATTGAATTGGCAGCATGAAGCCTACGAGAAATCTAGCCCTTTTTTGCATACAACTTGATTCTATATATTCAATCCAATCAATGTGCCGCCACCCCATGCGGTCAACTCTTCTTCTCAAGCCCTGGCGGCCCTTCAATTCACAACACCCCAGCCATCCCCTCTGTCCATACAACCCTCCTCAAACTTTTGCCGATGTAATGGATCTTATATACTAAGCCAGTAATGGATCTTATATACTAAGCCAGTAAGAGATGCAAAGAAAGCTGACTCATCTCTACAAGGAAACCGAGATAAGATGCAGCATCATGAGGAATGTATTTGCAGAAGAGTGCACTTTGGCACCCAACATATATGATATATTGAGTGTATAACTAAATAAAATAATTCTTAATTCTTGAGGTTACAAAATGCATTCAACAGTAGACAAACTCTATAAAATCCTCTTAATGTTAAAATTGGTTCCGCACTCATACAATATAATAACAGCAATATGCCTTGCGCTATGGAATGTTAAGTCGATGTTGGCGATAATTGCACTCGATCTGTTCAACATACTATAGCTGCTATATGGAGTTTCTACCTCTACCGCCTGTTGCACAAAAGACCGTTGAGAAGATGTGAATAGATTTTCATTGCCCTCCCTAGAGTAGCTTTCCTCCAAGGGAAAATGAGGGTTTGTGTTGGCTACAATACCAAACTGATGTCTGTCATCTACAGCCATCTAAACTTGATCCGATAGTTGCTGCGTACATGGACCTTGCTCATAGGATCCGCCAACTGATTATGGTTATTAGCAAGAGAAGCTCTTTACAAGCAGCCCCAAGTGGCACGTCTCTAGTTCTCCTTCTCTCATCAGATAGATCTTTAAGGCCTGTTCAATAAAACCAGGCGGTATTGTGGGGGAGGCATGGGGGATACTATGGTGCTAACATTTCAACTAGGGGAAGGGCGAGAAACTGGAGTTTGGAAAGTGAGAACTCGAAGTATTTTTCCTTTGGCCCGTGTGTGTAATTTGATGTGCGCCTTTTACATTTCTGCCATGCTCATTTGCAAAGGATGGAGGAGTTGTAGGCAGCTCTCTCTCTCTCTCTCTCTCTCTCTCTCTCTCTCTCTCTCTCTCTCTCTCTCTCTCTCTCTCTCTCTCTCTCTCTCTCTCTCTCTCTCTCTCTCTCTCTCTCGCATGATTTGCAGAGGCTTGCTGCAGGAATTGTGGGCGAGTGTAGGGACTTGTCCATGGCGAGAAAATGTGGCATAGGGACAGCCTCGAGGTAGGGTGATGGTTGAGTTGGTTAAGTTGATAGGGCAAGGGCGTGGAGCGCTTGAGGGAATCTCACTAGTGTAAAGCAAGCAAGTGCAAGCAAAGGCTTTGAGGGAGGACAGGCACGTGATAGCAAGGAGGCGATCTCGCACGGGCATAGTAAAGAGGGGCGTGGGAACATTATGGAAAGGATGGCAATGACGCTCTATAGAGGGTTATTTGGGATTCCTGTTAATAAGTGAGAAAGGACCGAGTAATAGGAGCGAGTAGGGGGATTACGTCTCCCCAATCTCAAAAATTTAAAAGTCTTTAAAAACATATTAAGTGCGTAAGTGAAGGGTGAGTTTTAGAAATGAAAAGATAGACGAAGGTGGAAAGTGAAAAAATCTTTTGTGTCCATATAAAGAGGTGGGCAACTTCACATTGGTATATTTGTGTTTCTCTTCTTCTATTTTCTAATTAAAAGGTATTCCTAATGGCTTTTGATTAAAAGGTATTTCTAATTCAAATATTCCCTCATCAACAACAAAAATGATGTGCTAGTCTATACCACATAGACATGGGCAATGGCAAAGCACAAAGATTTGCAACAGTGTTAGCTATGGATGCAACATTGCGAGAGAGAGAGAGAGAGAGAGAGAGAGAGAGAGAGAGAGAGAGAGAGGACACTTTGAAGAGAAGAAAACACTAAACAAAAAATAAAGGAGAAGAGAATCACCTCTTTATATGGACACAAAAGGTCGATTGACTTTCCACCTTCATATGTCTATTGACTTTCCAATTTCATCTGTCTTTTCATTTCCTAAACTCACCCTTCACTTATGCACTTAATATGTTTTGAGAGTTTTTTTATTTTTCTGAGGCTGGGGAGACCTAATTTTCCCATTAGCATTTGTCCTCTCTCTCTCTCTCTCTGTCTCTCTCTCTCTCTCTCTCACACACACACACACACACATGCGTGTACAATTTTGTATCTGTCCTTCTCACATCCAAGTGATATTGTTGCAGATCTATGTGTTATAGACTAGCGCATCTACATGCTATAGGCTAGCAAATCTACGTGCTATAGACTAACGCATCGTTTTTGTTGTTGAGGAAATCTTGAATTAAAAATACCTTTTAATTTTTTTGAAGCCATCTAGGAACACCACTTGGATGCTCATAGCAAGAGAGAGCAGGCTCTAGGAAAGAAACTTGTAATTATGGAGAAGGAAGTAACGGTTTCAGTGGCGTCCTCAGCATTCCTGACAGGGAATTGGAGCCGAAGTTGGTTTTGAACCACCCCTCTGGCAGAGTACTTGGGTTTAGAATCAGATGGGAAGGGCATCCCTTCACCATTGTGAATGTGTACAGCCCTTGCAACGCAAAAGATAGAGCTAAATTATGGATGCATCTTAGAGATACTCCTATTGAAGGAGAGTGGTTGTTGGTTGGCAACTTCAATATGGTAGAGAAGAGCAACGACAGAACAAGTTCCACCAGTATGTTGGTTGGCTCGAAAAAGACTAAATGGCAAAGTTTATGCAAGAAGTGGGCAATGATCGACTTATGGGAAGTTGGCCTATGGAATAGCACGCCTGGTTTCACCTACACAAGTCTCCAGTATGCCCACACTGCCTCTAGATTGGACAGATATTATTGCTCACACCAAGCTGACTGGATCCCGTTGATGCTAGAGATGAAGGTCGTCCCAACAAAAAACCTTTCAGATCACATACCCCTACACATACAACTCAAGAAGAAAGGGGAGGATCATACCCCAAGAGGGGGGGGAAAACTGCTAGTAACAGGGACACACCTATTCAAAGACCCTCTTTTCAGAAACCTAACCAAGAAAGCACTGGTTAAGCTTAGAAAAGATATCGATCTCAACAAACACAATGCGTGGGACCTATTTTCTCGGAGCATTCAAAAAGCAATCAAAAGCTCGGGGCCCCCGAATCAAAAAGCTAGGGAGGCGGACCTCTTGCGTCTTACAACTGAGGTGGAGTTGCTTACCTCCATAAAGGACAATATTGAGGATGAGCACAAGTTATGGCTCGAAGCTGAATCTAGCCTTGCTAATGAGCAGCTGGAAGACATAAAAAAGGCAAGGCTTCTCTCCAAGGAGACATTTCTACAACCGGAAGCCTCCGATCAAGCTCACTTCTTCAGGGCTCTGAAAATAAAAAAGAGTCGGGGTCACGTCCACTCGCTCTATAACGAGAAAGGGATAGCAGTTCAGAATCAAGATGAGATGGCTAACTATCTTATCCAAATCATTGGATAGCCAGAGAGCCAGTCCCAGGAAGTAGTTGAAGCCAGAGGGACCTTACTTAAGAGTATCAAGAAGAAGATTCCCCAGTCAGAAGCCAATAGCCTCGAAGGGCCATTTTCTGAAGACGAATGTTCACTAGCATTGCAAGCCCTTGGCAAGGAAAAGTCTCTTGATTGGGATGGAATGACAGTGGAATTCTTCAAAGAATTTTGGGATGATCTCAAGGTCCCTGTCACGAGTCTAGCCAACAAAGACATTGCCAAAGGGTCGTTGGAGATAGCTGTGAAGAGAGGGCTTATCAAACCCATCCCCAAACAAGTATATTGTCCTCAACTGAAGCATTGGCACCCTAGAATGATGATGTCGGTAGCCTACAAAATTATTGCCAAGTCAGTAGCCCTCAGACTAGCCCCCCTACTTAACAGAATCATCTCTCCTGATCAACATGGGTTCATTAAAGGAAGGTCCATTTATGAAAACATCTTGGCAGCAATGGTGGGCATTGAATACGCAACTTGCACTAAGCAAGAGTGCATTCTGTTGCAGCTAGACCTTGATAAGGCTTATGATAGAATAACATGGTCATATATAGAATCCATCATGGAAGCTTTGGGCCTTGCCTATGTCGCCTTATACGTACACTAGGGGCGGGTAGCCAGTCAAAGCTCCTATTTAACAATATAATAGTGGGCTCCTTTGAGGTCTAGAGGTCTATTAAGTAGGGATGCCCTTTGATCCCCCTACTTTTTTCCATAGGATCACATCCTTTAATCACGATCCTTGAAGCTAGTGCTGAGCGAGGGGAGTTGCAAGGCCTAGCTTTACTAGGAAATAGCCAACTACTAGCAAAACTATTTGCATACGATTCTCTCCTCTTCTTGAAGGCATGGCCCCAGGTTGTCATGAAAGCTCTGGAGATTGTGCAAATGTTCTCAGTGGCTTCAAGATCGCAATGTAATATATAGAAGTCAAGACTGATCTCTCTATCGAAAAATGACTCCTTTGACCCCTCTGACTGGTCGGGGGAGATTGTCACAAAAGGGAATATTTTCAAACATCTAGGGCCCCCTTGGGGGCGGAAGTAACTCACAAACAAATATTTCAGTGGGTCCGCAAAAAAATTAGAACAAAAATGAGTAGGTGGGACTATGGTCTTCTCCCATTCCCGAGCCGATTTAAAGTGATTAAGCATCTATGCTCCCGTATACTTTGCTTTCACTAGCCCTCTTCTCAAGATGGCGAAGTGTCACTGGAAAGAGTTCTTAAAGCCAATAAAAAGATTTTTATGGAAAAACAACACAAAATCCTCTAGGCCATGGCAATGGGCCAGTTGGGAGTCAGTTGCCCGGCCAGTGGATCAAGGAGGCCTCGAAATTCTCAACCATGTGGCCCATGCAAAAGCCCGGTGCACAAAATTTGTAGTCTCATTGGCTAAATAGGAGCAAGCTTGGGCTATTATGATCAAAGATATGATAGAAATAGCTAAACTTGGTTTGAAAGGTGGTAAGTAGAAAGAGATAGAGGTTCATGACAAACTATTAGCCCCAACATGGTCTTCCCTAAGTCTAGGGGGCATCATAGGGGAATTGGTAAGGAAAATGCAACAGATCAGCAGGAGTCTTAGAGTGGGGATAAGAAACCAGATACTTCAAGAACTCCATTTTGCAATGGTCCCTTAAAGTTGTAGTTCCACCACAAAATCCCTGTTGGATAGAAACAGCCAGGAAATTGAATAATAAGGGACTGAATCGACTTAGGCACTTTTGGGATGGTGACAGCAAGAGATGGAAAACCATTGACCTTCTAGTAACCCGGTTCCAACTTAATGTCTTGGAGATATTGTTGGTCAACAAAGTGATAAAAGAGCTTGACAATGTAATGATGCCAATCTATGAATCGTGGTTTGAATGGAATGCCTGGAGATGGCTCGGAAGCAGTCTCTTATGGAAACCCCATTCTAAATGTATATATCATACAATGATGCACAAGAAGAATTGGTCTAGGCCCCTTAACAAGATATGGAAAAAACAATGGCCGGAGGAATGGTGGGAGCAAGTAACGGAGAACATCTGAAAGGCAAAGTTGCCGCAATACATGAAGGTATTTCTATGGAAGGTAATGTGGGGTGCTCTTCCAACGGGGGTGAAGATACATGAGAGAGGGATTGGGCGAGATTGATGCTTGGGGTGTAGGTTAGCTAGTGAGGATCTGGCCCATCTATTCATGGAATGCCAGACTATCAGAGGCATTACATGGAAAATATGCAAGTGGGTACAAAGGACATGGAAAATTGGTTTTTTCAAGTCCGATTTAGTCCTTGGAGGTAAGAAGTTGGGAAGTTCTGCCCTCCTCATCAGCACTCAAACTCTCAGGTTCTTATTCTTCCATAACGTATGATAGACAAGGAACCGCCGAGTGTTTGAAGGAGATCCTGAGGTGGCAAGCTTCACAGAGATTATACAAGAAAGCAAAGTGCTAATATGGACTCTCGGACACAAGCAAAATTTGGAAGATTGGTCTAAGACTACTCATTAAGTAAAGCCTAGAAATTTTGTTCAAAGTCAGTGGTGAAAGGCCTTACTGCGAGGCGGCAAACATCCAGCTTGTAAACTTTTCAACCTCAAGGCACGATACAAGCTTGAGGTTGGTTCTGTAATATTATGATGTGTTTAATACAATCCACTCACGAATTGTGAGTTTTGCCAAAAAGGAAAAAAAAAAGATTATATGAATTCAAGCAAGGAAACACAAGCATAGAAAAGGAAGCGAGTAAGTAGGTGGTGCCAAAAGTGGTGGTATTAGACGACATCTCTAGAGATCGTATAGAAGCATGGCATTTAATAAAACCTAGATTGTTCACATGCAGGGCCAAAACATTTCTCTAGTCATCTTGCAGTATATCTAGAACACAAACACCTTGAGGAAGAAACCCCTTTACTTTGAACTAGTTACTTCCAAAGTGACAAAAATTACAAAGTGAATTTTGTCATATTGCGGATAGGGATTATTGGCTGGGCTGAGCGTGCGGCTGGTGAGGTTTGCTTTGCTTGTCTGGTGATCCGGTCAGCGCGCCGTCCGGTCAGCGCTTGGACGGCGCGGCGCGGTTGGAGTGCCGACGTCAGTGTGCTCCTTGGAAGCGAGCTGTGAAACTCCTGAGCTGAAAAGGGAAACGGACAGAGGGTGCTGGGATTCCCAGTGTGCCCATTGTATTCGTCTAGCACCAGCCTGCATAATCGGCATCTTAAGCGTGCTGCGTGAGCATATTCATCGTTTTGTCTTTTCCTTTTGGTATCCTGTTTTGGGGGTCTATCCTTTTGGGGTGCTTTTAGCATTTGCCTACCATTCCCACAGGAGCATAGCATAGGTAGCCTGCTTTAGGGGCAAGTCAACTACGCTGCCTAATGGAGAACTCATCAAAGGGCTTGTATGCAGAGACAGTGACCAGGGACGTCCAAGGACCATCAACTGGAGGCCCAACCGTCCGGTCCTAGTGGAGGTGAGCACAAAAGCGGTAAGGCTCAACCGGATGGTCACCTAAAGAGATTTGCTGAAGGGGCTAGGTGAGGCAAGCCTGCCCACATCTCTTCATGTGGGGAAACAGCCTTCCAAGCCCTGAAGAAAAGTTTGTCACAGGTGGTTGAAGTGGATAACGTGTGCACGGTGTTTGTCTTGCCGACGTTGATTAAAAGGCAACTTGCTGCGGTGGACAATTTGTCTTTGGTATTTGGATTCATGGGCAAAATACCATCAAACTAGAGCTCATCATATGGATTTTTGGTCCGGAGGTCCTAAACCTTGGAAGAATGATTGACTATATCCAATACCTAACCAAAGGGTTCTTCATGATCAGGTTCAACGAACCCGCTATAACTGACAAGATTCTAACCAAAAGCCCATTGTACCTCAACCGCTCCCCAGTATGTGTTTTACCATGGAACCCGACTTTTGAATCCCCCAAGGCCTTCAAGGATTTATGTCCCGTGTGGGTTGATTTTGTCAATCTACCTGTGTGGTTGTGGGAAAACCTTGGAGACCTTGCAAGTACTCTGGGTATTCCTCTATTGGTACCAGCGCACAGGAGGTTGGGGACTGCGGAAAATAAAGTGTGCATTTGCTGGGATGTGCGTAAACCTCCTCCAGAGAGCAAGACTGAAAGTGATCCCTCTTAGATTTGACACTTTTTTTGGAGCATGCTTTAAGTGCAATGGGTACGTTTGGCCACTTTGCTAGCGATTGCCATCTGAATGGTACTAGAGAAGGTAAAGAGGATAGAGTTGAACATGCAACAGTGGCCTCACCCAAAGAATTGACAACATCCCACATGGAAGTTGAAGCTCCAAAGCACGGAGTAGATGGAAACAACAATGTTAATGAAGTGCTTTATTTCGGCAAGATGGACACTCATAAGGATACTCCACAAGAACATTCGACTGCTGAGCCGAGCCCCAATGTTAACAACAGACAAGCCACACCAACCGTACAATTTGCTGCATTTCCTAAGGTCAAATATTGGCCATATCGTCTATTGAGTTTCTGCTATCCCACCCAATTGTTGAATGGGTAGCACTACACTACTCCTGGAGGCTAATCGGTGTTGACAATTTGGTATGCCTGTCTCTAGAAATTCCATTACTCCGCAGTCCGTGTTCATCAACTTCTCCAGCATCAAATCTCTTTTTGTGGAAAAAATAATTAGCTTCCCCTTCTGCTCTTTGACTATTCTTTTGATCCCGGTCGGCAGCGTAGGCACCTGCATGATTTGCTACTTGACTTCCGCTGCAATGTTGTTGCATCTCCTTGGAGCTACACATTAACCAACTCCCGTGGACACCATATTCTATGTTGAATTGGTCATGAGAGATGTTTCTGTTTGTCTACAGATTGTTCCAAAATGCTTGTCCCATAAAATTTTCAAATAGGTTGTCAATAGAGTTGGACAAGGAGTGTGACAACAGCTCATCAGACCATGACTTGCACTAGTGAAAATATTCCCCAATGCCTTTCTCTTGACATTGAGCTGTCTGCCACTAATCCCCTCACACACTCTGCTAAAAGCGCAAGCAACTAGCACTTAATCCGTTGGCTTATTAATGACTTGAGGATAACCATCATAAGCTTTGGTGTGATCAATCCTTCTAATCTTTTTTTCCCTCATGTCCACTTTGACATTTACTCGTTCCATTTCTTCGGCCTCTGCCGTCTGCATTGCCAACAGCCTGATTGCATCAGTATAAAAATGTGATGAACGGGCTTGCAAAGGCAATGACTGTTGGTGATTCGACTCCAGATTAGGCCAACTGATCATTCATTGAAACGTTTTACCTTGATTATCTAATAGCGATTTTGACAATCCTGTAAGCAGACCCACGCCACTTGGCAATATCTCATTGGAGGAGATATTAAAGAGGAGATAAGTATTGTTAAATTTAACTGCGATGGTGGTAAAAAGCGCATGATTTGCTAAAAATATGCAGAAAAGCGCGCAGCCACCACCTTATATAGCAACCGCCGCAGCGCACCGTTCTTAGCGTGCAAAAAAGCAGCGCACGCGCGCACACACACACACACACACACAGAGCAGCAATTGACGCAGAGTGCAGAAGAAGGTTGACGCAACAGGAAGAGTGCAAAAGAAGGTAGCGTAGACGTAAATATTTTTTACAATAGCTACTGCTCTTCATGTGTGTGTAAGAGAGAGCACTGCGTCTCTGTTGCTGCGCTGTACCTGTTGCAATCTGTACTGTGCTGCGTTTTCCTTGCTCTGCCGGGGGGAGAGAGAGAGAGAGGCATTCATCTTGGCTGACTCGAACACACACACACACACACACACACACACACACAGAGAAAATTCACGATGATGTTGCTGTCTACAAAGTGTGTTGCGTTTTCCTTGATGTCGGGGGGAGAAAGAGAGAGAGGCGTTTATCTTGGCCAGTGACTCGTAGTCGGAGAGAGAGAGAGAGAGAGAGAGAGAGAGGGACTGCAGCCTAGGCCGCAGAGTATTATACAGTGACATTATCATCTATCTATGATGCTGTGACACATGGAACTGCGCAGCGGCCCTGCAGCGTTACTAGATGGTCCTCTTTTAGCTGCAGGCGAAGCGACCCAAGCACTACAAATTACCTCATCATGACCAAATCCAATTGCAATTTCAGTAGAATTTCTCTCAAATCAAAGTATAATGACCACCACAAGCTCCTCTACAGCAGTCTCAAAGAGTGCCAAGATATCTAAGATGGTAAAATCTGGCCTCAATTTTGTCATACCCAAGAATAAGTGTTAGGAGCCATGGTTCCTGTCAATCGAACTGCTACCAAATGGGAGCCCCTTGACCCAAAGAAAGAAGAGTTGAAGCCACCTGCCAGGAGGAGCAAGTGGAGAGAGAGAGAGAGAGAGAGAGAGAGAGAGAGAGAGTCTTAGACGCAAGGCAATGCCTTGGTCGATATGTATACCAATTGTGGTGCGCTTTGAGAGAGAGAGAGAGAGAGAGAGAGAGAGAGAGAGAGAGAGAAAGAGAAAGAGACATTATGAAATTTACGATCATATTGCAAAAAATTGTTTACCTTAATTATCTAATAGCGGTTTTGAGAATCCTACAAGGAGACCTACGCATTGGTGGATATGTATACCAAATGTGGTGCGGTTTGTCTAAGCCAATGTGTGTGTGTGTGTGTGTGTGTGTGTGTGTGTGTGTGTGTGTGAGAGAGAGAGAGAGAGAGAGAGAGAGAGAGAGAGGGAGTCTGCGTGCATCTTGAGTAATTCACGATGGTATGAGAGAGAGAGAGGGAGTCTGCATGCATCTTGAGTAATTCACGATGGTATGAGAAAGAGAGAGAGAGAGAGAGAGAGAGAGAGAGACAGAGAGAGAGAGAGAGAGAGAGAGAGAGAGAGAGAGAGAGAGAGACGGAGTCTGCGTGCATCTTGAGTAATTCACGATGGTACTGTTAGTCAAATGCTTTTTGATTATACTGTTGCCAATTACTTTTTTGAAGTAATTCACGCTGATATTGTTAGTGGAAGGCGTTTCGCTTATACTGTTTTTTATTATACTATTGAGCAATACCCAATTACTTTTTTTGAAGTGGCCATGCTAGTCCTTTCTTAAAAAATACTGCATGCATGCTTGTTTCTTGAATGAAATGTAAGACAACGAAGCTAACAAACTATCGTCGTTTTTAAAAAAAAGTTTTTACTAAAAAAACCAGCCCCTCTAACACTAGAGGAAAAGCATAAGTCCCGCTTCAACACTGGAGGGGATAGAAGTGGCGGGGGAAAGGCACATTCCTTACTGTATTATAAAAAATGTGGAGAATTGTGCCAACTCCACACCATACTTATGTATGGTTTTTTTTTCCACAACACACCAGCATTCTGTGCACGATGTTTGCACAAAAAACACTAGCATTTTGCATGTGCATGTTGCTGCATTGTATAGGTTACTGCAACAAATAATTCCATGCTATCAATTAGCAAAACTTTTGCATTGCCTTTTTTATTGAGAAACCATATTTCCTTGATACTCTGTCATTAGGGTATTAAGAAGAGAACTGAGTTTAGGGTACATATCAATTTAGGGTATTAAGAACAAAACTGAATTTTACTTCTGTTGTTGGGTAGATGTGAAGGACTGTATGACTGTCCAAAAGCCTGATCACTTCGACATCAATCCTCCTCTCGATTGCAAATGTCGTGCTCTCCCATTCACACACAATAGTCATCATCTCATTTGTGCACGCCCCCGTCTTAAACTGTGAAATTGAATTTACCTTTGTTGCGGCGTAAATATAGAGACCTATATGACACTCCAAAAGCCTGATCACATCGACACCAATTGTCTTGTTGATTGCAAATGTCGTCATCTCTCATTTGCGTACGTCCACGTGCATGTTGCTGTATTGTACGGTTTACTGCAACAAATAATTCGATGTTGTCATTAACATAAAACTTCTGCATTGCCTTCTTTATTGAGAAACCATATTTCCTTAACACTCTATCATTAGTTGGTGATTTAGTGATCAAGGTTGCTCATCCATTATGCAGTACTATGTTGTTGTTGAAAATCCAGGAATCAATTGATTACTAGTATATTGTTTAGTATTATCAATTTATCGTTCCACGTTTAGAGTTCATGTTTCTGCACATATCAATTTAGGGTATTAAGAAAAAAACTGATTTTTTTTTTGTGGACGTATCAATTTAGGGTATTAAGAAGAAACGTGAATTTTACTTCTGTTGTTGGGTAGATGTGAACGATTGTATGACTCTTCAAAAGCGTGATCACTTTGACATCAATCGTCCTCTCGATTCCAAATGTCGTGCTCTCCCATTTACACACTATAGTCATCATCTCATTTGTGCACACCCCCGGCTTAAACTGTGAAATTGAGTTTATTTCTGTTGTGGCGTAAATATAGAGACCTACATGGCATTCCAAAAGCCTGATCACTTCGACATCAATTGTCTTATCGATTGCAAATGTCATCTTCTCTCATTTGTGTACGTTCTTGTCTTGAACTGTAAAATTTATCACATACCAAAAGCATGATTATTACTTCGACACCAATCGTCCTGTCGATTGCAAATGTCATTGTCTCCCATCCAGACACACTGTGGTGATTGCCTCCTTTGTACACACCCCATTTTAAACTGTAAAGTTACATTTAGTTATAGAATTCCATTGTTTAGCTTGTCGACTGCAAAGATCGGATCCCGTACTACAACATTGGCTATCATGTTGACCCCCCCATGTCGTTGTGCCTAACTGAGGCACTTTCTGTTAGTTCCCATTGTAGGAGCACAATTCCCATTAGTTGTTACCCTTATCACGCCATCCAATGTGAAACAATTGCACTTACTATTAGTTTGTATGTGGAGGGCCCGTCCTAGCGAGCATGGATCTTGACCAAACATATTGCACTGCTTTATCAACTATTTGATGTCATTTACAAAATTTATTTATATACACTAATTTATTGATTTCCATTCCCTCCTCCTTGTCAATACAATACTTGTCATTGCTGTAAGAAATCTAGCTCCCCTTTTGAGCTATGAAGTGATAAATGCTCCCGCCAATACATCATATTGTCATTTCAATGGTTGTAGGTAAAATGCTTCCCGAACAAGCAGTGCAATTGAAAAAGAGATTACGCACACAATTAGTGTGTGTAGTTGATGCCCTCACATTGGACGAGATAACAACAACCTTGCGAGATGAGCGGCGCTTGCAAGCCTTGCTCTTTGAAGTGGCCCGCTCAACAGCCTTGAAGTTTGAGGGTGCAGATATTAGTGACGTGCAACACCTTCTCTTTAGTATTGTTGGAGATATGCCAAAATGTGCTATTGACTTGCGAGCTGACTTACCAGAGGACATACAAATGGATAAATTACAACATTGGTATAAGTGTTGGAAGCTTGAAAAGGAAAATCCACTCGCGCAAGGAATATTGACACACAGAACACTTTCAGTAAGAAATTGCAAAAAGAGACCCTTCGAGATACCAGAGGATCAATTGTCTAGTTTGCACATTCAGAAAACTTTATTCAACTCATTTTGCTCTGTCACCTTGGGCATTCCATTTGAGGCTATAAAACGAGGAAGGAAACTAGAATCTGGGTCATATGGAGACACTTATGAATGCAAGATCGAAGGGATTTCTTTCCTTCCATCCAACAATGTGTACTGATGTAAATAATTCAAAGGTCAAGCAAAACAACAATTCAAATCAATCGCAATCAAGAGCAGTGTTGACCTCAATCACCGAGGTATTGTGCGTGCTCTTGCACATACAATTCAATCACCATGGATACTTATATTTCCTTATTTCAATGGATCTTCCCTTGGCGATTTGATGGAGTGTGTGCCTACACCTTTTGCAAGCATCAGTGAAATTGTACTTGCCATGGGTGATCAAAAACACAAAAAACCAATTGAACTGGAGTTGCAGCAATGTAGGCTTATCATCAATCATGCTTCGTCTTTGATTCATGCACTAATAAAAGCTTTGGCATTTGCACATAACAATGGAGTTATTCACAATGACCTTCACCCTTGGAACATTATGCTAGACTTCACTAGAGAGGGAATACTAAGAGTAGGCATTATAGATTGGGGTCTTGCCCTTCGACCACCATATGAGAGAAGACCAACAAATATTCATAAGCCAAAAGAGCATGCCAAAAGGCCTTGGCGAGCAACTAAACTATTGAATACTAGATCTACATACCCTTGGAGCAAATCAACCGATGTATATGCACTTGCATGGGTCATCAATCAACTCGGTATTTTTTGCAACGAATTCTGTGTGTATTACAAACTTGACTTGATGCAAACAAGCACTGCTATCGAGCTTGCAGCCATACAAAATATAATCAACAATGCCTACCTTCTAGAGAATTCGTCTGAAAGAAAGACGCTCGCTGATTTAGATAAAGATCTGGAACATCTGCATATTCACCCCGAACAATGCTTGCGTCCCATCTATGAAATGTGTATTTCTTTTTTCCACTAAGCCTAGAAAATTTATCACAACTACCAAGCTCTTTTTATTCATTATAGAGATTCTATTCTTTTCTTCCAACTTGTCTCCAACATTAGCATGCCTTTCTTGAGTATTAGCTAAAAGTTCCATTATGGTTTGCAACAGTTCTTTGAACATTGATTTGTTGCCTACTTCTATTATATTCATCCCTTCTACTTTTTTTTTGTCGTCCAATTTCATTGTATTAGTCCCTTCTAATTTGAATCAGGCTAATTTATATCTGTTGTGTTCACAGTTGCATTTAAGTGTAGGCTTTCCCAATGGCAATCGCTACTACGCTACGTGCTACCCGCAAAAGACGCCGGGAATACGCCACTTTTCAAACTATGAATAGACGAAAAGTCCTACTCTGTCCTGTTTCTTCTTCATGGTTTAGTGTGCAACATATTTATGAGGCTTGGCAAGATAAATGAAACATCACAACTCACAATATTTCCATCTGCGGAAGGTGTGGCATTTGCAATCTATCAAAAAAAGATACCCATAACGATGATCTTAATACCACACGCACAAAGCTAGCAAACGCAACCTTACTGCAAACAACTGCAGTGCATAATCTCAAAGTGAATTGGACTTGCTGCTCTGCTTGCCTGAAAAGTTCAAGAGCAAGCAGCGTTGTCATCTTGCAACCCGACTACATACAAGCCATCCTAAACACAAATCAACTAATTGTGCAACTCCTTAGCGTCATTGATGTCACAATCAGCGTCACAAAAACAGCAACTGCGGTTGCAAGAGGCCTGCTTGATAGAAGGTCGCTACTCGACAATCCACTAATCTACTGGTCGACAAAGCAAAACATGTCTCGGCCACCTTCGTTAGTTGCAAACACGCCACTAGCAGCAGTGCTAGCATACAACATATAGAATAATCCAATTCTCAAGAAGTACCGGTGCATCGCTGAGCAGCCAAACAAAAAGACATCTATTTGTATTCTATCAGCATCAGCTATATAGAATATCGCAAGGGACCACTCAAAGAACAATCCATTTGAACTTATGCAACAAGCAGAAGCACAATGTGAAATTAGCATATTGCAAAATTTGTTCAGCACAACAAAGAGAACTGCATTTACTGCTAAAGACAAACACGATTTTGGTTCCATACAAATACGCGATACCACTTCTCTAAGCGAGTGAACATTCAGCTTTCAATACAATGGACTTCCGTCTCATGAATCTGAAGTACAGGATATTACATTAGAATCAGGGATATTCCCTTTCCTCTTCCCCACAGGAAAAGGAAACTACCAAGGAGAATTTGACTTCAGTGAATACATTAGAATGAGAATCGGAACTTCCTTCTCTGTGTACACATTGTACAAGCCATATTTTCTCATGATGTACCAATTGAAACACGCTATCATGATTGCAAACTCCACAAATAGTATATTTTTGCAAAGGGATATTGATAACTACAAACGAGCACACACCATGGCATCTACACGTGATGCAATAAAGCATATTATTTGATACAATCTCCCAGCCACAATACCAGGTACTCCACCATGGCATCGCCGAAACTTGAGAGACCTCATAACAATGGTGGACACATAGGGACTACCACATCTATTCTTGACATTCACTGCTGATGAGGTTTCCCAAACAAGATGGCAAGAAGTCATCACAATTGAAAAACTTGCTCAAGGCTACAACCAAGACTTCAAGTGGAACGATTGCCCTGTAGAGTGTGCAGCACTGTTTTACCGTCGCTTGCACGCATTCCTGAATAAATACATCATCAATGGAAGCAGCATAATTGGCCATGTAGAGCATCACATGGTGTGCTACGAAGTGCAAAATCGAGGCTCACTGCATGCACATGTCATACTATGGATCTCTAACGAAGATTTGTGCCGAGTTACAAACGAGATTGCTGCATACATACCAGCAGAATCACAAGACATCTTCACCATCGAGCTGCGGAACCTCGTTACCACAAAATAGATACACAGATGCAGAGACTCTTGCAAAGTCATGGGATCAGCTAGAGTGTGCAAATAGGGCTTCCCGTTTGAACCATAGTACAACACGACTTCAACTATGGATGCCTGTACTGCTAGATGGCTTTACTATCGTCCTGGATATGACCATCGAAATGTTTTCCCATACCATCCCACAATCTTGCTCCTAAGGAAGGTACACATGAATATTCAAAGAGTCACAAATTCATCTATATCGCATTACCTTCTCAAATATGCAATGAAACCAGAACCCCTTGGAAAACTAAACCTCTCCACAGATGATGCAGCAAGGCTTGGACTTCACGGCTTGGACAAAGTAAAGCTTCAACTAATTGCAGCCTCTGTATTATCAAAGCCAATATCTGCAACAGAGGCAGCAATCAACTGTTTGAAGATTCCAATCATCACAAGGAGTGAACGGGTTGAATACATTGACTCCTCTCCACCATCACTACGGCAACGGTTGCTATCTCGTAGCCAGACTATAGTCATGCATCCAATTGATTTATATTGTGCAAGGCCCCTTCATTTTGAAAAGATTACATTCTATGACTACCACAGAAGATACAAAATTCTAAAGCCACACGAACATTCTCCTATAGTGAGTTTTCGCGATGCGTACAACAACAGCATCATAGAGAAACAACGTCTCGTAAGATTTACAGAGTATGATCCTGGCCATCAAACAGAGGGATTCTTCTTCAATGTCTTGTTGCAAAAACTTTCCTTTAGGAATGAGATGGAACTTCTATCACCAACCAACACATCCTCTTCTTACTTCTTGGAGTGCAAAATCCGATGGATGATTCTCGATGATGAAGACTTGGAGATGTACATAATTGAGCACACCCAACGCAATATGCTTGTCTCTGAAAATACAGGACACACTTTAAACCTCATAAAACAAAAGTTCATCCTCAACCGTGAAGATCCACTCACTTGTACAGTGAATGACACAGTTGAACCAGGAGTATCTCAAAGTCGTGCTAGAATGTTGAAGCTACTGCAAGAGTTCGCTGAAACCAACAATGCAGTTTTGACCTCTCAACAGCAAGAAATCTTCGATCGTATATCAGGCCTAAGTAATGGCCTCCATGTCATTACATGCATTCCAGGATGTGGAAAAACATTCCTCATAAAATTCTTCACCTCAAGCTTCATAAAAAAATATAAGACCGTTATCCTAACTGCATCAACTGGAGCAACGGCTGCTCGCCTTAGCAACCTTGCAACTACAGTCCACTATCAATTCACAATTCCTTGCTCCAAACAGCATTTCCCACAAGCAATTCATCTCACAGATGAAATATTTGTCGCTATACATGGTGCCAACATCATTATCATAGACGAGATATCAATGCTAACGAGTACAATCTTCAATATGGTCGTTCGCCAAATAGTTAACATATATCAACAACGGAACACTTCTTGACCCATTCAGTCATAAGCTCATCTTGCTTTTTGGGGATTTGGCACAACTTCCTCCAGTCTGCCATCACCAGTAGCCATTATGGCATGTTTGCAACATACAAAACTCAGCTTATATCGCTGCAGCCACTACCCACAACATGACCTTCTTAGCTCGCCATGTTGCAGACCCCGCTTGTAGACATGTAGTAGTGTTAGTGTGTATACGCGCTTCACCAGGGGCACTTTTCTCCCACTGGGTTTTTCCCCCTAGACATCCGGTGTGAAAGGACACCTTATCTCTTAGGGTTTCATATAAGCTTTGTTGCTCTGAGTTTGTATATACATTATTATTCCAATACAGAGAGATAGACTACAGAGATCTCATACACAAGCTCTGTGTCTTCTCCTTCTCCATCTTCTTCCTACTCTGAGTTGCTGTCTTCCTTCTGTTTCCTGTTTCATCATCTTCAACAATTGGTATCAGAGCGAGGTGATTTCCAGAGCCTCTACTTGCGTTTTCGCGTCCGCGCGCGCAATCGTAGTTTTCAGGCAGTTTTTGGAAAATTTGCTCGTGGGAGCATCCTCGACGTTCCGGGAGTATTCTGAGGAGGTGACCTGTGGTTTTACCCCCCTTTCGAAGCCGTTCGAGCCCTCAGAATTTTGTTCTGAGCAGCGTAGCAGAAGTTACTTTTCGGAGGCGTTTAGATCAAGAGGGTGTGCTTTTTGACAGATTTTCTTCAGGTAAACAGTTCTTTTGGGAAGCAGCTTGTCTTAGCTTTGTGCTGAGATTTTGTGTAGAGTTTTTCTTGGATTGGAGAGGAGATTTGTGAATCTCTTGGAGGTTCTTTTGCTCTCTTGTGTGCATCTACAGTATGGCTCAATCTACGGAGAAAGAGATTTTTGGTGCGTTTACATCCGAAGACAAATTGGATGGTACCAACTATTCTCTTTGGTCTTTTATGGCCAAAAATGTTTTGGTTGGTAAAGGATTGTGGGATTATGTATCTGGAGATGAAGTTCGTCGAGGTAGCATTGCACCTGCCATGCCTGGTCGTGGTGCAGCTGTTGGTGCAGGACCCTCACAAGTCACTCCAGAGCAAAAGAGATGGGATACTAAAGATGCACAAGCTATGGCTGTGATTGCCTTAACCATAAAGAGGACAATCACACCACATATCAGATCTTGCAGAACTTCTGAGGATGCTTGGAACACTCTGCAAGCTATGTTTGGAGGAAGAAACGCTGCCAGAATAGAGTTTTTGAAGAAACAACTTGACAAAATACAGATGGACGAAGGTGACGATATTGTCGAGCATCTTACAAAAATCAGGGATCTTAAAGAGCAATTGCTTAGCATTGATGAAGTGATTCCAGAGAAGGGCTTGGTTTCCAAAACACTCAATTCACTACCACCATCTTATTTGACTTTTCAGACTTCTTTGAGTCTGTCTCTGCGAGCTAATCCTGAGCCTCTTCATTTTGAAGAGTTAGTGACTTTGCTATTGCAGGAGGATCAATCACGTAAGAACAAGTCTTTACAGGTGGATGGTATGGATCATGCTCTTGTTGTACAGAACAAAAACAAGGGTAAAGAGAGTGCTCATTACTCCAAGTCTAGTGCAGGACAATCTTCAGAGAAGTCTAAAGGTGATTCCGACAAGTCCAAGAAGAAAGGTAAATGTCACTACTGCAAGAAACCTGGTCACTACATTAGTGAGTGTAAAAAGCGAATTGCTAAAGAAAAGAAGAAAGAGTCAAGTTTGGTTGTTTCAGCTTCTGGTGATTCTTCTACAGCTAAAGAAGAGTCTGCAAACTTTGTGCAGGATTCTTATGCTTTCGTAGTATGTTCAGATTTTTCTGCTTACAGTGTTGACAAGACACAAATGATTTGGTACTTTGATAGTGGTGCATCCAGGCATATTACTTCAAGGAAGGATTTGTTTTGTTCATTGGATGCAGCTCCAGCAGGAAAGAAGGTGACATGTGCAAATAATGCTTCTTATCCAATCAAAGGCGTTGGTAAGATTTTGATTACCATTTCAGATGGTTCAGATTTATGCTTGCCAGATGTCTTATATGTTCCAGGGATCAAGAAGAATTTGTTGTCTGTATCCTCTCTTGCAAAAACTGGTCTTCGGGTCATTTTTGAGGATGACAGATGTGTTGTACAAGATCGAGAGAATGGTTATTCTCTTATCACTACAGGTACGCTGGAAAATGGACTATTTGTGCTAGATCGTTATGAAAAGCAGATTCAGGTATGTATTGCAGAAACAAAGACTCAGGCCATGCAGGATGCTGAGTTGTGGCATGCTAGATTTGGGCATGTTGGTTATGGCAGTTTGATGACTTTACAACGTCATAATATGGTGCATGATTTGTCTTTATTGGAGATGCCACCAAGACATGTATGTGAAGGTTGTGTTCTTGGAAAGATGCACAGATTTGCATTTTCGCAGGATGGTTCAGTTAGAGGGACACGAAAGTTGCAGCTTGTACACAGTGATGTATGTGGTCCTATGAGGACGCCATCTATAGGAAACAGCCTTTATTTTGTGACCTTCATTGATGACTTTTCCAGGTTTTGTTGGGTGTATCCACTCAAAGAAAAGTCAGATGTGTTTGCAGTTTTTCAACATTATGTCGCCATGGTTGAAAATGAAACAGGTTGCAAAGTACAGACTCTTCGTACCGATCGAGGAGGTGAATACATGTCAGGTGCATTTAAGGATTTTTTGGGAAAGAAAGGCATTAAACACCAATGCACTATGCCATACACACCACAACAAAATGGTGTTGCAGAAAGGAAGAACAGGTCTTTAATGGAGACGGCTAGATGTATGCTCAAGGCTAAGAGTTTGCCTCATAAGCTATGGATGAGGGCAGTTGCTTGTGCAGCACATGTTTTGAACAGGTGTCCTACTCGTGCCTTGAAGACCATTACTGCATATGAATCTTGGTATGACAAAAAACCTTCAGTCAGTTATCTTCGTGTTTTTGGTTGTCTTGCTTATGCTCACATCCCTCAGCAGTTACGTGGGAAGCTTGATGATAAGGCAATCAAATGTATATTTGTGGGGTACAGTAGTGGAAGTAAAGGTTATAGACTTTACAATCCTGCTACAAACAAGATTTTTGAAAGTCGTGATGTAATTTTTGCAGAAACTACTGCTCAATCTATGGTTGCTTTTGATGTACCTCATATGCAGACACATGATGTATTTGAAGGTTTGCTTCCTTATTTTGTGGAGAATAAAGAATCACAACAGATAATCTTGATCAATCTTTTGATCAGCATGTGACACCTCATGATGTAGAGGAAATTGTGCGTGAAGAGCAAGAAGTTCTCAGGGAAGAAAGAACCTTGCCTAAATGGGTTCAGAAAACTTTGCAGGATAGCAAGTTGGATGCACCGTTGCCACGAAAAACACGTGCTGGTACTACTTTTGGCAGAGAGCAAGTAGATTTGGCTTGCTTTAGCACTCTTTGTGATGTAGATGAGCCTGATTCATTTGAACAAGCTTTAGAGTGTGTTCAGTGGAAAGATGCTATGCAGCAAGAAATTGATTCTATTCATAAGAATCATACATGGGATCTAGTGGACTTGCCTACAGGTAAAAAGCCTATTGGTACAAAGTGGGTTTTTAAGGTAAAAAGGAAACAAGATGGTACTGTTGACAGGTACAAAGCAAGGCTTGTGGCAAAAGGCTATGCGCAACAGAAAGGCATAGATTATGATGAAACCTTTGCTCCTACTTCTCATGCGTCCACAATTAGATCACTAGTTGCAATTGCTGCTCATCATGGTTGGAAAGTGCATCAGTTGGATATCAAAACTTCTTTTTTGAATGGTGATTTGCAGGAAGAAGTTTATGTAAGTCAACCAAGTGGTTTTGTTGTAAAAGGTCAAGAGAAAAAGGTATGTAGATTGCGTAAAGCTTTGTATGGTCTTAAACAGGCTCCAAGAGCATGGTATGAGAAGATACATACTTATTTGATTGGCCAGGGATTTCAGAATAGTCCAACAGAAAGTACTTTGTATGTCAAAAAGAGAGATGGAGTTCTCATTATGCTAACACTTTATGTGGATGATATGCTTCTTACAGGCAATAATGCAAATGAAATTGAAGCGTTTAAAGATGCTTTGAGAAAAACCTTTGAGATGTCTGATCTTGGTTTGCTACATTATTACTTGGGTGTTCAGTTTGTGCAATCAGAGGATGGCATATACATGTTGCAGGAAAAATATTTGCATAAAATTTTGGACAAGTTTGGTATGCAAAATTGTAAGCCAATCTCTACACCCGTAGAAACTAGATCAAAGTTGAGCATGCATGATGCTGGAGAAAATTTTGATGCATGGCCGTTCTTAGTTGGTGGAGTGATTTGTCTGGTTAATTCCGTTAACGAACGAGACCTCAGCCTGCTAACTAGTTACGCGAAGGATCCTCTTTGTGGCCAACTTCTTAGAGGGACTATGGCCGTCTAGGCCATATATGTATGGAAAGCACAGTTCTATGCAGCTTCTTGGTTACAACGATTCAGATTGGGCTGGTGATTTTGACACATGACATTCCACAAGTGGAAATTGTTTTTTCTTGGGAAATGCATGTATATCTTGGCTAAGCAAGAAGCAACCCACAGTGGCTACATCAACTTGTGAAGCTGAGTACAGGGCAGCTTTCACGACAACAGTTGATTGTGTATGGATACGCAGGTTATTGGCAGATCTTTGTGAGTGTCAACAGGCACCCACTACCATTTTCACTGACAGTCAGAGTGCTATGGCAGTTGCAAGGAATCCAGTATTTCATGCAAGAACAAAGCACATAGAGGTTCACTACCACTATGTCAAGGAAAGGCTACATGCAGGGGAGATCACACTAACTTACTGTCCTACACAGGATAACATTGCAGATCTATTTACGAAGGCGTTATCACGAGAAAAGTTTGAAGATTTCCGAAAAGCTTTGGGCTTACTCTCATACACATGATGATCTGCTACCTTGTACGGATTCACACTATCACCACAGGGGGGATTTGTAGACATGTAGTAGTGTTAGTGTGTATACGCGCTTCACCAGGGGCACTTTTCTCCCACTGGGTTTTTCCCCCTGGACATCCGGTGTGAAAGGACACCTTATCTCTTAGGGTTTCATATAAGCTTTGTTGCTCTGAGTTTGTATATACATTATTATTCCAATACAGAGAGATAGACTACAGAGATCTCGTACACAAGCTCTGTGTCTTCTCCTTCTCCATCTTCTTCCTACTCTGAGTTGTTGTCTTCCTTCTGTTTCCTCTTTCATCATCTTCAACACCGCTTACGTCCAATTCTTGGATACGATCTGTGTCAAGCAACCAACAGAACAACAGATAGCAAAAACACTTTCACAATGTGTAATTAATAAAACTAAACTCCTACGAGTAATTGATGATGCTACTACACTGATATGTACTCATAGGGAGGACGTATATAAGTACAACAACTTGATTCTTCAAAATTCCTTCTCGGCATCTGATATTGTTGCCATTCCACTAAAGACCAATGCTCTTGACGAACCATTGCTGCAGGAATGTCTCCTAGACAAGGCATTCCATGAGATGGACAATACTGCAATCGGGGCTAGACGTATGATTACAGAAAACATTAACTTGGCTATGGGTGCCACGAATGGATCCACTTGTCGTACACTTTCCTATTCATACGACTGTACCGGTAAAATTGCTGCTATAGAAGTAATGCTACTTTCCATTAATACCACCATGACAATATGAAGGACTAAACATGCTACAAGAGCAATCAATTGCAAATGGTTCCATAAAAGCACATTCCCTTTGTCACTCACGTACGGAATCACTGGACACAAATCTCAAGGAGCTACGATATCAAAGAAAGACATTCTCATTATAAAACAAGCTTTCGCCCCAGGATTTGCATACTTCATGTTCTCTCGTGTGACAGAAAGACGCCAGCTCAAAATATTGAACATCCCAACCCCAAGGATGTTCTAGCCAGCCAGTAGAACACTCCCCCAATGGTTAGACATTTCCTCGCTTGATTTTAGACATTTCCTCGCTTATTTTTAGACATTTCCTCGCTTTTTCTGTGAAACAAGTCCTCTACCACTTTCGGTCTTTCATCTCGTAAGGTGCATGGACTACACAATCAATTCTTTGATGACAGTTTTCTTGACTCCAGATTTCCTTCATAGCAAGTAACAACCTCCAGCACCTCCTCATGGACACCGATCAGGTAACCATTCCTTGAATTAATCTATTTTGTAGCTACATTTTATGCCATTCAATATGTAGAAAACTCAACCATCATATTTCTCTTTCTCTATCATTCAGATATTTGATAAATTCATCAACATCGCAGCTACATTAAAACCAAAAAACAATTATTCTATATACCCATCTTCAAATCAAATGCGACTAGAAAATATGGCTAGCGAGGCCCCGACTGCATTCATTGAAGGGTTCCGCACGACTCAACTCCTACACTCATACATCAATAAATGCAGCAAACGAAACAAAGAATATAGAAATAACGAGCTAAAGTTGGCAACAGGTACTTCGACCTCTTCATATTCTTGTATTGCAAATACTAAAAATTAACAAATTTAGTTGCTTCTACAACATCTAACCTTCTTTTTCTACAGGGTTACAAAAAGAGATACTGCTATCGTTGGGCATTGACTTTGATGAGTCAAACAAACTACTGCTAGACATAGAAGCCCAAGAAATACTGAACACAAAGACTGTTGGAATCACAACCTATGCAATCGAGATGCTGCACTACGGTTACAAAATTTCCCTCGAAAAATTGGTCGTTCTCGACAAGAATACAGCAAGCCAGGCACTTTCCAACATGGTCAAAGAGTTTGGGAACGAATTCAAAGGGAACGAGAGAGTAATCTTAACCGATGAGAAATTCACATGGCATTTTAATAAAGATCTTTTTGATGCCCGGTTTGGTGAGACAACTGATCCATTTTGAAAGCTTGAACCACTACATGGTAAGCATATGCACCCCTCATAGAATATATTTATCTGATTATTATCTGATTACATAGTAATTGAGCACGTCACTTCAGTGCAGGACATCGACAACAAAACCAACAAGGAGATCCCCAACAACATAACAACTTCACAAGAGGAAGCAGTACGTTTCGATGCTGCTCCAACTCCCAAAAGACAACGACAGACGAAGAGAACAAAATCAATTAGGTGCAAAATCAATACCCGTGTTTACATAGGCATGACATCCGATTTTGAAGCTATGAAAAGAGTACACATGACAAATCCACCAAAATGGATGAAACATGATGTGTCGTCGTTTCCCCCATTTTGTCAAAACTTTGAGTTTCATGTACTGCACAATACACACGATAGGAACACTGTTATTGCACTGGAAGCACAAGAGATAATTACTCAAGATGCAACGTCCACCAAAGGATACAATGATTTGAAGGGACATCCTCCAAACTGCAAGAAATAATATTATTATTTAAAACACCATAGAAAAATATAGCGTGCAATGAAACTTAATCTTTGCTCTAAGGTAGCAAGTCTCATTCATTTTTCTCTTCTGTATTCAATTACTTATCAGGAGTCTTTTCCTCTAATATCTGTGATAATTTTTATGTTATGCTTCTCTATTATCTGTGACACTTTCTTTAAGTTATGTTTTGTTTAGGTTATGTTCTGCAATTTTTTCCCTGATGTCATATTATGTTTAGCTTATGTTCTTGCTTTCCTCTACAAGAACATCATTCAGCTTTCAAATTTTAGGATTCAACCACTACATGTACTGCAGCTCAATGGCTGATCAACATACTAGTCCGTCCACATTACCTAAATGTCTTGCAATAACACCAACAAAACAGACAATCCATTCCAACAACCCCATGTCTAATACTTCTACAAAAAATGATCAGCTAATAAGAAACAAATCATGTAGCAACAACTTATATATTTTACAAAAAAATTAAACATGTACAAATGCTGCATCTTGCCTTCAACACAAATTAATAGTATTCCTTGCTCTTGCTTCTCAATAACTCATTCCAACACTCTCCAACTTTATGCCTTCTCCAACTTCATGCCTTCTCCTCCAAAGCTTGGCAATCAAGGCATACTAGTTTGTTTCAGTAGCACTAGAACAGACTTCTACCATGGGTTGATCGCACAAAATATATGAGTGCTCATCATGTTGGAAAGCATCTGAAGTACCCTCCAGCTTGATGATCTGCAAAAAGAGATCGAACCGCAATGCAGAGTGCTCTCTTTAAAAAAATTATTCACTTGGTAGCTTTTCATAGCATAGTTTTTTTTAGCGCTTTTCATGGCAACAATGCTTGAAAATAAATAAATATCTAAGGCTTCTGTCACACCAAGGCAGCGGACTGGAGTGACCTGGCTGAGCTTGGGCGGCACATCAAGGATGAGAGAAACCTCTTCTATCGGAGCCCCTGTCACATAGTACCAGCGGACAAGACGAGCAGTCAAACCTCTTCGCGAATCAATTGCAGGCTGAGAAGCTTGGGCGAGGTACGGGCATTCTTGACCCCTCGGACGAACTCCTTGTTCTGGCGCCCGTGAGGTGGACTGCCAACTCAGCTTCGAGTTGGAGTGGATACCGCCTTGTGTGACATGAAAAAGGCCTGGCGGACCTTTTCATTGGCCCACATCAGCAGCACACACGTCCGTTCGGACATGTGTGACACAGGCCTAAAGCTACATGGTGGCTTCTGCATTGAGATACTGTAAAAAGAGCTTTTGGCTCACCAAATAAAAAACACAACAAGGCTTCAAGAAAACAGCAAGAACTGTCTCTTACGGCTGAAAAAAGTGCCAGCTTTCTCTCTCCTCTCTCTAAATCAGCCGCCAGCCTACCCCCTGCTATATCAACATCCAGATTTTTGCTATTGTCATATGAGAGTTGTCGGCTATTCTTGCCACCCTCCGGAACCTATAAAAGTAACCTAGCACTCCACTCTCAAGCCAGACTTGCCACCGGTAGCACACCTGCCACCAAGAAACTGCAAGTGATTGTGTAAAGTCGACATGTGGAGATCGCTTTTCTGTGCTTGGAGCGACAGGTAAAGCTTGTGAATACGCTCTACAAGTAGTTGCTTTTCATGTTTGTGCTTTTTTGCAAGTATTCCATCATGGAGAAGGAGTGAGAAAGGACCTACGCTCGTGGCTTTCGAGAAAAACGGAACCATCGTCTGAGGAGTGAGTGCACATAGAAAAAGGAATTGAGAGCTCGCCTCTCGGAATTTCCCTCACAGGAAGGAAACACCCATCGAGTCTCAAATCTAGAACAATGGGTGTAATGGGAGGGCACCACGGGACAACCACAAAAGAACAGACATAACAAATTTTTTAGGCGCTTCAATAATGGCTGGATTGAAAAAGATGCACGACACAGGAGACACAGAGTGGCAGAGTTCCATCTCAAGAGAGTACTGAACCCAAACCCTGGTGACCCTTTTGGTGTTTCTTTATATTGCTTCAACATGTTACAACTTGGGTGGAATTCCTATGCACCTTCCATGTGGTAGGATGCTAGAGAGTGAGCCTTGAAGACATATTTATAGGCCCTTGGCCCAAAAAGCAGTTTACATCAAAAGACACTAACTCAAAAGCATCTAGTCCAAAATTTGTTAGTACAAATCCACACATCTGCCATGTCAATAGCCAACATTGCAAAACACAAGAATTTGTAGAGCTACCAGATCATTAGTATGTCACTGCGTTTTACGGATAGTCCGTACAGCAGCCACATCATCAGGTCCGCGTGATTAGCGGGGTGTGCGTACTGTCGATCCACATCATCAATAGCTTACGCAATAATCTCTGTGTGTGTGTGTGTGTGTGTGTGTGTATGTATGTTGGTCCTACTTTATCTGATTATGGCCTGTCGGATGGGGTGCTATAGGTTAGTTAGTCTTTTAATATTTGGCCCACTCGGCGAGGATTTGTAAGTTGATGAGAACTTCGTCTTCTTCTGCTTCTTCTAGGGCTTAGGCCCCTCGGTCGTAACTGCAAGTTGGCTAGGGTTAGGTCTGGTAAACCCTAATCTGTCGGGTCTTAAGTGGCTTGACACGTCAACAATTTGTGACATCCCTAATTTTTGGAAGAAGAGTAATTGCCCATGATTAAGTATATCTGCAAAACAACTCAAGTTATCTCATAAATATCTGAGGGTCATTCAAATTTTCTCATTCCATTCGGAGCTCTTGATATGTTTGCATAGTAAGATTAGCCATCACACCTAGACCATGTTGATCTGTAACAAATGTCTTGATGCACTAAAATTAGATACCCAAGAAATATCACCTAATTAGGAATATTCAATGGTTGACACATCACAATAATGGAACACAACTGCTTAAATTTTCATGTTACAATACACAATGACCAGCATCGATGAGCACTCCCAGACAGACGGTCTTAGCCATGAAGCTACTCAATGACTGCCTCCTCACTCCCCTCCACAAAGGTCCAATCCATGAGCTTAGAGGATTGATACAACCAAACGTTCCCCAGATTGTAGCTTGTGTCGCTTTGAGGTTTCAAGCATACAACTGAACGCTCCCCAAACACCTGATCCGTGTCATTCAGAGGTTTTCCATACAACAAAACGCTCCCTAGACACCCAGTCTATTTCATTCCGAGGTTTTAAACCTTATCAGACATCAATTCTTCTCTCAATACTCCACTCGTCAGTAAATCACAAATCATTGAAACCAATAGTAGTAAAACCAGAGTCAAGCAATTTTTGAATCGGCACCAAAACAACTTTAAAATAGATACAATCCATTTTAAACAAATATTAAACAATCTTTTTCAAACAAATCTCAAAAGATATCTAAATACAAAGCAACTAGAAAATTCAGTTCGGACAGTCGAACTTTGAGGATGGCTAGCTTCTCCTTCTGTATCAAGGTGACCGTTCGGTTCTGAATCTAAAGTGTTGCGTCATTCTTGTCGTGCCATGCCTAAGAGAGTGTTGCAATTTTCCAACTTCATGATGTGGAAATCAGTTTTTCCTTGGTATCTCTGGCGAGGAAGAGCACCAATGAGCAAGACCACCTTCTGAGTTTGCTTGTGGCTAGCTTGGCTTCAAGTTCTCCACCCTGTGAATCATAATCAAAATCCATCTGGTTGAGGAATTCGGGATGGATGAAATTCTCGGTAGCTCCTAGGTCAAAGAAAATCAAGACTTTCAAGCCATTGAATTTTCCATAAGCTTTGCACAATTCATTTGAACTTTCAAGATTAATGCCATAAATATCAGGTACAAGTCCAATGATAGGTCTAGCTAGCTTGGCCGGAGGTGGCCTTGGGGATCTATCTGCTCTCGGAGCTGGAGGTTTCTCTGAGGATGTCTCGACTTGGTAAGGACAAGAATCGTAAGTATGCCCTTTTTGAAAACATTAAAAGCATCGGCCTTCTTGTAATAGGGTTCGCGTTGACACTGTGTCGGTTTCACAAGATTCTCGAGGATTTGTTCGTTGTTGTCAAGAATTTTGATTGCTTGCTAGAGCTTGTTCTGAAGTAAACTCGAGCTTCCCTTTCATAAGCTTGTAGCTAACCGTCGATACTTGTTTAGACAGATAATATTCATGTAAAGGTGATGGTAGTCCAATGGTATATCACTGGAATTGGTCCTCCAAGGAAATCAACTTGAAGGAAGACACTGAAAGGTAGACATTGAGAAACCTTTGGTTGTAATAGTCTCCGTAGCAAGCATCTTTAAGTTGCCTCATTTTGAAAAAATCTAGACATCAAACAGAGAGGTCATATAACTTTGTGCAAAAATTGTCTTGAAAGCTTGCGGTTGGGTTGCGATTGAACTCCACCACTGCATAGCATTATCCTTGAGGAATCATACAGCTCGAGAAATCTTTGATTTTTCTGTATAGTTCCCCAATGCATAGATGTTACAAATTGTTGGGAGGACCTGCAAGGTTTTCTTTCGATCTTTCACTCCAAAAAAGGTGAAAAATCTGACTATTGTGCTGCCATCCTTGAAATCCTTTGGTTGGTGGGATGCAAAACCCAGATATGGATAGTAAGGATATCCATACGGGCTTCAACCATTGTACTCAGGTGGTGGCAACGACGATGGCAGAGGTGGTTGCACTCGATCAGGGTCAGAAGGTTGCACCATGTTCCTAAATGTAACATTTAATGGCCTAGTGTAGCGGAAAAATAGCATAAACATAGTGAGAATTTCATTAGAATAGATTCCTAATGAGCATAGCAAGAGTGCTTGGATGGAGAGAGCAACAAAAATTATAACACCTAGTTAGATAGGCATAAACAGTACTTCAAAAGAGAGAGGAATTAAGCCATTGACAACAATTGAGGACCGGATTTACATGGAGCCGGTCCCCCCTCCAAAAGGCTTTGTATTATAGGTTTCCAGGGAGACATTTTACAATACAATACTTTGTGTTCCTTCAATAACTTGCCGGTGCAATGAAGATGGAAGCTTCAAGCACCATGCACACACTTATAAAACACGACATCAGTTCCCTCACGGTCTCAGACCCAAGACCTCACACACCTTCAAAGATGGTGAGAGCTAGCGGGGTATGAGAGTAGATTGAGTGGAAGAAGGAGTATTCTTACAAGAAAGAAGTATATAATCACTCATAATAGCTTAGTGAAGCTTAGTAATTAGCATGGCAGAGGAGATGAGCATGCATTGGACCTTGGCTCTTGGTTGGATTTGCATCACAAAGCCAAGAGTTGTTGGTGTAGGCCTTCCTTCTCACAAGCTTGGAGTAGATGATGAGCTTTCCATTAAATCTTGAGAAGGAGAGAGAGTCTAATTTTCTTCCACATATGATTATGTGTGTGTGTGTGTGTGTGTGTGTGTGTGTGTGTGTGTGTGTGTGTGTGGAATAATGCCTTGCCAAAATCAGCCCCCTCTCTCTCTCTCTTGGTCGACCCCTCATGAGTTTTACTCATGTTGGCACCCCATTGGACCCTGCAAAGCTTAGCCAATGATAATTAAGAAGCGTAAGTGATAGTCTTGTGACATGTATCCCCCTTTCCCCTTTTGTGAGATCTTTAGGTAATTAAATAATGCAACTAAACTCTCATTGGACCCCTTAGTCTTCTGGCCAATAAGAATCAGGCAAGCCATTGGGCTACTGAATGCTCATTGGACCCCTTGGGAGACTGTCCAATATTCTTCTAGAGAGCTTAATTTCTATTGGTTCTTGTATCGAGTGTTTTGAAATGAATTAAACTAAATGTACTCTAGCTTAATTCTCATTGGTCCACCTCTATGGCCATCCAATAGGATTTGAATGCACCTTGGGGGAAACTGGGCTAGGGAGCTGACATGTGTCCCCTATTCCGTTTTTGTAAAGGGAGCCTGCTAGAGTGTGTGTGTGTGTGTGTGTGTGTGTGTGTGTGTGTGTGTGTGTGTGTGTGTGTGTGTGTGTGTTTCTCTCTCATCCCCTAGTAAAAGAGCTCGCCCCCTCTAAGATAGGGATGTGGGAAGACTTTTGAGTCTTCTTACAAGCATCCAATCTTTCCTAGGTTTTGACCATTGAACTTAACCTTTGGATTTTGGAGCGTTAGCATTTTGGAAGTCTTAATGGGCTGAACCTTAGGGTCTTTGAAGCCCATTGTTTCACATTGCTCTTTTACTGATGGACCCCCCTTTGGATCCCTATTTTCCCTCCTTTAAATCCATAATGTGGCCGGTCTACCAGCTTAACCAATATTCTAGCTTTTTCTCCCCTAGTACTTCCCACATATTAAATGATCAGTTTAACATGAGAAAATCATTTAGGAGAATTAGATATTAGTTATTAAGACACTAAAAACTCCCCCAATTGGAACAGATGGTTGAGAAGGTTATCAGTTAGAGGCTCTTGCACTTTCTAGTGCCGGAGGAGGGGGTACCACCTAAGGAATCAGAGGAGGTAACATGTAGTTCAAAAATTGTTGGAAACTTTGCAGCATCGAGACATTCTACAAAGGATGCCATGAAAGTATGTTGCAAATCTTGTCGAGAAAAAACTGCAGAAACTTTGCCGAATCCATAAACACCATTGTGCTCTATCTGTTCTTGGTTAGACCGGTAAGCTTTTAGAAAAGTACACAACTGGAGCTCCGATACCACTGTAATGGGAAGGCACCACATGCCAATGGAAAAGAACAGATGGAAAAAAATTTTAAGCACTTCAATAATGACTGGATTTCCAATAACGATTGGATCGAGAGAGATGCACGACACATGAGACGCGGAGTGGCAGAGTTCCACCCCAAGAGAGCACTGGCCCCGAACCTTCGTGCCTCTTTCAAAATTCTTTATATTGCTTCAACGTGTTACAACTCAAATGGCCCTCCTCTACACCTTCCACTCGGTAGGATGCCAGAGAGAGAGCCCTCAAGACATATTTACAGGCCCTTGGTCCAAAAAGCAGTTTACATGAAAAGCAATTAACTTAAAAGTATTTGGTCCAAAATCTACCATCGCAAATCCGTACATCTACCATGTTAGCAACCACCAACGCAAAACGCGGGCTTCCATACAACTACCACATCATCAGCCTCTCAGCACATTTTGCAGACAGTCCGTACAATTGCAACATCATCAGGTTAGCGTGATTTGTGAGGCATTCATAGGGGGGTCCCGCTTTATTTAATTATAGGCCTTGTCGGATGGGGTGCTATAAGCTGGTTAGTCTTTTAATATTTGGCCCACTCGGTGAATATTTGTAAGTTAGTGAGAACTTCATCTTCTTCTGACTCTGCTAGGGCTAGGTCCCTCGGTTGGGATCTGCAAGTTGGCTAGGGTTAGGTCTCACAAACCCTAACCCATCAGGTTTTCAGTGCCTTGGAATGTCAATTGTTTGTGGCAAAGGGGTTTTCTTCGATTCTTGTGCTGGTAAAAATAATCTCCCTCAATAAAGATTCTTTTTTTTTTGGGGGGGGGGGGGAGGGGGGGGGGGGGGGGGGGTCCCAGCCCATCTTCTAGTCCCCAATACTGTGTCGATCTTCTTCCTCATCTCTTTTGGTTGAAAATTCTATTTATTTTCAGCTTATTGGTTATTAGTGTGCTCCTCCTCACCCCCCCCGCCATCTCCTGGTCCCCAATACTGTGTCCATCTCTTCCCTCGTCTCTTTTGGTCAATATTTTATTTATTTTCAGCTGATTGATTATTCATGTACGATCCTATTTGTGACAAACATCATGTGTACCAAAAATCTTGTGCCTTCGAGAACAAAATGGTGCAATAGTGCATTGCCTACAATGCCATGCAGAAGTGTGGTGTGTTATCGCGTGCACATCTAACCCTATGTGAATTGGACAAGTTGTAACTCCTACTTCCAGGGTTTAGGATACCCTAGGAAATCTTTTGGCAACCTTGTGAGCCTATTCACAGGACCTGCATGTCCAGGCACTTTAATAGTCGATTGCACGAGAGCACCTACTAGTGTCTTCTAGGTGTAGGCACTAGGAGTGTTCACATTAAGAAACTTTAGTCAGTAAAATAACCCTAAGTAGTTTTAGTGCAAGTGAAGCAACTCTGATTAATAATAATTGTTATTATTAATAAGTGACCAGCATTATTAATGATAATTGTGATTATGAATAAGTGACCAGCATTATTATTATTAATTGTTATTATTAATAAGTGACCAGGATTCTTTTTAGAATTGGTGAGGCATTCTTTTTGTTACTGATCAACCTAGCATTTGTGGAACTATAAAGGTGACCCCTTGGCTCAACATTCACCCATCAGATCAGTCGATACTTCCCATGGACAGCCAGCTTCTGGTAGGAGCAATACCTCTCTAGCATTTCCAACCATTAGATCCATCAGATCTGCTTGCTGGCATTTTTCAGCCCTTAGCCCCAAAGAATCAGATCCATTTGTGTTTTTGGAGCGAATCAGCCAATTGCAGATTTCAGTCCATAGCATCATCGGCAATTACAGATCCAGCCAAGTTCCCAGATTTCAGCATTTAGTCTCCTCCGTATTGTCATCATCGAGCATTCAATGACTGATCTCGTTAGCATCTAGATCCATCGTGTCACATGTGCATTGCACTTGGGCCACATGGACAAAGCTACTTCTATAAGTTAGCATCATTTTTAAATAGATTAGGATCTAGCTTGACACGTGTGAGCCTCTAGAAGGACATGCATGATCAGGTAGGTCAATAGTTGCATACCCTCACTTGCACAGTAGTCATAAATTCAATAGTCAATAAGTATATGAACAGCCTCTAATTAGCGGAGAAGTGGGGTTTACATAGTTACATGGAACGGCGGGTCGGGGTCGGGGATGGGGACGGGAAGGCAAAAGTTAGGGAACGGGGACGGGGGTCGGAACGACAAACAAAAAACCCGAGTTTGTTTGGCATTTTTTACCTCCGCACATGCCACACACATAGAGCATCACTTTGACCACAAATTTACACTAAATAGACCAAAGAGCATGAGTCATATAAATGCAAATGTGCTAATGAAACATCGATGGACACAAAATGAAGTCTTCAGCGACATATGAGGCCTTGCAAGGCTCACTATCCTCCTCTAGCTCCTCCAAAAGTGTCTCGACCATAGTTGGATTGTCTTGTGACATCTCCCACTCAGTGAAGGGATTTGCCTTGTGTGTGTGTGTGTGTGTGTGTGTGTGTGTGTGTGTGTGTGTGTGTGTGTGTGTGTGTGATGCTCTTGGAAAGCATGCGTAAGTTAGCGCTCACAAATACCAAATCATTGGCCCTTTGGACCCCATGGTGATTCCTCTTCTTAGAGGAAATGTGGTTGTACACACTCCATAGTTGCTCCAAGCAACTAGTGGTACATGCTTGGCTAAGGACACGAACAGCCAAGCGCTGCAAATGTGAGCCACCTCCTCCATAGTCCTCCCATCACAAAACCAAGCCAACCTTGGTGCGATCAACCTGTGGATTTACACATCCATAGGAGCCCTTCTTTTTCATGTAGTTCGGTAGCTCATTTCTAATCTTGTACCTAATGTCCCTGCTAGGCTCAAGGCGCTCCAATGCAAGCCACCATCCTTTGCTCACCTCCTTGTTGGTCTCTTGATGCCTTCCCTAAAACTCGAGGTCAAGCACATAAGCCACCCCATGAAGTGGAGAGTAGTATCCATTCCACCTGGACTCATACAAACCACAAATCTTTGCATACTGAATAGGGTCAGACAAGCTTCTCAAGTGTCTCTATCATCCGATCCATGGATTTTTAGACTTTGTTGATGCATGGCTGCAAGCTATCCACAACTCGAAGTAGGTGTAGAATGGGCTTGACCATGGCATCAAGAGTCTTCACCTCCTCCCACCAAGCAGCATCGTCGGCCCATTCTCAGCATTTCAACCTTGTTGCTAATGTAGACTCCGGCTCCACCACATGTAGATAAGTGGCCTAGCATAAGCCAATTGAATGAAAATCTTGTCTCTGAATATTTGAGCAAGGACAAGTGGCTCCTCTTTGAGAACTCGTGGTGCACTTTTTGATGGGTGAGCACAAAGGACACCATTTGATTGGCATCAGCAATGGTGGGTGAAATCCATGACAAGCTCCCTATGTCCTTGAAGAGGTTGTTGAGGCAATGTGCCATGCAAAATGTGACATGGATAGTGGGATACATGCCCTCAATGATAGCCCTCGCTGCCCTATTTGACACCTCTCCATCTACAACCATACAAAGGACATTCTTCGGGCTGATGATCTCTATGGTGCGTGTCCACTCCACAACAAGCATCTTGCGGCCCTGCCCCACATTCGGATCCATCATGTGACTCCACAAAGTATATCTCCTCCCAATAGTAGGCCACCACTCCGTGGATGGACCGCTTGCGGGTGTCAATGCATCCATCTATGAGGAGAGAGATGCCATTGGTCTCCCACAAATCCTTTGTATCTTGGGCTACTTGTTGTACAGCAAGCTTCTCTTTTTCAAGGAGGGTGGTGTGAAGCCTCTCCAACGAAGGTGGCACATAAAAGGGGCCATATTCCCCTATTTTTGTAACCATGGCTCAAAAGTATGGAGACCTATTCAGACAAAAAGGAGTATGTTGTGCTAGTATGGAGACCCCATAATGAAATACAAAATGGGATATTGCAATGTGCATATTCCATTAGTCACAATCCACACTTACCGCAAAGCATGGAAGGCAATGTGGTCGTGGAAGAAGAATCGGGCAACCAACATATCCACCTCTTCCTTCAATTCAGGATTCCAATTTTTGTTGAGGGTGCTTTGGTGATGTGCCATGGAAGCCCCTGATGTGGATGCATTTGTCTTGAACGCTTGAGTGGTGGAGCCAAGGTTGGCTTGCCTTTTCTCTTGCGGTGTCGCCGTGGCGAAGGGATCAAGGGCAACAAAACGGCCTTTTTTGGTCGCTTTCGCGACCTCATACACGGCGAGCTTCTCAAGAAGCTTCAACCTCTTCTCAGGAGTAATGCATGGCAAAACATCACCTCGTGGACACGTTCATGAAGAAATGGACTCGCACTTTGTTTGCACCACCCGTTCTCTTGTACGGGCATAGCTTGCATGTCCATGGTCTTGCAACGCCACCTTGACCATGCCTAGTAGAGTCGACTTCATCCCACCTTGATCATGTTTGCACGGAGGGCCTCCTTTGAGAAGATCCGGCATGATAAGTGGAGTTAGCTTTAGATGACATAATGGTGAAGAGTCACGAGTGTAAGTGGAAAGAAAGTAGAGGAGAGCTTAAACGTTGAGAGGGTAGAGTAGGGAGAGAGTGGGTAGAGAGAAGACAAGTGTAAAGGTCCGAGCCTCGAGAAGAGGGTAGACCGTAGAGGTGAAGCACCGAAGGTAGAGAGGAGAGGCTTGAGAACTTGAGGTGGAAAGCTTGAGACATAGTGACCCAAAGCGTGGCTTTTATAGCCACTGGGTTGCTTCAAAGATCCAAAATATGACTATTGGATTTACAACTGGCCGTTTGAAACGGTCATATTTTACAATTTTAAAAAAATTGATCGTTGACCGTCCCGTCTGTCCCCGTCCATTCTCGATCATTCCTTGTTGTCCTCGGGATATTCCCTTGTGTTCCCACTTGGGCTCTACGATTTCGTCCATCCGCAACTGTCCCAACCCGTCCCTATCCTGGTTTCGGCCATCCCCGCCCCTAGGCTTCGTCCCCTCCATCCCCTGTGACTATGGAGGTTTATAATTTTTCTCGACCTCCTTTCTTTTTCATATATAAATAAACCTAGGTTTCTCCCTTATGCCATTACCCACACATCCAACATCCACAACACCTTAGCAACCCTAGCGTTTTGCACTGCAAATCAGTATTTCCACATTTGGCCCAGCATTTTTAGTATTCAACATCAGTGTTTTTAGCCTCATCGCCAATTGGCAGTATCCTCAGCATCAGATCAACACCAGTACTTAGCGATTTTGCACTAGCAAATCAATCCTAGCGTTTTTGCATCAGCCTCAGCATATCATTAAGTCTTCAACATTTCAGCATTGTAAAAGCAGTTTATGCAAGTAATCTAGAGCAAGGGAACCCTTAAGTGTGGTTGGGACCCGGCATGCGGTGTTGTCTCTCTTTTTGCACTCTTTGTCTCTCTCTTTCATTGTGTTTAGCTCAGTTTCTCTCTCAACTGAAGTAAAACAACCTTGTGTTTGTGCAAAGTATTAGAACTGAGTTAAGATCCTTCAACCCTGTCAAAGGTGAGACACAACTGGCAAACTTCTTCCTGTGGATGCTTTCTATACTCAATGCTTCTGATGATTGTGGATGCATAAGTGATGAAAACTCCTCCAAACCGGTGGATACTATGGATGTAGTTATTGTTGGGATGTAAACACTGACCATATGAGTTAATAGGTAGCCTTACTAGTGTCGTTGAATACTAGCCTTGATGCTGACTCTGCCTTGCGAGCAAGTGTTACCACAAGAATAGTCCTATCATGAAAACATTTGAGGTGAAGATGGAAGGTAAGGGTGCTTGGAGGTATTTCCAATGGTCCCATTTCAATGGAAGTGAATGCACACTAAATGGGAATGTGAATGCAGAACAGGCTTAGGGGTCCTCTCTCCAATACCTTCCATATTCGCATAGGAGGCAAGCAGATCTTGGTACTCAAGATGCCAATCTTCGTTCACCCGATGTAGATCTTCGTCAAAGACATAGCAATGAAGATGGGAGTGTGCCCGATGCACAATAGATTAAGGGTGGGAATGGCTAATATCTATAGGCAATAGCTATTAGTTCACGACAGGGACACAAAACTTCTTTGATATAAATATTAGAAAAATCTGAGAGAGATTCCTTGGGTTCTTGGTTCTTCTTGGGTTCTTGATTCTTTTGAAATTCTTGACACATAAACCCTAACAGATTAAAACTTGAAATTTCTACATCTATCATCAGGTGTCTCTCCTGAAGCTAATAACCTTGGAGGCCAAGTGTGATTTCTATATCATTAAATTGCCATCACCACTATGGGAATATTGTTTGTCCAAGACAATTTTGACCATTCAAGAGCTTATGGACCATGATGCGGTGGAATGAACCTGACCTAATTTTGGTGCAGGTATCAGGATGCAAAGCTAGTCAGCCTTTTGAGCTTGACTGACCAAGATACACCTAGAATGATTTTTGAGTTTGATCTAGATGCTTTTGAACTTTGTTTGAGAATATGTTTGAGAATACTATTTGGATGTCATCTGCTTTAAACTTGTTTTGGTGCCAATTGGAATTTTTTTATTCTGGAGGCCAAGTGTGATTTCTATATCATTAAACTGCCATCACCGCTATGGGAATAGTGTCTGTCCAAGCCAATTTCAACCATTCAAGAGCTTATGGACCATGATGCGGTGGAAGGAACCTGGCCTAATTTTGGTGCAGGTATCAGGATGCAAAGCTAGTCAGCCTTTTGAGCTCGACTGACCAAGATACACCGAGAATGCTTATTGAGTTTAATCTAGACACTTTTTGAAATTTTTTTGAGAATGTGTTTGAGAAATTGTTTGAGAATACTATTTGGATGTTATCTGCTTTGAACTTGTTTTGGTGCTGATTGGAATTTTTTTATTCTGGTTTAATGCTGGTTTCAATGGTTTGTAATCTGCTCTCGGGAGGAGTACTGAACAAAAACTTGGTGTTTGATAATGTTAGAATATCTTTGTCTCGGGCTTTATTGGGAGGAGTGTTCATGTTTGCTCGGGAGCGTTTAGTTGTATGTTGAACGATGCACACCGGGTGTCTAAGAAGTGTTTGGTTATATGCTATGAACCTCCAAGCGACACAGCCATCAAGACACCCGTTATAGATCAGTGTGGTCTAGGTGTGATGGCTAATTTTGCTAGTCCAAAATATCAAGATCTTCGATATGGAATGAGAAAACTGAATGACTTTTGGGATTGACTAATGTATCCCTATTTGCTAGAGCAGCCGTGTCATGGAGATCATGTCTCTAGGATTGCACTTCATCTTCCACCACAAAGGCAGTGTATGTTGCAATTTTTGGAGCTAGCAAGGAAGCTATATGGTTATCTCTTCTAGTGGGAGACCTTGGCATTTATCAAACTCCAATGTTTCATCGTGATAGTCAAAGAGTGCACATTAGCAAAGAACCCCGTGTTTCACTCCAAGTTAAAACACATAGAGGTTAAGTATCATGTGGTACGAGACATACTTGCTAGCAAGCGTATCAAGATAGTTAAGGCTCATACAAAGGACAACCCTGCAAATGCTCTCACAAAGAGTCTAGCCTCATAGCGGTTTGCACATTGCATTGAGATGATGGGTGTAGGGTGAAGCCACTGAAATGCTTCACATCTATACAGGTTGTACATACATAGGCCACTTGGGTCACATTGGCCTTCAAGTGGAGATTGTTGGGGTTCAAGCCAACTGACCAGACACCTCTTACTAACCCATTATTACTAAGTCACTTATTTGTTACTTGTATATACAATAAGGATCATGAAATTATAACTCATTCTCTATGCTTCACCCACTCCGTGCTCTATCCTCACATAGCATTGCACTCACCCATCTGCGCACAGGTACTCTTCATCCATGACCATCATCCAAGCTGAACATAAAGAGGTTCACCTAATAATTTTACACCTCAATTAGCTTGCACCATCTATAGATACCTTGCAAATAAATTTTTGATTGGCTTGAAACATTTTGACCCTACAATTAGTATGGCTAGTGCACAACTAACCTTAATGTACGGCAAACATCAAATATCAAATCATGGTGACGTGTAGAGAGAGAGAGAAATATGTGATCCATGTCATATATATTGTTTACTCCTTTGCATAAGGTTCCCTCAATGCCCTTCCACTCTTTATCATTCCCTCATCTGGCGCCTAATGTGTAGGAGAGAGATAGAGAGAGTGAAGGCAAAAAGGAAAATAAAAATCTAAAGGTGCCTCAATATTTATACGAGCCCTCTTATGCAACTGCATCCATCTAGTGCAACACACACACACACACACACACACACACACACACACACACACACACACACACACACACACACACACACAAAGCAAAGAAGAAAAGAGACATCTTAAGGTACCTCAAAGATTTATTCGATGGGTAAATCAAACCTCTTACTCAAGGGGGAACCAAGATTACCAATTTGTCGCACTTAATACATGCACACACATATACTAACTCATATACGAAGAGAAGTTTTAATGTTATAGGAAAAGTCCCAAGAGAAGTTTTAATGTTGTAGGAACAATCCCAAGAGACCTCAAAGATACATCTGATGAGTCTTGAACATGAGATGAGAGAGAGAGGGGGAGGGAGGGAGAAAGGGATTTTTTCTATTTATCTTTTGTAATGTTTGAAATTATTCAATGTTAACTTGAAGATGGCCAGCATCTAACAAGACTCCATGTCTAATATGATTCCATATGTGAGTAGTTTATTACAAAGCAATCACTAGAGAGTGCCATATACTTGCAAAGCATCATGTCTGCCATCCCTTGTTTGAGAGCAGAGTCAAAATTGGAGTAAGTCCATGAAGAGAATAAAAATTGCAAGAAAAGTTTCTTGAGAGATCTAAATTAAAATATTGTATGCTCAACAGCTTCTGATTACTTAGGAATCTAACACACTACCTACCCATCTTTGGGTAGTACGGGCATGGCTAGCATGCCTTCACATGACAAAATCTCACTAGCTCCACAACTTTCATGCTAGACAAGCACGAGGACAAATAGTTGGGCACTTGAATCCCCCCATCCAACCTTAGGCATGGGTTTGATATGAATGCCCCACATAAAACGGATGTTGCTAAATGAATTAGATATGAGAATTTTGGTGACAGGATCAACTGACTTTAAATATAAAATTGTCCTTGGGAAGAATGGTGTGTGAGACATCCCGCCCACCACAAGATGGGATAGGCAGGAGTGATTTTATTGTGTATCCTATTGTAGTGCATCCATGGGCAAAGGGAGATGAAGAGGAAGGAGTCCAAAAGTAAGGGAAGGAAGACCACTTATAATGCAGCCAAAACAAGAGATATTATTCATTAATCAAGGTTACATACTTATAAAAAAAACTTGACCCATGCCAACCTACCTAAAAACCTCTAGTTCAACTCCTCTTCTATTGCATGTGTCCCTAACCACACATCTCTAGATCCAAATCCCATGATGCAAGCCTAGAGTCTCCTCGTTGGTTGTGTGATAACACCCAAAACTCCCCCCATCACACAACTCCTCCGGAGTGTGTATCCAACCCAAAGAGCAAATATTCCATCATAACAACTAACAATACAACATAGAGCCTACCATGCATCACCACAAACTCATAAACTTACCTACAAGCAGTCTTACCAAAACTAGCAAGGTCCAGAACCTGTACAATTGGAGTTTATTAAAATTTTTAAAAAAATCTAACTGAAAACTAAACTGACAAGGTTTTATTAAAAACTAAGAACTACATTTAAAATGCACAGGAATCTAGATTATCTACAAAAACAAGTTTTGCAAATTCATCTGTCACTTCAACCAATTCATTTGCATAGAAATCTAGATCATTTGTAAACACAAGTTCTGCAAAGTCGACCAAATTAAAACGCATGTGAATCTAGATCATTTACAAAAACAAGTTTTGCCGAGTCAAACAGATTAAAATGTGTAGGAATCTAGATCATCTGCTAAAAAAAAATTTACAGAGTCATTTTTCATTTCAACCAATTCATCATCATCCTCAACTAGATTTTTTTGTTGGTTCCCTCTTCTTAATGGAAAAAATATGGCCGTGTTGTCAACATCAGTACTAGACTAAATTTCTTGCTTGAGTTTCTAGAGCTTGTATGTCCAATTGCTATTGTTGTTTCCTAAACATCTACAAAGTGATCAAAGTTTAGGTTAATGTTTGTTAGTTGCAAAATTCTTAACAATTCTAAATTGCTTTACTCCAAATTTCCTAGAAGTGTTGTTCTACATCCACTATCCAGGGAGATGAAGAGGAAGAAGTGCAAAAGTAAGGGAAGGAAGAGTGTGTAGAGAGTCAACCAAAACAAGAGAGATTATTAATCAGTCAAGGTTACATAGATAAAACTTTACCCATGCTAGAGTCTCCTTGTTAGTTGTGTGATGATGTGAAGGATTGAGAGGCTTGCCTCTCCAACACCTCAAACCAACATCAAGAAAAGAGGATAAAGAGAATGGCTCTCTCAAGATAATATGGGTTGATCCTCTCTCACAAAGTTTTGACAGCCTCACTCACACTCAACCTTGATTGGCCTCGACTAGCTTCCCTCTACACCGATGTACAACTCCCACTATAATTGGAAACACTAGAGAAAACAAAGGGATCAATAAAACCAAAGGGAAAAAGTGAGGAAAAATGATGCAAATGTTTTCACTTTTTTTTATAAAACCAAGGGCTTCACTTCTTTTCAAATATCCTTCCATGTGCTAGTAAAGACCCCATAGGCGCTCCCATATACCCCAAATCAAGCCCAATTTCAAAACCCACGAAGTTCAGCAAAAAAAACTCAAGGAAAATGATGGGAAAACCTTGTTGTTTTTCATACTTACAAGCAATCAATTGCAACACATAGTCTTTTCTCACCTACCTGCACCACAGGGAACTGCACACAACATAGCTGCCATATCTCAAACCAAGATGGAAAGAGGTCAAAATGTAGAGCTAAGCACCTTCTTTCATTTTTCCATTGAGGAGAGACACACTCTCAACTCACCACACTAGGCTCTCGCAAGGCAAGAGGGGGACCCCTACGTCAAAATCCCCATCCTTCACCATAGGCTACAGCAACACAGGGTTTCTTCTTCACAGCTGAATACTCCTCTTCACTCACGACCTCGAGCTGATAGAAGTTCAGTTTTTATTCATATTTTTAAATCACTTACTCACTCTTTGAAGTCTTGACACTTTATGTACAAAAACAGCAAAACCAAGGGGTTCAAAAGCATCAAAAAACATTTGTAAAATACTTTGGGTGGTCCACATCATTCCTCAAAAACACCACATATTGTCCCCACAACAAGCATGGAACACTTTCAAGTGTTCCATATGCATATCTTGCTTCATCACATGAATCTTGTCACATAAGGCTTGAGCCCAATCCCATTGACTCTTGCCTTATGCATCATCCCATTCAAGTCCTTGAGATGATAGCCTCCATAATCAAACAATTCATGCACAACAAAAGGACCTTCCCACTTTGCCTTGAACTTTGTTTGCCAGGTGTTTTTCAAAGCACTATTATATATGATAACCAACATGCCCTTACATAGCCTTTTTGCCTTTATCTTTTTATTGAGTACACTAGCCCTTCTTCTTCCCAAGTCCTCATAGTATCTAATAGCACTTTTCCTATCCAACAAGAGGCTATCCGTAGATGCCAGTCTCTCCTTTACATGCTCCTCCCCAACCAAACTATGCTTCAAAATAAACTCCAATGAAAGAAGCATCACATTAACCAGCATAACACATTCTTGGCCATATACCAAAGGAAATGGAGTGAGCCCCGTGGCTGATTTTTGAACCACTCTACATGCCCACAATGCCCTCTCCAAATACATATCCCAATCTTTTGGATGCTCTTCCACAAGCTTGAACAATATCTTTTGCAAAACTCCATTGAATGCCTCCACCAACCCATTGCGTTATGAATAATAAGGAGTAGCATACCTATGTTTGATCTCCAATTTCTCCACCAATTCAATCATAAGATCATTTCTAAACTCTTTTCTTTGATCTCTTACAAGCTCTAATGGCACTCCAAATCTACAACATATGAAATCAAAGATAAAGTTGCATACATCTTTGCTTGTAGCCCCTCTACTAGCCTTTGCCTCTGGCCATATTTCCATGTAATCCACTACTCTAAGTATGTAGTGCTTCCTATTTCTAGTGCCTAGAAGAGGACCAATTACATCCACACCCCACTTTTCAAAATTTACATAGCTTATAATATGTCTCAAAGGATCAAGCATCAATTTTCTCTTTTGATACATTTGGCACTCATGATAGGTCCTACACCAATGCATGACATCCCTATTCATACTTGGCCACGTATCTGAGAATTCAATAATTTTATTCTCGTAATTTCCACTCCAAAATGACATACGCATCCTTCCTCATGACATGCTTTTAAGAAATCAAAAATCTCATCATGGTAGAGCACTCTTCTCATAACACCATCAGTCCCTTTGTGATACATGTGCTCTTCAATTAGGCATACCTCATAGCCCATTGTGTGATCGCATTCCTTTGTTAAGAAGCTAATCCCTTTCTTGCAAAACCCATTTGCAACACATGCTCTTCCTCATGAAGCAACTCTCTTCCAAGATACCTTGGCTCTCTAGTTCCCACTACATGCACGTCCTTTGTGAACATCTATTCTGCCAGCTTATTAGCTCTTACATTTATATTTTGGGGTATATGTCATATTTGAAAATAAGAAAAAGACTTTTACAACTGCCTCACTTTGAAAAACTAACCCTTCATGCCTTCTTGATTCACCTTCCATGTGCCTTGAACTTGCCGCACAATCAACATAGCATCACCTTTTATTAGAAGCCTTCTTACATGTCTTTTGACACATTCTTCCAAGCCCAAATAGAGTTTTGCATACTGAGCCTCATTACTCTTTACATCCACTTCTTCATTTCCAAACCAGCATTCAATGCCATCTTTATCCACAAACACATAACCAATAGTGCCCTTGTTAATGCTTTTTTCAAAATCTTAATTAAAATATAAGGTCCCTTCTACATCCTAAAGCTCCGCATGCATAGTTGGACTTGGTACTAACTTCTTTTTAAAATATTTCTTCAACTCATTCTTTGCATAAATCTCTTTAAAAGTGAGCATATCCGCCTTTATTTTCTCTCACACTATCCTCCTTTGTGAATGTCATGTCAAATTGCTACAAACTAAGTGTCCACTTTTGTACTTTAGGACTATACCTAGGATACCTTAGTGGATGAGGCAATAAACTGCATGATGTCAACACCACAAAAGGCTTACAAATAAGATAAGATTTCAGCCTTTTTGTTGCATATACCAAAGCCCAAACCAATTGTTTGATTTCATGACCAGATTTTTGGATATCATTCTTTACCTTGCTTATGTAGTAGACCGGCCTCATATAAGACTGTTTTTTTCCTTTTTGTATCAATATTGCACCAATAGCATGCTCACCCACACTCAAGTAAAACATTTCATCCCAACAATGAGGCATCATCAAAGGTAAGGTTGATAGCTTTTCCTTAACGTCCTCAAAAGATGTTTGGTCATGTTCAGTCCAAAGAAAAGGGTCTTTCTATGTTGCCTTTTGCAAAGGATGTACATACTCAGCAAGCATACAAAAAGACCTTAACAAGTACCTTAGCTTTTGCTAAAAACTCATCAACTCTTTTCTACTTTTAGGATTTTCCATAATTATAAGCAAACATTCCACTTTTTTCAGGATCTAGAGCTATCCCATTCTCACTTACCTCATGGCCAAGAAGTATCTTTCTAGCTCTTGCAATTTTACATTTCAAAGGATAAAATTGACCCCATTATCATCAATCCTTTCAGAGACCATATCAAGTTTTTCACATAAAGCATTCTATCACTATAAACACAAAAATCATCCATAAAAACTTTCACAAAGATTCCAAGATAAGAGTCTTACCGAGAGGCGAGCAAACATTCCCGAGAATCCAAATAAAGAGAGAGAGAGAGAGAGAGAGAGAAGAGAGAGAGAGAGAGAGAGAGAGAGAGAGAGAGAGAGAGAGAGAGAGAGCACCCATTGAGTCTTCCAATACACCGCTTGATCACACACAGAGTGTGTGTGTGTGTGTGTGTGTGTGTGTGTGTGTGTGTGTGTGTGTGTGTGTTAGTGAGTACATGAAACAGAGAGATAGAGAGAGTAGACCCATTAAGTCTTCCAACATATATCTTGATAACATATGCATAGAGACTTGTCTATGTGTGTGTTTGAGAGATAGAGAGAGAGAAAGAGAGAGAGAGAGAGTTGACACATATGTGGATGTGTGTGTGTGTTTGTGTGTGTGTGTCTGAGGGAGTGAGAGAGAGAGAGAGAGAGAGAGAGAGTTGACACATATTTGGATGTGTGTGTATGTGTGTGTGTGTGTGTGTGTGTGTGTGTGTGTGTGTGTGTGTGTGTGTGTGTGTGTGTGTGTGTGTGTGTGTGTGTGTGTGTGTGTGTGTGTGTGTGTGTGTGTGAGAGAGAGAGAGAGAGAGAGAGAGTGAATGAGAGAGAGTAGACCCATTAAGTCTTCCAATATACATCTTCATCACATTCGCATGGACGTGTGTGTGTGTGTATGTGTAGCTGTTTAAATCTTAACTAATAAGACATAATTGAATTTTTACATTTCAAAAGACAGCTGGCCAAGGAATAATGAACTAATATGTACAAAAATAACTCAGTATCAAAATTATTTAGGTACAATGATTGTAGGAAAGAGATCCTCTTTTAGTAAAATTGGTAGTAAAAGAACTTCCCCGTTCGTCAATGGGTATTTCATCACAGTAAGGTTGCTTGCCAAAGAAAAGAAAACCTTCCAAGATAAGATAGAGTCCTTACCTGCATCCATCCAAACAAGACAACAATTCAGTTAACCTTGGATGTGTTTTACAAGTATCAATGGACCATATCAATTGTTATCCATGTCCATCTTACAGAATTTAATTACTTTAGACAAGCTAGGTTATTTATTAGAATTTGTATGTTTAACAGTCTTTACATATTCCTTCCAAAATCAGTGGTACAATCTACCTTCTAATCTGAGTGGTCAATTGGTATCCATGTCCATCTTACAGAATTTAATTACTTTAGACAAGCTAGGTTATCTATTAGAATTTGTATGTTTAGCAGTCTTGACATATTCCTTCCAAAATCAGTGGTACAATCTACCTTCTAATCTGAGTGGTCAAGTCCACAAAGAATCAAGAGTTTTCTTTAGAAAATTTTAAAGAATAGTGAGGTTTACTCGTTAAGCCATAGCTTGGTAGCTATGCTTGAGCCCATAGTAGCAACCATATACTTACTAATCAATAGAGTATCGTAAAACTTCATTTTTTTACCAAGTGGGACCTTATTTCTCGAGCCATATCTCGGTATTTATGCCATGTTTGAGAGTACCAGCTAAACTTACCTTCAACCTTCCAAGATTTCTCCATAGCTCAGTAGCTATGCTTAAACTAACAGTAGCAACCATATACTTACCAATCAAAATAGAGTATTAAAAAAAACGCATTTTTTCCAAGTGGAAGTTTATGTCATGAGCCAACAGCCAGTTTTTTACACCAATGCTGAGAGTAATCCCCATATACTTACCTTCAAAACTTCAAGTTTCTCATTAAGTCCTTAGCATCCCATACAGTTCGGCTGTGTTCAGCCCTGTTTTAGCCAAGATACTTTCAAGTTTCCACCGTCATGGGTGCTAGATGGGTTAAGATAACCCCAACACCTTCTCCTCATATAAAATCATGAGGGAAGGTATTATGCAGAAGTCCAAGTGTTGCCATATTTCATAAAACGTAAAAGCCAGACGTATTCGTGCAGGTGTCGGACAAAAATTCATCACCACAAAAAAAACAAGCTTTCAAAAACCCAAGGCTCCATTCATATCCAGTGCGGTTATAAATCACCAGCCTTAGCTTCAGGCCAAAGCTAAAATGCATTAGCTATATACTTACCTTTTTTATCCCAAGTGATTAGTCATCATACACAAAAATTGTAATGTCTGGTTACTGCTAGGCCTGCAAAAAAGACCTACGGCGGCTAAAACAGAGCCCAAAGAAAGCCTGTATCAGCTAAAACAGAGCCCTCTAGTTTTTGAAAAAACCCTAGTTAGGTCGACAAACGTCAAGACCTGCAACGGCTTGAGCCAAGCCAAGAGAACCCATGATGCACAATTTTTTTCAAAAAAGACTAGTCAACAGTAAATCCCCCCAATTTTTTTAATGAGTCCAATTAGGTGTGCTTTTTAGCAATAAAAAATGCCTTCCTACAATATCTAAGGGCTACAACGGTTTTCTGTCAAAAAACCAGTCTACGCAGAGTACTGCCAAAACAAACTAGTAAAGTACAACCCCCTAAGAAAATGATTGTTATATAGTTTAACGCTTTGCTATGAGAGCTATTGCAAGCAGTACCAACCAAATGTTTTACTACTAGAAGCAACAGATAACCAAAGTTCAAAGATTTTTTTCTTAAGCACAGCGTGAGGTAAAAAACACCTGAGCAGTTTGAGCAGTGAGCTGCATAGCTCGAACAGTGAAGCAAACGGTACGCCGCCTTTAGTTAGAACAACAAAAAATACACACTCACTAAGTGAGAGGCAAGGTGTGCCCTCACCTTATTTATAGAGGTTGGACTGCATATTCTTGAGCGTGATCGATGAGATAGGCAAGCCGCCCTGCTGTGTAGCGTCATCAAGCGAGGCACAAAAAGCCTTGCAAGGGGAGATCCATAGCCAGGATGCGCAGGCCGTCTACCACTGTAATGAGAGCCCGGCATTTTCACTCACGCCCATTATTCTAGGAGAGAATTGTTATGCAAGGGCATAGTCCCATAGCCCATAAGTGGCATGTTATGAGTCAGTATCCCATGAGTGCTAAGAAGAAGGGGGGAGGGGGGGGGTTTTATAGGAGGGAAAAAAGAACTAAAGTATTTATAGTACCACAGTGTGTGTGTGTGTGTGTGTGTGTGTGTGTGTGTGTGTGTGTGTGTGTGTGTGTGTGTGTGTGTGTGTGTGTGTGTGTGTGTGTGTGTGTGTGTGTGTGTGTACTCGCCCTAACCCAGGCACCACACACAATGGGTCGGTAGTAGGACCATTGTGTATGGGCCTACTACCTTGTGAGAGAGATGAGACTCTCTTTTTGGAATAATAGTCCAGGCCAATTATGCCGAATGAGAGCTTGAATGATGGTGTTACGGATCTGATTGCAATTAAATCCGTTATGGCAGTATTTTTTAACTAGTACATAAATTTCTTCCCAGGCCAAGGAGGGTATAGATGAAGAGTAGCAGATTAAGTAAAGAAGGCCAATACAAGACCAGATAGAGGCTTTGTATGGCCTATTGCTATTTCTCTTTATGAATTCTATGTGAGGCAGCTTAAGAAGATCCTTTCTCTAGATAAATCTAAGGTAATATCCACATGTAGATGGGGAGTGAAGGGATATTGAAAGATTAAGAAATTGGGCTGATTTGCAAAAGGTCCCAAGAGTCGAATTTTTTGGGATGGAAGTAGGCTCAATTCTTAGGCAGTGGGGGTATATTTGATCAATCTCAGTAGAGAACAATCTGTTGTTAATACTAAGCAGGTCATCCATATATCTAAAAGTATGATTGAATAGTGGAAGTATTTTATGGTTAGCTTCCATGTTCTTAAGACACCATCTATACTCAAAAAAATCCAGGTAAATGTTACACATAAGTGGTGAGCAAGAGAAGCCCATAGGGATGCCAAGGCATTGATTAAAGCAGCAGCCGCCTGCAATAATAGTGCAGTATTCAACAGCCAGAAAGTATAGGAGCAAAGTTTTGTTTCATTAAAGTGTAGAGGGTGTACGGAGTGAGATGCTTGAATCCATCTAGGTTTCTTGGCTAGGGATATAAAATGATGCTTTCTTTTTTTAGCATTGGTAAAGGCTAAATTAATAACCTTGGCTAAAACAGTCTTAAGGCCAAGATCCCCACTAAGTGGGATGTTTTCGTAGCATTGTGTAATATCATCTCTGTAAAGATGTGGAAGATATGTTGAGGAAGGTTGAGTGTGACTTCTGTAGCATTTTTTGCTAGCAGAAGGGATTGTATTAGATATTTAGGAAATCCTTGCAGATTTTCTGCTTCTCTGCACAAATGAGTTCTAATTCTATGAGAATAATATCAAGACAAAGAGTAATATCTTTGGTGATATCTGTGAAGATACAGTTAGAGGCATCATATATCCATCTGAATTTATGTTTGTGGAATTTAAATGTAGGAAATAGTACTGGTAACCTGGTGTTACTAATAGAGTAACCAAGCTGTCCTAAATGTTTAGAGATCTTGTTAGAGATATCTTGTGGCATTTTGTTGGTATGACAGAATTCTTTTCCTGATACTCGATCCCGAGCTGCTTTCCAAGCAAGTATTTGCGCATAATAGTAGGATAGTTAGAGCTTTTATCAAGCCCGACCACAAGCCATTTATCTGAGATTAGTTGAAAGTCAAAAGCTAGTTGAGGTGTAAGCCAATAACTATCAAAAGAAAGCCACTTTCTAGGAAGTAGAGAAATTTTATGAAGGAAGCATTCCTTCACTAATTCCTTTAAGTCCGGTAGGACTGTCATCTCCAGTCGGAGAGCACTGACAAGGTCAGTGACTTTACTTAGCTACCTCACTGACAAGGTCAGTGAGGCAGCTAAGTAAAGTTGATAGGACAAGGTAAGGGTTTTTTGGATAGTTGGGTATGTGATTGAGTCCTTTGGCCAGTAACTTACATATTGTGACATTATCAATAATGCTGAGGTCCTAAGTACAGACATGGTTACCAAATCCTTCAAAATCCCTGCAGAATGAGGCAAATTGAATGCATGTACAATAAGGGATTGTTTCTTGTCTAAGAAAGTCATTATTTAAAACTAATCCTTTTATAGGATGATGGTATTTCCATCCTATGAGAATATTGTCAAGCAGTTTATGACTCCCAAAAAATAAGTCAAATCACTCACAAAAAAGACTTTTTGGTAAGATCCAATCGAGAAGTATGTTGTGAAATAGACAGTGTATGTAGATAGCACCACAATTCGAATCATCTTTGCTGAGAACTTTTCTTCCACATGGGTTTGTAGAGACCTGCAATATATTTAGGGGTTAGATTTCAGGGAAGTTTCTAATTGCAAGGAATCTGCCTCTCCCTCTTGTAAAGCTATGAAACTTTCCTCGATTAGAAGAGGAGCTAGGTGTAAAAAACGACGTAAAAGAGTTGGGAGATGCCAAAGAGTTAGCTCTTTTTAGTGATGAATTTGACCCCTTTGAAGTTAGCATAAGTGGTGAGGTATAGACTGGGATCATCACCTTTAAGTTCTTTCAGAATATCATGCATAAGACCACGGAAGATATTAAAGGCAATTTGTGCAATCACAATCTGCTTAGCCTGTCCACCTAGCCATGATCAGATGAGGGATAGATGAAAGTCGACTGGTTTCTCTAGAAATAACAGATCCAAATGGTTGAGGATATACTATATTGCATGATCAAAACCACATGATTCTTGATTCACGGGTAGCTTTGGGGTCAAGAAATCTGCAGGCACATTTCACATAGGGGCGGAAGATATTCCAGATGGAATCTGTGTAGAAATCTGGGTTACTTTTCGCAAATTCCATGCTACCCTTAGTACGTATGTACAATCCAGCATTTGAGGGGCATTTGGAGTGGTCAATGAGATGAAGGTCAAAGGGGGCTTTAATCAGTTTTCCCTTGTCCAAGAATTTCCCACCTTTAAGAATCTTGAGTTTACAGTCTTTCACGGTTGAGGCGGGAAGGTTGGCCAAGTATACCCAGGTTTCACTAAGAATAGGAGCCAAGAAGGCTTTGTTAGGTAGAACCCACAGTTGATGGTCAACTCCGAGAGATTCAATTTATATTTGTCTTATTGATAAGACAGGAAAGACTTTTGAGATTTTTGGTACCATCTCAAGGAGGTTAACATCATTGAGAGAGCAAAGATTATTTTGAAACTCTTTTACTGCTTCTAGTGCTGCACTATCTCGACAGAAAATGCCACCAGTTGGAGGGATGGAGGGGGTATTTGGGGTGCAGACAAATGAGGGGTTAAGCCCATAGAGTTTTCTAAGGAAGTTTGACACTCAGCTCCAGATGAGGAGAACTGGGCAAGCTCTTGCTGGTATTGTGAAGCAAGGACAGGAAGTTGGGCAATATATTGGGATAGCAAATTAACACCTTCTAGGGGGTCTTTGTCCAATGTAGCCAGAATTTTTACTCAGTCATTAAATGACAACATATGAAAGATAGATAGTTTTTTGTCCGAAACAAGAGCTGAATCATAAATAAGTTGTGAAGCATCCAAACTGCTAATACATCTGAGGACCAAAGAGGAGGCCACAGAGAGGGGCTCGGAGGTAAGTTCCAATCCTTGGGATAAAGAAAGAGTCTGCAAAAATAGTGAGGTCAAGTTTACTTTTTCTTGCCATAGTATGTGATACATAATTTGGCTTTCCTAGCAAGGAAAGGTCTAGTTCTAGCAGCTAAGGCATCCTTTGGTGTATGGTCTTTAAGGTAAAGCTTAATCTGATCAAGAATCTTTGCATGATTCATAGGGTTGTGATTAGTACTCATGCGAGCTGTCATTCTATAACATGAGCAACCCTGAAACAGAGGTGACATAAAAATTAGCAAAGTGTCCATATTGTAAAGTCTTTTTGGTAATGCAAACCTTCAACCGGCAAAGTCCGAGACTATGGTAGCCGTGAACAGGGAACCAGAAAAGAGTCTAAAAGGGGCCACCTAACACCAGTCTACCAATGAAGGATTTACAGAATGTGGGTCCAATTTAGAGCTCCATTCCTACGATAATTTCCTAGGCTAGCATCCCGGTTTCCCCAAAGAGAAGAAACCTTATGTATAGGATGTGTGTGTAGCTCTTTAAGTCTTAACTAATAAGACATAATTGAATTTTTACATTCAAAAGACAGTTGGCCAAGGAATAATGAACTGATATGTACAAAAATAACTCAATATTAGAGTTATTTAGGTACAATGATTGTAGGAAAGAGATCCTCTCTCAGTAAGATTAGTAATAAAAGAACTTCCCCATTCCTTAGTGGGTATTTCATCACAGTAAGGTTGATTGCCAAAGAAAAGAAAACCCTCCAAGATAAGATAGAGTCCTTACCTGCATCCATCCAAACAAGACAACAATTCAATTAGCCTTGGATGTGTTTTACAGGTATCAATGGACCATATCAGTTGTTATCCATGTCCATCTTACAGAATTTAATTACTTTAGACAAGCTAGGTTATTTATTAGAATTTGTATGTTTAGCATTCTTTACATATTCCTTCCAAAATCAGTGGTACAATCTACCTTCTAATCTAAGTGGTCAAGTCCACAAAGAATCAAGAGTTTTCTTTAGAAAATTTTAAAGAATAGTGAGGTTTACTTGTTAAGCCATAGCTTGGTAGCTATGCTTGAGCCCATAGTAGCAACCATATACTTACTAATCAATAGAGTATCGTAAAACTTCATTTTTACCAAGTGGGACCTCATTTCTCGAGCCATATCTCGGTATTTATGCCATGTTTGAGAGTACCAGCCATATATTTACCTTCAACCTCCCAAGATTTCTCCATAGCTCGGTAGCTATGCTTAAACTAACAGTAGCAACCATATACTTACCAATCAAAATAGAGTATAAAAAAACCCATTTTTTCCAAGTGGAACTTTATGTCATGAGCCAACGGCCAATTTTTTATGCCAAAGGTGAGAGTAATCTCATTAAGTCCTTAGCATCCCATACAGTTCGGCAGTATTCAGCCCTGTTTTAGCCAAGATACTTTCAAGTTTCCACCATCATGGGTGCTAGATGGGTTAAGATAAAACCACCACCTTCTCCTCATATAAAATCATGAGGGAAGGTATTATGCAGAAGTCCAAGTGTTTCCATATTTCATAAAACGTAAAAGCCAGACGTATTCGTGCAGGTGTCGGACAAAAATTCATCACCACAAAAAAAACAAGCTTTCAAAAACCCAAGGTTCCATTCATATCCAGTGCGGTTATAAATCACCAGCCTTAGCTTCAGGCCAAAGCTAAAATGCATTAGCTATATACTTACCTTTTTTATCCCAAGTGATTAGTCATCATACACAAAAATTGTAATGTCTGGTTACTGCTAGGCCTACAAAAAAGACCTGTGGCAGCTAAAACAGAGCCCAAAGAAAGCCTGTATCGGCTAAAACAGATCCCTCTAGTTTTTGAAAAAACCCTAGTTAGGTCGACAAACGTCAAGACCTGCAACGGCTTGAGCCAAGCCAAGAGAACCCATGATGCACAATTTTTTTTAAAAAAGACTAGTCAACAGTAAATCCCCCCAATTTTTTTAATAAGTCCAATTAGGTGTGCTTTTTAGCAATAAAAAATGCCTTCCTACAATATCTAAGGGCTACAACGGTTTTCTGTCATAAAACCAGTCTACGCAGAGTACTACCAAAACAAACTAGTAAAGTACAACCCCCTAAGAAAATGATTGTTATATAGTTTAACGCTTTTCTATGAGAGCTACTGCAAGCAGTACCAACCAAATGTTTTACTACTAGAAGCAACAGATAACCAAAGTTCAAAGATTTTTTTCTTAAGCACAGCGTGAGGTAAAAAACACCTGAGCAGTTTGAGCAGTGAGCTACATAGCTCGAACAGTGAAGCAAACGGTACGCCGCCTTTAGTTAGAACAACAAAAAATACACACACGCTAAGTGAGAGGCAAGGTGTGCCCTCACCTTATTTATAGAGGTTGGACTGCATATTCTTGAGCGTGATCGATGAGATAGGCAAGCCGCCCTGCTGTGTAGCGTCATCAAGCGAGGCACAAAAAGCCTTGCAAGGGGAGATCCATAGCCAGGATGCGCAGGCCGTCTACCATTGTAATGAGAGCCTGGGCGTTTTCACTCACGCCCATTATTCTAGGAGAGAATTGTTATGCAAGGGCATAGTCCCATAGCCCATAAGTGGCATGTTATGAGTCAGTATCCCATGAGTGCTAAGAAGAAGGGGGGGGGGGGAGGGGGGGGGGGGGGGTTTATATAGGAGGGAAAAAAGAACTAAAGTATTTATAGTACCACAGTGTGTGTGTGTGTGTGTGTGTGTGTGTGTGTGTGTGTGTGTGTGTGTGTGTGTGTGTGTGTGTGTGTGTGTGTGTGTGTGTGTGTGTGTGTGTGTGTGTGTGTGTGTGTGTGTGTGTGTGTGTGTGTGTGTGTGAGAGAGAGAGAGAGAGAGAGAGAGAGAGAGACAGAGAGAGAGAGAGAAAGAGATAGAGAGAGAGAGCACCTGAGTGTGTGAGAGAGAGGGACATTTCATTTTCACACTAAATATAAATATGATTTATGATCTAAAATCTCAAGAACACAATGATCGCACTTGTATCCCAACTAAACAGTATCACATTTATCATCAATAAAGTGAATATGTTGTTGTCCTTGATTCTGCACATCCTAATCATATAGAGGGTTTTGCGCCATCAACCTTGTAGCTGCTTCAATGTAAACTGCAATACACTTCAACAAATATGCATGTCAAAATCAAATGTTTTTGTCAACATGGCCTACACTTAGTCCAAAGTGCAAGTTATATCAAATTACATGTGAAATGTCTATCAAATCAAAAAGCGCATAGTCATGAAGAAGAACCCTATGCCAAAGAGAAGAGTAAGAGTTTCACTAGTCATCATAGGGATTCAACCCCAATCAATGTCCTCTTGCACATCCCAAGATGTGGTGGCCTCATCTCTAGAGTGCTTGCATAGTTGAAGCAAAGGTTGCACAAATGCCGATATTAGCTTCTTATCAAGATCCATCGATGCACATGTGCACTCGGTATCCAAACATGCATGTAGCACTAGGGTGAAGCCACACCCCAACTCTAGGCTCACACCACCAACAGAACAAAGATACTCCATGAAACAAGCCAAAAACCTATGGCTCCTCTGAAGCAATCCTCTCCATGCTTCGCATGAGATGGATGTTGCAATATGAGCCTTAGGAATGTGATGCCTCATAAATAACTCACTTGAGTGCATTCCCAAGGTTGAAAAACATTCATCACTAAATGTGGGAAGCTCAAAATTCCCTTTGTTCAGCATAAGCAACATAGATGAGTCACAGTGCATACATATAGAAACAACAAAGAACTTTATCAGTGATGCAAAACACAAGAACACCATCAAAACTTATATAGCTATGCATGTATTGTATACATAGAGAAACCTCAAAGGACTTTATCAACAATACCAAACATAAGGAAATCATCAAAAATTGCATGGCTTATTATGTCTATGCATCTACCATTCATCTCCACATGACCATAACTCCCATGCTGAAGAACAAAGATGCGACTGCAATGACCATGTTTGATAATCTATTGTATTTCTCCACTCATCCAATTGCAAGCCCTTAAAGAAAAAAAAGATTGCCTCAAACAATGAACACAAAATAACACATGTAATATTCTATTGTATATAAGATATGATTCTGCTGATAAATTAAGTATATAAACCTGCAAGGGATGCCATATAATGAGAAACCACCCGGAGTCTCCAAGATTTGTTGCAGCCAAGCCAGTATGAACATGATCCTGTATCAAAGTGTCCCATCCTCGCCTAGTTGCTTATCCAGTGGAGAATTCAGAGTGGGTCTCTCCCGTTGTTGTCACTCCTAAGAAAAATGGCAAGTGGAGGGTGTGTGTGGATTATCGTCCACTCAATGAGGCAACAAAAAGAGATCACTTTCCCCTCCCATTTCAGGATGAGATACTGAATGAGATAGCCGGTCATGAGCAGTACACTGTGTGTGATGGCTACTCAGGTTACTTTCAAATAGGGATTGCATTGGAGGACCAATTGAAAACAACCTTCATCACTCCTTGGGGTTGTTATGCTTTTAGAGTCATGCCATTTGGCCTGACAAATGCTCCTGCAACTTTCCAATGCTTCATGAACATGGTGTTTCAAGCATTCTTTGGAAAGTCCATTAGGGTTTTTATTGATGATTTTTGCATTTATAGCTCAAAATCACTGCATCTACAAAGGGTAGAAGAACGTTTAAAGAAGCTCTACGACATAGGAGGTCAACTCAACCCCGACAAGTGTCACATAGGTGAGGATGAAGTGATCTTGCTTGGTCACAAGGTTTCCTATAAAGGCATTGAGGTGGATCCTTCAAAGGAAAAGGCTCTTATTGAGCTCCCATCACCCAAGAATCTCAAAGAGGTCATCTCATTCATTCAAAAGGTGAAGTATATGTCACGCTTTATTCACTTAGCTTCGGAGTTGCTTCATCCTTTGCAAAAGTTGACACAACAAGTAGAATTTGCATGGTCTGATGAGCTTGAAGAGTACTTTTGTAACATTAAAGTCATTTTGTCAGAGCTACCAACACTCATGCCTCCTTGTTGGGAGTACACATTCTTTGTTAGCTCTAGTGTTGGAAGGGAAACAATTGGTGTTGTGTTGCTACAACAAGATCCCCACAGTACCAAGATGCGACCCATCTACTTTGCTAGTAGGGTCATGAATGCTTTGGAGAGAGGCTACATAGAAGCAGAACTCATGATTCTTTCTCTCATGTTTGCGGTGAGAAAGTTTAGATCCTACCTACTACCAAAACCTTTTGTAATTCTCACTACAGAAAATTTGTTCCCTTGGGTGTCATCTCAAATGAATCTTAGTACTAGGATCTCAAAGTAGATTATGGAGTTGCAAGAGTTCCAATACTCTTTCAAGGTAAAAGATAGTGTGCGTGCACAATTGGCAGGGATTCTCACTTATAGGGTACATGAGAAGGAAATTAAGGTGCCTCAAGTAAAGACCCTACCATTGCCACCACCAAAAAGTATTCCTAATGCTTTTACCTTGTTCTTTGATGGAGCTTTTCGACGAGCCACAGGGAAAGCAGGGGGAGGGCTAGTGTTGCTCAACCCAAGTGGAGAGGTGGTCATGAAAGAGAAGGTCAATCTACCAGGTTCAACTAGCAACAATGCAGCAGAATACGACACACTACTTCATGGTTTGAAGATGTGCATTGGCCAAGGTATACAACGTCTCATGGTAAAAGGAGATGCACTTCTCATTGTTAAACAGATTTTAGGCATTTGGGCATGCAAGAATGAAAGCTTAAGGACAAAAGTTCATGCCATTCGTAGGATGTTTAATCAGTTTGAAGAAGTGCAACTATATCATATTCCTAGGAAACAGAATGAAGATGCCGATTTACTTGCACAGCAAGTGGTTACATGTGTTGAGAAAGAAGTGCAGGTCATCATGGTGGCAACTGCTGTGAAGCAACCAAGATACCAGGGATTGGATTCATTGACTCCCATTATTGGATACATTTTGGAGGGCGAGTTTCCACAAGACTTCACAAAAGCTCAGAAAAGGAGACTCATGAAGAAGGCAAGTTTATATCTCTTCCTAGAAGGCTCCCTCTATCAAAGAGGGAAGGATCAAGTGTGCAGAAGAATACCAACTATCGAGGAAATTCCAGCCATTCTAAAATTTTTGCATGAAGAGGCATGTGGTGGTCATTTTGCCCAAGAATTAACTGTGAAGAAGATTTTGCTTGCGGGGTATGTTTGGCCAAGTTTGCATGTGGATGTTCAACATTGGTGTAAAAGCTGTCACAATTGTCAGATAAATGGAAATAGAAGGTTGGTGCATGGCCCGAGGCAGATAGTTCTTGCAAATGGACCCTTTGAAAAGTGGGGCATTGATGCTATGGGTCCTCTTCCTAGGACAAAAAATGGTAAACTCTACATTCTAGTGGCTGTAGACTATATGACTAGGTGGGTGGAAGCACAAAGTGTGGCAAGGGTAAATGGGAAAACAGTGAGCAGGTTTGTCTACACTAATATTTGTTGTAGATTTGGCACACCTCTAGAGATTGTTTCGGATAATGGTCCAGGGTTCAAGAAGGGTTTACTCACAGAAGTTTGTGAAGAGCTTCACATTCTACATCGTCATAGCACACCATACTACCCACAGTCAAATGGTTTGGTGGAGAAGGCTAACGGTGTCATTGTAGGCATCATTAGAAAGATGGTGCAAAACAAAACAAAGTTATGGAATGACTTCTTGGATGGTTCCTTGTGGGCATATCGAACCACATATAGGGAAGCCACGGAGTTCACACCATTTCACTTGGTCTATGGTCAAGAGTCTTTGCAGCCTATCGAGCTCAACATTCCAACAATGCGGCTTCATGGCAAAGGTGCACAAGATGATCAAGAGGTATGGATGGATCGACTTCTTATGTTAGTGGAGCTTGAGTGGAACAGAGAAGCAGCTTACGAGTGCTACAAGAGGAAAGCTACGCAAGCGAAAGAAAAGCTTGACAAGAAACTAAAGGACAAAGGCATCAATGAAGGAGATCTTGTGCTAAGGTATGGCAATCGACTCGATAATCGTTTTGATGCCAAATTTGAAACTAGATGGCAGGAGCCATACATAGTTAAGAAGGGTTTCAATTCAAGTTACTATCAACTTATGGACTTGAATGGGAAAGAGCACTCTAGGAAGGTAAACGGGTATCGCTTGAAGCCCTATTTGAGTCGCCTTCTACCAAAGGATCTACCAAAGATCTGTCCAAAGGCCGCTATCTCATGTAAGTATTGTTACATGAAGCATGAGTGTAACTCCAGCCAAAATTCTGAGGGGCCAAACAATGAAGATCTCGTCAAGGACTCTGAAGCACTCTCTTTGGAAAAGATGCTCTATGATGGTACATGAATATACCATCATCCTGGGGGAGGGCTAATGATAGCCATTTTTCGGCTATTATAAATTGTTATAGTGAGCTACCTCACCCTACCAAATTCACCCAAACACTATGGCTATCCCTACCATTTCACTGTATATAGGCGTGTGTGAGTTAGGGGACTTTTCTCGTATTTTCTTAAAAACCCTCAATTAGCTAGTCATTGGGCTAGTTGAGCCAAAAATAAAAAATAAAAAAAATTAAAAAAAGGTATATTATGGATTCTTTGTGTGTAAATATTTCATTATATATATGGCCTAAATATAGGGATTTTTATAATTGTTTTGATATTTTATTTAAATATTTATACCTAGGTGTGTGTTTTATTAAACTTATGTATCCCTTCTTTCATCCTCTTGCACCATAAGTGTATTTTTTGCCAATGTGTACATACTCTAACCTCATATTTTTCTTTTATACAAATGACCCCCACATTTTCACCCTCACCCTCACCCTCGTGAAAACAAAAAAAATGATTTCTACTTTCTTAGTCATGTTTATTATATTATTTTCATTTACTTGCATACCTTTTCCTCTTTCACCCAAAATAATACAAAGAGGGACCATATCATATGATTCCAATATCTTTCCATATCCAGAATTCCTCCATATTTATTTATTTTTTTTTTACTCAATATTCTAACACCATGTGCTCATTGAGCTAAAATCCATGCATAGTCTATACACTAGTCCCACCATGTATATATTGCTTTATTCACCAATAATCCTCCTCCATGCATGTGTAAAGGGCAACTTGGATGCTTTGTATTATGATATTGACGGGAGCAAAGCGAACCCCAAACCCCGACGGCCTCTAAAACACCGGGGACCGAATGGCGCGCTTCGAGCCTGTCATGGTAAAGCAAATAGGGGGCACCACCTAGCTTCAGCGGCTAAGACACAAACAACACACCACCATAACAAAGTTTTCATCCAAGAGAGATGGATGCTTGGGAGTAATGATGAAGAGGAAAGGGAAAGAGATCAAGTGAGAGAGAGAGAGAGAGAGTGAGGGAGGGGGTATAGCGGCATGAGAAGGGAGAGCGTGGTAGAGCACATGGCGGATAGGTGGGAGTTGATGGCGAAGACTCGCACGAGGGTTATGGCCATCATCCTTCATTTAGATTCCCTTCATCTTCCATAGCCCAAGGGGTGTAGAGGTCATGCTCAAGACGAGCATGGTGATTGCGGTGATGGTGATGGTGTGGGTGTGTGTGTGTGCACTAGGCACACACAGTGCATAGTGTACTCTTTGGTGATGGTGTGTGTGTCCTTAGTGTGATGGTGACCCCTCTTTATATAGGGGAGGAGGGGGGAGAAATTCTAGAATTTAGAAATGAAGAAATCATTATCTACATAGGCCATGTGACTGTGGGCCCCACTTGTCTGGCGGTGTGTATATGTGCCAGAACAGCAGTCTCATGAGAGAGAGAGAGACTAAGAGAGAGAGATGGGTTGATGAAAAAAAGTGAGAGGTGACATGGAGAATAAAGTAATTACAAGAGGGGAGAGAGGGGAGTGTGTTCAGAGGTGAAGTTGTGTGCAGATGTGTGTGAACACAAGAAAAATCAGGTAACCACCGGGTGGGGATGGGTCTGTGGGCACCTTTTTCAGTGAAACTGAGTGTGTGTGAGTGTGGGGGAGGTTATTTAGCTACAAGACAAGAGACATGGCGTCCTTTAGAGAGAGAGGGGGATATTTGGGTCATGGGATATGATAGGAGAGAGAAAGAGGGGGTGGGGTATACTATTTTGGAAGATAGGGTAAGTTGCATGTGAGTTAGGGTGCATTATTGGTGAGTTATAATGCATTATTGGTGAGAGGTGGGGTAGCTTGAGGGGAGAGAGAAAGGAGAAAGGACAAGGGGAAGAGAGAGGGGGTTGACCTTTTGAGTGGAGGAGAGGAAAAGGGACACCCGGCGGGGCAACAGTGAAGAAAAAGGAGGCAAGGTGGGGATGGGCTACCCCGCAGGCATGAGGTGGCCTATTTTACCTTTATTATATATTTACATAATCATACTTTATTTTTTTCTTACTTTTTCCAATGCCTTTTATCACTCCCTCCCTAAGAGGGGGTTTTCATGGGGTGGGACGAGAGAAGAGGGGTATGGGAGCTTGGCTTGTGAAAAGCCCCCATCATTAGCCCTCCCCTTTTGGTTAGAGGCATTCATGTCTCTAGCTCATCTGTTTGATCATTATCGTCGGAGGTGGCGGCTGATGGTGTGTCCTCATCTGGAATGTCAATTGGTGGAGCCTTGTCAAATCGAAGAAAATAAGGTTTAAGTCGCCAACCATTTACCCTGGTTTTATGAAGTTTTCCATTAGCCTCCATAAGCTGGTAACTTCCATTGGCATACTTTTTCCTGACGATGAAAGGACCTTCCCATCGGAGCAGGAGTTTCTTATCCTTGCGCGTGTCGAAGCGATTGTCATAGCGGAGCACCAAAATTCCTTTCTTCAATTCTTTTTTCCGGAGATGCTCGTTAAAGCTAAGCCGTCTATGCTCTGCTTGTGCTGCATAATAATTTATTGCTTCTTCTGTGTCCAGCTGCAGTCTTTCCAAGTTGATGATGTGATCTCTCAAATGCATGTTGGGTTGTTGAAGTTGGCTTGCCATTACTCTGAGACTTTGTAGTTGCACTTCAATGGGCAAGATTGCTTCCTTGCCAAATACTAGATGATACGGTGTGAATCCCAAGGATGTACGAAATGAAGTTCTATAGGCCCATAAAGCTGGTAGTAGATACTTATCCCAGTCTCCGGGATGATTGTTTACCTGCTTGTTAATAATTTTAGAAACCATTCCATTTACCTTTTCAACTAGGCCATTACATTGAGGGTAATATGGTGAAGAGTGCCTCCTTGTAATGCCCAGTTTTTGCATTAATTCTCCTACCAAGTCTGCTCTGAAACCTGGCCCTCTATCAGAGATGATCTCTAAAGGTGTGCCAAACCTACAGCATATGTGCTCGTAGATAAATTTAGCTACCTCTACCGCCGTGATTCTAGTGGTGGCTGTAGCCTCTGCCCATCTAGTCATGTAGTCGACCCCCATGATAATGTAGAATTTTCCTAAGTTGGCCCTAGGTAATGGCCCAATGGCATCGATACCCCATTTTTCAAATGGGCCATATGAGAGAATAGGTGTCTGTGGTTCAGGCATAAGTGACCTAGTGCCGGCCTTTTGACACAACTTACACGTTTTGCACCAATGGTGTACATCACGGTTGAGGCTAGGCCATATGAAGCCTGCTTGCAAGATTTTCCTACTTGTTATGTCTAGGGCAAAGTGACCACCACAAACCCCGTCGTGACAGCTAGCAATTACTCCCGTGATTTCGTGAGAGAGAGGGACCTTCCTGAGTATTTGGTCCTTACCCTTACAGTACAAACCATCATTGATGAGTCGATACCTTGTGGCCTTCCGCGTCAGCCATTGCTTCTGTCCCTTTGTTAAATCTGATGGGCATTCCCCTGTTTCCAAAAAATGCATGATGTCAGGCAAGGCATCACTGCCTTGAAATAGAGGGAGCTTTAGTTTTATTGCTCCAACCACCACTTCCTATAGTCTTTCACTTGCTAGGGCATCTGCTTCTTGGTTTTGAGCCCTTGGGATATGGTGTATTTGAACTTCTTCAAACTTACCCAACAAGGTTTTTACACCACTTAAGTGAGTCCTTAAACTAGGATTCTTGCATGTCCATGCTCCATTTACTTGCCTTACCAGAAGTAGAGCATCCCCAAATACATTAAGGCGTTGTACACCTTGCGAGACGCACCATTGTAGACCCTTGGTTAGTGCTGCATACTCAGCTTCATTGTTAGAATGTGAATCTAACAATTGGCCCAACGAAAATACCTTTGTCCCTTTGTCATCAAAGACCACTATGCCTACAGCTGCTTTGTCGGACGCTCGCTTGTAGGCTCCATCAAAGTAGAGAGAGTATGCTCCTTCTACCATCGGTGGTACTGGAGGTAATCGGACTTCTCCTTCCTTAGATTGCTTCTCCTTCCCTTCAAAGACTTGGTAGGTCATGAGTCCCCCCAAACTTGCCCTTGTCGTGCTTTCTACTTGTACCGTGTAGTCAAACTCTTGCAGACAAACTAGCCATTTAGTAATTCTAGCAGACACATCCATGTGTTGTACAACATAGGGAAATATTTCATCCGTGGTTAGAATCACAAATTGATTAGGCAGCAAATATGACCTAAACTTTGTATTTGCAAATCTAAGAGCTAGGGCTAAGTGTTCCACATGGGTGAAACCTTTCTCTCCTACTGTCATCATTCGACTAGAGAAGTAGATTGGCCTCATGAAAGATGTCGTCGTATCCTTTTGGAGTAGCACAGCCCCCAATGAATCATCACCAACACTTGAGGTGACATAGAATTTTTCATCCCACTTAGGTGGTGAGATAGTTGGCAGAGTGGCTAAGACCTCCTTTACCTTGTTGTAGTGATATTCGCTTTCCTCGTCCCAAGTGAAAGTTGATCTTTGAGTGAGTTTTTGCAGTGGTAGAACAAGTTGTGATAGTAGATGTATGAATCTACTTAAGTACCTCACCTTCTGTAGAAAAGAGACCAGTTGACGTACGGTCGTTGGTGAAGGTAGGGCTATGAGTGCGGACACCTTACTTGGGTCGGCGTTGATACCTTTTGCTGAAATTTCATGGCCTAGTAGAATGACTTTACTCTCCCCAATGTGGCATTTATCCACATTTAATTGCCCACCTAGGCTCTGCAACCTGGCCAAACCTTCAGTTACCTTTTCTAAATGTGAAATACGGGAGCTATATATACAAAAATCATCAATGAACACTCTTATGGATGTTCCAAAGAACGGTTGAAAAACATATGTGACATATCTTTGGAATGTGGCAGGTGCATTTGTGAGACCAAATGGCATAACCCTGTATGCAAAACAACCCCATGGAGTGATAAAAGTGGTTTTTAGCTGATCTTCCAAGGCTATGCGTATTTGAAAGTATCCAGAATAACCAGACGGTATAGCATTCAAAACCCGCTACTTCATTCAGAATTTCATCCAAGAAAGGGAGAGGAAAGTGGTCTCTCTTTGTAGCTGCATTTAGTGGTTTGTAGTCAACACAGACCCTCCACTTACCATTCTTTTTAGGTGTCACCACTACGGGTGACACCCATTCTGAGTTCTCTACAGGATAGATGAATCCCGTCTCCAGCAGTTTCCTTACCTCGGCCAAGAGTGCCTTTTCTTGTATGACCCCCAGTCGTCGTAGCTTTTGCACAACTGGTTTTACCCCTTCCTTCAACTTAATATGACGTTCCACCACTATAATGCCTGTGATTCTTTCATAGTTGTCAATGAACAGGTTAGGAAATCCCATCAACATTTGCAAAAAACTATCTTTCTCCTCAAGTGTTAATTCCGTAGACAACATACCCTTCAACCTACTTCCTCCTAGGCCAGGTGATTTGCTCTCCTCTTCATTGGGTTGCCCTTTTGGTGATGGATCACCAGTTGTGCTTACCCTTTGTGGATCCTTCATAATGATACCCATCACATCAATGGAACTGTCACTTTTGTCGGTGGATGTGGTCTCCTCCTCAGAACTGGAAGATTCGCTAGTGGTTTCATCTGCCGATGTTTCCAGATTCATTTGCTTCTGCTTGCCAATCCTCATGTCGTAGTAGATTGTCTCCCCTTTCTTACCGGTCATGCGTAGAAGGCCAGTACCCCAGTCTTGTTTTGCCTTCATGGCCATCAACCATGGCCTTCCCAAAATTAGTGGATAGCCCTCCCCCTTAGTAGGCATTACAAAAACATCTACCTCTACCTCAGTGTTGAAAGCTTTGATTTTCACGGCACTTACCACACCCACACATTTTACTTTTGCGTTGTTTGCCATCTTTGCCTTGCATGGAGAAGGCCTGTCAACCTCGAGCCCTAATCGAAGCATCATAGCTTCGCTCATTACACAGATTTGTGCACCTCCATCAATGTAGGTGTTTCCAACCCTCTTTCCTCTTATGTTTACGTCGACAATTGGAAGGATGTCATCCATGTTGCATCCCGAAATTGCTCCGGCTACCTTTGTTTTGGAGCGTCTTGTACTTACCATTTTATACCATTGTCGCCTTACTTTAGGTACAAGATGTAGCAGTTGTGGCCATGTAATCTTCGGTCCTTGCTCTTCCACATCCAATGTTAGATCATAGGGCTTAGAACTTTCCCCTAGCTGGAAGTCGGTGATGCCCAATTTCCGTCGTGGCCTGGATGGCCTCTTGCTAGTTTCTCCTCTCATGCTTCTCTCATCATCTGATTGTGTAGCCTTCTCCCTCCTAGCTCTTTTCACAGTCATGGCCTCAAGTGGTTCTAAAAAGGTTACCTTCTCCTTACCCTTGCCCCTCTCCTTTGCTCTGGGTGGATCCACTACTACGGCTTTTCCTTTCTCTTCTAGCCTTATGATGTTTACAGGGCGATCAGGTTGCGGGGCTGGTGGAAGAGGTGGAATGGATGCTTGTAGTGGTGTCTGGGGTGGACGTAGAATTTGTGTTGGTGGGGGTGGTTCTCGGGGTGGGGGTGTTCTTTCTCTAGGGGGTGACAATTGGTTCCTCCTACCTCCTCTATTATAGTTTTGTCGTGGTTTGGGACAGTAGTACATACCGTGACCGTCTTCTCCGCAGTTGTAGCAATGATACTCCCTGTTTTGTCGTCGTGCTCTTCCAGGGTCTTGATCTCTTTCTTGACTCCTCCCTTGTTGTATTAAGTGGACAGAAAAATTCTGCAATTGGTCAGTAATATGGGCCAACATATCTTGTTGGTCATCTCTTACCCCAAGAGCCGGTGGTGGTGGTGGAATGGTGGTTGTCGTAGTTGCTGGTCGACGTGATGTTGTTGTTTCTGTTGACTCGGTTTCTTCGGCTTTCATTCGCAGCTTCTTGTCCTTAAGGTGAGCAATCTCAACGGCTAACTTGTACGTAGCCGGGAATCTACCTTTCACCTTCTCCTTGAGAAGCGGCCATAAGCCATGCGTGAACCGATCTTTTTTTAGGAAATCGGGTGCAGCTTCCCCCCTTGCCAGTGACTCAACCCACCGTTCCCACAAATCCACAAATTTGGACTCATAGGTGGCATATTCTAAAAGACACTCCTGCTTCAAGTCTCTCAACTTGTCCCACAACTTTTCTGAAGTGGTACCTCCCCCAAAGCGCCTCTTAAAAGCGGTTTTTAAGGGTTCCCAGTCATCCTTGGTTGCTTGTGGAAATGCATTGTACCATGATCTAGCTTCTAGCTTCATGAGATGCTTAAAGATTCTAACCCGAGATTCATCCGTATCTTTGTTGCTCACTACACATGCTACTTCAAAGTCATCTAGGAAGTCTGTTACCAAATCCTCCCCCTTCTTTCCTTTAAATGTTGGAAATGCTACACTTTCCATGATTACTGAGAGAGAGCTAGAAAGACACACTGCTTAACTTGCAAAAGTTTTTTTCTTCTTTACAAGGAGGCGTGTATACCCTCTTATACTAGGACATAGATTAAAAACTTCAAACGGTACATTGCCTTGTACCAAAGGTAGGACAAATGGTTGATCTGATGCCAGAACCTCAAAAAATCGCTCCCCACCCAGCATGGTGTCAATGACGTGTTGGTAGTGAGCCTTCAAATCCAGTATTACCTTGATTGAGCGTACATGTGTTGGTATGTGTGATCTGTCTTGAGGTAGGTTATACTGATTCATGTGAAGCTTAGAGGTGCTTAGTCACTGTCCAAGCTTGTGGGAGAGGGTGGTGTTCTTTGCTGAAACAAACTCAGTAGATCCCTAGTTTCTCTAGTGAGAGTGTAAGCCAATGATTCAGTTATCTGTGCTGCAGCATCAGGTGCGACTTGAAAACTGACTGTGATAATTACCTCGGTGACTTGAGTTACCCGATTCTCAAAGTAGAATAGTGTTGATTCTCTATTATGTAGAGCTCCTTCCATTTTGTTGTTGTGGGTTGGCTGTAGGTTGCGGACATGGTTTCGACCTTCTCCTTCTTCTTCTTGGCACTTGGCCTATGTATATCCACTGGGTTTGGCGTGTTGGTTGACTCTCCCACTGCAAATCGATTACCGTTACGCCTGGCACTCGAGCTTCCATGGAGATGCAGAGTTCGTCTAGTTGTGCTTGGAGCTCTTCTTCTTCTGTCGTCCAATTAGCAAATCCTGCTAGCCATTCATCCATTCACAATAGTTTAGGGGTTTCAGTCTTGTAAACTGAAGGGTTTCATGAAAAGATCCTCGGTGGGGGCACCAAATGACGGGAGCAAAGCGAACCCCGAACCCCCGACGGCCTCTAAAACACCGGGGACCCAATGGCGCACCTCGAGCCTGTCATCGTAAAGCAAACAGGGGGCACCACCTAGCTTCAGCGGCTAGGACGCAAACAACATACCACCATAACAAAGTTTTCATCCAAGAGAGATGGATGCTTGGGAGTAATGATGAAGAGTAAAGGGAATGAGATCAAGTGAGAGAGAGAGAGAGAGAGAGAGAGAGAGAGTGAGGGAGGGGGTATAGTTGCTTAGTACTTAGGCACCACAAAAGGATGGCGAATCCGCACACCCTTCACACATACACAAGCTCACTCCAAACACAAGACTAGGTGGCGATTCCGCACACCTCACATGGGCAAAAAATTGCAAGAAAACATACTCACAAAACCTCAAGCTTTATTTAGAGAATAAGGCGATGAAATGGGGAGCATAGAGTAGGGGAATGAGACGAGAGAGCGTGGTAGAGCACATGGCGGATAGGTGGGAGTTGATGGCGAAGACTCGCACGAGGGTTATGGCCATCATCCTTCATTTAGTTTCCCTTCATCTTCCATAGCCCAAGGGGTGTAGAGGTCATGCTCAAGACGAGCATGGTGATTGCGGTGATGGTGATGGTGTGGGTGTGTGTGTGTGCACTATGCACACACAGTGCATAGTGTACTCTTTGGTGATGGTGTGTGTGTCCTTAGTGTGATGGTGACCCCTCTTTATATAGGGGAGGAGGGGGGAGAAATTCTAGAATTTAGAAATGAAGAAATAATTATCTACATAGGCCATGTGACTGTGGGCCCCACTTGTCTGGCGGTGTGTATATGTGCCAGAACAGCAGTCTCATGAGAGAGAGACTAAGAGAGAGAGATGGGTTGATGAAAAAAAGTGAGAGGTGACATGGAGAATAAAGTAATTACAAGAGGGGAGAGAGGGGAGTGTGTTCAGAGGTGAATCTGTGTGCAGATGTGTGTGAACACAAGAAAAATCAGGTAACCACCGGGTGGGGATGGGTCTGTGGGCACCTTTTTCAGTGAAACTGAGTGTGTGTGAGTGTGGGGGAGGTTATTTAGCTACAAGACAAGAGACATGGCGCCCTTTAGAGAGAGAGGGGGGTATTTGGGCAATGGGATATGATAGGAGAGAGAAAGAGGGGGTGGGGTATACTATTTTGGAAGATAGGGTAAGTTGCATGTGAGTTAGGGTGCATTATTGGTGAGTTATAATGCATTATTGGTGAGAGGTGGGGTAGCTTGAGGGGAGAGAGAAAGGAGAAAGGACAAGGGGAAGAGAGAGGGGGTTGACCTTTTGAGTGGAGGAGAGGAAAAGGGACACCCGGCGGGGCAACAGTGAAGAAAAAGGAGGCAAGGTGGGGATGGGCTACCCCACAGGCATGAGGTGGCCTATTTTACCTTTATTATATATTTACATAATCATACTTTATTTTTTTCTTACTTTTTCCAATGCCTTTTATCACTCCCTCCCTAAGAGGGGGTTTTCATGGGGTGGGGACGAGAGAAGAGGGGTATGGGAGCTTGGCTTGTGAAAAGCCCCCATCAATATATCGAAGGAGGGGCTCACTCTTGGATGCATTGTACAAATTCAACAAAGAAGGGGACCACTAAAAGTCTTTTGCAGGCATTAAAAACAGGTTTTTTGGTGAGATTTTTGGCACCCATCTCCACTCCGAATTTGGAGCGGTGGTCAAAAGAGAAAATGTGGAACAAAAGCTGAATAATCACCTCAAAATTTTGGTGATTTTTGGAGCAACCACCGGTGAGCTGTGATTTTTTGAGTGGACCCCAGTCTGCCCACTTTTCTCACAAAGTAACCCATAGTCTTCTCTCACCTCCTTTTCCACTTCTACACACATACACTCATTCCTCTCCATCCCTCACTTAAACCTACAACTTTCATGACTTACTTCATCTTCTTCACCATTTCCATCTCTCCTTACTCCATGGCTCAAAAGATTATCATCTCTACACACATATAGCTCCATTTCTCTCTCTAGAATCAAATTCATATTACCATAACCTCTTCATCCTTTCATAAAAGAGAAAAAATCAGCAAATAACCAATCTCAAGCCCTGCAAAAGGAGGATTTTGATCATGCAGAATTCAACTTCCCCATGGTCACAAGAACTGCACCGACAAAGTTCTACAACCGCTTCATTCACTGGAGGAGAAGGTGGAAAATTTCATTTACATCTTGTGGTTTCCACCAAATTGTGTATATTCTCATTCTTCTCTTACTTTTTATCATTGTATAATGCACCTTGAGTGCATATGCCATGTAATTTTACCCCATCCTACTAACTTGAAACTGCTAACCTTTTTTTGTAAATTGCACCCACTCTACTCTATCGTGGAGTAGGCAACCTCACACAAAAAATCACTCACCTCTCTAGAATCTTCTCTATAAGCGATTAGTATAGCATCACAATGTATCCAGCTCCAAAAGCGATCAATATGCATCACAATTACACTTAGATAAGTATAGCATCAACAGTGCGAGTATCAATATGTCTGTCATGGGTATCACAAGTGTGGGTATCTGGCATGTATGCACATAGAACAACACTTGATGAACCAATTACACATGTATGGTTGAAGGATTAAAAAGATTAATATAAGCTATGTATGCCATGTGGAAGCAGCAGGAAACCTTTTTAGATGAGCTCTCTCTCTCTCTCTCTCTCTCTCTCTCTCTCTCTCTCTCTCTCTCTCTCTCTCTCTCTCTCTCTCTCTCTCTCTCTCACACACACACACACACACACACATCTCACCGCCCCACACACACTCCCGTCGTACGTCATTCACTACCCACTCTTTTTCTATCGTATAGTGCCTTCACTTCCTATGCTAAGGTTCGAGCTCCATAAAACCAAATACGTTAAAGGCTCAAGCTCCATTAATCAGGGGCTGCTTCCTTCCCACAAGGAGGGGGGCATCTTGTGAGCTGAAGCACAGAACTTGCTGGTTACAAGCAGGGGAGTCAACTTGTGAGTTGAAGCAAGACTTGTCGATTACAAGAAAAAATTGTTGGAATACATAAAATAAATTATCACAGTTTTCATGTCTCGAGAAACCAAGAGACACCAATACCTTCTTGTATTCACGCACACAACCCTATAACTGTAAACCACAATCATGGAATGAAAACAAGCCCAACTACCCACCTATCTCTGCGGGTATCTCTCTACCTTCTCTCTCATCTCATTCTCTATGTAATACACACACACACTAATGGAATCTCTCATATAATGCACACTCTCTATGCCTCTGATAGTGGGAGGCCTCCTCGCCTTTCACTCCCACATGGTATCATTCACCAGGCTCTGCCGATCGAGTCCTACAAGCAGCAGATGAAGACCAAACCTCTTCAGACACCCTATTGTTGCAGCCCCTAGTAATTGTTGCTATTCGTGATGATGAATCCCAAGATGTTGCACCTGTAGACGTTCTAACCCTATTCTTGCTACCCCCTCCTCATGATGGCACATATTATTACATCTGCTACCCGCTTGCAGAAATTACCTTTCTTGCTGCTGCAGCCAATTTCACATATGCTACCTGTGCAGCCTCCAACTTTGCAACCATTGTGGCAAACACAAGTGGCACCAACATGCAACCGGCATCGCCGTCAACCCTAGTGAAGACACAGATGCCACCACTCTCGATGATGGTGATACGAATAGTGCAGACATAGCCGAAGTTCCTGCCGCAGCCCATGATGAGGAAGAAATTATCACCAACTTCCTTGAATTCCTGATGGAGCCTGTAAATCAAACAAATAGGGTCAACCTTGCTGTCAAACTTTCTAGTGTATGCTGCTACTGAAATTAAGGTAGAACTTGATGCAGAAGGCATTGATGAAGAAAAAATTAGTTTGACCTGATGCTGTAATGAGGCAATTCATGTTGGTTTTCCCCTTTTGGCAGCCGATGTTCAATTCCAGCTCCTACACGAACTTGTTCGTGCCACCATGGATGCAATCAAAGATGCCAATAGTGCAGATGAAGAGTTCATGAATGCAACCTATGTTGAGGTTGCTACAATCAAAATCTTCTTTGACACCCTTGATGAGCATGCCGTCAGCATAGTTGATACCTTCAATATCCTTACCTCAAAAGTCGAAGCTACAGATAAAGCAACCTCCCATGCCTCAACCCCGGATACAGCCCACCCTGGCATAGAGGAAGGTCTGAATTTCAGTCATGTAGCAGTTCATGATGAGGCCACGCTCCCAACCAATCTACAGCCGTCCCTTCTTTTGGATGCTACGGCTTGCCAAACAGATACACCAACAGCGCCTACTCTTTCATCCACCCAAGCCAACGTCCCTGAATCTGCTCACGGCCCTGTAGTAGCTGCGAACCTCCAACCCTATCCGCTTGCACACCTGCTGCATGGCGATGCATCGGATGAAGTCATAGACACTTTCTTGGCTTGTCTTGCAGAGGACCAAGTCAACCTTGACCTGCAAATCATGACACCATTATGGTCCAGCAAAGGAAGCAACTTCTTTGGGCACATCAAGTTACAGAAGCTGCCAAACCTGCAGATGAAGTGATTCCTGCACTATCCAGCACTGAATATTGTTACACACAATACGATGGCCTTTATGGTAACCGTTTCCAAAGTGATGGCCTCCATGAAAATGTAGCAGTACAGATTTCAAAGTTAGATGTTCTAGATTGCTATGACAATGTCCCCTTCTGCAAATACTATTGTCGAGCTCCTCGCAATCAAAAACCAACCTTATGCCGCAATTTTGGAACTCAAAATCATTGGTGTAAGATCCATTCAATGATGGTGTTTCTCTTTCACTCGGATACAATTTCAACCTGATGGCAATTGACAATGCTTGTGATGACAATGAAACGGTCATTGCCGATTTATGCTATGCTCTTCTATTCTTACTTTTGCACATTCTTGTAGATGAGTATGCATGCTCATGTCAAGTTTGAAAGGGGGGAGTAATGTTAATGAAACGATTTGACCTCAACACTCGCAAGTTATCAAGTCATGTGCATTTGAACTGAAGCCACGATGGAAGATGAAACTTCACAACAATCAAATTTTCACCTTCAACACTTTCTTGATAGATCCCAGATGACATCAAGTCCCAGATTCAAACCCAAAATTTGTTTTCTCCTTGCACTGATTGCTTTTTCCAAACACAAAAAAAAAACAAAAAGCACAACCATCTCATATAGGCACTCCTACATGCACTTGTATTAGGAATGAGATGTAATCAACACCTCTCTCTTGACATTCAGTTGAGGGGGGATGTTGGAATAAAATAAAATAAATTATCACAGTTGTCATGTCTCGAGAAACCAAGAGACACCAATACCTTTTCCTATCCACGCACACAACCCTATAACTGTAACCACAATCATGGAATGAAAACAAGCCCGACTACCCGCCTATCTCTGCATGTATCTCTCTCATCTCATTCTCTATGTAATACACACACACACACACACACACACACACACTAATGGAATCTCGCATATAATGCACATGCTCTGTGCCTCTGATAATGGGAGGCCTCTTGGCCTTTCACTCCCACACAAATGATTAAAGGGGCGTTCCATGCAGATAGAGCACTAATGATCATGCAAGCAAAAAGTTCTACAAGCATGCAAAGAGGGCAAGAGAGCCATAAACTGTGATGGCCATGTTATAATTGATGTCCAGGTGGTTGAAAAGGGATACACACAGAGTTGTAACAGAGACACGCAGAGAGTCGAGGAGGTGATACATGGGAGATGTATACCAAAAGGAGGCAACCACCAAACCTTGGCTGCTTTGGGGCAACTGCAACTGCATATTGTTGATAGCTGCAATTTTTTATCGATAGCTGCAACTACCTATTGTCGATGCGGACAAAGTTCTTTAAAATGCTTATTGTCGACGCAAGCACCTTTAAAGTTCAAGTCATTGAAATACACATCAAAGGTAAGGATTGAACAACCTCCCATCACCGGCGCAGTGCCTTGCTCAGTGCATTGCTCCTTTGGCCACTTTGGAGACTCAGTAAGCAAAAACTCATTAAGCAGATAGACAAAGAGACTCAGTACCTTCCTCCTTTGTCCGCTTTGGAGCTCAATGAGTAGAAAGAAAGATTCAACAATTGCCCATCACCAACGGAGTAAGAGAGAGAGAGAGAACAAAGCCTTACCTGGCAGGGGGTCTTCCACCTCAAGCTGAACGTCCTCTTCCTCTTCCTGGTGCCATCGCCAAAACCAGATCTTGTTGTTTTTCTGATAGTGCACCTAATTAGTTAAGGGACTTTACACATTGTCAAAAGAAGGCACTCGTTACAACATGGGACCCATTTTTTGAGTTTAAAGAATAGTGAATATAAAGTAAAGCTTTCAGCTCAATCTTGATAATTTGCACAAATATCACATTGAAGCTATATTTAATAATCATCATTAGGAGAAAGTTGGACTCACTTTTGGTCCTTTTAGTTCTAGAGAGAGAGTGGCGCTCGACCAATGAGGAAGAGGCTAATGTTACATTGAAAATCGACATTTTGGAGCCAAGATCTTTTAGAAAAAAGGGAGAAAATATCATTTTTGTTCATCAAATTGCACAATTTCACGCTTTCAAAGTATAAATGCCATAAGTCGTACTAACTCTGTACCAAAGAATTTCAGAACTTTCATTGAAGACTCTATCTAGTATCTTTGTTCCCGCCCAAATATGACTTTGAGTAGCTCTACTTCCTCTCAAAACTTCTTCCCTTTTTCATATTTGCACTAACCTTTCTGTGTATTGTAGTGCACACCATGACTACTTCTCGAAGGCCTAGCACTACCATTGACTCTGTTAGTATTTTTAACAATTATACTACAGATGATCAAGCATGGATATCATCTCGAATAACTATCGGAAGTTGGGTTACTGTAAACTAGGAGGAGGAAGAGGAGGCAACGCAATGATTTCGTGGAGGCTTTCAAGGGACAAGTTAAAGAGTTTAAAGTGTGTGCACAAAGCAAGCGGGTGAAAGAGGTCCTCATACAACATGCTTTCCAGCATGCAGACTTAAGGTTGCAAACATCTCCTCCAAGTTTTCTAAGGCATCGGCCCAACTTTAAGTTATTTTGAGCATCTCACTTAGTGCATGATTATATTCGAAGGTTAAGTGGTGGATATCATCTTTGGTATGTTTCAGATATTTATCCATCGAGGACAGATTGGCAACCAGTTGAGAGCATAGTTGGGATTTTTGATGCTTTCCATGCATTTATTGGTGAGCAAATGTACCAAGAAAGACAACACAAGGAACTTACAGATAATGGAATGTTCTTTTATGATATGTCATATGTGGAACCGAGAACTTCCATTGGTTGGGGTCGTGTAGCTCCTTTGTCACTTCCATCCTTTGAAAGCAAGGATTGGTCTTTGCCAGCTTCGCAAACTAGTGAAAGCTTTAGGAATAAGTTGTTTCACGATATACAAAAGTCCCCCAAGTATTCAATTGCCACAAAAATAGTTCGGCTCTCACTATTATGCCTCTTGAAGTGTTTGTAGATTTTTTCTTTGATGAGAAAATAAGAACTACAGCAACAATGTTCATTTGCAAGTCTAAGAGCTGTTTGGACTTTTTATATGATAATTGGGATGGGAAACAATCACAGAGCAAAATTTGTATTTTACAAAAGAATCCCATAATTTGCAAGTTCATTATAAGCTCTCAAAATTTTCATAGTGTCGTTTTACTATATTAGATATCATCTTCTTAGTGGGCAGCTTATTCCACTCGACCAAGATACAGAGTGTAGCCTCGAGAACAAACCTTTATCAATGGAGCTCTACTTTCGCGACAGCCTACTTACAGTGATGGAGACAATGCCAAGAAAAACTCTTGCACAGCTCAGGGTAGATCTTACATGTGAAGAACTTCCACTTTTGCCGGAATTGTATGCATTCAGTCTCAACAATAGGAAGGTGCTTACTAAATGGATGAATTTTGATTGTGTTTAATACATTAAGACAGAATCTAACTTTTTCTTCTTTTCAGATTCCAAGACACAAGGAGAAAACAACATTGTGCAAGGAGTCACTCACAAATACACCTAACTTAATTGCTTCCACCGGAAGCTAGGTCACATACCTTGTGCATGCAAAGAGCTTTGATGCCATGCAAACCATGATGTACTCTTCAAAATGACTAATGCAGAGACATTTTGTGGCGATCAAACAATGTTTAAAAAATGTACATTTTCATTGTCTCAAAACTTTACATATTGTGTTGTTTCTATCAAGATTTATACAAGTTATTGCTCCCTTTCCCTGCTACTACTGTCCTCTCCCCCCGTTTGTGCCACTGGTCCCCTGTCCTCTCCCCCGGTTGCTCCCACCGCTCCCCTGCCCTCTCCCCCGGTTGCTCCCACCGCTCCCCTGCCCTCTGCTCCGGTTGTTGCTACTTCTACCTCTGGGGATGCTGGTCTCAGGCATCCTTTCACGTCACTCAAAATCATGGGCCTCTTCCATGGCTTCCCATGCATCTTGCACCTGTGAAGCTTCCCTCTGTTTTTGCTCTTGACGTCGACGTGTAGCCCATTCCTCTACTTCTGCAGCGTTCGCATAATACTGATTTATTGCTTCTTGCATATTTCAAACGTCTTCTTGAGTCTGATTCTAGCGCTGCGTCATTTTGTTAATGCGAGCATGTTCGAACTCCTCAGCTCTCGCTCCTTCCTCTCTTGTGTGTCTGTTTACCGAGATTATAATATGTTGGATGGCCATTACAAAAAAATGTCGCATATCGTTGGGGGTGTAGTTATGTAATTGAAGTTCCTGTAGAAGCGTGATAATAGGAAAGTAAGTAAAGATGTTGCTTCATACAAACGTTGCAGCAAACAATGAAACAGTATGATTACTTACGTTCAGTACATCCAAAATTTGATTGAGGAGCAACAGGGAATTCAAACAAGTTCGCCAGCCACAGGTATGTCATCAATCTACGTGGGCACGGTTACCCATTCGTGCCGGATGGTATTTCCTAGATCATGTTCTAACAAAACATGCTCTACACAGCATACAAGTTTCTTCGCGACACTACATACATAACCACTTGAGTCAACAACACATTACAAAGAGACACTACTTCCAAATGTACCCAGATGGGCCTTACGTTTTTACATGATCGTGAATGCCCTGCTTTGCGCGGAGTTTGCGTAGTAAACAATTTTAGCTTCAATGTCAAATAACAATAGACTCCAATGACCACTACACCAAAACCATCAAAGATGAGGAGAAAGATTCTAAATACAACATGGTTTTTGAAAGGCAAGAAAAAACTCACGATTGATTGTATGCAGTGACCAGATAGCACGCTAGATCAAAGTTGACTCTGCTAAACCAGCCCATTAGAGCCAAAAAGGAAACTCCGCTGTTCTACAGCATAGGCGATATTAGCGGATCTATTACGTATACTTTTTTTTGAACCTCAGGGGGCAGAAGGGAGACAGCGTGCCTAACATGAATCAATGGCAGAGATTAGACTTAAGATATTTCAGCGGGCTGTCATCACTGCCACAAACCCATGAGTCAATAATACCGAGCAAGTGGAGCAACTATCGAATTCCATAAGCCACTGACTTGCTTGGTATTGACCCATGTCTTAACAGTAGTGAGCCATCTAATGAATCAAGCATGACTTATAAAGATTTTAGAAAAGTTCAGTACCAAGCGAATAGGTGCATCGGATAGAGTTTACCTTCCCTTATTCGCTTGGTACTGACCTCAAAAAAGTGTAATAGCAGACATCACTTATATTTTTTGAGGTCAGTACCAAGCGAACAGGTGCATCGGATAGAGTTTTCCTTCCCTTATTCGCTTGGTACTGACCTCAAAAAAGTGTAATAGCAGACATCACTTATATTTTCTGAGGTCAGTACCAAGCGATCAAGTGCATCAAACTAAGTTTTCCTTCCCTTATTTGCTTAGTACTGACCTCAAAAAAGTGTAATAGCAAACATCACTTATATTTTCTGAGGTCGGTACCAAGCGAGCAGATGCATCGAATAGAGTTTGCCTTCCCTTATTCGCTTGGTACTGACCTCAGAAAAGTGTAATAGCAAGCGAACAGGTTTGCATTCCCTACAACAAAATACCAATGTGAAGGAGACATTAAAGTCCATGCTGTCCTGACTGTCATATCGTGCCCTCCCATCACCTCCCCTAATCTATAGGGGTGGTATCATTGCTTCTCCCTCCCACGTCTACCTCTCATGAAAACGCATGGCGGTACCACCATCTCACAGACCACTCATCAGCCAGAACCCAGGCCCTGCTTTTCAGGCATGTCCATTTAGTCTATTTAACCAGCAGGTTTTTCAGAACCTCCCTCAAGGTTTCATAGAGCAACTAAAGGAAGCTTAGGATAGTGGTGATGCCTTTCCAAGGGACACTCCCGCAGCGCCAGCAGGACTGCATCCGGGCCCTCCTCATGAGGTCCCCCCTTGGCCCTCCCCCGATTGTACCCTTAGCGTTCTCGACCGACACAGCCTGGGAGTGGCTGCTGTCAATACAGGAGTCAATCCTCGAGGTAAGCCGTTGGTAATTCTGCCTTCATCAACTGCCAAACCAACACGGGAGCTACCAACCCTTGGAAGCTCAGAAATTCTTTTCTTTTTGTTCCCAATTTCCAAGCTCCTAGTTTGAAGGTATTATTTGCTAAATGCTCTGTGCAGGATGCTAGCCTCAAGCTAGAACAAATGAGGATCTACAGGCACAGATTCTCAATCCTCAAAGACTCTCTAGAAGCAAGAAGGCCTGAAGACCTGCCGGGATTGCTCGCCAAGAATGGCCCTCTAGATGCTATCTATAATTGGCTACAGGAGATGAAGGATGAAGTGCTTGAGCTAGCCAGTAAATATGAGGAAGCCCTGAACTTTGCCAACATGCTTCAGGAAGAGATAGTCTAGTTGTGAAGGAAAAGGATTAACTTCTAACTAGTCATTGCCAGTTGTATCCCCCGGAAATTAGTAGGCCACTTTTTGTAAAGTCTGAAACTTGGCCTTTGCGCCTGTCCCTAGTGTTTTCTAACTAAAAACCACCTACATGGGTGTTAAGTTGTAATTTTGCTTCTCCCTTATAAATTCAAAACGCGTATTTGGTAAAAAAAACCCTAAACCAGCAACAAACAGGGTTTACCTTCCCCTTATTTGCTTAGTGCTGACCTCAGAAAAGAGTAATAGCAAACATCATTTATATTTTCTGAGGTCAGTACCAAGCTAACAGGTGCATCGAACAAAGTTTACCTTCCCTTATTCGCTTGAAACTGACCTCAAAAAAGTGTAATAGCAAACATCCTTAATAAAGACGATGGTCAGTACCAAGCGAACAGGTGCAACAAATAGGGTTTACCTTCCCTTATTCGCTTGGTACTTACTACACAAAATACAAGTGCACAAAAGTCTAGTAGCATACCTCTTCACTGTGTGTAGAGTTCTATGTCACTAAAGCACTACAGAACAGGAGTAAGAGAAGGATGCGCAAAAAGGAGGAGCACTAGAGAGTAAGAGGAGATGCGCAAAAAGGGTTGGGATGGTTTGCTTACCGCGTAGCATCGATGGGGGTAGAGTTAATTAAAATGATGGGCAGTAGAGGAAGCAAAAAGAGGCAGAAGAGCGCTCATCTGGGGCGAGGATATAGTTGAAATGTTTGGCGGAGGTACTGCCTCTAAACTTAGAATGCTTACCTCGACGAAGGGGGACAACTTCACTTATGTGCATGATTACACCCGAGATTGTGGTTGGTAAATCGTATTGCATGGTAATCTGAGCCCATTTATTAGTGGTTGTCCTCGTGAGCGCAGCCCACGTGCCTTTTTTGAGTGATTGTGTAGAGTCAGACGCCAATCGCCCTTGCAGTTGCCATCTCCATCTCCAAGTGGAACAAACAGATCGCCATTGCGTTTGCCTTTTCTGTGCTCTTCCCCTTGGCCAGCTCTCGTGATCCTGCGTTTAGAGTCAGACGTTGATCGCCCTTGCAGTCGCCATCTCCATCTCCAAGTAGAACAAACAGATCGCCATTGCCTTTGCCTTTTCTGCACTCTTTCCCTTGGCCACCTCTCACGATCCTGTGTTGATCAACCTCCACTGGGTTGAGTCCTTTGTTGCCGCGTCGCCATCGCCATCGCCGCCTTCTAGTTCTTGCTGTCGGTGGCCTGCAACATCACCATCCAACTCAGTGCCATTGGATATTACAGAGACAGGTTTTTTCTCCCTGCCTCTCTCCACTTCCTGTGTGCTTTTAATTGTGTGTGCACCAAAGCCACTGCATTACGGGGTTAGAGCACAATGGGAATAACACTCCAAGGGCCAAAGAGTGGTTGTTAGGGCAAGATTAGAAGTCTCACACCACATGGTTGGAAAGATTACTCCTTATGTGACCGTGCCTGAGTTTGGGCATAGTGAGTGAGTAGGCCTATATATCTATCACTGATAACATTAAATGCTCTGTTCTTATCCACCTGTTCCGAATGCTTGGGTCAGAACCAAGAGAATAGGGCCCTTCAAAGATTCTTGGGGCCCCTATTCGCTTGGTTCTGACTCAAGTAACGTCACCTTTTATGACATTAGCACACGGGACAGAACCAAGCAATTAGAGACCTTGAGGGGTACTCGAGGCTCAATATTTTCTTGGTTATGACACCAAATAGTTTTGGCTTGCTTTTTCTTTCATTCATGGGGATCATAGTCCTGGCGACAGACATTGGGGATGAGGATACATGTGAAGAAAAACTATTCACGTTCTTATACAATGTCGTGCTCATTATCGTGCACCAGAACTATCAGGAATATTTAATGCAGAGTTTTCTATACAGAGAATTATAGATTGCTCATTTGAGTACCTACAAACCCATTTGCAACAGTATGAGGTAGTCACTTGTGACAATTCCATGACAGTTGATGGCATGAGATATGTGCACCCAACTGACCTTGACCCTGACAAGAGTGGTTTAAGGAGACTGAATTGCTATCTAGAAAAGTGTCCCTCCAATGCACTGCTTGTACAAGATAGGTGTATGAAGCACTTCAAAAAGTTTTGCTTAGTGGAATTCTACCACGGGTTTGTATGTTACTTATACTTGCAGACGGATGGTGAGTCAGAGAATTCCCAGTCAACAACTTTTGGTAGTTGTCCATTGGTGCCGGAGGAAGAGGTAGAGGATGTGGAGGTGCAGTTTGACCCAAAAGAAGAGCGGGTAGAGGTATTAAAGGAAACATTTGATGCGGGCTTAACTCTTGCTTCTCTTGCGGATGCAGCAATAGGGTGCAAGCAAGAAAGCCCAAGTAAGGAAGTGACTTTGCCTCTGAATTGTGCTCCCAGCTTGCTATGGCGGGCGACACCCACTATGTTCTGCTCACAGATATCATGCATGAGTTCAATATACGAGAGGACTACTCCCTAGCTACAATTGTGAATTTTTGTGAGGTAGACATGGGGTTTGTGGATGATGATGGAGTGGACCAACATCTTATTTTTGCTGACACAGCTGTCCGCGACTCACAGTTCACTTCAGGGTGGCAAATGATTAAAGATACATTCAATGAAGCGAAGTCCGGAGAGGCCAATTTTCCAACAGATGAGCAGTTTGAATCAACAACAAAACAACTCGGCTTGGAAAACATGGGTAGGCCCATGGCACCCAGAGCTCAGGTAATGAATAGTCAGTCTATTTACTTGTGGGGGAGGTCGATGCTGGAAATGGACGAGAATCAGATGGTAATTTTTGTCGTGCATTCAGATGGGGAGATGACCTAGTGATAAAATATCATGATCAATTTTTTTGTTGACAGGTGCTAGTGTATGACGATAGTTTCCTTAGAAGAGCAGAAGGCTCATAGCAAGGGCTTGTCACTGGAGTTCAAGGCAAGGATGTGGTGTTGTCTCACTACATCGGGCGTTTCAACCACAAAAAGGTTTGTAGAAACAATTCAAGTACTTGGAAATTGTACTCATCTCACTTAGGACCCATAAATTCATTAGAATTTTTATGTAGATCATAATATACCACAAGGAATACTCCGAGGACAATGCAAAGTTCCCACTGTTTGCAATAAAAGTTATTACAAGATTGTGTGGTGGGCACCCCCTCCCACTAAACGCAGAAAGAATAATTTTGATTGAGAAACAGTTTGCTCTATGTGTATTTGGCATTGGGTATGGGTGCCAAGCACTTAGAGCCCCCTATTTCATGTCCTACACAGCTCAGGCTCTAGCTCCAGGGGTTGAAGACCCAAAGAGCTTAGATCCATACAACAAGCGGCTGTTTCTAAGGGAAAGAAGACACCTAATGCCTGTGGGGATGTTGCCATCAACAGAGGAATGAGCTCGTCTACAGAGCTTGCACATCGAAGAGGTACAAAGTGAGGAAGAAGGAGGTGCATCGAAGAGGATAAAAACGACGGGCTCAGGTCCATCTTCTCCCGCTCGTGACTCGTGACCGTCGCCACCTCGCATGGCACTCCCCCACATTTGAAGCTCCCTATGTCATCTATTTCTTCTCTTTGCGGATGTGTTGTAAAGACCGTGTAATTTTTGAACTCGTAAGAAGTTCCTTCCGCCTTGCTCTATGAATTATTCTTCTATAAGTCCATTGGTGTAACTCTAATAGGCTATTGGCCTTATCCTTTCCTCCCCCATGTCTAGTGTGCATACAATAACCTGTTCTTGCCATGTAGTGGGTTTTTTCCATGCCTTGTGTGGACCATATTGATAGTGAGCCGTATGTCTTGGCAAAATGTGGACCATGGTTGAACAGTATGTGCTGCATTGAAATAAAACAAAATGGTCAGTAGACTACAATTTAAAATTTTGTTTTGTATACGTAGAATGCTAACCCACCATGTAATGTGTGATATGTTGCCCACCCCACCCTGTAAGGTAAGCCTTCTTCCAATCCAGCAAGGCTTCTTGAAATGATGTGAGCTTACTTTGGTCCCAAGAATGCTGCTCAATGTAGTGGAAAATTTTATCTAGTGATTTCTACACGTTCGCCTTGTGATTCTAGATTGCCCCACCACCAGTATTCTCTTTAACCACTTTATGTAATTGTTTCCATTTGTTGAACAGGTTTCTCCTTTCTTCTCTATCTGAATCTTTGAGGCTAAACCCAAGAAACCTTCTTGCCTTCACGTCGCCTATCGATGCTTTCTTAGGTACCTTGTAACAACTTTTGAGACATCTTAGGATCCTCTTCGATTTTGACATTGCCTCCATGCAAACCAATTTCTGAGAGCACTCTTTCTAATGCTTTGATCACTCTTTTTGACTCACTCTCTGGCTCTAATGTCCATGCAAAACATATGTACAAATGAACCACCTTTTCAATTATTCTACAGAGTGCATGAAGTGTACAGACGTGAACTCTACTCAGAGAAATGTCAAGCACTGGTCTAAAAGTTTTATCTTGAAGATGTCTGTTGGGAGCTCTATTCCATTGCACACTCTCAAGAGATTGTGCATTAGCCATGCAATATAAGCATAGATTTGCCACAGCTGCTCAGTGTGTTATGTTGTACATACACTTAAGAGTCTTTATGTCACCTGCCATGTGCCATTCCACTGTATAGTCACCAAATCCTTCCATTGAAAGAACGGCTCCGTTTCTTTGTTCACTGATGATAGAAGGAATTTGGATTTGACTAAAAACCCAATCAAGGATTTCAATTTTTTCCTTATCAACCTATAGTGAAAAACAAAAACACAAAATCAACAACCAAATAATCAATATTTTTGTTATCATAGAGTGAACGAAGTATGCCTAAAATGATCCTAGAGTTAGAATGTTGTTTTTGGATTGCACGTTGAAGTATCATGGATCCTCTTTCGTTATTGATGGATCTAGAGCTCTGTTCATGAGGATAATGGTGACTCTCTCCAGATTCTTGTTCTTCAGACCTCGCACTCGTCGAGCTTCAAAACAAACTTGAGAACCCCACCTCACTCCTCTCGACTGATGCCAACTACATACCTTTGCAATGCTTCAAGATCAACAAAGAGGTTGTTGTGCTCGTTAAACTATACCTCTCTGCCGCCCTTGCCTAAGAACGTTGCTTCAATATGGAATGGTGACCCAAGTTTCTCAAACACCTCATCATTTACGTGCCGGCGAGTAGCCTTTACATGCGATGGCTTTGGCAGCAATGATCCTCTCTGTATTTTATTTTGAGACTTTTTAGCTAATGCTTTGAAGAGTGCCCTGTATCCCACCTGCGAGATGCCACTCTCATCAAGTATTGCTTGCACTTCCATTGGTTCCAGCAGCTGATTCTCGTTCATGAAGGAGGTAAGGAGCCTCCCTTTCAACTTACAAAAATTTTTCTGAGTTATCATCTCTTCAACTACTTCTTTTGGAACTAGACATCTGTAATGCACTCCGGCATTGAAGCCTGCACCGTTTGAGTTTGGATGCAGTAAAGACCTGCCAAAAAAGCACCATGCGTTATGATCATGTATAGGAAAGTGTATCCATTTCTTAGTGAAGCACGTTGAAGATACAAAAGCAGAAACAAACTTCGAGTTACCTTAAAGCTCGTATTCGTTTTTTCAAGCCACCACTACCAATCTTCATGTTCTCAATGTTGCACAAATCTCGTTTTCTTTTCCGACTACCAAGCACGATGTCTTTCTCTCGCAAACTTGTGATCTTCTTCTCAATGCCTTGGATTGTCTCTTTGTTTGATGAAATCTTTTGAGAGCAAGCTTCATGAAGTTTCTTCAGTTGCATGTTCTCCATCTCCAGGAAGTTTCTTTGCCTTTCCGCATTCAATCCTCTCATTTCCAAATGTTCGGTGTATCCCAACAGCCCATCCTTGCCATCGTCAGTGAAATGTAAGAGGTTAGTGATATTAGCAAAGGGAGGTGGCACATTTGTCACAAGATCCTTTGGATAATAGACCCATTGGTCCACAAATCCAAATGATGTTCCTTGTTTGTCCTTCTAAGTTCTTTCTCCCGTTGAGATAAGAAAGACTCCCTCCTACGTTTCTGCTATGGTGCGTACTCTTGCAATACATCAACATGAATATGATGTGTGTTCTTTATTTGGGTAAGTGTTACAAATGAAGGGGCTGAGGATTGCAAGTTCAAATTGGTGTTTTCATCAGAAAAAGAAGCATTCTCCATTCCTAGAGTTGATAGAGAAAAAGACGGACACTTGAAACTCATGAAATATCTCAGGGGGAGGGAAGACCATATTCTCAAGTTTAGAGTTGACAGAGTTCGTGTGGCTTATGTTTTTGGAGGGAACGCTTGTAAGTTAGCATTTCAAATCATTAGTCATACGGTTAGTTGGATTCTTGACAAGAGAATGAAGGATAAGAATGATAAAGACGGCGGCTACCTACCAAAGAATGTCATTTTGGCTTTTTGTTGCGCAAAAAAGTATCACATAAAATGCACAATTTAACATTTTCATTTTCTCTCTCTAAGCCGACGTGGCACAACTTACAGGGTCCAAAAGTGAGTCCAACTTTCTTCGAATGTTTTTTCAAAGCAGTTAAGAGTCCACATTTTAGGCGGCTCTTAAAACGTTACGAATGATTGTGCATTTCAATTCTTACAAGATTGTTACCAAATAGTTTTAAATATTTGATTCTATTTCATGACTTATGAAAAATATTTATTTTTAAATACAATGATTCTTCTTTTTTATTTGCCGGTCATCGTAATTTACATCGTATCTAGGACTAGAGTCGTTTTAATCATTCCCTTAAAGTAGTCTTTTGGCACAAAAACGTGCTTCCATCTCTCAAAATGTTGTGTTCCCACTGCAATTCCTGCTATTACACGTTATCATTGCTATTTCAACTATTCCACCATATCTGCCATACAAGCAGGATTTCTTATGGAGAGACATATCACTATCTATGAACCAAGGGTGGGCCACAAACTCGTTCTGATGTTTGAGAGCAGGACCATTCAGGTAAAAGTCTCCACTCTGAAATCACACTTTAATATATCTTCCTCAGCAATCACTCTCCATCCTCTCTCTTTGTTAGCAGAGGGGATTAAGACGGAAGCTGCCCCGGGTGTAGATGGAGAGGACTATTCTCTAGATCATGAAATGTTTTAGCTTTACAAGGTGCATTAGTGCATAGCCAACTATTTCCTAAACAAGTCATGAAACAAAGGTGATTGAATACTTTTGGATGATACAGAAGAAAAGCAACTTAGCATAATTGACATGATTAAAAATATGCCTACACAAAGCAATTTGTTTATTGCTCTTTGACAAGCTACTAGGATTCTTTAGGTGGAAGCAATTCCAATGCACTATGATGGTTATGTTGCATTTGAACTACCACCTTCAAATCATTCAAGTGGAATGATCAGCATGGAGCACAAACATGACATTCATATGTGGATAGAGTATGTCACATGTAGTAGTGATTGTTTTCAAGGTACTGTCAGGTTTAGCAGATGTTCAGGCCACCTTCAATGCATCAATGTTGACTACTCTTTTTTTCATCGAACTGAAACTCATATGAGACTCAATGGAATGGTCACCTTTAATGTGCTCTCCCAAAGGATTGATTGGACCCGATTATGGAACATTGTCTTGTGTGCATTGCTCCAAGATGCCTCTTTGCTTGGAAACTTGTCTTGTTGTTATCTATTATTTCTTGCCTAGGGAGAAGTTTAGGTACACCAGGTGTGCAATCCACCTTGGTGACCATAAGCATCCATGCCGTCAAGGAACTAATAGACAAGCAGAGCAGAGATTTGATTCAGTTTTGCAAAATAGAGCATCTTGGGATCCATTCAGTACATCAAAGCATCTTGAGCGCATTACTACCCAAGATTTTATTATGAAAGAGCTAATGAGAGATGAATCTACAAAAATAACAAGCCATATTGATGACAAAGAATTTGCACATTTTCTAGAATCAATCACTCCTTTGTCCAACAAACGAAGGATTGAGAGGAGCTTGGAGAAAACTAAGAAATCAAAGATTATATCGTCAAAGGGTCTTGAGGCAATATTAGAGCTAAAAAAATAAATCAAGGTATCCTTTTGTACATAGTGTATTATTTCTGTTAGGAAATAAGACGTAGCTAAATAGATAATTGAGTAGATTACTTAATGGAGAGAGACAAATTTACATACACGAGGTTATAGAATAGAGAGAGAGAGAGAGAGAGTACACACGATATATGTGGTTCACCCAATGTGGGCTACGTCCACGGGAAAGCAGTCACTCAATGGCTTTAGTACTTCAAAACAAAAAGTAGTTTACAAAGGGATTATACCCTTAATGGAGCTCCCGCCTTGCTTCACTCTCACCACCTCACACTCACCTTGTTGCATCAACTTCACACTATGAAATGTGTGTAGAAATGGCCTCCTTTTATAGGCCAAAAGGGCTCCCTCTCTCATGAGAGGCAGCTATGTGTAGCCGCCCTTGTGTAGATAAGTCCAAATCGGACCCTTCAATCCGCCCATGTGTGGCCGCCCTTGAGAAGACAAGTCCGCTTTTGAATTCGGCCACCGGCCACCGGCCGGTTGTTTTCTGACCATTTTCCGGCTGCCGTCCGGCCATAATATTCCGGCGAAAAGGAATATTCTGGCAAGGGAAAAAAATGTCTCGGGGGCTAAAGTTGTCCCTAATTTTTGGCCATGAAAATTTTGGTTTCTGGCGAGTGATTTTCCTTCATGCACAATGGCTTCTCCTCGTAATGGGGGCCTTACAAATGTGCGCTTTTACCACAGAAAATTACAAGGGGTAAATCAGGCTCCATACTTAACAATCTCCCACTTGGAGAGTGATCTCCAAACCAAACCTGTGACTGCTTTCCATCCTGGCTTCTTATCCTTGAATGCCGATTGAAGATGAGCAAAAGCTCAACTTCTCCTTGTTGACCACCTTTGTAAACATGTCTGTAGGATTTTCACTTGTATGCACCTTTCCTAGCTTTAGTTGTCCCTCTTCCAAAAGAGTGCGTATGAAGTGATATCTCACCTCAATGTGCTTTGTCCTTGAATGAAAGGCTGAGTTCTTCGCAAGATGGATAGCGCTTTGACTATCACTATACAAGACACAATTGTCTTGTTTGAATCCAAGCTCTTCTACGAATCTGTGAAGCCACAGAATTTCTTTGCTTGCCTCCGTCATTGCTACGTACTCTGCTTCTGTGGTAGAAAGTGAGACCACTTTCTGCAACTTTGAAGCCCAGCTTATTGTTGTGCCTCCAACTGTGAATACATAGCCCGTAGTGCTCCTTCGAGTATCTTTCTCACCTGCCATAACTACATCAGCATACCCTTGAAGAAAAGTATCAGTTCCTTAAAAAAACAAAGCATTTGTTGTTGTCCCTTTTAGATACCTAAGTATCAACCTCACAGCTTGCCAATGCTCTTTACCTGGGTTGTCCATGAACCTACTCACAACTCCCACTGCATGTGCAATGGCTGGCCTTGTCCAGACCATAGCATACATTAGAGAACCTACCGCCGCAGCATATGGAACTTTAGACATATAGGCTATCTCTTCTTGTGTCTTTGGACACATATCCGTTTCGGCCTCCGTTTCCACTACGGGCAGTACTGCACAGGCTATTTCGTCATTTTGTACAGATTTTTTGTCAGTGCCGTTTTCTGCATAACAGGTGCCTTATAGTCTTCTACGGTTTGTGCTATATAGCACAAGTTGTTCCCGCTCCATTTCCCCTATTTTCGGGCAGTTTTCACATCAGGTGCAGCATTTACCATGGCTGACAACAACAACATAGATGTGTTCAAGATGTTTGCTGCTGAGGATAGGTTGGATGGGGACAACTACCCTATGTGGGCTTATATGATGCAACATGTTCTTGTGTCAAAAGGTGTCTGGAACATTGTGCAGGGCATTGATGTACGTCCTGGTTCTGAAGATGTAGGCGATATTGAGGATGTTGCAGGTCTTGCTGCAAGGATTGCAGCTGTTAGAGTTGTTTTGCCTATGGCAGAACAAGCTCGTTGGGATGTTAAGGATGCGCAGGCTCATGCATTGATTGCGTTGTCTGTGAAGCGCACCATTATTCCTCACATCCGTTCAACAAAATCTGCAAAACAGGCTTGGGATATTCTAGCAGGTCTTTATGCAAGCCGCAATGAGGCTAAAATTGTTTTGCTGCGTAAAGAGCTAGAGTCGAAGATTATGCATGAGGAAGATGATATGGACACTTTCCTTGCTAGTGTCAAGGATATCAATGAGCAACTCATTTCTGCAGGTGAAGTCATTTCGGACAGTTCCCTTGTGCAGACTGTTCTTGATGCCTTACCAGATTCCTACCAGACTTTTGCTAGTACTTGGAGACTGATGACCCAAAGAAATCCTGAAGTTGTCAAGTTTGATGCATTATGCACATTGCTGTTGCAAGAGTCACTTTCTAGAAAAAACAGGACTAGGCAGCGTGCAGTTGAACAGGCTTTTATTGCTTCTCAAAGAAAGGGTGGTAACAGTAATGCAGCCACTTCTTATGGTTCTGCTGCGAGTGGCAAAAATTCTGTTCCTAATGCTTCTGGTAGCAGCACTTCGTCTGGCAATTCTGGTGATAAGGGCAAAAAGAAGATGCGTTGCCATTATTGTAAAGCCAATGATCACTTGATCAAGTCATGTCCCAAGTTGAAGGCCAAAGAGGCTAAGAAGAAAGAGGGTGGTTCCACTGCAAATGCTGGTTCCACTACAAATGCAGCCATTGTTGAGTCTTCTGTGAAAGGAGATTGTGATGCTGATGTTGATGCAGAATGGGCTTTTAGTGCAGAGTGCACTTACAATCCTGCTGTCCATGATGCATGCTTGTCAGTTGCTGCAGATTCACATGTGTGGTATTTCGACAGTGGTGCTACAAAGCACATTACCTCACATCGTGAATTGTTTACCTCTCTCGAGTCTGTCCCTCATGGGAATTCAGTCACTTGTGCCAACAACGCCTCTTATCTAGTTCGGGGAGTTGGAAAGATTGTGCTCACTGCTGCTAATGGCAGTTCCTTCACACTTGTTGATGCACTTTATGTACCTGGGATCAAGAAGAATCTCTTGTCTGTATCCGCACTTGCTAGACTTGGACTTGTAGTCAAATTTGTGGATGACAGATGTACAGTTCATGATCTCAGTTTTGGTGATGAAATTGTTGCATCTGGGCTTTTGTGCCGTGGGCTGTATAAGCTCACTTTGTATGACAAGTGTGGACAAAATTTTGCAAATGCTGTTGCAGATTCAAGGGCTATTTCAGATGCAAAACTTTGGCATGCACGTTTTGGTCATCTGAATTTTGCCAGTTTGCTGCGTTTGCAGAAATCTAATATGGTTGCTTCTTTGCCGCCTCTTGAAGCACCTGTCAAACATGTGTGTGAAGGCTGTATTCTGGGTAAAATGCAGCGTTCTAAGTTTCCAAAGGATGGTTCAGTTAGGGCCACATGCAGGTTGCAGCTTGTGCATAGTGATGTTTGTGGGCCCATGCAAACTCCGTCCTTGGGCAATTACCTGTACTTCGTGACTTTCATTGATGATTACTCCAGGCATGCATGGGTATTTCCGCTTAAAGCGAAGTCCGAAGTTTTTATGTGCTTCAAACAATTTTTGGCTATGGCTGAAAATGTCTCAAAATGTATTATGGGCACCCTCCGTTCCGATCGAGGGGGGGAGTATATATCTCATGAATTTAATGCATTTCTGGCTAGTCGTGGGATAAAACACCAATGTACAGTGCCTTATACACCTCAGCAAAATGGTGTTGCTGAGAGGAAAAACAGGTCACTCACAGAAATGGCACGATGTATGGTCAAAAGTCAAGCTTTGCCGCATTCTTTTTGGCTTGAGGCCATCATGTGTGCCACTTATGTACTTAACAGGTGTCCTACGAAAGCTTTGCAGTCTATTACTCCATATGAAGCATGGCATGATGAAAAACCTTCTATTGAGCACATGCGTGTTTTTGGCTGTTTGGCATATGCTTTGGTGCCACAAGTGCAGCGCAGAAAATTGGATGATAAGGCTGTCAAATGTATTTTTGTTGGTTATAGTGCTGAAAGCAAAGGTTACAGGTTGTATCATCCGCAAACAATACGTATTCTGGTTTCACGGGATGTAGTGTTTGTGGAAGACTCTGTTCAGCCCTTGCTGTCATGTACTAGAGATAGTAATGTAAGCTCACAGGACATTTATGACACTTTGTTGCCTCTTTTCAGTGGTGGAAATACGAATGTAAGTTCCAATGAGGCAAATGTACAGCCTATGGGGGTTTCTGAAAATGTTTTAGAACAGCCTATTACTGATGCAGATGTACATGATGTACTTGATGAGGAAAGGGCTGAAAATGAGCAGGCTAGAGGTATGCCAAAATGGCTGGTGCACACTTTGCGTGACAGTAAATTGGATGCACCTTTATCTAGTCATACTCGTTCAAGCTCTCACCATGCATCGTATGCATCAGATTGTTATGCTTTGGCTGTGTCTAGTTTACATGATGTTGAGGAGCCTCTGTCTTTTGATGAAGCACACAATTCAGAAAATTGGATTGCTGCCATGAAATCAGAATATGATGCACTTATAGAGAATGACACATGGACTTTATGTGATTTGCCTCCTGGCAAAAAGGCCATTGGTACGAAGTGGGTTTACAAGTTGAAACGTAAGCCGGATGGTGAGATCGATCGCCATAAGGCTCGACTTGTTGCAAAGGGTTATGCACAACAAAAAGGCATAGATTATGAAGAGACTTTTGCTCCCACTTGTCGTATGACTACTGTGCGTTTTCTATGTGCATTGGCAGCTCATTTTGGTTGGGATGTACATCAATCATACATTGTTACTGCTTTCTTGAATGGTGACATATTTGAGGAAGTTTATGTAACGCAGCCTCCCGGTTTTGTCATAAAAGGACAAGAGGACAAAGTGTGCAAATGTAAGAAGGCTTTGTATGGGTTGAAGCAATCTCCTCGTGCTTGGTATGAGAAAGCTGACACTCATTTGGTTAAACGAGGCTTTCGTAACAGTCCAACAGAAAGCACATTGTATGTAAAGCGTGAGGATGATGTATTTCTCATTGTGGTTCTTTATGTTGATGATTTGCTGATCACTGGACCAAATGAGAGACATATTGCTGAATTTAAGGCTGATTTGAATGCTACTTTCAAGATGAAAGATTTGGGGCTGTTGCATCATTACTTGGGTATACAGTTTAAGCAGTGTGATGGTGGTATTGCCTTGTGTCAGAAAAGTTACATAGAGACATTGCTATGTAAGTTTGGACTTGAGGATTGCAAACCTATTGCCACTCCCATGGAAACAGGTTTGAAGTTGAGTCTACATGATGCTGGCGATCGTGCTGATGTCACTCTTTACCAATCTGCTGTTGGCTGCCTCATTTATGTATGCAACATGAGGCCAGATATTCAGTTTGCAGTCTCGTAGGTCAGCAAATTTATCCATAGCCCAGGGTCTAAGCATTGGCAGGCTGTCAAGAGGATTTTCCGCTACCTTAGTGGCACTTTACATCTTGGCTTGTTTTATCCCAAGGGGGGATCATTGCCGCCAGACTTACATGCTTTTTCGGACTCAGATTGGGCTGGTTGTTTTGACACGCGAGTGTCCACAAGTGGTTTTTGTTTCATGCTTGGCAGTTCATGTATATCATGGTTGAGCAAGAAGCAACCTACTGTGGCCACTTCGAGTTGTGAGGTTGAGTACAGGGCAGTCTTCAGAGCTACGGTTGAGTGTGTATGGATCAGACGCCTTATGGATGACTTGGGTGTTGGACAGGACACTGCCAACACTATCTACACTGACAGTCAGAGCGCATTGGCAGTTGCGAGGAACCCAGTTTTTCATGCTCGCACAAAGCACATTGAGGTGCATTACCACTATGTCAGGGAGAGGCTCTCAGCAGAAGAGATCAGCTTGGCTTATGTGCCAACACAGGAAAACCTTGCAGATCTTTTCACAAAGGCATTGTCTCGTGAGAAGCTTGAAGCTTTCCGCAAAGCTTTGGGCTTACTCCCCTTTGTGGACTGATCCTGTCCTCAGGGCATGGCACTTCCCTTTACTCATGTGCCAGCTCTCGTTCACCGCATCACTCCAGGGGGGATTTGTTACCATATACATGTGGTAGTGATGTGTGTGAACACACTAGGACCGCCGGGGCATTTTTTCCCTCTTTAGGAGGTTTTTTCCCCCGTGCATTGTATATACGCCCATCACTCTAGGGCTACCCATCTTTCCATTGCACACTAAAGTAACACACTCTCTATTGTGTGCCTTGAGCTTCCTTCGTCTTCTCCAAGCTGTGTGTGTTTCTCTGCAACCCTAATTCCAACAGCCGTTGAGGGTGACCAGTTGATTAAGTACACAGACGTACTTACAGCTTCCGCCCACAGATAAAGCGGTAGGCCTGCATGTAGCCGCATGCTTCGTGCTCGCTCCATGATTGTCCTGTTCATCCTTTCCGAAATGCCATTTTGTTGAGGTGTCCTTGGGGTTGTCCTTTGCCTCAGAATGCCATTGCTAGCACAAAAGCTTTCAAAAGCTTGGCTGCAATATTCACCTCCATTGTCGGATCTAAGGCATTTAACCTTGGTATGTGTTCCATTCTCCACAAAGGCTTTCCACCTTTGAAATATGGAAAATACATCGGATTTATTCTTCATGACATAAACCCATGTTTTTCTAGTCGCATCGTCTATGAATGTTACATAGTACAATGAGCCACCAAGTGATGGTGTACTTGCAGGACCCCAAACATCAGAATGAACCAACTCATGTTTTTTATTTTTTCTTTCATTTCCTGATTTTTGAAATTTTACCCTCTTTTGTTTACCATAAACACAATCTTCATAGAACTCTAAGTCCACTTCTTTCAAACCTGGTAGAAGCTTCTTTGTTTGAAGGATTTGCATTCCTTTGGCACTCATATGCCCAAGCCGGTAGTGCCACACCGCACTGTCAACTTCTGTAGTTGCTGCACAAGCTGAAGGTTCCGTGCTAACAGTACACAAGTAAAGTGTACCGACCTTTTCTGCCTTGGCAACCACCAAAGATCCCTTTGAGATCTTGCACCGTTTGTTTCCGAATGCAATGTTGTGACCTTCATCGTCCAATTGTCCTGTAGAGATCAAATTTTTGCGAAGAGAAGGAACATGCCTAACATATATAAGCTTCCATTCATTTCCGTTAGCAGTTTTAATAGAAACTGTACCTTTGCCAACAATCTCACGAGCTTCATCATCTCCCAAGTATACATACCCAAAATTACCTTTGGTGTAGTCTTGGAAATGTTGCTTGTGTGGTGTCTCATGGAATGAAGCCCCGGAATCTACTATCCAAGAATTAGACACATTGTCTAATGAGAGAATTAGAGCATCTTGCTCTACTTTACCTGCCACATTGGCCTCCGATGTTGGCTTGTTGTCTTGAGACTTAGTCTCCTTCTTCTACTTGGACCAGAAATCCTTCTTGACGTGGCCCTTCTTTCCGCAGTTCCAACATTCAAGAACTGACTTTTGGCGTGACTTGCTCCGCCTTGAGCGATCACGACCCTTTTGGTTTTTGAACCTCTCCTTAGGTCTTCCTCTTGTTTCTACTGACAGTGCAGCACTTGATGATTCTCCTGTGCTTCTCCTTCGTATTTCCTCGCCTAGGAGAACACCCACAACATCATCAAACTTAAGAGTATTTGTGCCAGAAATAGAATTACTTACAGCCATCACAAGGTTGTCCCAACTATCCAGTAGAAATGATAGTATAAGGAGAGCTCGCACTTTGTCATCGAAATTGATTTTCACCGATTGAAGTTGACTTATGTTTGTGTTAAAGTCATTTAGGTGTTCTGCAACTGAACCATTCTCTGCCATCTTTAGATTGAACAAGCGCTTCATAAGAAATACCTTATCGGATGCCGATGGTTTCTTGTAAAAGTCGTCAAGTGACTTCATCAAGTCCTCCGTGGTCTTCATCTCCGAAACATTGAAGGCCACCATTGACGCCAACCTTAACCGGATTGTTCCCAGTGCCTTTCGATCAAGGATAATCCATGCTTCATCTGCCATTGTTGCGGGCTTCTTTGCAAGACCGCCTAGTGGCAAATAGAGGTCCTTCTGGTAGAGATAGTCTTCAATATGCATCTTCCAATGTTGGTAGTTTTTGCCGTTGAACTTCTCAATCTTGAGCTTTCCTTCCTCCGCCATAACTCCCACTCAATTCAAGGAATCCTTTCCTTGAGATAACTTAGCTACGAGCAAACCCTGCTCTGATACCAGTTGTTAGGAAATAAGACGTAGCTAAATAGATAATTGAGTAGATTACTTAATGGAGAGAGACAAATTTACATACACGAGATTATAGAATAGAGAGAGAGAGAGAGTACACACAATATACCTGGTTCACCCAATGTGGGCTACGTCCACGGGAAAGCAGCCACTCAATGGCTTTAGTACCTCAAAACAAGAAGTAGTTTACAAAGGGATCATACCCTTAATGGAGCTCCCGCCTTGCTTCACTCTCACCACCTCACACTCACCTTGTTGCATCAACTTCACACTATGAAATGTGTGTAGAAATGGCCTCCTTTTATAGGCCAAAAGGGCTCCCTCTCTCATGAGAGGCAGCCATGTGTAGCCGCCCTTGTGTAGATAAGTCCAAATCGGACCCTCAAATCCGTCCATGTGTGGCCGCCCTTAAGAAGACAAGTCCGCTTTTGAATTCGGCCACCAGCCATTGACTTCCATCCACATCGGACCCTCAAATCCGTCCATGTGTGGCCGCCCTTAAGAAGACAAGTCCGCTTTTGAATTCGGCCACCGACCACCGGCCATTGACTACCGGCCACCGGCCAACCGACCGGTTGTTTTTTGACCACTTTTTGGCTGCCGTCCAGCCATAATATTCCGGCGAAAAGGAATATTCCGGCGAGGGAAAAAAGTCTCACGGGCGAAAAAGTTGCCCTTGATTTTTGGCCATGAAAATTTTGGTTTCTGGCGAGTGATTTTCCTTCACGCACGATGGCTTCTCCTCGTAATGGGGGCCTTACAAATGTGCTCTTTTACCACAGAAAATTACAAGGGGTAAATCAGGCTCCATACTTAACAATTTCCTGGTCAACTAAAAGGTAAACAACAGCCACACATCTTTAAAATGTCAACCATAGGTCTGGGCAGTGGGGTTGACTAGGTGAATAGAATGCGTCCAGGTGGGAACTTAGAGAATATGTGGATTCACTTTGATCATGTACATAGAGTGCAGGGCTAACCTACAATATTCACTCATGTTTATGATCCATTTCTTTGAGAACTTATGAGAACAGCCATAGGTGATTTCACTGTGGAGAATAAACATGTTTAGATTGAATTTTGGAAAATGTGGAATGATGTGGTGGAGGGCATGGGTTTTGATAAGCCTGAATTCAAGTGATCCATGGCAGATGAAGCGAATGCCAATTGGCTTGCTATTTGAACGGTTTACTTTGGAGGGAACTAAGAAGGTCATGCCCAAAAAAGAGAGATCTTGTGTCTTTTATTGGGTGCAATCAATAGTCCGCCATACAGCTAAATGTATTCGTCCATCGTCTTAGGAAGAACATAAAATTCTATGCCAAAAGTGGAGGGATTCACCAACAAAGAATGCTCCAAATATTGTAAGGGAGAGCTTCATCGCTTTTGGACAGCTGGTCATGTTATACAAGGAGAGGTTATGTGTTTGGAAACTTGGTTGGCATGGTGCGATGTATGAGTTCCACATTGGGGAGGAAGGTTCGTGACACAAGATGAGCTTGGGATGTTTTTTCCAACCACAAATATATCAGAAACTAAGCATGCAAGCATCTATCAATTATGAAGATCATATTAGTTTGTTTGAGGTAGCTTGTGCACATATGACCATGGCAATTCTATAGAGTGTGAGATGCAATGCTTACTTAAAAGGTCTACATACTTCACATGGCCCAAAATTTAGGGACCTAGCAAAGCAATTTCTCAACAAGTGTTTGACTGCTACAGCTTCAAAGCCTCTACTTGACTTTACTAAATCCTCTATGCATGAAATGGGATTCAATAGCCAGAGATGAATACATCTAGTATACGAGAGAAAAGCGTACAAAAAAGGTGTCCATATTTGTTGGTGGGGATGTGATGCTTGATGATAGCATCCACATACCAAAATTTATAACTGTCACAACTCCCACGATTGGAATTGCATCACCTTTGTCTTGAACTCTACAGGGTGGGAGTGTTTGGCGAGAGTCTAGAGTTCCAAAAACTACATGGGCAATATGAAGGACTAGTCCAGACCAAAAAGTGACATTCTTTGGTCTTGTTGGAAATGAAGGACAGAGGTGTGGTAGGTACATTAATGAAGGTGCATTCAAGTCACAAATCTGGGTCCTAGCTCCTTGCTTTTGGGGTCGTCAAAAATACCCTCCAAGTAAAAATAATGTTGGAGGGCATATGAAAGGTTTTGTACAGTTTTTCATCTCAACCATAATGCACACATGGAGAATTCATGACATGATTGTTTCTCCACCAGATCCATCACCCGGGATATGGGTTGTGGGGGAGGGCACATGCTTGCTAGAACATGAAGCAAGCATGAAGCAAGGAAGCTACAAGATAATGGAGAATCCATGACATGATTGTTTCTCCATCAGATCCATCACCCGGGATATGGGTTGTGGGTGAAGGCACATGCTTGCTAGAACATGAAGCAAGGAAGCTACAAGATAATGGATTTGTTTTTGAAGATAAATTAGGTGCTCCAGGTGGCAAGAATATACTTGCTAGTGCACTCAAGGTTCCAAGCACATTCCGTCCAAGATATAGAGATGGTAAGGTTGTGAAGTGGAGAAGCAAATTGCCAAAGATTTCCAAAACAGAATAGAATGGAGTAGAGACATGGTCACACATTTGGTTAAAGAAATGGTGGTGTATAATGAGATGCATGTCTTTTATGTTAGTAGTGAAGGGTCTAAAGTGAAAGGGGTGACATATTGTGTGACAGTTTCAAATTTTCCAAGATGCACATGTGAGGAATTTTTTAAAAAAGAGGCAAAATAGCTTGCTTATACTCCATGCAAACATATGTATTACACTCCATCATCATGATTATTGGTTGACTTCTAGTTTGCCACCATGCGTCTGGCTCCCACATAGAGCATCTGAAATCGCTCTAGATCTAAATACATTAAATCATCATCCAAAAACTGGTCTATTTGAAGACTGTTTGCTCCTTGCAAACTCTTATCAAGTGCTACCAGCTTAGTGGATCTGGTAGGGTCAAAATCAAATTAGTAATTAATAGCACAGCTTTGTTGAATCTGCTTGGTTCTGTTGTCCCCCAGTTTGTTGTCGTGAATCTAGATGGTCTCCTACTGGTGGGTCATGCTGTTCTACTGGGTTTCTTGTTGTTTGATTTGGAGGTGTATTCCCCATTGATGTGCCCCCAGTGGATGCTCCATTGTTATACCCACTGGCTCCATCATCATCATTGTCAGGCTTCTTCTGGTGTTGTTGATCATGATCATGTTCTGTATCATCCTCTTCATCATAATCATCCTCCTCATATTTCTTGTTGTCAGCGCGGTGAAGTCCATGATAGCTTCATTGGCCAATGTAGATAGTGTATTGTCCTGTTTTTTCTCTGAATTCCGCTTGGACAGTCTCAATGAAATTTTGAAGATCATATGCATTAAGAGATTAATCCCCTTTTTATCCACAATCTGCACTAAACTATGGTATATGTATTTTTGGGATATGGCATCCTTTGTTACTTGATGTGTTTTGAACAAATCCCTAAAATCTAATGTTTTAGCTTCCAGCAATGTCTGCTAGCAATCAGCATCCCTCATAGCATCTTCCTTTGATTCTTGAATAATCCTATTTTCTTGGAGAAGGTTGTGGATTTTGTTTTCCGCTGCTTCCTTCTCCCTCCTGTGCTGTTGTTCTTGTATCTGAATAGCCAGGTTTTTGACTCCCCTAATTTGCCTTCTCCTCCCTTAGTTTCTTCAGCTCATCCTAGTCATGCTGAAGTTCTAGTTTGCAGTATTGCACTATTATTGGAGCTGGAGGTTTGAGCCTCCATCATTTGTCCAATAGCATTGACTATTGTATTCTAGCCTGATTGAATTGTTGTTGCACAGCCCTGAGTGATTACCTTTAGATCTGTGTTATTTGTTTCATAAGTTGTCACTGGAAATGGATATGGCAAAGCAGATCTATCCGGTTTCTTTATCACCAATCTTCCTTGGAGAGGTGTTGTCTGTAGCCTATGTAGTCGATCTAGCTTAACAATGGCCGTGTTATTGGCCTCTTGTACAGAGTTACTTCCTAAAGCCTGATTGGCTACTACAATTTTGGTGGCTTCAGTTTGTTGGGTAGTAGTGTTAGTACGATTAGCATGTGCATGTGTTTCTTGTGTGTGTTGCTCATTGGTCTCCCTACTGGCTGGTTTTTGAGTTCTCGCTTGAAATCCCTTGATTAACTAAATCCAATGATCTGGGCTTTTTAGCAACATAACCAATATCCATGTCAATGGTTGGATGCTTCTCCCCCACCAACTCTTTGCCTTTACCTTTGTCCTCAATAGGTTTTGATGAACTTTCCTTTCTTTGTGACCCAGGTTATTGTGAGTCAGTCTGTGTTTCTTCATCAGAAGATTCCAAGTTGATTTTATTATCTCTAGAAGCATCCACCCTGTCCCATGTTGTGTTGATATTGGTAGGTACTGCGGGTTGAGTTGCCTAGTATACAAACTGTCAGACATACCAAGCTTTGAAGAGGCTTCTAGATTTAGCCTTGGAGGTCTACTACGTGGCACTGCTGAACAAAAACTGGGCAATATTGATATTAGCTTCTGGGTCTAAAAGTTAGCTCATTGCATTGCCAACAGTTTCTCATACATATATGTGGGGTTGTTCTTCAAGTTGATGGTCTCAATAATAAACCTGTATATTGTTGTCTGTTCCAGTGCCACCAATAGAATACCTTGAGCCCCATCTTTTATTTTCTTCCTAGTCTGATTATCTTCTTTTAGATATTGATGACTGACCTCTTCAACAGTCGTCACTGGTATGGCTTTCTGGTCATTGGGGAGTTTGAAATTTTGAGCTACTTCACCAACAGTCAATTCTAATGTGCGGCCCTACATTACTACTATACTTTTTTTAGTCTTGTATGTATTGAGAACTTGCTACATGATTTGCTTGTCGAATGGAATTGTCGTGGATTCCCTAATCACCTCTAGGCCCCATAACTTGAGCAATTTCTGCTCACTTTCTTTAAACACATACTTCACTATCTTGTTGTGGGATATGATACCTAGTGACTCCTTAAGGCTCTCTGTTTGAGCTCCATGGATTCCCTCATATACTGTGACGTCTTCTTTCTGGCCATGCACAATTTAGACAAATAGGTATTAATTGAGAACACTTACTCCTTGTAGACATCGTGAATGAGTCGTTGAAGGAGTAGTGTGGAGTGTTAGTAGGTATGGTTATGGTTATGGTTGAAGGATTTAGGGTCTGCACAAGCGAAGCGGGTTTTTGTGGGACACACTATCTGCAAGTGGAGGAGCAAGTGTCACCAAAGGTTGTAAGTAAATTGTAGATGGACAAACCCATCGCATACTTATACGGATCCTTGCCATGAATGCTCCACTAGCTAGCCGCCCTTGGTCTCTGCGCTCTACTTGTGACGTGTCGAACATGCATTGGCTTGTCAGGTTAATCATTACCAGAGAGATTTGCTTCAAAATTTGGTTCATTACTCACTTGCAGCTGGCTAGGATTTTAAATGGTTTGTTTGTTTCAAACTGGACTGGTTGGGAAATTGGTGCTAGTTCCGGACTGGACTGGTGACTCACTGTTATTGGTACTGGTACTACATAAAACAAGTTCAGTAGTTCCCTTTCTGGGTCTGAGTCTGGTTGTAGGTTTGGGTCTCGAACACCTTCTGTTCTTGAATAATAGAGCTTGATCTTGACCCTGTTATACACTCCTGGCAATAGTAGACCAGATAAACTCTCACTTTTCCATTTGAAAATACTCAATCCACCTCATAGGGTCCTGACCATGCTATTTTTAGATTCTATTTCTTTGGTCCCAATTTTGGTTGGTAAAGTAGAATCAAGTCCCGTCTCTGGAATTCTCTAACCTTGACTCTACTATCATGCCAATTCTTTCTCCTTTATTGTACTACTTCTTGTTCCAGCATAACCATCTATCATATCTCATCCAGGCATAATAGATCATACAATCTTTGCTTCAGGTTCTTATTGAAATCCATCCCATATCCAACTGCTAATCTTAAAGTTGAAATCACAAATTCCATAGGGACAACTGCTTCTGTGCCATAAACCGGTTTAAATGGAGTCATGCCCGTCGTGACTTTGTAAGCAGTTCAATAGGCCATTAATGCTATCTGAAGTCTGGTACCCCAATGGTGTGGCTCCTTCTAAACAATCTTTGTAAGAATCGTCTTGATAGTTTTATTACTACTTTTAGCCTGACCATTGCATCTGGGATAATATGGTGTTGACTTCCTGTGTTTGACTGAAAACATCCCGATGAGAATCTTTATCGTATCATTAATGAAATGAGTGCCCTGGTCTAACACTGTCTCAATGGAACAACCATGTATGCACATTATATTCTCATAAAGGAATGAAGCAGTTGACTTAGCAGTGTTTTTTGGTAGAGCTTTTGCCTCCACCCATTTGCTGACATAGCAGGTAGCCATAATGATGTACTTATTCTTTCTGGGAGTGATCTTTTTGAATGGTCCCATGAAATCAAGCCCCCATTTCATAAAGATTCTTAATGGAATAACTGGAGTTAGTGGTGTCATGTCAGCTATTGTGGGTCTACCCATCCTCTAGCAGATATCACAAGTCTTACAAAATGTTCTAACATCATCCATCATTGATTGCCACCATAATCCTGCCTAAAGGATTTTCTTATATGTGATGTCAACTAAAAAATATCCTCCAACATTACCATTATGTGCTTCAGTGATGACTTGCATGCGTCCTTTTAAAGGTACATAACACTAAAGCACTCCATTAATTCCCAATCTGTAAAGCGCTCCTACAGTGATGGTGAATTTTAGACTTCGAATGATCAATACCTTTTTCTTATTCTGAGGCCACTCTTGTGGGAATTTGCCCAGCTGAAGGAAATCGTATACTTCTTTCCATTCCGGGTCTGGTTTTTCCTCAGCTCTACTTTGAAATAGAACAGCGTCTACTGGTTCATCTCTCAAGGATGTTTCAGAGTACCCTTCAGTGCTTCTTGAAAGAAAGTTAGCTCCACAATGTGACTTTCCTGGTTTGTGGAAAATCTTGAATTCAAATACAATTAAGAACATCATCCATCTAATCAATCTTCCTTGTATGTTTACTTTATTAATCGGAAACAATAAAGCCTGATGATTCACATAAAAATGAAATAGATTTCCCAGTACATAATGTCTGAACTAAGTTGCACTAAACACCATTCTCAATGCCTCTCTTTCTGTTGTTGAGTATCCTTGTTCGACTGAACTTAGGGATTTCATTAACGAAATCACGATCGGGTGATTACGTAAATAACTATAGTATTTACACACACAAAATAACGTGATCACGTTAATTGTTAACGTGACTTTGATTTTGACCTGCAAAAACCTATAGAGCCGGTTAGCCCTCCGGGTTTTCTTATTTTCCCTGCGGGACTCGGCGGGCTTTTTCATTTACCCGGCGGGCCATAGCCCGCGGCGGGCCCGCGGGAAAATGAAAAAGCACGGCGGGAGTAATTATTTATAGTAAATAGTGTGCTAACCCCAGTCTTTTAGCTAGGCAAATCCTTGGGGAGTGTATCCGAGTGCCGGGTATTGTCATCTCCTTGTGAATTGACCTAAGGTTACAGAGTCACGGGTCCTTTTTTTGGGCCGAACGTGATTCTTAATTCGGTAACCACTTCTAAAAAATTTTAATTCGTTTATTGACATAAAGGTACGAAACCAAAACATTTGAAAACTTGGAGAATCATGCTCATTGCAAAGAAGCAATTGGTCCAAATGAAGGCTGTAATTGGTTTTAGTAGATGAGCATATGTAAATGACGAGTCGATAGTCAAGGGTCAGATGTCCTCTACTAGTGTACCGGGCATATAAAGATCCTTGAAGTCTTGCATTTGAGTTGATTTACAATATAAGAGCTATAGTCCTTGATTGGGTTAAAATAGCTTTTTTATATTGAATTGGTTGCATGGGTGGGCTACAATCCTTCACTGGGTACAAGTAGTCCCCAATTGGGTGATTATATTGAAGATTTATTTGCGTTAGTTCATGCATTGGTTTATACAGAGAGTGCCTTATGTATTACGATAGATTATTAGTGCATGAAATGACCAATCATATATTTTATTGCTTTTGTTTGTTTTTTTGTAGCAAATGAAATTAGATGTGTCTTATTGTTTGCAAATCAAAGTGGACATATAAATAATCATTATAATAATAATTGAATAGAGAGATTCATAGCATTGTTATGGTTATTATGCCATGTATAGATTACATTGCAATGTGTATGGTTGCTCAATATAGGTGATCGATATGTGGATTGACTAGCGTGCATTGAAAATCTCATATTGTGCATCATGGTTACTTTCATATTGAATGGTTTTTAAATTATAATATATATTAAAAATTAAAAAAATGTTTTTAGAACTGAACATCTGTTCTTTTCTCTTCAGTTTTAATTTAAAAGCAATGGAGCAAAATGTGGGCAAGAGTAGTACGAAGAAGCCAAAGAATAAAAAAGCTCCTGGCAAAGAGTGGAGAGAAGAGATCGCCAAAAAGGGCGGCAAGAGACGATAGATATATAGCTCTGTGCCTTCGAATCAAGAGTTCCCAGAGCCAGTTATTAACTCCGCAGATCCTATAGTGACGCCAACTAACCTTGGAGAACAACCTGCGCAAGGAGAGAAAATTCCAGGCAGTGTTCCTTTTAAACGTCACAATGAAGGTGGACTTTGTCAAATGCGTCAAAAACCATTACATCAAAGCTTTCAAGTGCAGTCTCTAGAAGAAGCACAAACAGCACTCGCCAAAGCAATATTCTTTACTGAAAGTGCTTTGGTCATGGTAGACAGTAATCATTGGAAGGCTGCTTGGAAGAAAATCGGTGAGTTTGGTCCAGGATTTTCAGCTCCTACATATCACGCAATAAGAAATGTTTTCTTGGACAAATGTTACATTGAAGTCAAAGAGCGTGTTGGCAAAATAATACTTGGGAATACATCACTTTCAGGATGTACGATTGTGAGTGATGGTGGCTGGTCAAATGTTCAGAGAAGACCGCTGATCAATGTAATGCTGGTTTGTCCAAGGGGAGAAACGTTTATAAAGGCGATTGATAGTTCTGGTGCAATTAAAAGTGGCAGATACATTTCTGAAGTCTTGATTAATGTAATTAAAGAAATTGGTGTTGAACATGTCATTCAAGTTGTGATGGACAACGCAAAGAATTGTAAAAACGCCAATAAATTAATAAAGAAGTGCTTTCCACACATTTTTGCCAATGGTTGTAATACGCACAGCTTGAACTTGGTGCTGAAAGATTGGTACACTAGCAAAGAAACCACAGTGTTTGCCAAAATAATTGATACAGCATGTCAGGTTGTGAAATTTATCTTCAAACGACAAAGAGTGCTCAATTTGTATAGGATGCGCATGTCAATGATGCTGAAACTTCCTGCTGAAACTCGGTTCAGCACACACTTTTATACCTTGGAATCACTTCTCCATAATAAATGTTATGTGATTGACACATTCAATTGCGTGGCCTTTGATGAATGGCAGCTTGAGCAGAAAGAAACAATGAAAGATAAAATTACATGTCTACGTGGCAATGTAAACAATGTTGCTTGGTGGAGGAGTGTAATGGATGCATACCATGTAATGATGCCCGTTATGTTTGTGATCCGCAATCTTGATCAAAGGGCGCCAAACTTGGGCAAAGTGTGGATGACATGGTGGTCAGTCCAACAGAGTCTTGAAAATCCTGAAGAGCTGAAAGAGTCTATAGTAGAGAAGGAGTGGCGATTACCATTCTCTGGCAAACAACGGAAAATTTTGGCTAAGTATTTTCATGCAAGGTGGAAGAGTGCTCATAGTCCACTCCATAGCGTGGCTTACATGCTCAATCCAGAATATTTGAATTTAGATCTGATGTCCAATACAGATGTGGTAGGAAATTTCTATCACGTGGTCAACACATTCTACTCCAACGTTCATGACCAAATTGATTGCATCAAAGAAATGAGTGCATTTAGATTAAAAGAAGGTCCTTTTGCGAAAGATTTTGTACAGGTAATGGCAAAAGAGCAACCTGCATGGAAGTGGTGGATGATGAATGGTGGAGAGCATTACTCTACCTTACGTCCTCTTGCAATGAAAGTACTCGCACAATGTGTAGCAAATTCAAGTTCAGAGAGAAACTGGAGTATGTACAAGTATGTTCATAGCACTATTCGCAACAGAGTATTAGCAGACAGAGCAGAGAAATTAGTGTATATGTATTGCAACAAAAAGATACTGAATCGCATCGAAACTGCTGGCTACGAGGAGGAAATGCCAACTTGGTTGTATGATTGTCAAAACGAAGATGAAGAAGACTTCAATGTTGGTGTATCTCAATGCACTGTAGAAGAAATAGAAGAGAATTTGATAATAGATGTGGAGGTTGAATTACAAGGAGAACCACAACACTCAGACTTAGAACCAGATAACAACTCAATTGATTCAATATAGCTTGAGAGTAGAATGAGTAAATGTCAAAAACCATTGTAAAAGACCTTGTATTCAAATGTGTTTTGAGTAATTACAATGCTTCATATTCTCGAACGTACATAGTTTGTCGCGATATTACATAGTTTTTCGATCTCAATTGTGTTGCCTTGAAGTAGCATCTTGCTCATCAAACAGATTTCTAATTGTGCTAGGGGTATCTGGGCGTGCTTGCTTGAATTTATATTCTTTTTCCATGCCAAACATAATATATATTTCTTGTGGAATATCTTGTGAACAGATTGCACATCGACTACTATTTTGTATCAAACGAATAAGACAAACTAAATGATAATAGTGACCACATGTCAATGTATAGTACCCACTCCATCCATCAAAATTCTTGTAGCAAACTAGACATTGGGAAGATGAGGATGCATCTGAAGTAGACGAGGGGACCAAATCCGGATTCAAGACAAGGTGGTTGATGTGTGTCCCTTGTACAGGTGTTGGATTCACTCGCTGTGTCAGGTTTTGAACGTCCTGACTTAAGCGGTGAATGCTTTTCTCCATCCAGACTTGTGAGGGTTGCGGTGTCTGGATGGCTATAGAAAGACGTGTTATTTTGGCATCTTTCTCTGCCAACTGTGGCGTGTAAATATCCTTCTCTCTCTTTAACTGTAGGTCGGCGCCTTCTACTATCAATGTCAGCTCATCTCGGGTAAAAGTGACGCAACTCTCCCTTAAATCATGAGTGGCAACAGTTGTCTCCTTTGATGAGAAGTCTACTGATCGCTGTTGCACAAAGTGAACATATAACATTTTTGCAAAATATAGCACACAATCTGCATTGTGCAGGGGATGGCCATAAACCTCCAAATAAATCCTCTCAGCGTTATCTTTGATACCATCATGGTTGCACTTCGAAACCTTCCACCTTCCTTTCTTGATCTCTGCGTCCTCACATGGCCATATTGTCTTGATCATGTCCTTTGTAACTTCTTTATTGATCTCTTTCCACTGCATATGGTTTGGATTTTCTCACTTTGAGAGTTGGCAGCAGTACACGTCGCTTGTTGTCCCGACATGCCGTGTGCCAGAGACTTCATGCGTTGAAATGCATTAACAATCGCTTGTTGATGATCATCAGGCAATGATTAGGTGCCAATATCTTGTTCTTGATTGGCCATTTTCTCTTAGAGCTGCAGTTAATAGAGTGGAAAATATTCAATATCATTGGCTAATATATTTCTCACTTATTGGGACACTGCGCGGAATCCACTAAATCAAACCACAAAAAATGCGACTAATTGAACCACAAGGCAAGTTTGAAATACTGATAGTTAAATGACAAATTTGAAATGATGAAAGATAATTGACTAAAGATAATTGACTCAATTAGGTGAACCACTTCAAACTAGATAATACACTTCAATAAAAAAAAGAATACACTTGACAAGACATGTATATCATAGAAATGTTTAAATCGGATAAAATGATGGTGCAAGTTTAACAAGTGGACATTGGACAGGGTTAGGGTCTGTCTTTAAATGTTCTTTGAAAAATATCAACACGTCAGAAGCATTCCTTCTTTGATCTCGCTCTTTTAACTTCATCCAACAATCTACTTTAATTCGAATAGCCCTCATAACATCTTCGTCCGGGTGGTGAAAAACTTCTTCTGGAAAATAAAATTTTCTGGCTGCACTCTAAAAATCTGCCAGCATGTCGAACAGGTAGCCCAATGCATAAATGTTGCTCGCTTTTGTGTATGCATCTCTGCACCGTGGATCATATAGTTCGGGAGCAATCCACGATTGCTTAGCCATCTCCGCATTCCCTACTCTCTGTGCATTCAAAACTGCTTCGTCTGACTGTGCGCTTGGAGACAGATAATTATTTGCTATGCGCTTAGCAGGTGTTCTCAGCATCATACCCCAATCAATGATACCGACGCGGGGTTTATTGGCGCAAGTAAAGTCCAACATTACGTTGAACAGGTGCAGGTCACTGTGCACTATACCGACCGAGTGGGTAGCCGCAACGCCATCGATTAAGGCATGACAAATTGTCGGCATCTGCTCGACCACTGCTTTGATCTGCATCGTGTCTATCTTGCTTACAGGGTTGTTTGCTACAGTCAATGACCTCCAGCCGTGTTGTAGCCTGTGCATGTGTCGTCTGAACAATCCGTGAGAGAACGATAAGTGGAACATCATGTGGCCCACGGTACCCCCATTGTAGTATGGGAATATCGTGATCCAAGGATCTTCTGTAGTAAACACAATGCACCTTACAATGGAGGGGTGAAGCGTTTGCATTCCTTGCTTTGTCTGAGAGCTGTCAAATTTTGCCTCACTCCCTCCCTTGTAACATTTTTCCACATATGTAATGTAGTCTGGATAAAATGAGATGCCTTTGATAGTGTACAATGTGCACACACTGAAGGAGCCTGCTCCAATCCTCATACCTTCTACCAAGGCTTCGTGAGGGATGCCAACAAGATGAGCGCACTTTGCATTCAAAGCAGTGCGCATGATTGTGCCGGTGCTGCTGGCATCGGATCGACCTCCCAAAGCTGCTTGCGCATCTTGGGCCATCTTCAATTTCTTGGGTAAGGCTGCTTGGTCCTGCACTTTCACACGCTTCATCTTTACCTTCTGTGCTTCCCACAATTTATCCCATAGCTCTAATTTTGACATGTCACAAGCAGGTGGGATATCTTCCTTTAAATCTCAGCAACATACTTTCATATTGCCCAACATTGTCCTGACCTTGTGGTGGGGGTCAAATTCTCGTATCCCAGTTGGACTCAACAACTCGTATTGGCCTTCAAGTCGCAACCTGCGCTCTGTGTTCTCCCATATAGCGCTAGTGATGTCTTTGATGTAGACATCGCTTTCACTAATCTGCTATATGCGATCAGCTGCACATGATGAGATTGCCAAAGTGTATTCTTTACGAATGGTACGCATAATACATTTCTTTTGATCTGGCGTCATATTTGCACTGGACAATACAAAAACAGCATATCAAATACAAATTCATGGTTGCGAATGACACTACCACTCTCACACTATCTCAAGTAAACTCTTAACCACCACTTGAAGACTTTAACAAATGTGCAAGGAAATATTGATAAAAATTGAATATAATCTTCACTTAAAATTGCAATCTGTTACACGTGTAAAAAGCAGTTCAAACAAGAGGTTTATAAGAACTTAATTCAGATCAAACAATACATGTTAACGGTCTTTAACATTTCAGCATATATTGAAATTTTTAACTTAAATTTTTCTCCGTGCGCACATACTAATTCAAACAAAGCACACACCGACTTAAAATCTTCAAAAACATTTAAAACATTGGAAGTATATAAATTGGACTAGTAAATTGTGTTCACACACTTTTTTACATAGAATTTATGTAAATGTAACAATCAAAAAGCGATGAAATTGATGCTCTTTAAAAAGATATAAAAGAATATTTAACATGCAAATTGTGTGCATTTAGATTTTTTGCAGAGAATTTATGTAAATGAAGCATTAAAAATAGCGATAATGCTTGAGAGTCCTTTAAAAAGATTAAAAACCAAATTGTGTGCAAATATTTTTTTACATGTAATTTATATAAATGGAGCATTTAAAACAGCGATGATTGATAAATAAAGTATTCTATATAAACGAAACATTTAAAATAGCGATGATTGATGAATAAAGTATTCTATATAAATGGAACATTTAAAATAGCGATGATTGATGAATAAAGTATTCTATATAAATGGAACATTTAAAATAGCGATGATTGATGAATAAAGTATTCTTTTGAATATGATTAGCTAGTATATAATTTCAAATGGACAGTTAAAAACAACAAAATCAAACAATTTATACATTTTGTATATGAAATACTCTTCACAGCCCCGTTACCGACAAGGTATTTCATATACTTAATACTTAAAAAACTAACTGCACATGCACATACAAATTATATGACGTTCGTACGGCCGGGTTAACGACCTGAACGCCACATGTATGCAAAAACATATGCTTCTAACAAATGACACTCTATTAGCCACGTTATCGACCGAGTGCCACCTAAATCTAAGGAAAAACAATAGCCTACATACGAACATCATATAGCCGCGTTACCGACCGATGCCCATATGTTTTATGGGAAAGGGGAAGGGAAGTTGACTTACCATAAGGATACTAGATTCGCCACGTTACCGACGTACTACCCAAACAGTAAGCCAATACTTACCACAAGGACACAATCTTCCCCTCGTCACCGAGGTGATACCCCATAATAAGCACTGTTCCGTAGAACAGCTTACACACACACTCCCATTGTGTGGTAAGGTACCTTATTACTACCGTGCACTATGACAAAAGGCACGCTGCCACACAACGCATACACACACACAACACATACCCGGATCGTGTGGTCAGGTAATATGTTTTTGCCGCGCACTGCGATGCAGAGCACGCTTCCACACGACCCCCTCTCTCCCTCTCTCCTCTCGTCTCTCGACATACCTGCAAAGGTGGTCTCAATCTCTCTCTCTCTCTCTCTCTCTCTCTCTCTCTCTCTCTCTCTCTCTCTCTCTCTCTCTCTCTCTCTCTCTCTCTCTCTCTCTCTCTCTCTCTCTCTCTCAGAAGACGAAGAAAGCAAGACGCTAATACACCCAGCGAGCCCGATTGGGCCCGCGTATATATAACGCTAACAGCTCGTTGGGTTTTTCAGGATTCCTTGCGGGCCCGTAGGGAAAATAATGAACCCCGACGGGCCCGCGGGAAAACTGAAAACCCCGGCGAGAATTTTGTGGGTTTGCAAGTCACCACTAACCGGGTTCTGTGTGATCATGTTTACTGTGATCATGTAAATGTGTCAATAAGACCTTGTGATCAAACAAAATTTGACGTAATTACGTAAATAAGGTTGTGGATTTTGTTTTCCACTGCTTCCTTCTCCCTCCTATGTTGTTGTTCTTGTATCTGAATAGCCAGGTTTTTGGCTTCCCGCTCCCCAATTTGCCTTCTCCTCCCTTAGTTTCTTCAGCTCATCCTGATCCTGCTGAAGTTCTAGTTTGCAGTATTGCACTGTTATTGGAGCTGGAGGCTTGAGCCTCCATCATTTGTCCAATAGCATTGACTATTGTATTCTAGCCTGATTGAATTGTTGTTGCACAGCCCTGAGTGATTACCTTTAGATCTATGTTATCCGTTTCATAAGCTGTCACTGGAAATGGATATGGCAAAGCAGATCTGTCTGGTTTCTTTATCACCAATCTTCCTTGGAGAGGTGTTGTCTGTAGCCTATGTAGTCGATCTAGCTTAACAATGGCCGTGCTATTGGCCTCTGGTACAGAGTTACTTCCTAAAGCCTGATTGGCTACTACAATTTTGGTGGCTTCAGTTTGTTGGGTAGTAGTGTTAGTACGATTAGCATGTGCCTGTGTTTCTTGTGTGTGTTGCTCACTGGTCTCCCTACTGGCTGGTTTTTGAGTTCTCGCTTGAAATCCCTTGATTAACTAAATCCAATGATCTGGGCTTTTTAGCAGCAGAACCAATATCCATGTCAGTGGTTGGATGCTTCTCCCCCACCAACTCTTTGCCTTTACCTTTGTCCTCAATAGGTTTTGATGAACTTTCCTTTCTTTGTGACCCAGGTTATTGTGAGTCAGTCTCTGTTTCTTCATCAAAAGATTCCAAGTTGATTTTATTAGCTCTAGAAGCATCCACCCTGTCCCATGTTGTGTTGATATTGGTAGGTACTGCGGGTTGAGTCACCTAGTATACAAACTGTCAGACATACCAAGCTTTGAAGAGGCTTCTGGATTTAGCCTTGGAGGTCTACTACGTGGCATTGCTGAACAAAAATTGGGTAATATTGATATTAGCTTCTGGGTCTAAAATTTTAGCTCATAGCATTGCCAAGAGTTTCTCATACATATATGTGGGGTTGTTCTTCAGGTTGATGGTCTCAATAATAAACCTATATATTGTTGTTTGTTCTAGTGCCACCACTAGAATTACAAAGTCCAAATGGCATTACTAGATACATAAACGCTCCCTACTCAGTTATGAATGTTGTTTTTGCTTTGTCTTTTGGTGAAATCTATAGTTAGTTATAGCCACTATAGCCATTCATAAAGCTATAAACTTCGTGGCATGCAAATTCGTCCAGCATCATATCTATAAATGGTAGTGAAAAGGGTCTTTAATGGTTTGGGCATTGAGTTTCCTATAGTCAACACAGACTCTAAGCTTGTAGTTCTTCTTTGGAACTACCACTATAGGAAATAACCAGTCATTTAATGGCTACCTCTATAATGAATTCTACCTTAAGCAAATTATAATTGTCCTCCTTGACTTTCTTTGCATAATAGGGATTCATTTTGTATCTCTTCAGTCTTACTCGTCTACATCAAGCTTTAGTGGTATGTTGTGCTGGCATACATTTGGATCCATTCCCTTCAGATCCGTATGTTCCCAAGAAAATACGTCTTTATAATTATGGAACAATGCTTTGGCTTTTTACTTGATCTTTGGCTTCAGACGTTTGTTGATCTTAATCGTTCCTGGTTCTTCTTCTGGGCCGAGATTCCATTCTTCAAGTCCTTGATCGTCAGGAAGCATCAAATTTTCCACCTCCTTTTCTCTTAGCCAATGATTAAGCTTCCTTGTTTTTTTGAACGCCTGCAGCATAATCATTAAAGGGGTTTCCAACTTCTAGAAGATCATTCTAAAGATCCTATTGTGGTAATACTAAGATTTCTTAGCTCACCTCCGAATGATCCTCTGAACTGGTTTCTGGTCTCCAACTAAGCTTTTGAGATACAGACTGGTCTGTTTCTCAATCATCTATCTGGATTAATCTTTCCCCGGTGTTTTCTTCAATGAACTTGTCTAGGTACTATTGTTTCTGTCGTTCCCCTTGTTGTTTGTCCATTAGCACCGCGTTGAGGTCGATCTCTATTAAAGGAAAATTGTTCATAGAGGCTAACATCCTCTTGGTCTTTTTGGTACCATATTTCTTAGAGAGCTCTTCGCACCTTAGTGCCTTTCTCCATGATCTTGTGTTATCTATCTTGACCTAGATTCTCCTACAGGAGCCTTGGATGGTTAATGTTTGGTTTGCATAATCATGTACAGTCCCATCGATTTTTAACCATGGCCTTCCTAATAACATTCCATAAGTCCCTTGGACATCCAACACTAAGAAACTAGTTTTGAATTTCTCTTTCCCCACCCTTGTTTGCATGTTTTCAATAAGACCTGTGGCTTGCACTACCGTGTGATCTGCCCTCCTTATTCTGAATGGAGCTGGCTTCATCTCGATTATTCCTAGCTTCTTTTAAGAAGCTCATCGAGAATATTCACTCCTGCTCCCCCATCCAGAATAACACTAGATAGCGGTTCCCAATGTTTTTGTAGCTTATAGTTTATTTGGATTACTGGAACCTCATAATCTCTTATAGCCTCTAAATCCACTGTTGTGGCCTCTGCTTCAGCTTTGCTCTTTTGTCTGATAAAATTGGCCGCCTCAGGCAATGTGCGTCAAATGTCATCCAGCTCTACACTTAGTTTCTAAATCCAATCACAGACCTTGATAGATATCTCATCCTGCTCATTGCTCGAGCTCCCACTATCCAAACTAGAAGACTTCTCTTGAGAATCTTCACAGTTCCACTTCACTAGTTCTCTTGTAGTTATTGGTTGGCTTTGTGATGAATCCACCTAATTATTTCTCAGTTTTGTAATTCCAGCCTCAGTCAAGTCTGCTCTGACTTGCCTTGATTCTTCTCTCAAACTCTATAGTGCAGCAATCGTAGACTCATCTAGTCCCTCTGTTGCTTTCTCTAGTTTTGGTTATGAAGGCTGGATTGGTATTTTATGAATGGTCCGAGCCTCCGAACTTTTTGGTTGGTATGGAAACTTCTTTGATAGATTTTCAGTGATCTTTGTTGCAAGCTCCCTTTGTTCTTGCCATCTATCTAGTACCTTTTCTTTACCCTTAGCCTTCCACACTTTCCTCTGTTGTTCCCACTTTCTGACCTCAGCGTTTGGCTATCTCCTTCAATAGGGAGTTCTTCAATCACTACTCCTCTGCTTCTTGTGACTACGCTTACGTGTACTGGCTCTGGCGATTTCTGGTCAGCTACTTTCGTCCTTGGTAACTCTGGACACTGAGCTATAAAATGAACATACTTTCCACAAGTATAGCAGTTCATGTTTTTCTTGGAAAAATCTCCCTTACCTCTACCCCTTCCAGTTCCATTCTGATAGTGTCCCCTTCCTCCTCCAATGCTTGTAGTAGCTTCAACTTCCCTAGTCCCACTGGCTCCATCTGCCTTAGGCGTTGCTAGATTCGTAAGGGCAATCATTGACAAGTCCTTTCCTTTCTTGAAGTGATGAATTCAAATTCCACAATTGTTCCAAACATCCCAAAGGCTTTGCAATATGTGCATTGGGAACACTCACTTGACATATGGTCCTTTGCCCTGCACTTAGAACACCATATTTTTGTTTTCCTCACTAAGGTTCTTGTTTTGGCTATCTCAACGATTTGCTTTGACATTTCTTCAATCTTACTGGTCCAAGCTCCTTTCTTGGTTTTACTTTTTCCTCTGGTTCACTTTTAGAAGAACTGGAGTTGGATCTGGTTTCTGAACTTCCTTCAGTAGAGGATTCATCGTCACTAGACTTCCTTCTTCTATGAGCCTTTTCCTTTTTTGCCTACTGTTCCAACTTTAGTGCTCTCTCTACTAGGTCATATATTGAATTTCCTTGTTGGTGCGGGTACTTCTTGCTCTCGGAGCTTCCTACTCTTAAAGCCATTTAGGAACCAAGCTCTCATTTAGGAACCAAGCTCTCATTCTTTTTTTTTGAGGGAGGTTCTTGCAGTTGTCTGGTTAGTTCTTTTATCTTTTCGACATAACTTCTGATTGATAGCTTGCCTTTTTTGATCTTATCTAGCTCACACTAAATATCTTTATCTCCCCTATTGTCTGAGTTTTCCAATTTAATGTCTTTAATAAGCATGTGATATGATCTAAGTTGAAAGGTTGGGTAATGGTAATACCATTTCCTAGCTACGTCCTTCAATATTTGTGGAAAGCATTTCCCCCATTCATCTTCATCTATGTCTTTCATTTCAACATACTGCTCAAAAGCTTGTATATGAACATCATGGTCATCCTTCTTTCCGACTTTGAATATAGGAAAGGAAATTTTCAAATCAGTAGAATGTTTCTTCCCTCTTGTCTTTGTCTTGTCGTAATGATCCGTGTCAGCCTCACAGTCCTCTGTTTCCATCTCTGTCAATGTCTCTTCAATTGCTTTCTTGGTTCCCTTGTGTGTTGAGTGATGAGTTCTTCGGCTTCTATCACTCTCATTAGACTGTCATTGACTTTTGGATCCTTGAGTCCTATTCCATTTAGCCTCTATTTCAACTTGTCAAAGCCTGGAATTATTGGAATGCTATGAATCCCTTGATTCCTTAGCAATAGTCCCTAGCTCTAGTATACCAACTAGAAGATAGTTCGCATGTCTCAGAGCTTTTAGCTTAAACCACCGTAATCGTCAAAATGGAATGAACTGGATGTGTTCAGACAGCTATTCCAGGTTGGTACTTAGAACTAAAGATGTCAGATTCAAAGATTTGACAATTACCAAAAAACAAGACTAAAACAGGACTGGAAGATAGTAGAACCGAAAGGTGAAATACTAGACCTGAAAGACAAGAGATAGTAAAGGAAACTGAAACCGGAATTGTATTTCATATATGCAAAGTACACTGCAGCATTTGATATTCCATGAGCTGGCTTTGTCATAAAAGAAGAGATGGAACGCACCAAAATGATTACAAGAGCACAAGTAGCTTTGGACATAGACTAGTGTAGATTCTTAAGTGTCAAAAGCTATACAAAATCAGTACTAAAAAAAGTTGTTGGCCTGGTGTCTGACTGATTGTACACTGTCATTTATTGCGGGAATTCATTGGTTACTGCTTCTAAGAACTTCCTTCGTCCGCCAATCCAACTTGGGATTGGTTCTCGCCTTCTTCATTTGAAAGTTCGTTCGCCAGTCCAACTTGGGGTTGGTTCCCGCCTTCTACATGCTCCTTATCTTATCCATGACCCAAAGGAATATTTGCTTGTGGGTGACATCCACTGCCAGGGGAGTCCCCAAGTGTTTGAAAATCTTCCTTTTTGTTACTATCTTCCCGGTTCACATGGATTCTCTGACAATGAAATTAAGTTTTGACTTTTCAATATTGCAGGTTTGACCCGCATGTTATAGCAAACATGTTCACAATCTCCAAAGATTTCCTAATCACTTGAGGCAAGATTTGGGGAATAAGAGGGAATCATCCGCGAATAGCTTCGTTGTTAGGCGGAGACAGCCGTTGAATCTAACCTCTTGCAACACTATCTTCGAACAATGAGAACAAAGTCCTATCTATCATATTCTAGCACTCATCTTACGTGACTAACCCCCAAAAAAAATGGAAGGAACTAAGAGGATTGGAGTTGCTTGGATTAAACGGGTAGAGGCTTTTTATCAAGCAATCTTGACTCCCTCCTGCTATTCTTATATTCTTCCACATGTAGGCCATTTGAATTGACAAACTCCACGAAACATTTGCCCAATATACTAAAAAGAATCCAAACAAAGTGAGGGATCATTTGGACCTTCTTAAACAAGGGAAGGTTTGCAAGCATAATAGATCATACAGTCTTTGCTTCAGGTTCTTATTGAAATTCATCCCACATGTTCAGTATGGAGCCTGATTTACCCTTGTAATTTTCTGTCGTAAAAGCGCACATTTGTAAGGCCCCCATTATGAGGAGAAGCCATCGTGCGTGAAGGAAAATCACTCGCCGGAAACCAAAATTTTCACGGCCAAAAATCAAGGGCAACTTTAGGGGCCTCGAAGGCGGAAGCCCCCGAGACTTTTTTTTTTCCTCGCCGGAATATTCCTTTTCGTCGAAATATTATGGCCGGACGGCAGCCGAAAAGTGGTCGGAAAACAACCAACCGGGTGGCCGGTGGCTAGTAGTCAATGGCCGGTGGCCGATGGTCGGTGGTCGAATTCAATGGCCGGTGGCTGAATTCAAAAGCGGACTTGTCTTCTCAAGGGCGGCCACACATGGGCGGATTGAAGGGTCCGATTTGGACTTATCTACACAAAGGCGGCTGCACATGGCTACCTCTCATGAGAGAGGGCAGCCCTTTTGGCCTATAAAAGGAGGCCATTTCTACACACATTATATATAGTGTGAAGTTGATGCAACAAGGTGAGTGTGAGGTGGTGAGAGTGAAGCAAGGTGGGAGCTCCATTAAGGGTATAATCCCTTTGTAAACTACTTCTTGTTTTGAAGTACTAAAGCCATTGAGTGGCTGCTTTCCTGTGGACGTAGCCCACATTGGGTGAACCACGTATATCGTGTGTACTCCCTCTCTCTCTCTCTACTCTATAATCTCTTGTGTGTGAAATCTATCTCTCTCCATTAAGTAATCTACTCAAATATCTATTTAGCTATGTCTTATTTCCTAACAACTGGTATCAGAGCAAGGTTTGCTCGTAGCTAAATTATCACAAGGAAAGGATTCCTTGAATTGAGTGGGAGTTATGGTGGAGGAAGGGAAGCTCAAGATTGAGAAGTTCAACGGAAAAAACTACCAACATTGGAAGATGCAGATTGAAGACTATCTCTACCAGAAGGACCTCTATCTGCCACTAGGAGGTCTTGCGAAGAAGCCCGCAACAATGGCAGATGAAGCATGGATTGTCCTTGATCGAAAGGCACTGGGAACAATCCGGTTAAGCTTGGCATCAACGGCGGCCTTCAATGTTTCGGAGATGAAGACCACGGAGGACTTGATGAAGTCACTTGACGACTTCTACGAGAAACCATCGGCATCCAATAAGGTATTTCTTATGAAGCGCTTGTTCAATCTAAAGATGGCAGAGAATGGTTCAGTTGCAGAACACCTAAATGACTTTAGCACAAACATAAGTCAACTTCAATCGCTGAAAATCAATTTCGATGACGAAGTGCGAGCTCTCCTTATACTATCATCTCTACCGGATAGTTGGGACAGCCTTGTGATGGCTGTAAGTAATTCTATCTCTGGTACAAATACTCTTAAGTTTGATGATGTTGTGGGTGTTCTCCTAAGCGAGGAAATACGAAGGAGAAGCACAGGAGAATCATCAAGTGTTACATTGTCAGTGGAAACAAGAGGAAGGCCTAAGGAGAGGTTCAAAAGCCAAAAGGGTCGTGATCGCTCAAGACGGAGCAAGTCACGCACAAAGTCAGTTCTTGAATGTTGGAACTGCGGCAAGAAGGGCCACGTCAAGAAGGATTGCTGGTCCAAGAAGAAGAAGGAGACTGAGTCTCAAGACAACAAGCCAACATCGGAGGCCAATGTGGCAGGTAAAGTAGAGCAAGATGCTCTAATTCTCTCATTAGACAATGTGTCTAATTCCTGGATAGTAGATTCCGGGGCTTCATTCCATGCGACACCACACAAGCAACATTTCCAAGACTACACCAAAGGTAATTTTGGGTATGTATACTTGGGAGATGATGAAGCTTGTGAGATTGTCGGCAAAGGTACAGTTTCTGTCAAAACTGCTAACGAAAATGAATGGAAGCTTAAAGATGTTAGGCATGTTCCTTCTCTTCGAAAAAATTTGATCTCTACAGGACAAGTGGACGATGAAGGTCACAACATTGCATTCGGAAACAAACCGTGGAAGATCTCAAAGGGATATTTGGTGGTTGCCAAGGGAGAAAAGGTCGGTACACTTTACTTGTGTACTGTTAGCACGCAACCTTCAGCTTGTGCAACAACTACAGAAGTTGACAGTGCGGTGTGGCACTACCAACTTGGGCATCTGAGTGCCAAAGGAATGCAAATCCTTCAAACAAAGAAGCTTCTACTAGGTATGAAAGAAGTGGACTTAGAGTTCTATGAAGATTGTGTTTATGGTAAACAAAAGAGGGTAAAATTTCAAAAATCAGGAAATGAAAGAAAAAATAAAAAACTTGAGTTGGTTCATTCTGATGTTTGGGGTCCTGCAAGTACACCATCACTTGGTGGCTCATTGTACTATGTAACATTCATAGACGATGGGACTAGAAAAACATGGGTTTATGTCATGAAGAATAAATCCGATGTATTTTCCATATTTCAAAGGTGGAAAGCCTTTGTGGAGAATGAAACAGGTACCAAGGTTAAATGCCTCAAATCCAACAATGGAGGTGAATATTGCAGCCAAGATTTTGAAAGCTTTGGTGCTAGCAATGGCATTCGGAGACAAAGGACAACCCCAAGGACACCTCAACAAAATGGCATTTCGGAAAGGATGAATAGAAGAATCATGGAGCGAGCACGAAGCATGCGGCTACATACAGGCCTACCGCTTGAGCTTTGGGCGGAAGCTGTAAGTACGTCTGTGTACTTAATCAACCGGTCACCCTCAACGGCATTGGATGGGGGAGTTTCAAAAGAGGCATGGACAGATAAACCGGTGAATTATGCATTCCTCAAAGTGTTTGGGTGTGAGGCTTTCATGCACATAGATAGAAGCCTAAGATCAAAGCTAGATGCAAAGTCCAAAAAGTGTTTCTTCATTGGCTATGGAGAAGGTGACTTTGGGTATCGCCTATGGAATCCTCAAGATGGTAAAATCTTAAGGAGTAGGGATGTATTTTTTAACGAACAAAATATGTACAAAGATTACTTGGAAAAAAATCAAACAAAAGAAACAGGTGATCAGTACATGGAGCTTGAGGACGGTGAAGACTCAAGGATTGCAAACGATGACAATGTGCAACAACGTCAACCAAATGAGGAGCCTCAACCTATTCCCCGAAGATCTACAAGAGCAAGTAGACCTCCAAAAAGGTTTGTTCCTTCCTTCAACCATCTCTTGATCTCAGATTCTGGAGAGCCGGAATCATACAAAGAAGCTATGCAACATGAATCCAAAGAAGAATGGACGAAGAGCATGCAAGTGGAGATGGACTCACTACATCACAACCAAACATGGGAATTGGTTCAGTTGCCTAAAGGTAAGCGGGCACTTCAAAACAAATGGGTGTACAAGGTGAAGGAAGAAGAAGGTGGGAAGAAAAGGTACAAGTCTAGGCTTGTGGTAAAAGGTTTCTCTCAAAAGAAAGGTATTGACTTCAATGAAATATTTTCTCCTGTTGTAAAAATGAACTCAATTAGGCTTGTCTTAAGCCTTGTGGCTGCTCATGATCTAAATCTCGAGCAAATGGATGTAAATACAGCATTCCCTCACGGTGACTTAGAGGAGGAAATCTACATGCTTCAACGAAAGGGGTATGAAGTAAAAGGTAAGGAGAAAATGGTTTGCAGATTAAAGAAGAGCTTGTATGGTTTAAAGCAAGCATCAAGACAATGGTACTTGAAGTTTGATCGATGGATGTTAGATCATGGATCACAAGATGCAACTCGGATCACTGCGTCTACACGAAGAATTTGGGAGATGGGAAATTCATCATCCTAATGTTGTATGTTGATGACATGTTGATTGCAAGTGCTAACATGCAGGACATCAAAGACCTAAAAGAGGAGCTGTCTAAATCTTTTTCAATGAAAGATTTAGGTGTTGCAAAGAGGATACTTGGTATGAAAATATCAAGGGACAGAACGAAGAAGACAATAAAGCTATCTCAAGAAGATTACATCAAGAAGGTACTAGAAAGGTTTGCAATGCAAAATGCAAAACCAGTTTCTACACCTTTGGCTGGTCACTTTAAACTAACAAAGGATATGTGTCCAAAGACACAAGAGGAGATAGCCTATATGTCTAAAGTTCCATATGCTGCAGCGGTAGATTCTCTAATGTATGCTATGGTCTAGACAAGGCCAGACATTGCACATGCAATGGGAGTTGTGAGTAGGTTCATGGACAACCCAGGTAAAGAGCATTGGCAAGCTGTGAAGTGGATACTTAGGTATCTTAAAGGGACAACAACAAATGCTTTGTGTTTTGGAGGAACTGATATTTTTCTAGAAGGGTATGCTGATGCAGATATGGCAGGTGACAAAGATACTCGAAGGAGCATTACTGGCTATGTGTTCACGGAGGCACAGCAGTAAGCTGGGCTTCAAAGCTACAGAAAGTGGTTTCACTTTCTACCACGGAAGCAGAGTATGTAGCAATGACGGAGGCAAGCAAAGAAATTCTGTGGCTTCACAGATTCTTAGAAGAGCTTGGATTCAAACAAGACAATTGTGTTTTGTACAGTGATAGCCAAAGCGCTATCCATCTTGCGAAGAACTCAGCCTTTCATTCAAGGACAAAGCACATTGAGGTGAGATATCACTTCATACGCACTCTTTTGGAAGAGGGACAGCTAAAGTTAGGAAAGGTGCATACAAGTGAAAATCCTGCAGACATGTTTACAAAGGTGGTCAACAAGGAGAAGTTGAGCTTTTGCTCATCTTCAATCGGCATTCAAGGATAAGAAGCCAGGATGGAAAGCAGTCACAGGTTTGGTTTGGAGATCAGTCTCCAAGTGGGAGATTGTTAAGTATGGAGCCTGATTTACCCTTGTAATTTTCTGTGGTAAAAGCGCACATTTGTAAGGCCCCCATTATGAGGAGAAGCCATCGTGTGTGAAGAAAAATTGCTCGCCGGAAACCAAAATGTTCACGGCCAAAAATCAGGGGCAACTTTAGGGAATATTCCTTTTCGCCGGAATATTATGGCCGAACGGCGGCCGAAAAGTGGTCGGAAAACAAACGATCAGTTGGCCGGTGGTCGGTAGTCAATGGCCGGTGGTCGGTGGTCGGAAGTCAATGGCCGGTGGTCGGTGGCCAAATTCAAAAGAGGACTTGTCTTCTCAAGGGCGCCCACACATGGGCGGATTGAATGGTCCGATTTGGAGTTATCTACACAAGGGCGGCTACACATGGCTGCCTCTCATGAGAGAGGGCAACCCTTTTGGCCTATAAAAGGAGGCCATTTCTACACACATTATATATAGTGTGCACTTGATGCAACAAGGTGAGTGTGAGGTGGTGAGAGTGAAGCAAGGCGGGAGCTCCATTAAGGGTATAATCCCTTTGTAAACTACTTCTTGTTTTGAAGTACTAAAGCCATTGAGTGGCTACTTTCCCGTGGACGTAGCCCACATTGGGTGAACCACGTATATCGTGTGTACTCCCTCTCTCTCTCTACTCTATAATCTCTTGTGTGTGAAATCTATCTCTCTCCATTAAGCAATCTACTCAAATATCTATTTAGCTACGTCTTATTTCCTAACACCACATTCAACTGCTAGTCTTAAAATTGGAATCACAAATTCCATAGGTACAACTGCTTCTGTGCCATAAATCGGTTTAAATAAATTCATGCCCATTGTGACTTTGTAAGCAGTTCAATAGGCCATTAATGCTATCTGAAGTCTGGTACCCCAATGGTGTGGCTCCTTCTAAACAATATTTGTAAGAATAGTCTTGATAATTTTATTACTACTTTTAGCCTGACCATTGCATCTGGGATAATATGGTGTTGACTTCCTGTGTTTGACTGAAAACATCCCAATGAGAATCTCCATCGTATCATTAATGAAATGAGTGCCCTGGGCAAACACTGTCTCAATGGAACAACCATGTATGCACATTATATTCTCATAAAGGAATGAAGTAGTTGTCTAACCAATGTTTTCTGGTAGAGCTTTTGCCTCCACCCATTTGCTGACATAGCAGGTAGCCATAATGATGTACTTATTCTTTCTGGGAGTGATCTTTTTGAATGGTCCCATGAAATCAAGCCCCCATTTCATAAAGATTCCTAATGGAATAATTGGAATTAGTGGTGTCATGTCAGTTGTTGTGGGTCTACCCATCCTCTAGCGATATCACAAGTCTTACAACATGTTCTAACATCAGCCATCATTGATTGGCACCATAAACCTGCCTAAAGCTAGGATTTTCTTATATGTTATGTAAACTAAAAAATGTCCTCCAACATCACCATTATGTGCTTCAGTGATGACTTGCATGCGTCCTTTTAAAGGTACACAACACTAAAGCACTCCATCAATTCCCAAACTGTAAAGCGCTCCTGCTTTGAATGATCAATACCTTTTTCTTATTCTGAAGCTACTCTTGTGGGAATTTGCCCAACTAAAGGAAATCATATACTTCTTGCCATTCCGGGTCTGGTTTTTCCTCAGCTCTACTTTGAAATAGAACAGCGTCTACTGGTTCATCTCTCAAGGATGTTTCAGAGTACCCTTCAGTGCTTCTTGAAAGAAAGTCAGCTCCACAATGTGATTTTCCTAGTTTATGGAACATCTTGAATTCAAATTCCATTAAGAACATCATCCATCTGATCAATCCTCCATGTATGTTCACTTTATTAATCAGAAATAATTAGGCCTGATGATCCACATAAAAGTGAAATAGATTTCCCACTAGATAATATCTGAACTTAGTTGCACTAAACCCCATTCCCAATGCCTCTCTTTCTGTTGTTGAATATCCTTGCTCGACTGAACTGAACCTACAACTGGCGAAGTAGACTGGGTAGTCAGTCTTCCCATCAGGTTGAGCTAGTATAGCCCCCATCACCATTCTTGAAGCATCAACATTTTATGAAAGATAATATCCTAGTTGGGTTGGTGAAGAATTGGCTTCTTGCTAATCGCATCTTTCAAGCATTGAAAGCTTTTCTCACATTCTTCAGTCCATATGTACTTAGTTCCTTTCTTCTGAGCTCATAAAGGGGTATGGCTTTAGCTGCAAACATGTGAACAAATCTTCGATAAAAATTTATGTACCCCAAGAATGTACTCAATTCTAAACGTAATTGGCTCTCTTGCTTGTTGAATACCCTTGATCTTGTCCTCAGTCATCTCGATGCCATTTCTCAAAACAATATGTCCCAGTAATTGTCCTTTCTAGACCATGAACACAGACTTGAATGGGTTTACGCATATTCTTTTCTCCCTGCAACTTTCAAAAACCATGTCCAAAAATAATATGTGCATCTCTTCAGTGGAGAACACAATGAAATCATCCACAAAGATGGCTAAAAATTTATGCAAAAACTCACTGAAGTTTTTCATCATGCCCCTCTAAAATACAGCTGAGCATTACAATGTCCGAATGGCATTACTAGATACATAAACGCTCCCTACTCAGTTATGAATGTTGTTTTTGCTTTGTCTTTTGGTGCAATCTATAGTTAGTTATAGCCACTATAGCCATCCATAAAGCTATACACTTCGTGGCTTGCAAATTCGTCCAGCATCATATCTACAAATAGGGGTCTTTAATGTTTTGGGCATTGAGTTTCCTATAGTCAACACAGACTCTGAGCTTGTCGTTCTTCTTTGGAACTACCACTATAGGAAATAACCAGTCATCATTGATGGCTACCTCTGTAATGAATTCTTCCTTAAGCAAATTATCAATCTCCTCCTTGACTTTCTTTGCATAATTGGGATTCATTTTGTATCTCATCAGTCTTACTGGTCTGCATCAAGTTTCAGTTTTATGCAGTGTTGGCATACTTCTGGATCCATTCTCTTCAGATCCGCATGTTCCCAAGAAAATATGTCTTTATAATTTTGGAACAATGCTTTGGATTTTTCCTTTATCTTCGGCTTCATACGTTTGTTGATCTTAATCATTCTTGGTTCTTCTTCTGGGCCGAGATTCCGTTCTTCAAGTTCTTGATCGTCAGGAAGCAGCCAATCTGTCCACCTCCTTTTCTCATAGCCAATGATTCATCTTCCCTGTATATTTGAATGCCCACAACATAATCATTAAATGGGTTTCCAACTCTCAGAAGATCATTCTAAAGATCTTATTGTGGTACTACTGTGATTTCTTTATTCACCTCTGAATGATCCTCTGAACTGGTTCCTGGTCTCCCACTAAGCTTTTAGGATACAGATTGGTCTGGTTCCTAATCATCTATCTGGATAAATCTTTCTTCAGTGTTTTCTTCAGTGAACTGGTATGGGTATCGTTGTTTCTATCGTCTACTTGTTGTTTGTCCATTACCACCGTGTTGAGGTCGATCTCTATTAAGGGAAAATTGTTCATAGAGGCTAACATCCTCTCGATCTTTTTGGTACCATATTTCTTACAGAGCTCTTCCCGCCTTAGTGCCTTTCTCCATGATCTTGTGTTATCTGTCTTGACCTGGATTCTCCTACTGGACCCTTGGATGGCAAATGTTTGGTTTGCATAATCATGTACACTCCCAACGGTTTTTAACCATGGCCTTCCTAATAACATTCCATAAGTCTCCTGGACATCCAACACTAAGAAACTAGTTTTGAATTTCTCTTTCCCGACCCTTGTTTGCATGTTTTCAATAAGACCAGTGCCTTGCACTACCCTGTGATCTGCCCTCCTTATTTTGAATGGAGCTGGCTTCATCTCGATTGTTCCTAGCTTTTTTCGAAGATGCTCACCGAGAATATTCACTCCTGCTCCCCCATCCAGAATACCACCAGATAGCGGTTCCCAATGTTTTATTAGCATATAGGTTATTTGGATTACTGGAACCTCATCATCTCTTATAGCCGCTAAATCCACGTTGTGGCCTCTGCTTCAGTTTTTCTCTTTTGTCTGATAAAATTGGCCGCTTCAGGCAGTGTGCGTCGAATGTCATCCAACTCTACAGTTATTTTCTAAATCCGATCACAGACCTTGACAGATATCTCATCTTGCTCATTGCTCGAGCTCCCACTATCTGAACCAGAAGACTACTCTTGAGAATCTTCACAGTTCCACTTCACTGGTTCTCTTGTAGTTGTTGGTTGGCTTTGCAATGAATCCACCTAATTCTTTCTCAGTTCTATAATTCCAGCCTCATTCAACTCTGCTCTGACTTGCCTTGATTCTTCTCTCAAAATCTATACTGCGGCAATCGTAGACTCATCTAGTCCCTCTGTTCATTTCTCTAGTTTTGGTTCTGAAGGCTGGACTGGTATTTTGTGAATGGTTTGAGACTCTGAACTTTCTGGTTGGTCTGGAAACTTCTTTGATAGATTTTCAGTGATCTTTGTTGCAAGCTCCCTTTGTTCTTGCCATCTATCTAGTACCTTTTCTTTACCCTTAGCCTTCCACACTTTCCTCTTTTGTTCCCACTTTTCTGACCTCAACGTTTGGCTATCTCCTTTAGTAGAAATTTCTGCAATCACTACTCCTCTGCTTCTTGTGACTCCTCTTACGTGTACTGGCTCTGACGATTTCTGGTCAACTACCTCCGGCCTTGCTAACTCTGGACACTAAGCTATAAAATGAACATACTTTCCACAAGTATAGCAGTTCATGTTTTTCTTGGAAAAATCTCCCCTACCTCTACCCCTTCTAGTTCCATTCTGATAATGTCCCCTTCCTCCTCCAGTGCTTGTAGTAGCTTCATTTCCCTAGTCCTACTAGCTCCATCTGCCTTAGGCGTTGCTAGATTCGTAAGGGCAATCATAGACAAGTCCTTTCCTTTCTTGAAGTGATGAATTCAAATTCCACAATTATTCTAGACATGTCCAAAGGCTTTGCAATATGTGCATTGGGAACACTCAATTGACATATGGTCCTTTGACCTACACTTAGAACACCATATTTCTGTTTTCCTCACTAAGGTTCTTGTTTTGGCTATCTCAGCGATTTGCTTAGACATTTCTTAAGTAATGGAATTTGCCTATTCAATTTGAGAGTAGCGGAATTTAATGAGAGTACTTTCAAGAAATGATTTTGTGAGCATAGCGGGTAGACATAATTGAAGATAGCAACATAATTATAGCAATTAGTTAACTTGGCACAGACAATACATTTGCAAGAGAGAGAATTTAGAGAACATGACAACAATTGAGGATAGGATTTATGTGGAGCCGGTCCCCCCTCCAATAGGCATTTGTATTATGATTTCTCCCATTAAAAGAGACTTGTTACAATACATTCTATGTGTTCCTTGTGACCTAGGTGAAGCAATGAAGATGGAAAGCTTCATGCATCACCATCATAGCATAACCTAAACTTGAAGAAAGCTTTAACTATACCAAGCCTCAGTCCCAAGACCTCAAACACCTTCGAAGGTGGAGAGAGCTAGCAGGGAATGAGGGTAGGGAAGAGGAAGAAGAAACATTTCGTAGGAGAAAGAATTAGTTCCTCACTTATCATACTCTTGTTTCTATCATACATAATAGCATAGTAATGAAGAAGAAGGAGATGGCAAGCTTAAGCATTGAAGCATGGCTCTTGGTTGGATTTGCACTCCATAGCCAAGAGTGTTGGTGTAGGCTCTCAACCTTTACTTGCTTGGAGAGGGAGCTCTTCCACTTTGCATAGCACACAATTAGAGTGCTTGTGAGTGTGTGTTGGTGAGTATACCCCCTAAGCACCCCCCTAGCTTGCTTGGGTCGACCCCCCCTTGTAGCTCATGCTTGAAGCTCATTGGACCCCTCCAGGCCTAGCCAATCACAAGCAGAAGCCATTACAAGCAACAGGGATAGCCTTGGGACAAGTGTCCCCCTTTCCCCTTTGAGAGAGAGGATTTGATAAATGCAAAAACAATTAGATAATTCAAGTAATTTATCATTGGACCCCTTTGAAGCCTAGCCAATAGGCTTCAAGCAACACATGAAGGTAACATGGGTAGGGACCTGACATGTGTCTGCTGCCTCTTCAAGCTGGGGCTTCCCTTGTGAGTGTGAGTGTGTGTTCTCTCTCTAATCCCTAGGAAAAGGGCTCGCCCCCCCTCTTGTAGGGATGCTTTTGACTTTAGGAGCTCAAGCACCTTAGTCATCAAGCATGACAAAGCACTTGGACTAGGGGGTATTCCCACAAGCATCTCAGGCAAGCATGTCAAGGCACCTCAAGCACCTTAATCAAGCGGCAAGTCAAGCACCTCAAGCATGGAGTAAGTCAAGCACCTCCGGCACCTTAATCAAGCACCTCAAGCATGACAAACACCTCAAGCACGACAAGCACCTCAAGCAGGTCAAGCACCTCGAGCTTGGGCCGGGTTCCCACCTCAAGCTCAGCCCTAGCTTACCTAAGGTCAAAGGACTTTTACACACATTATTGGAGGTCTTCAATGAAGCTAACCCTAAGGTCTCATGCTCCATTGGTTAGCCTTGCTCTTGATAGACCATCTCCCATTTGGGCCCCTTTACTATTGGCCCCGTGTTGAGATAGATCTATAAGCACATATCTATATCTTAACACTTGTTCCCGTTTATTCTCCCACATTAAGTGATCAATTTAATATGAGAAAATCATATGGGTTGGTTAGATATTAGATTTTATGACATTACCTCTCTCTTGAAATCATAGTCGTCCTCGACTATGAGGTAGAAGAGATAAAGGCTTAGTCATTAGTCAATCATACTTAGCGGGTAGAGGATCCCTTTTGTACCCTACGACATCTTTCCAAGATGGATGACTAATCCATTTGGTGCTTGGGATACATAGGTGCCGCAAGCATGTCTACTCTTTAGTCCATTTCATTCTCCCAAAGTAGAGTGACAAATTCTACTTGGTGTTTGAGAGACTTCGTCATCACAAACATGATTCTAAGCATGCATACTAGTTAAATTTGTGCACAATTAAAAAGAGGATTAGTCTTATAAGACAAAAACATGAGTCATTTAAAAGAGAATTGTACATTTGCTTACTCTAATGTAGCATTGTAAGCATTGACAAGGTTCATACTATCCTTAAGTTGTACTCCTTGCATCCATTTAGCATCTTCAAAAGGATAATTTTTGAACTTAATAAGATACCATCGGATTATCTTACCATGTCGTAGTACCTTGTCTTCATGCCGAAGGACAGCTTCGGGTTGTAGCACCTCTTCTTGGTCTTCAACTTCGGGAGGGTCTTCAATAATTGGTTCAATTGGTGGCTCTCCTTTGTACGGCTTAAGTAGGCTTACATGAAAGGCATTGTGTATAAGCCAATGGTTGGGCAACTTGAGTTGATAAGCCGTCTCATTGATAGGCTTCAAGATTTGGAAAGGACCATAGTATCTTTTTGCTAGTTTAGCATAATACTTTTGATGGCCCGTAGGATTTTTGCCCGTCGTTTGCCTTAATCGAGCCTTAGGAAACTTGAGTAATACCCAATCATTTTCTTTGAACATTAAGGCTCTTCTGTGCTTATCAGTAGCAGCTTTTTGCCTTTGTTGAGAGATGGCTATAGCCTCCCTAATCTTTTGAAAAGATTCTTGTAGGTCACGGCTATATTCATCGGCGGCGAAGATCTTCCCATGTACTTTGAGTAGCAAGGAACTTTTAGTTCTTCCTCCTATGATCTCTAAAGGTGCTTTCCCCGTAGAAGTATGTACAGTATTATTGTAGGCATACTCTACTAGAGGTAAATACTTTTCCATTGTGAGCGTTGACCTACTTCGGTAACATAAGTCTTGAGTAGATCGAGTATCGTAAGATTGGCTATCTCACTTTGGCCATCCGTTTGTGGGTGATAGGCCGAAGAGAAATTCAATCTTGTTCCTAGATTTTCAAAGAGACCTTTCCAGAAATTACTGGTCATTCTCGGATCTCTATCTGACACGATGGATGTGGGTAATCCATGGTGCTTGAAAATCTGAGATATGAAGAGAGTTGCCATTTCATGTGCCTTAATAGTCTTTTTGACAAGAATAAAATGTGCTTGTTTGCTAAATCTGTCGACTATTGTCCATATTCCTGTATTTCCATGGATAGACTTGGGTAATCCAAAGATGAAATCCATGGATATACTCTCCCATGGTGAATTTGGAATAGGCAATGGCTGGAGTAATCCAGGTTGCTTCCCTCTATCATACTTGGTCTTTTGGCATACTACACATTTTGAAACATACTCTTGTATGTCCACTTTCATGGTAGGCCAATAGAAATACGTCTCTACTCCTCGGAGAGTAGGTTGAATACCTCTATGCCCTGCATATGGAGGAGCATGGGATTCATACATAACCTTCTCACGAAGGGAATGGGTAACACATAGCCTATTGCCGTGGAGAAGATAACCATCCTGCAAGGTGAATGGTTCCTCTTTCTTCCTTAAAGCAAGGGCTAACATTATGTCTCTAAAGTCAGGGTCAGTAGCATACTCATTTATCATAGAGGATAGATCATTGTGAGTAGCTATAGACACCGCATTAACTTTTGGTCGTCGTGAAAGTGCATCGGCAACTTGATTGTGCTTACCAGCTATGTGAGCAATATGGAAGTTAAATTGCGAAAGAAAATTTGCCCACCTCATTTGTTTGTCAAAAAGTTTGGTTTGCGTCATGAAATACTTGAGACTTTGGTGGTCGGTTCGTAGGATAAATGGAGTCCCCAATAAGTAGTGCTTCCATGTGTCTAGGGCATATAGAACAGCTAAAAGCTCTTTCTCATAAATGCCCAAGACTCGTTCATCACTATTGAGCCTTCGGCTCTCATATGCTATGGCATGCCCTTCTTGAAGCAAAACCGCTCCAAGGCAATCACCACACGCATCACATTGGACCTCAAATGGCTTTGAGAGATTCGGAAGCACGAGGACTGCTTGGGAAGTAAGCTTCTCGTTGAGTTTTTCAAAAGCATTTTGCTCCTTAGCAGTCCATACAAACTTAACGTTCTTCTTTGTTAAGTCGTGTAGTGGTCCTGCTACTTGAGAGAATTTTGCTATGAAGCGTCTATAGTATGCACACATACCAATAAAGCTTCTTAGCTCATGTAGATTCCTTGGGTTAGGCCATGATTTTATTACCTCTAACTTTGATGGATCCATACGAATACCATCGTGAGAGATAATATGACCTAGATATTGAATCTCTTGAAGGAAGAATTCACTTTTCTTTTGGTTGAGAAAAAGTTTGTTTTCCCTCAAGGCTTGAAAAATCACTTGGAGATGTTGCTTATGTTCCTCCAAAGATTTGGAGTAGATGATGATATCATCAAAGAACACTCCAGTGAATTTACGATATGGTCTAAAAATTTTCTCCATGAGACGATTGAAAGTAGCTGGTGCATTAGTCAAGCCAAAAGGCATGACTAGATATTCATAAAGACCAAATGTTGTGAGAACGCGGTCTTTAGGATATCTTCATCCACTGCCCTTATTTGATGATAGCCACTCTTAAGGTCAATCCTACTAAAGTAGGTAGAGCCTTGTAGCTTATCAAACAGATCTTCTACCTGAGGCACGGGAAATCTGTTTTTGATAGTGATATGGTTTAGTGCTCGATAGTCCACACACATACAGTATGTACCATCTTTCTTTTGCACTAAAAGGACTGGAGAACAAAAGGGAGAGGAACTAGGCCTCACCATCCCTTTTTCTACCAATTCCTGTACTTGCCTCATAATCTCCTCTTGTTGAGCTTGTGAGACTCGATAAGGAGGTTTGTTAGGCGGTGAGCTTCCTGGAAGGAGATCAATACGATGGTCATCATCCCCTCGTTTTGGAGGTAGGTCCATAGGGATATCATCGATGAACACATCTTGGAAATCCTTTTAGAAAAGTAGACAAGTCTAACTCTTCTTGATTCCTATCATTTTCATTTGATGAAACATTATTAGCTTTTAGAGACTCTTTGACATAAATCATGTACGCAGAAACTGAGCTCTTCATTGATTTATCAAAAGAAAGAGGATTTACAAGTGGAATAGTGCGACCACGCTCACTAGCATCTATATACATGTTCTTTCCCCTGTAGGTGAAGTAAATTCTCCTTTCAGGGAACTTCATGTTGGCAGCCATGCGATCAAACCATGGTGCCCCTAGGATAACATCCTGATGTTGGAGAGGAGAGATGAAGAAGTATTCTTTGTCGACATAGCTTTGGACATGAAGCCTCAACTTCCCAATCAAGGGAGTAACGGAGTCTTGTTGTCCCTTGAAAGCTGCATCAGCTGTTACTATATCTCCCATCTCAAAGGCTTGACTGCCCAACTTGGTGGCCAACTCTATTGATATGAAGTTGAGAGTAGATCCAGGGTCAAACAAGATGAAGGCGTCATGCTCTCTTACCTTTCCCCAAGCATAGGAGAGTGATGATCCTTTGCAATGAGCATCCTCTTTTGGAGCTTCGATGGTGGAAGCCCTAGGAGTCTCATTGCGAGTATTCTTAATTCTTGGGGCAAGAACGATAGCCATGTCCTTGCTCCCCACACTTGAAACATTTATGGTCCTTGCGAAAAGCTTCAAGCTCTTCAGGAGAGAGTTTGTTTTTACCTTTGTAAACTCCCTTCTCCTTGGACCGATTGTTTTTGTTGTTGTTGTTGTTGTTGTTGTTGTTGGAAGTGCCTTGGGAATTATTTTGAGCATTGGATTTCCCCTTTACATCATTTTTATCTTTGTTTTCCATGGGCTTGACATTACGTCTAGCCCCTTGATGGAAATTGATGCGTGAAGCAACCATGGTGTGGTGGATTACTTCGGTAATAGTACCGGGCCGTTGAGAGTTGATGTATTCGGCCATCTCTTCAGGTAATCCCGTACAGAATTGCTGTCTTTGTTCGGCAAAGTCTATCTTTTGAAAGACAGTAGCTTTGAGATGTAAATCCCAAAACTTGTCTACATACTTGTTGATAGACTCATGAGAGAGAAGCTTCAAGCCGTGCCATTCCATGTCTTTGGGGCTTCTCCATCGCCACGAAGGCTAGCCCACCATTGACGAGCTGATTTTTGGAAGTGCATAGCTACATGGCGTAGCTTGGAGGACTCTGTGAAGCCCTCGTCCCCAAAGGCCGCATCAAATTGTTGGATGAAGGCCAACACTTTGTCGGTAGCACCAAAGGTGCCATCGTAGGTGAGAAAAGAGATACTCTTTCCTCCCTCCTTGAACTTCTTTAGCTTTTGTGACCTTCGCCATGCAGGAAATGATTTGCGATGTCCTCCCCTCTTGTATTCTCTAGGAGAATAGCCATAACTTTCATCGGAAGAGGAAGAAGGTGAAGAAGAAGGAGAAGAGAGTGACCTCTTCCTAGCCCTTTTTTTCCTTTGTTTCCTCTCTTGCCTTTCAGAGTGATGAGGAGAAGGACTATAGGTTGCTCTTTTCCTCTTGGGAGGAGTAGGCGATCGTCTAGACCGTCGTCTTCGTGGAGCCACATCTTCAGAAGAACTTAAACTGTCATTGCTTTCTTTCTCTTTGGATTCCTCCTCTCGAATGGGAGAGAGTCTTCTTTTGGGGGTCTCTTCAAGAGGCCTCCTAAGCTCCCTCTCCTCTGGGAGAGGAAGGGAAATTCCATAAGCACGAAGTTGTTGAGTAACTTCGGCTTGCAAAACAGGGTTGCCCATAGCTTGTTGCAACCTAGTGACGAGATAATTCACAAACATGGGAGCATCATCATAAGCACCTTCATGTACAAAATCAAAGCTATCAATGTTCATTCTACTCTCTTGATTATTGTCAGCCATGTTAACAAAATTTATGTTTATACTTAGTGTATGCTTTGGCAATACAAAACCTTAGTTGCCACTCCTCTTTGCCTTTGAAAATCGGCTCTTAAGTATCTACACCCACGGCTCAAAGTCATTAATTATAGAGAGTAGAGGAGTAGGTCTAACATAGCAGAGTTGCCAAGGGCTAGCTCCTTTCGGACTTCTTATGGCTCAATAATGGTAAAGCCGTAGGCAAGTCTAAAAAGACTCCATTATTAAGTCCAAAGCTCCCGAGGTGTGCACCATCCCCCACATAGTGGGCTTAACAAAACCGATATTAGATCCCAGTTCCACTTACTCTATTATAATTAACAATATCAACCATTTATAGGCTACTTAAGGACCTCTCTTCTTAAGCAAGAAAAGAGAAACCAAATGCTCTGATACCAATGTAATGGAATTTGCCTATTCAATTTGAGAGTAGCGGAATTTAATGAGAGTACTTTCAAGAAATGATTTTGTGAGCATAGCGGGTAGACATAATTGAAGATAGCAACATAATTATAGCAATTAGTTAACTTGGCATAGACAATACTTTTGCAAGAGAGAGAATTTAGAGAACATGACAATAGTTGAGGACCGGATTTATGTGGAGCCGGTCCCCCCTCCAATAGGCATTTGTATTATGATTTCTCCCATAAAAAGGGACTTGTTACAATACATTCTTTGTGTTCCTTGTGACCTAGGTGAAGCAATGAAGATGGAAAGCTTCATGCATCACCATCATAGCATAACCTAAACTTGAAGAAAGCTTTAACTATACCAAGCCTCAGTCCCAAGACCTCAAACACCTTCGAAGGTGGAGAGAGCTAGCAGGGAATGAGGGTAGGGAAGAGAAAGAAGAAACATTTCGTAGGAGAAAGAATTAGTTCCTCACTTATCATACTCTTGTTGCTAGCATACATAATAGCATAGTAATGAAGAAGAAGGAGATGGCAAGCTTAAGCATTGAAGCATGGCTCTTGGTTGGATTTGCACTCCATAGCCAAGAGTGTTGGTGTAGGCTCTCAACCTTTACTTGCTTGGAGAGGGAGCTCTTCCACTTTGCATAGCACACAATTAGAGTGCTTGTGAGTGTGTGTTGGTGAGTATACCCCCTAAGCACCCCCCTAGCTTGCTTGGGTCGACCCCCCCTTGTAGCTCATGCTTGAAGCTCATTGGACCCCTCAAGGCCTAGCCAATCACAAGCAGAAGCCATTACAAGCAACAGGGATAGCCTTGGGACAAGTGTCCCCCTTTCCCCTTTGAGAGAGAGGATTTGATAAATGCAAAAACAATTAGATAATTCAAGTAATTTATCATTGGACCCCTTTGAAGCCTAGCCAATAGGCTTCAAGCAACACATGAAGGTAACATGGGTAGGGACCTGACATGTGTCTGCTGCCTCTTCAAGCTGGGGCTTCCCTTGTGAGTGTGAGTGTGTGTTCTCTCTCTAATCCCTAGGAAAAGGGCTCGCCCCCCCTCTTGTAGGGATGCTTTTGACTTTAGGAGCTCAAGCACCTTAGTCATCAAGCATGACAAAGCACTTGGACTAGGGGGTATTCCCACAAGCATCTCAGGCAAGCATGTCAAGGCACCTCAAGCACCTTAATCAAGCGGCAAGTTAAGCACCTCAAGCATGGAGTAAGTCAAGCACCTCAAGCACCTTAATCAAGCACCTCAAGCAGGACAAACACCTCAAGCACGACAAGCACCTCAAGCAGGTCAAGCACCTCGAGCTTGGGCCGGGTTCCCACCTCAAGCTCAGCCCTAGCTTACCTAAGGTCAAAGGACTTTTACACACATTATTTGAGGTCTTCAATGAAGCTAACCCTAAGGTCTCATGCTCCATTGGTTAGCCTTGCTCTTGATAGACCATCTCCCATTTGGGCCCCTTTACTATTGGCCCCGTGTTGAGATAGATCTATAAGCACATATCTATATCTTAACACTTGTTCCCGTTTATTCTCCCACATTAAGTGATCAATTTAATATGAGAAAATCATTAGGGTTGGTTAGATATTAGATTTTATGACATCTTCAATCTTACTGGTCCAAGCTCCTTTCTTGGTTTTACTTTTTTCCTCTGGTTCAATTTTAGAAGAACTGGAGTTTGATCTGGTTTCTGAACTTCTTTCAGTAGAGGATTCATTGTCACTAGACTGCCTACTTTTATGACCCTTTTCCTTTTGTGCCTACTGTTCCAACTTTACTGCTCTCTCTACCAGGTCATTGAATTTCCTTGTTGGTGCTAGTACTTCTTGCTCTCAGAACTTCCTGCCCTTAAAGCCATGTAGGAACCAAGCTCTCATTCTTTTTCCTGAGGGAGGTTCTTGCAATTGTCTGGTTAGTTCTTTTATCTTTTCGACATAACTTCCGATGGATAGCTTGCCTTGTTTGATCTTATCTAGCTCGCACAAAATATCTTCATCTCCCCTATTGTCTGAGTATTCCAATTTAAAGGCTTTAATGAGCTTGCGATATGATCTGAGTTGACAGGCTAGGTAATGTTAATACCATTTCCTAGTTGCGTCCTTCGGTGTTTGTGGAAAGCATTCCCCCCATTAATCTTCATCTATGTCTTTCAGTTCAACATACTGCTCAAAAGCTTGTATGTGAACATCGTGGTCATCCTTCTTTCCTCCTTTGATTATAGAAAAGGAAATTTTCAAATCAGTAGAATGTTCCTTAGAATGTTTCTTCCCTCTTGCCTTCGTCTTGTCATAATGATCAGTGTCAGCTTCTCAGTCATCTGTTTCCATATATGTCAATGTCTCTTCAATTGCTTTCTTGGTTCCCTTGTGTGTGGAGTGATGAGTTCTGTCGCTTCTATCACTCTCATTAGACTATTGTTGACTTTTGGATCCTTGAGTCCTATTCCGTTTAGCCTCTATTTCAGCTCGTCGAAGCCTGGAATGACTGGAATGCTACGAAACCCTTGATTCCTTAGCAATATTCCCTACCTCTAGTACCAACTAGAAGATCGTTCGCATGTCTCAGAGCTTTTAGCTTAAACCACCGTAATCGTCAAAATAGAATGAGGTGGATATGTTCAGACAGTTATTCTAGGCTGGTACTTAGAACTGAAGATGTCAGATTCAAAAATTTGACTACCAAAAAACAAGACTAAAATTGGACAAGAAGACAACTAAACCGAAAGGTGAAATACTCGAGCTGAAAGACATGACATAGTAAAGGAAATTGAAACTGGAATTGTATTTCAAATATGCAAAGTACACTGGAACATTTGATATTCCATGAGTTGGCTTTGTCATAAAAGAAGAGATGGAACGCACCAAAATGATTACAAGAGCACAAGTAGCTTTGGATGTAAACTAGTGTAGATTCTTAAGTGTCAAAAGCTATACAAAATGAGTAATAAAAAAAGATGTTGGTATGGTGTCTGAGTAACTGCACACAGTCATTTATTGCGAGAATTCACTGGTTCACCAGTCCAACTTGGGATTGGTTCTCGCCTTCTTCATTTGAAAGTTCATTCGCCAGTCCAACTTGGGTTGGTTCCCCCCTCCTACATGCTCCTTATCTTATCCATGACCCAAAGGAAACTTTGCTTATGGGTGATATACATTGCCAAGGGAGTCTCCAAGTGTCTGAAAACCTTCCCTTTTGTTACTATCTCCCCGGTCCACATGGATTCTCTGACAATGAAATTAAGTTTTAATTTTCAATATCGCAGTTTTGACCCGCATGAAATGGAAAACGTGTTCACAATCTCCAAAGCTTTCCTAATCACTTGAAGCAAGCTTTAAGGAATAAGAGGAAATCAGCCGCGAATAGCTTAACAATAAGATGATCGTTGTTAGGTAGAGACAGCCGTTGAATCTAACCTCTTGCAACACTATCTTCGAACAATGAGAACAAAGTCCTATCTATCATATTCTAGCACTCATCTTACGTGACTAACCCCCAATAAAAATGGAAAGAACTAAGAGGATTGGAGTTGCTTGGATTAAAGGGGTAGAGGCTTTTTATCAAGCAATCTTGACTCCCTCCTGCTATTCTTATATTCTTCCACATGTAGGCCATTTGAATTGACAAACTCCACCGACCATTTGCCCAATATACTAAAAAGAATCCAAACAAGGTGAGCGCCCATTTGGACCTTCTAAAACAAGGGAAGGTTTGCAAGCATCACAAGAGGTCACCTAAATGGAAAATCGTTAAAAAGAAGATCGGTATGCCTATCCCCATTCTCCACCACTAGGAAACTCCATTGTGGCTGAAATATAAAAATTCGACGAGATGAAAAGAGGTCCACTGATCAAGGCTCTTAGGTTTCTGTCACAGCCGCTTGCAATGACAGATTTCAAGTTGACAAAGTGTGAGAAGCGATTACAATTCACAATGTTAGCAAGATAAGAGTCTCAACAATATTGTGGTCAAGGGTTGTGGTTAGTGAGTGCTGGCATTCGAACTCGAGACCTCGTCATTACCTTCGTGGTTAGCTATTTATAGAATCCAGTCGAGCGACCCAAAGGAGGGGGCAAATAACAGTCTTGCGAGGAGGGCGATTTCAAGAGGTCGCCCTGCAGCATCCCCACCTCCCCAGACAGAAATCCATAGCTGCTTCTTGATAACATTGTATGGTCCCTTGCCCATGAGCCACAGGCCTCCTTGCTCATCTCCCCTGACAAGAACCCCCTAAACCTGGCTCTCTGGCTTTGGCGCCCATGTCCCTCTGTGCTGTCGATCGCATCACGGCCCCCGACAAATACCCTCCCAGGACTTGTCAATACACTCACCAAACTGTGGCTCTTGGATAGCTTGAACTTGCTTCCATATAAGTTCGTGCGTGCAGCAGGGCTTGTTTCGGTGCTTGCACGGATGCTGGAATCGGTGCGCTTCGTGGTATTAACTACAGTTTGTTGAGCTGCAGCTGCAGCTGCAGCGGACACGTAGTCTGCCTTTCCATCCGCTATATTGCCCTCCATCAGTGTGCATAAAGTCGCCGCAACACCCCGCATGCTTGGCCGTGCAATTGGCTCCTCTGCTAGGCATTGCAAAGCCAAATCAGCCACCATCTTTGCTTTCCTCGTTGGGTAGCGGCCCTTCAGTTCCGGGTCCATTATCAAGTAAAGTCTCTTGGAGTCGAGCAGATATGGCCTGCACCAATGCAGCAACTTCCTCTCTTCTGGAGGGAAGAAATCATCCATATTTTGCCTACCTGTCAGTAGTTCGAGGAGAACAATGCCAAAGCTCCACACATTGCTCTTGGCATATAACTCATCTGAACTGCAAGTCTCGGGTGCGGCATACGCATCAATCTGTCAAGCAAACCACTAATTAGGAAGTAATTTATCCAGTCATCAGTATTAAACATTCATATAAGCTATTAGACATTCATATATGCCGGCATGAAGTTGTTTCAGTCAAGTGTACGATGACCGATGGTTATGGCAGCTCTTATTGCAGTATTAGATCAAAGAACCCATGGAATGCAAGCTAAGTGAGTCTCTATCTACTCTGTCATTTTCATTTGTGTTGATAATGCTTGATTTCGCCATGTAATTAGTCTCTAATAAGAAATGCAACATTACAGTGAAAATGCTTGACATGAGTAGCAGTACTTAGACGCTTACCATTGGAAGTGAGGAAGCTGGACTCGAAGTGATTTGTTGTCTGCAATTTCTCGCAAACCCATAATCAGATAGCTTGGCCTCGAAATTGAGATCCACTTGAATGTTGATGGTTTTGAAGCTCTTGTAGATGACCTTGAATGCATGCACATCAAACTTCTGATTTAGTATAGGAACTAATAGACATACCCAATGTGCATAACAAGCCAGTCTGAGCTGCCAGTGAGCCGGGAAGAAGAGTCCTTACCTGCCTGGGTATTCTATCATGAAGATATGCAAGACCTTGTGCAGCTCCCATGGCAATCTTCAACCTCGTGCTCCAGTCAAGCGGACCCTTTCCCTTCCTACCATACAACAGGCTCTCCAAGCTTCCATTGGCTGAATGCTCATACACCAAAAGCCTCTCTCTTGCAAAGCCCGGCGACGTCATGTTGGGAGGGCCAGAAGGATCCTCTCCAGAGAAACCGATCACTTTGCATAGATGCCGATGTGAGAGTCGAGCTAAAGAGGCTACCTCAAATTTCCATTTCTTGAAACTCTGCACAAAAGCTCAAGTCAATGTATTGTTTCCGAGTAGCTGCAGAGAATGAAACACCGTCGGGCAGTTGCAAGCACCATACAAACAAAGTACAGAAAATGGGCCACAGCTTACATCGTCTCGCCCTTGCGTCAGCCTTGTGATTGCTACACCAAGGCTGGCTCCTTCAGACACAGACTTAATCACCGCCCTGAAAACAGGCCCAGCACCTCCTTCACGAATGAAGAACTCAGGCGCAAAGTTGAGGCAAGCTCCAGCTAATTCCTCATATGAAAACTCACGAAGCACCGCACTGCTTTGAAGAGGAGGAGGAAGAGGTAAAGGGGAGGGTTGCCACCTTTGGACGGGATGGCTATCTGCCGTCGATGACAACCCCAATGATTTTTCAGAGCTCTTTGAATTCACGGAGGTTGAGGACGTGCCACCAGCAGCAGAAGGAAGAGTAGCAGGTATAGAGGAACCAGACCCTGTGGATGACACTGAGTGAGACGAGGCATCATCCGAACATGTGTTCAGGGATGTCGAGCTTGACGTGGAGGCAGACGGCGGCAATGGAAGAGGAAAAAGATTGGCCCCAACACCACCCTGCTCATTTTCCACAACAAATGAAGCTGATAGTGAAGAATGAGCCACAACAAACCTCTCATCACCATAGCCATAGCTAGAGCATCGTCGAACCGCAGGGTCTTTGGCAAAACAGTCATGTTGTTCTGTCATCGGAGAGGCCCTGGCTAGAGTTCTGGAGGGGGTCAGCTTGAAGAACGCGGAATAAGAAGAACGTGAGATAGGCATGTCCAATTCGAAATCACGCCGACTTGCGCCGCATGAAGGGGCAGGGGAGGGGTGGTAACTTCCCTGCTTCATCTCTGATGCCAAGCTCTGCGGATGATATAAGGATGAATTCTGCTTGTGTTTTGGTTTGCGCTCGAGGGATGCGCTGAAGCAACCCATCTCATAGGAAAGCAGGTTGGCAAAGGGCAATGTAGCTCATTACATGATGACTCACAGTAAACCTGAAAGGACGATGAGTGCGTGTGTGTGTGTGTGTGTTGGGGGGGGGGGGGGGGGGGGGGGGGGGGGGGGGTCTTCAATTGAGCTCTCGTACTCCCATTACCTGACTATGTTGCACGCCTCCAAGCACATGCACGAGGGGTATGAAATCGAGAATGATTACGAGCAAGGAAGAGAACTATGGGAATTTGGAAAGAGGAGGCAGGGGTTGAGGCGTAAGAGCAAATGCAGGGAAGAGAAAGTGAGCCGGGCATTGCAGCGAAAGGGCGATTTTTTTGGATAGGGGACAAGAAACACAGAGAGAGAGAGAGAGAGAGAGACGAGAAGCAATTTCAAAATGCTGCAGAGAGAAACAGACAGGAGGAGAGGAGCAATTCAAATTTCGATTCAAGCACGGCGCCAGCTTCTACACGCATAGGTGTAAATTGTGAGGAGCTCAAGAGTAGGGGAAATTGGCGGGCGTGTGCCGCTGCAGAGAAAATGGAGCCTCGGAGTTGGAAGTGCGGAGAGGAGTGAGAGAAAATGTACACCCTACGTTACCTGCATGAGAGTGAAGAAGAGTAGAGCCGAGCCCAGAGTCCTCATTAAAGATGACTATGGTGATATAGGCTATACCTACATGCCATATGCCTTCTAAATATCTCATTGAACTGCTACCCCGCCTTGAATTATCCAAGTTCTCTTCTCTACAAAGAATCTCTCTCAACCCCTCCTCACTATCTCACACGGGCATTTTAGGAGGGGATCAAACTTCAAAGCCCCATGTGTATTATGTTTATTATGGGGATTCGGTGCAATATGAGCAATACGATCAGCTTCTTGTAAATTCGGGAAAACGGGTGCACCAAAATTTATAAATTCGGGTGACGCTTGTAAATCCGGGTGGCATGCCCCCCCCGTCCCCCCCCCCCCCCCCCCAACCCAAACTGGAACCGACATCACTTTTGAGAGCCTATCACCTTAACCACTGTCCTAACCAGGCACGCGTGTGCATTTTGTTGAAAACTAGGTGAGTTTACATTTACTATGCTTGTGTGAGTTTACTCTCTCGATGTCACTTTCTTCTTGGATGACACTAGGTATGGCTAGTCTATGGTCTTTGTGAGGTTGATTTCGCGTAGGGAACACTGTCGGTAACCTTGATCTACCTAGGTGCTGGCTGTAGATCCCTTTGGGTCGGTTCTACCAAACTCATTAATTGCTTGACTTGCTCCATCTCCTCTGTTGGGTTTGGGTAAGTTCGTATCTTCTTCTTGGGTTCCTTAGAACCTGGCCATTGTGGCTCATGATGATCTTCCTTGTTTGTTTCTTTCCTAGTGACCACTTTAATCTCCATGGTCTCATTCAAATCAAATCCTCTTCATCGTCGTTCATATACACGAGGTCGTCACCAGTCCCTATGTTGGTCTTTGAACTGGGTCTGACTTCGTTGCTTTTTGCGATCTCCTCCTTCGTGTTTTCTTCTTCTTCTGAGATTGGGCAATTGACTATGTGTCTCTTCTTCAAGAATATAATTTTGGTTTTGGAGCATCGATCGTGTCATGAGTACATTTACTGGTACCACAGGTGTACTTTGTGATGGCTCCTCGGTAACCTCAATTAAGTTCAATGGCATGATCTTTGGCGCATTTGGATTATTAGGACATTGGGCATTAAAAATAATCTATGTCACATCGATTACACATGAGTATCGGCATTGTACACGTACTCGATTGATTGGTTTGCATTAGTGTGGCATTATTTTGTAGTCTAATAGGACACTCGGCTACACGACCCACACTCGTAGCATTGAAGAGGTGATCTCTTGGCAATGAAATTGATATTTTGGCCTCTTGCAGCAAGAGTAGTTACTTGATAGACAGGTTTGTCTTGTCCCAAATAGTTCTCCACATTGTGGACTTTCTTCAAGTGCATCAAGCCCATAGGCAATATTAGGATCTAACTCATCCTCGCAATCCACACAAGCAATAGATGACTCACAACCCACTTGATTCACAAAAGTGATTCTCGGATGTGGGGTTGCGGTCCTAGCACTGGAGGTGGTAAGTGTGTTAATTGAACAACATTTTGGGCCCTAGGAACCATGTGTTGTGATGATTGTTGAAGAGGGAGCAACAAAGGGCATTCACTGGTACTATGTGGACCAAAGCAAACTGAGCACCATTGTTGCTCCCTTCTTGGATACATATGATTGTTTGTGGAGCACGATTGTCTCTAAGACTTTCTTGAATGGCCTTGGTGAGATTTGCTAAAGCCATCTCGGATATCTTTGGCTCTTTGGCAATAGGCTTTATGGTCATTATCTCATGCCCCAATGCTTGCGAGCTAGTAGATGTAGACTCAACATACACCCTTTCTCCTTGAATCATTAATTGGATCGCATTGGTGGTGACTGCTTCTCAAGTGGTGATACCTCTAATGACTAGGCCATTGTAGATATCCTCATGTCGTAGTCCCCTAATGAATCTATCGAGCAATTGGTTATTAATGAAGTGATTATTTGGATTACAACAAAAATTCAAATGCTTCGAGCGACTAATAAAGTCTCTCACGGACTCCCCTTGCTCTCGTTGGGCTTTCTGGAACTGAGATGCTACACCCCAAAGCACTCCCTCTTGTATGTACTCTTTCAAGAACAGTCTCCTAAGAGTAGGGTAAATCGTTTTCTCTTCCACTCTTAGGGTCCTATACCAATCCCCAGCCTTCCCACTCAATGTCAGGCTTAAAGCATTACTCTTAAGCAGGTCATTGTGTTCTCTTAGAAAATCGCATATTTGTCAAATACTTCAATATGCTGTCTCACATCTCCGTCTCCGCTAAATTTTTGTGTGAGCTTGGCTATTTGTATTGCCTTACTTCTAAGCTCTCTATCATGCGTATTATGCCTATTTTCAGCAATAGATCGACCAATAGCTTGAGTAAATGTTGCCAAGTCACCCAAGTGAGCAGGTATAGTGGGGACAGGCGCTCTCGGAACCGCATGTGGAATAGGGATTGGCATCGGGTTAGGCATACGGGTGATCCTCAAGTCCCAAGTTGGGTACAATGTTGTGCCATGTGGTGGACCAAAGTTCATTTGTGTGGCCCTGGGCATAACATACGTGGGATGTGACATGCTAATGCTAGTTGGTATGGTCCCACTGAAATAAGGTCTTGGATGTTGTGGTCGTGGAGCATAAGTTGTTGAAACGATCGGAGGGGTAGGAGCCACATGAGCATGAGGACCCATAGGTGCATATGATTGATACACACTTGTAGGTAATGTTGTAGGCATTGGGCCACCATGTAGCGGTGCTTTACTAATAAATGAGATCCATGGCGTGTTTTTTGTCATGTCCATCACTGAGGTAGGCATGCTAGCCGTGGTGTGATCAAGAGAAAGATGAGCTAAACTTGGAAAGGTAAAGTTATTGCTTGTGGGCTCAAATTGTACTGAGACCCCTGGCGAAACAACATATGGAGGATCCATCGTGCTTTCGAGGAAGCCTCCATTTGTGATATAGTTGGTTGCTTAGGCTTCCTTGTATCCAAGAATCTCATGAGACCCGTTGAAGGCATGTGGACTCCTTTGTTTTGTCTCTCTAGCTCAATAACCCTATGGATGACATCACAAACTCTTTCATGTTGCTCCTTTATGCTAATAGCACCCGTTGTGGATTGCAAGACATCTAACCAATCCACGTGATAGGTGTGACCTATATATAGGTCTGTTAAAGTCTTCATTTGTAGTTCATACTCCCAATTTTCATTTAGAAACGCTCCATCTAGGACTGAGGTACTAGGGGTGTCCATTGAACTAGATGAAATGTGGCTCTCTATGGTTTGACCCTTAGTGGTTGCTAATTCAGGAGTACTCGATTGCTCGACTAGCATGGATGTTGACATAGAACCCTTCACCTTTAGCTCTCTCTGTTGCTCTGCCTTGCGTAAGCTTTTGATTTCCTTGTTCCTAGTTGCAAGGATATATCGCTCAACCTCTTGCACTTCGGCAAGGCTTCTACCATCGAGTAATATAACCTTGGAGGAAAATAGCTCTAAAGAGTCAAGGAGTGCAGTGAATGGAGTATTCACATGCACACTCTCCAAGAGCACGGGGTCTACATTGGTCATGAATGGTGAATTTACTTCCTCACCCCCTTCATTTACATCACTAGCTCCATGTTTGGAGCAAGTGGCTCTACTAAAAGTCTCTTTCAAGCGGCTACGCACGCTCGGCCCGGACCGTGGGCCCATGGCATGCATGTCATGGCTTGAACTGTAGGGATTGGGTGTCGGGTAACCTTCCATGATGTCGTAGTAAGAGGAAGAGTCACTAGATGCATTATGTGGGTCCTAAGTGGTACTACCGTGGGTTCCCGCTCAGGGCCTAGAGCCTATTGTGGAGGAATAATGAGTGCCCGTGTAAACGGATACACTCTCTATATGATCGTCCTCTAGCACATGACCAGAGCTAGATACATGTGACCTCAACACCCTAGAGGTGTTGCTGAGTGCCCGTGAAGGCCGCTTACCTAGTTTTTTGGGTGTTTTGCAATCCAAATTTACTCTTAATTTTTATTATTTTTTGTCTTTTTTTATAACCAAACCACGGAATATAGCGTATGATAGCTCAAAACAAGCATCTTGGTTAGAGGGACGTGCCGTGCTTTGCTGCCCCCGATTTGGTTACTTAAGGCCCTCGAAATCCTAAAAACATTCTTTTTCTAGTCTGGAAGAAGGCTAAAATTAGTAAGTCCAAGGGTGTAAGTGTGAAGAGAAGGGTGGAGGATTTGCCCACATGCCCTCCCTTCACCTTGAGAGGATAGTCTATATATATATATAATAGTGTTTATACTATATCATAAGAGTGAGGATTGAAGCCTGGGCTTGGGCTTGGGCTTGGGGAACGATCCTAATCCCTTCCTTTTAATATGAGATTTTTTCTTTTTTTCTTTTGTTTTTCAAATTTCTTTTTTATCTCAAATTTATTGAACACTTTTTTTTCCTTTCAAAAATTTCAAAAATAAAGTTTTTGTGGGTAAAGTTGTGTTGCGTGGGTGTCGAGCTCACGCGCTGTCGTGCTGTGATACGTACATAGTGGGAACGCATGCTACAAGAGTTATCTTGTAATTTTTTAGATACATAATTATCTTTCCTATAATGTACATATGCATATTTAAGTATAATAATAAGCCTTCTATCTCATCCTATTATTTTTCTCAAGGGTAACCTATTCTTACTTTACCATCAGAAAATACTATGGGAAAAGCATCAATAGCTCCGCCTCTTTAACTTGGGGCAAAAAGCATTGATTCTTTATTTCTACTATCTCATTATCATCTCACACCCTAGCTAGATCCTATATCTACGATAAACTCCAATATATATATATTTTATGTTTTTTTATACTTTTCTTATATTTCTTTTTAAATAGCTACTAGGAGGGAATCAAATCCTAATGGGACACTAGGTGGCATGATTTCAAAGATACACTTATTTTAATGCATTATTGCAAGCATGATTACAAAACTTTTTCAAGGAGCAATGTCATGCTTTCATATGGCATGAGGTGTCCTTTGGAATTAAATGAAAGTCTAGGCTAAGGGGACCACGGGAAGACTTTTGCTGCAAGAAATGGACCCTATTTTGATGAATTTTTTACACAAGGTTCCAATCCGAATTGGAAAATGATTTTAAAATGAAAATCGTAGCAAATGAGCTGAAGTTTCTGCCCATATTTTTACTTTTTTATTCGGAGCCACGATTGAGGAGATATAATCAAAATACTGGACCCCGGTATGCCCACATCATGCAGGGACAGCTCATTTCCAACTTTTCCAATTCCTACTCACACTGGCTCCTCTCTTCTTGTGTAAACCCTTGGGGGTTCCCTTCACCTATAAAAGGGGACCTCTTCTTCCTTGAAAAGGAACTCAAGCATTCAAGCCATTGATGAGAGGAATTCTTGAGGGAGTGAGTAGTAATGCCTAATTGTACTTAGCCAGTAACATAAGCCCAAGCCTACACTTTCTCCTAAAGGAAGACTAGCCATTCTTGTACGCTATCCTTGGAAGATCAACTCTAATCAAAGAAGGTCTTGCACTTGGCGCATCAATCAAAGTGGAGTTCTCCCCTCTTCTTCTCTCTCCATCAATAATGGTGCCAAAGGGTTTGTCAAGTAAGATGTGTTCTATATTGATGTTTTCTTGATTTCTTGTTGTTTTCTTTTTCATTTCTAATCCAACATATATATATATATATCTAATATCATCTCCTTAACCAAATCTATCTCTCTCACTCTTAGTAATTCATCCTCTCTACAAATTCTAGGTTCTTTTTGCTACAGGTACATCTCTCCCTGCAGTATCCTTATTACCTACGGGCAAGAATAGGGCTTGGGAGGGAAACTTCTCATCTCTTCACTTCTCTCATATCTACATTTCTCACATACTATCCTAGATGAATAACCCACATGATGATAATTTCTATCGCTTTCACTCTGTACAATCTATTCGAATTAACGTATGGATTAGCCGTAAAATACACTTTCAACAACGTATAGTGTTTCTCTTTGGCCCAAAAAGGCTCAATGAAATACTTCTATCACCGGATCCCATCATACTACCTCTCATAGACTATAATTTTTCTTTTGATGTAAGCGTAGTTATCTTGCTATGAACCAAGAGGATTTGTATACACAATTAATCCCAATCACTAGACAAAATATATATACTACGGTAAGCACAAAGCTACAATTCCAAAGAACAATTCGTAGCCTATTTGGTCAGTCAAGATTGAATGCCATTAACTCATCTATTAACCCTTTCATATTACCCATGATACGATATGACCATAGCCTTGATGTTTTCATCTTTGTGTTGTTTTGACATTCTCTTTTGTGTTCTTTCTTTGTGTGTGTGAGTGAAAGAGAGAAAGAGTGGGTCTTCTTTGATTGCACTTCTTTCCAAACCCTAGTCTTCATGGCATTTATGGTTTAATTCCTTCATATAGTTTTTGTTGAGTTCTCTCACAAACTCTCACAGCCATAAGCCCGGTGCTTTCCCGGCAAGACCGCTAATTTCTCGACAGCGCATAGAGCCTGTCTAACGCAAGCAACTACACCTTGCAACTACAACACACTGCACACTAACAACACTAACACTACACTACCTAACCCTGCACACTACAACACACCTGCACATTGCAGAGCTACTAACACTAACAAAACCTGCTAAAACCTACACATTACAGAGCTTAACAAAACTAATAAAACATGCTGCACATTGTAGAGCTTAACAGAAATAACAAAACCTGCTAAAACCTGCCCATTGCAGCACTACAGATCTAATCCAAACTAAAAAGAAACCAAAAGCAGATGAAAAGAATGGTTTAAAGAGGTAGTACAAAGTGCTGCTCAAGCTTAGTGCAGGGCATTCCCCCCCAACGGTGCCAAAAATGTGCACTTCTACCATACATTTCTGAGGTTGGGGACTTGCCGAACATTGTGCGTAAGCACGAATGGCTGCAAGCACACAACTAGACTATCCTAGTAAGCTCAAAGGGGCAATGGTGTCACTCACCGCTCAATGCTTGCCGTCATGAAGGATTACGTGCGGCAAAGAAGAGGGATCCGTCGCCGCCACCGTTGATGCCGCTGTAATGTTCACTCTCTTTCTCTCTCTCTCTCTCTCTCTCTCTCTCTCTCTCTCTCTCTCTCTCAAGCATATGCTCACACACTCGTGAGCACATGATATAGAACAAGGTAGAGGTAGAGCAAGAGCACTTCTTTAGCATGAACCTCAAGAATGAGGATTTTAGGTCAAAATGGACCTTTTATATGAATCTGACCCATTCACACATGGGCGTCCACAGTGGTCGGTCATAGCAAAAATAATGTAAAACTGAGATGAGTGGTGTGCCTCTCATCGGTGATCACCTACACACCTATAGGACCGACAAGCCATGTCCATGACTCAAATAAAGTGATAAGGCGTCCATCAAATGTGATAGGGTGCCCGTAAGTGGTTAACACTTTTTATATTAATTTGTGTGCAAAGTACAAAGAGAGCCCGCGGATACTCACTCTCAGACTCTACGTCCAGATGCTCTGAGAAGTGAGCCCCTAAGGCCACTTCTAAAGATTACATAGGGTTGCTAAAAGCAGAGTCCCCCAAAAGCTTCAAACTCAAAAGCAATAAATTCCAAAATCAATTGGGATCTTTCAAATTCTACAAAAATCAGTCAGCGTAGTTTTCGGCAGATCCGTACGACAATTAGCGCAATTTGTGGAGATCCGTACAGTCAACGTATTTTGCAAAAATCTGTACGCCAACCACGTCAGCAGCCGCTTTGCTTTTTTTTTCTGTGTTCGCGGGGTCCCCTCATCACTTGGCCATAAGTTGGGACAACTTATAGGGTTGCCACATCACCAGTTTCTGACATATCCCCCTCTTGGAAGAATTATAATCGCCCTCAATTACATCTGCAAAACATACAGAGGCCATAAATTGTCTTAGTAGTTACTACAGGCTATTAGTACCAATGCACTAGACACGACACATCTAGCACTTGTACAAATCGATTAGTCACATCAATGGACATCACTTGACATCAAAGGACATCACATGAAAAATCACATAAAAATTCATTCCAAATCTCGGACCAGATTAATCGGCAACATATTTAGTAATCGCATCTAGATCCAGTCAGGACTTCACATATCCCCGATTAACTAATCCATATTGCAATCATGTCTATAGAGATTTATGAGACCAAAATGTTGCAATCATTTCTTCTTTCAGTTCCTACACTCAAACTAGTCAAGTACAAATCAATCATTTTTATTTTTGGAAATTCCAGTTCATTAAGTCATACAACTGAATATTGTCAGCCCATCAGTATCCTTGAAACCCAAAGGGACATCAGTGACTCTATTCACAATCGGGGTAATCAGTTGACAAAGAAGGGGAGTGACTCTCCTCTTGTGCAAGCCCACTGCACTAGATTCATGCATGCTGAAATCGGGGTTCTATCGAAGTAGACCATGCTAAACCGAATGCTTCAAGGTAAAGTTTCAAAATTTGAGGAGTATCTGCTAGGTCCTCCTCCTCCATCCACTTCACATCCAATGCAGGATAGTTCTTGAATTTAAGCAAGAACCACCTAATCACTTTACCTTTAATCTTTCTATCCTTGTGTGGCAATATCTAGTATTCTGGAATGAGTATCTCCTCGCTTTCCTCCACTTCGGGTTGCTCATCTGGCTTTCCATCATCGGGCACATCGCCTTAGGCGTATCGTATAAAGAGTTTATATTTGGCCAATGGACCCAGAATCCGACCATCGGGCCTTACGTATTAACCTTTCATGTGGAGAAGCAACTAAGCATGATAATCTCAACCAAAGGGAAGAGAAATTATCACTATGTATGGATTTCAAACATGCACCAATGTACATTGAAATGGTTGAGAAAACATTAAGGATGACAAAGCTTTAATATGACGCACCATTGGAAACTAAATGGGAAGCTTTCAAGAAAGTTATTTGTTCTTGTACCGAAGAATGCTTTGCAGTAAAGCATCCATGGTATTGACAAAGATAGATCACACAAAAGGTGGTTTGATAAAGAATGTCAACATACTCGAAAGTTCTCAATAAAGATTGATGCAACTATGGACAAAGACAGCTATCAAAGTCATTTGCATACAAGGCATTGATTCAAAAGAAGCGAAGAAGATGGGAAGTAAAGAAACAACTTTTTCAAGTCCAAGAAACGGCACATGCATGTGAAAGATTTTGGAGAAACTTGAGGACAATCGGGTTGAGAATTTTGGTAACTTGAGTCTTGTGGATATGTACACACATTGTAGGAAATTATATGAGCAACCAAATGCTAAAAAAATACCATTTTATGGTTCACTCGCATGTATGCCCTCTTTTTTTACTATTAAGGATGTATGTGGCGGTGGGCTTGAAAAGTTGGCCGCTCGCAAAGTGGGAGATCTTCAAGATAGCAAGTCTGAGATGATCAAATGGACGGGAGATTTTACCCATGAGTGGATGTGTGATATGCTCAACCCTGCACTTCAACATGGTATGTCTTATGATTGGAGTACTAATTGGGTTAAGCCTTTGCATAAAGGAGAGGATGTAAAGAATGTAAACAACTACCAGACTAGAATGATTGGGTCTCTTATGGCAAAGTTGTTTGGGTGCATAATGGAGATGAAATTGAGTGATTGGGCTGAAGAGAATGACAAGCTTGCAAAAGGACATGCGGGTTTTTGTCGATGCCATAGCACCATTGATCATCTTGTCACTCTTCGCGTTCTCATGGAGGAAAATCGGTTGAAAGCAATTGTATTGTTGATTTAGGGACCTTAAGAAAGTCATTGATATGATTCCACGTAACGATTTGTGGAGAAGGATGGAAGAACTCCAAGTTCCAAGTGAGTTTATACTTGCGGTATCTGAATCTATGAGAAGGTGATGTGTCAATTGTGCATGGGAAGAGAAATTTCAAAAAAAAAAGTAAGCAATATTGGGATTAAACAAGGATGTTCGTTGTCACCAGCTCTCTTTGGTCTATGCATCAATCAACTAGAACAAATGGTACTTGACTTTATGCAAGAAGAAGGCATTGAAGAGGTCACTATTTGCAATGCAGTAATCATGCTTTTGTTGTATGTGGATGATGTAGTGCTTCTAGCACACACTTTAGAAGATGCACAAAAGCTTATGGTTATCATTGAGAACTTTTGCTTGCATAGTGGGCTAATTGTGAATGAATCCAAAACAAAGGTTATGCTTGTGAAAACCAACCATAAGGAGAAGCCATGCATTCTGTACAACAGTGAGACACTTGAAGTTGTTGAGAGCTTTAAGTACCTTGGCCTTGAAGTTCCATCCAATCACATGTAGCATGAATGTGCTATGCATCGTTTGAAAGCGAGAAAGAGAGCATATTATGCATTTGAGAACATGTGTAATGCGGGAAACAGTAAGTGTTGGGTTCTCAATAAGTATCTTTTTGATGCATTGGTGACACCGGTTCTTCTTTATAAAGATGCGTCAAAACCCCTCACATCGACTTCCTACAATTGCATGGGAAGCAAGCAAAAAATCTCAAAAGATGCATAAAAGAAAAATCTTAAGCTGGGGATGGATACAAGACATAAAGAAGTGGTTTGGGAGATGGGGTGCATTACACTTGCTACATGATGCTTCAATTGACTCCCAAGTGAATGAATCTTTTCTACAATGCCAATGTATTACGGCTTGGGAGAAATCCAGTGGGTCACGCTTCATACATTACACCACCCATATTGCCCCCAACTATAAAACCATGTTCTTCATTGAAAGAGGAAACCGTACACACACTTACATGCTTGAGCCTATCCCCTTGTTGGCAATACATACTATCGCAGCCATTCAGCTTAGCTCCCATTTCCTTCGATGCGAGACAGGGCGTTGGGGAAATGGCGAAGAGTCAAATCGATTGTGCACATTATGCTCACTACAAGTTCGAGAGTCTGAGTACCACACACTACTAGAGTGCTCAGCTTTTGATCACATCTGAACTTGCTTCTCTCACATTTTTAGCCATGACTTAGACCTACACACTTTCCTCTCCCAGCCATAGTGTGGTCTCTCCATTGCAACTCTCATCACCACAATTTTGGGGCATCGAGAGTCACTCATCAGCCATACACATAATACATCACATGTAGCTTGGTCCCATAGGTCATATTTGACCTCCGAGGACGATAATAAAATCTCTCTCTCTCTCTCTCTCTCTCTCTCTCTCTCTCTCACACACACACACACACACACACGCACGCACGCACATACATATAATTTTGACTACTACAATCTACACTTGTCGAAAAAAGTGATTTGCATTGTCTATGCTCTCTCTCTCTCTCTCTCTCTCTCTCTCTCTCTCTCTCACACACACACACACACACACATATATAGACTGACAACAAGTTGTCAGGAGTACAATTCTGACTATTAAAGGTCATTGAAAAAGGGTGGAATCGTATAGAATCTGAACTACTTCACTCAATTTTCAAGGGCTCTTTAATGTATCTATGGTAAGGAGGACGGCCCAACAACTCAATTTCGGCATTCATTCATTATGCCATGCAAATCAACCAAAAAACAACAAGTGGAGGCCCTCTCCTTCCTCCAATTTTTCCAAATCCATTATAAAGAGTATAGATAATGGACTATTGAATAATAGAAAAAATCTATTGTGTACCCCAATGCTAAAAAAAAAACTAGGTTCAGTATAATCCCACCTACAGATTTTCTCAACTATATCTAATGCACCTTGGAGACCCTTGCCACTACGTGACATAAGGAAAGGGCTTGAAAGGGGGGGGGGGGGAGACCAAGGCAAAGACAGAAAGAGAGTGGATTGGGTGCCAAGAAAAGGGTCTCTCTCTCTCTCTCTCTCTCTCTCTCTCTCTCTCTCTCTCTCTCTCTCTCTCTCTCAGTGCAGCCGTTTTTTGACCTAGTAGACAGCAGTCCACTCTTTTGATCATAACTTCTTCATCCGAACTCCGATTTGGGTGATCTATAGCTTCAATCGAAGAGCACGAAGTCCTCTACACATTGATGTAAAGAAAGAAATTTTCAGATTTATGGAAGGCATTTCTGTAGCAGCATTTCCGAAGTGAACAGGTTCAACAAAATTGATTCTCATCTCCTATTTTACATACAATGTCTTCCGGCACTCGCAAGGGTTCTTCTTCTTCAACAAGGTCCACAACCATTGTGGAAAATGATCCAAAATCTCCTAAGTGTGGAGATAGCAACACAACCACCCAGCCAACGACATCGGAAACCATGATCATGGCGTACTTGGTATCATTGCAAGAGACCGTAAACAAACAAGGCGAAGACTTACGAGCACTTGCAATGGAGAATGGCACACTAAGGGTACTTGTGGTTGAGAATGAGAATCTCAAGAGGACACTTGAGATGCAAACAACACGTTTGATGCAACTTGAAGAGGAAGTCAAGGAATGTAAACGCTCTCTTGTGGACTTGAATGCTTTGAAGAAGCGGATGAGCAAAGTATAGAGCATGACCATGTATTGAAAGAGGAGAAATTTGACACTATGAGCCGGGATGTATGCGACATGAAAAATGTATGCACAAACAAGTCTTGGGCTGATGTATGTGGTAGCAATGTGGTTTCTAATTCCTCACTCATGCAAGCTATGGTTCAAACAAAGAATGTTGAGAATGTGGATGTGGAGGAGTTGAAGGAACGGGAGCGACGTTCCAAGAACATTGTTATTCGTGGAATTCCCGAAGAGAAGTTAGAGACACCTCCTTCTCTTGCCATTGTTATTGAATATTTCTTCAAAACCCACTTTGGCATGTCCGGAGTTATGATCTATGGAGCACATAGAGTGGGGAAGCAAGGAGCTCCTCGCTCGGGAGAACGGCCAATTGTATGCACCATGCCGGATGAGACCAAGCGAAAGATTATCCTTGATAATAGTTGGATCTATTTGAGGGGTACAAAATGTTTTTTATGTGAAGATCGCACTATTAAGCAACAAAATATGCGTCGCAAGGCATATGAGGAAAAGAATAATAAAAACAAGGAGATCTCTCATGAAGAAAATGTGCCCAAGGAGGAGGCAAGTCTCTCAAGCAAATAGGGATGCGTGACCTATGAGACCGAGTTACAATTGAAAATATGCTTTTGGAATTGTAATGGATACCCATGGAATGCGGGGGTTGGCATTGATGAACTAACAAGCAAAGCCGATGTTGTACTTCTTGTTGAAACTTGGGAGCATGATACACAAAGGATTAACGGCTTGGAGGATTACAATGTACATTCATTGATGTGGTCAAAGAATCTCAAGCAACGAAGAGGACAAGGAGGGTTAGCATGTATGGTTAAGAAAGGATTGGAAGATTTTGTATCAATTGTGAAAGATGACAAGTACAAACGTTATGTATGGCTGAAAATTATGACACCAAAAAGAGCACGCATTTTTGTAGCCGGTTGCTACATTCCTCATCATGATTCTCCCTTTTATGCTTGCATGGATAGAGATCAACCATTTTCTGATTTGGAAGAGGACATTGCTTATTTCAAAGGTGAAGGTGATGTTATTGTATTTGGGGATATGAATGCTCGCACAAAAACATTGCAACATGATACTCAACAATTTGATATGCCATACATTTCAAGGGAGTTGGAGGAAGTTCACTTGTATGATCGTACTTCAATGGATGAGAAAGAGCCGGATCACTATGGAAAGTTACTTTTACACATGTGTAATAGCACGGGTATGCTCATTGCCAATGGTGTATCTTTGTGGAGTGGAACCAATGGATTTACATGTAGAAGACATAATGGGGATAGTGTGATTGACTATATGCTACTCTCTGAAGCCATCATGTATCGCATAAAGAGTTTTATGTTTGGTCAATGGACCCCGGAATCCGACCATCGCACCTTATGTATTGACCTTTCATGTGGAGAAGCAACTAAGAATGATAATCTCAGCCAAAGGAAAGAGAAGTTATCACTATGTATGGATTTCAAACGGGCACCAATGTACATTGAAATGGTTGAGCAAAAATTATGGATGACAAAGCTTCAATGTGATGCACCATTGGAAACTAAATGGGAAGCTTTCAAGAAAGCTATTTGTTCTTGTGCGGAAGAATGCTTTGCCATAAAGCATCTCCATGGTATCAACAAAGATAGATCACACAAAAGGTGGTTTGATAAAGAATGTCAAGATGCTCGAAAGTCCTTGATAAATCTTGATGCAACTATGGACAAAGACAACTATCAAAGTCATTTGCATACATACAAGGCATTGATTCAAAAGAAGAGAAGAAGATGGGAAGTAAAGCAACAAGAATTTCAAGTCCAAGAAAAGGCACATGCATGTGGAAAAACTTGAGAGGCAAGCGGGTTGAGAATTTTGGTAACTTGAGTTTAGTGGATATGTACACACATTGTAGGCAATTATATGAGCAAGAAAATACTGAAAAAATGCCATTTTATGGTTCACTCCCATGTATGCCATCTTTTTTTACTATTCAGGATGTATACGATGGGCTTGAAAAGTTGGCCACTCGCAAAGCGGGAGATCTTCAAGGTATCAAGCCGGAGATGATCAAATGGACGGGAGATTTTACCCATGCATGGATGTGTGATATGTTCAACCTTGCACTTCAACATGGTATGCCTTATGATTGGAGTACTAATTGGGTTAAGCCTTTGCATAAAGGAGGGGATGTAAAGAATGTAAGCAACTACCGGACTATAATGATTGGGTCTCTTATGGCAAAGTTGTTTGGGTGCATAATGGAGATGAAATTGAGTGATTGGGCTGAAGAGAATGACAAGCGTGCAAAGGGACAAGCGGGTTTTCGTCGATGCCATAGCACCATTGATCATCTTGTCACTCTTCGTGTTCTCATGGAGGAAAGTCGGTTGAAAGGCAAGCGATTGTATTGTTGTTTTGTAGACTTTAAGAAAGCCTTTGATATGATTCCACGTAACAATTTGTGGAGGAGGATGGAAGAACTCCAAGTGCCAGGTGAGTTTATGCTTGCGGTTTCTCGAATCTATGAGAAGGTGATTTGTCAATTGCGCATGGAAAGAGAAATTTCAAAAAAAATTGTAAGCACTATTGGGGTTAAACAAGGATGTCCATTGTCACCAACTCTCTTTGGTCTATGCATCGATCAATTGGAACAAATGGTACTTGACTTTATGCAAGAAAAGGCATTGAAGAGGTCACTATTTGCAATGCGGTAATCATGCTTTTGTTGTATGCGGATGATGTAGTGCTTCTAGCACACACTTTAGAAGATGCACAAAAGCTTATGGTTGTCCTTGAGAACTTTTGCTTGCATAGTGGGCTGATTGTAAATGAATCCAAAACAAAGGTTATGCTTGTGAAAACCAACCATAAGGAGAAGCCATGCATTGTGTACAATAACGAGACACTTGAAGTTGTTGAGAGCTTTAAGTACCTTGGCCTTGAGGTTCCATCCAATCACAAGTGGCATGAATGTGCTATGCGTCGTTTGGAAGCGGGAAAGAGAGCATATTATGCATTTGAGAACATGTGTAATGCGGGAAACATCAAGTGTTGGGTTCTCAAGAAGTATCTTTTTGATGCATTGGTGACACCGGTTCTTCTTTATGGAGTTGAAGTGTGGGGCGGGAGCATCTCAAAGTCTACTTGGAAAGAGTTTGAGAATGTCCAAAAGCGTTTTCTTACAAACTTTCTCCAAGTTAAGACACAAACACCATATATGCTCCTACTTCTTGAGTCGGGATCTCTTCCAATTGAGGTTATGGGCATGGAAAGGGTTGTGGAGTACATGATAAAGATGCGTCAAAACCCCTCACATCGACTTCCTACAATTGCATGGGAAGCAAGCAAAAAAGTTCAAAAGACGCATAAAAGCAAGATCTTGAGCACGGGATGGATGCAAGACATAAAGAAGTGGTTTGGGAGATGGGATGCATTACACTTGCTACATGATGCTTCAATTGACTCTCAAGTGAATGAAGCTTTTCTACAACGCCAATGTATTACGGCTTGGGAGAAATCCGGTGGGTCACGCTTCATACATTACACCACCTATATTGCCCCCAACTACAAAACCATGTTCTTCGCTGAGAGAGGAAACCGTACTCACACTTACATGCTTGAGCCTATTCCCTTGTCCACGATACGCACTATCGCAGCAATTCGGCTTAGCTCCCATTTCCTTCGATGCGAGATAGGGCGTTGGGGCAATGGAGAAGAGTCAAATCGATTGTGCACATTATGCTCACTGCAAGTTCGAGAGTCTGAGTACCACACACTACTAGAGTGCTCAGCTTTTGATCACATCCGAACTTGCTTCTCTCACATTTTCAGCCATAACTTAGACCTACACACTTTCCTCTCCCAGCCAAAGTGTGGGCTCTCCATTGCGACTCTCATCACTACAATTTTGGAGCATCGAGAGTCACTCATCAGTCATACACATACTACATCACATGTAACTTTGGTCCCATAGGTCATATTTGACCTCCGAGGACGATAATAAAATCTATCTATCTATCTATCTCTCTCTCTCATGGGAAGGGCCACACACCCATAAGATTTAATTTGAATGTTAGGACACCCACAACAATTGGAGGAAAAAACTTAGGTTTAGTATAATCCCAACTAATTTTTTTGAGATTTATCTCTAATTGCAAATGGCTTTTATCAAGCACGAGGAAGCGGCTTGCTGAGAAGAACTTGATAGAAATATAGTGTACTTGCAAAAATGTTCGGGTATGTTTTGGGTCGGAGTGTACATACGTTGTATTGGTTGGAGACCCTTGTGCAAAGGATACGCCAATGTCTGCATGCATTCTTTTTTAGTTAATTCAAATCAAGCTCTTAAGAGACAAATGCTTGAAAAATGCTCGATTCAGTGTAATTCCACCTTCATATTTTGAAATTTATCTATAAATTATAGATTTGAAGGTGAGGAAATCTACAAAGTATAGAGAAATTGAGTGTAAAAGCCTTCAAATATATAATCAAGTTGCCCCTAAAATTTCTCATATGCAAGTTTTCTAAGTTTTTAGGAGAAAGCAATATGCCTCAACTCAATTTAGTGAAACCCCCCTTACAAAATTTTAAAATTTGCCTCAGAAATTCTAATTTTCCTTTAAATGCTTGAGAAAACCTAGATTTAGTGCAATCCCCCTTACAAATTTTGAGATTCAATACCAAATCAACCCAAAGGCAAGAGCATTGACAAAGCTCAAAGAAATCTAACGTAAAAAAACCTTCAAAAATAGCCAAGAATTGTTGGAGTTCCCTCCCGTCATCCACCTTTGTCGTTTGTCAAAGTTTGCTCCTACCTTGGACTTGCACATCTTCTGCCTTGGATTTGTTGGAACTTTTAAAATTGCATCAACTCTCAACTTCGTAGATGTCAATGTCGATTATTTATTTTTTATTCTCGATTATGGATTTTGTCGATTCTCACTTTGTCGATTGTTGCTAGTTGTAAAACCTATGTTGATTCTCCCTCCTCTCTCTCTAGCGCCGGTGTGAGAGCCGTCTCTCTCTCTCTCTCTCTCTCTCTCTCTCTCTCTCTCTCTCTCATAGACACACACACAAGTGCTCTCTCTCTCACTCACACATGCATTCTCTCTCTCTCTCTCTCTCTCTCTCTCTCTCTCTCTCTCTCTCTCTCTCTCTCTCTCTCTCTCACACACACACACACACACACACACACACACACACACATATAATGTGTGTAAGACATCCATAACAAATTGGTGCACTCATATCGTTGAATTGTCGAGCTTAATGTCCTTCATTAATGCAATGCAAATGTGGAAAGACTTCTTGAAATGTGCCAACACCTCAGGGAATGGCATGATGACTTTGTCTCTTATATTCACACACATCGAGAGAATGGGTCTCTCTCTCTCTCTCTCTCTCTCTCTCTCTCTCTCTCACACACACACACACACACACACACACACACACACACACACACACAAATACATGCATTTAGCTTTTGAACTTCAAACATTGAGGTCAAAGATCATTTATGACATAGAAGGTCCTTGCAAACCTCCGAAGGGAGGTTCATTGAGCAACACATGGAGAAAAATTCTTTATGGCCTTCAAAATATAAAGGAAAGCCACCCTTCAAATGATTTTCAAAAATAAAAGTAGTTAGTGGTCAACCTTGAAATTGAGGGTTGGAGTAAAATGGCCTCCCAAAAACTATAGACTTAAGTATTATGAATTTAGATAGAGTACTAAGGTCTTTTTGACTTTGAGCTGCCAAGACTCCCTCAGAAGTCTTTTTATTTTCTACATCCTAGTACTTACCCTTCATTTTTGTATTTTCAATTAAATGTTTTTTAAATATTCTAATGAAGCAAAACTTGACACATGGAGGGTGTCTCCTTCCTTGAAAATTTTAAGCTGCTTCATATATAGTATAAATTGGATGGAATTGTTGGATATTCACCACACATTAGTAGAGGGTCATTGCACTTTAATCTACACTATCGAATAATAGCAAAGAGCAATTCGTGCCACATGTCACAAGCTATGAGCAGCAAGAAAAACGTGAAATCAAATTGAAGTTGCCTTCAAATGTGCCCGTCGTTTTTTGCGATCATTGAACCGGCCAAGAGCTGCGATGAAACATTCTCCAAAGAGTTGCGCACCTTATTATCTGGCTTGCAAGGGTGAGACTCGCGTACTGAGAGAGAGAGAGAGAGAGAGAGAGAGAGAGAGAGAGAGAGAGATTGATTGATTTTATTATCGTCCTCGGAGGTCAAATATGACCTATGGGAACAAACTTACATGTAATGTAGTATATGTGTGGTTGATGAGTGATTCTTGATGCTCCAACATTGTGGTGATAAGAGTCACAATGGAGAACCCACGCTATGGTTGGGAGAGGAAAGTGTGTAGGTCTAAGTCATGGCTGAAAAATGTGAGGGAAGCAAGTTCGGATGTGACCAAAAGTTGAGCACTCGAGTAGTGTGTGGTACTGAGAATCTCAAACTTGCAGTGCGCATAATGTGCATACTCAATTTGACTCTTCCCTATTGCCCCAGCGCTCTGTCTCACATGGAAGGAAGTGGGAGCTAAGTCGAATGGCTACGATAGTGCATATCGCTGACAAGGGGATAGGCTAAAGCATGTAAGGGTGAGTACAGTTTCCTCTTTCAGCAAAGAACATGGTTTTGTAGTTGGGGGCAATGGGGGTTGTGTAATGTATGAAGCATGACCCACCGGATTTCTCCCAAACCGTAATACATTGGTGTTGTAGAAAAGCTTCATTCACTTGGGAGTCTATTGAAGCATCATGTAGCAAGTGTAATGCATCCTATCTTCCAAACCACTTCTTTATATCTTGCATCCATCCCCGTGCTCAGGATCTTTCTTTTATGCATCTTTTGAATTGTTTTGCTTGATAGTTGATGTGTCTATAGTTGCATCAAGCTTTATCAAACATTCTTTCTCAAACTACCTTTTGCGATGTAGCCAACAACCAAGAGAATGTGTGTCTGTGTGTGTGTGTGTGTGTGTGTGTGTGTGTGAGAGAGAGAGAGAGAGAGAAAGAGATCTCTCTCTCTCTCTCTCTCTCTCTCTCTCTCTCTCTCACACACACACACACACACACACACATATGCATTCTCTTGGTTGATGGCTGCAATGCGCGCACAAGCATACACACACACACCCATTTCGTTGGCATGAGCAAACAGTAGTTGTACGCACATTTCAAACTATGGATGGAAGATTTGTCTTCTCTCTCTCTCTCTCTCTCTCTCTCTCTCTCTCTCTCTCTCTCTCTCTCTCTCTCTCTCTCACACACACACACACACACACACACACACACACACAAAACTAGCGAAGAGGAACTTGTGCCACGTGTTGGATACAACCAACACATGTGCACACACACAAACACGTTCTACATCGCATGTTGATGTTGCACTTGGACCTCATGCGCCCAATACTTGGATGTCATGCGTACCAAGCAAGGCGACTTGCAACACACAAGGTGGTGACCTATAGCAAGGTAGCAGCTCAAAAGGGCAATCCATAGCCGCATTGAGGATGACATAGCATCCTGAAAGGGTGGGTACAGCGTGAAAGGAGGGCATGAGGAACCTTTGGGATGGCCTGCAACCATGGCCTGCAACCAACACACACACACACACACACACACACACACACACACACACACACACACACGGGTGGGGCCCCTTGAACGATGGAAGCCTCATACGATAGGGAAAAGCCAGTTATGAGGAGTCAATATCATGACTGGTGCCACCTCATGGGATTCATGCTTTAATCTTCAAGGTTCACAAGTAGGCATATGATGCCCCAATATACAATATCGTTTCCCACTAATGCTAGTGTGCACGACTAATTTTTGTGCCAGAGAAAGGTACACAATATAGGAAGCTGAGCAAGGAACTAGAAAATTGAGCGATAAAAACTTGACAAAGTGGAGAAAGAAACTGAGTAAAGAGACAAAAAGAGAGAAACAGAGAGAGAATAGAGAGAAAAGGTGGGGAGAAACATAGAAATGAGAAAAAATGAGAAACAGAGAATAAAGAGATGAAAACAGAGGGATAAGAGAGAAAATTAAATAGAAATGCTAAAAGAAAACCCAAAAAAACATAAAAGTGTAATGACGTATAAATATGAGTGGAGGGGGGGGGGGTGACGACATGTGGGTGACCTCCATAGAGAGAGAGAGAGAGAGAGAGAGAGAGAGAGAGAGAGAGAGAGAGAGAGAGAGAGAGATAGTTCTATTATTGTGCTCGAAGGCCAAATATGACCTATGGGACCAAATGAACATGTCACGTGGTGTGAGTGGAGGTCATAAGTGACTCTCGATGCTCAAAAATGGCTGAAATGAGTGTCACAATAGAGAGTCCACATCGTGGTTGGGAGAGGAAGGTATGTAGGGAGAGCTCATGGTTGAATATATGGGGAAAAGAGGACCTAATGTTGTCAAAAGATGAGCATTCAAGTAGTGTGTGGTACTCACTCTCTCGCACTTGATGAGGGCATAAGGTGCAAAGTCGATGAGACTCATCGCCAGTGCCCCAACGTCCTGCCTCGCAGTGTAGAGAATGGGAGCTAAGACGAATGGAGGCAATGGTGCAGATCGCACTCAATGGGATGGGTTCAAGGATGTAGGGATGGGTTCGGTTACCGCGTTCAAAGAAGAAGAGATATTTGTAGTTTGAGGCAATGTGTGTGGTGTAATGGCTGAAGCAAGAACCTACGGATTTCTCCCAAGCCGTGATACATTGGAGTTGTAAGAAGGCCTCATTAACTTGGGAGTCGATCGACGCATCCTTGACCAAGTGACATACATCCCATCTTCCAAACCAAAGGGCTACATTGTGTCTTGAGCATGTACTCCATAACCCTTTGCATGCCCAAGACTTCATTGGGAAGCGATCCGGACTCAAGAAGTAAGAGCATGTAGGGTGTTTGTGTCTTAACTTGGAGAAAGTTGGTGAGAAAACGCTTTTGGACATTCTCAAACTCTTTCCACGTAGACTTCCCGATGCTACCACCCCACACATCCACTCCATAAAGAAGCATCGATGTCACCGATGTGTCAAAGAGGTGCTTTTTGAGAGTCCAACACTTGATCTCTCCAGCATTGCACATGTTCTCAAATGCATAATAAGCCCTCTTTCCGGCTTCAAAGCGACGCATTGCGCAATCCTTCCATCTATGATTGGATGTAACCTCAAGGCCAAGGTACTTGAAGCTATCTACCACTTCAAGTTGCTCATTGTTGTATACAATGCATGGATTTTCATCATTGAGGGTCTTTACAAGCATAACCTTGGTTTTGGATCCATTCAGGATCAGCCCGCTATGTAGGCAAAAGCGTTCCAAGACACTCATAAGCTTTTGTGCATCTTCTAAGGTATGTGTCAAGAGCACTACTTCATCGGCATAAAGCAAAAGCATGATCACCACATGTCCGATCTTAACCTCTTCTATGCCTTCTTGTTGCATAAAATCCAGAACCATGCATTCCAATTCATCAATGAAAGAGGGTTGGGGAAAGTGGGCATCCTTGTTTGACACCAATGGTGCTTGCAAAAAAATTTGAAATTCCATCTCTCATACGTCGTCGACATATCACTTTTTGGTAGATGCGAAAGACTGCATGCATAAATTCTCTCGGCACTTGAAGGTTTGCATACGTCTCCAAAGATTTTCTCGCGGTACCATGTCAAAAGCTTTCTTCAAATCCACAAAGCAACAATACAACTTTTTTCCTTTCAATCAAGATGCTTCCATAAGAACTCGAAGAGTGACAAGGTGATCAATAGTGCTATGATGCTTTTGAAAACCTGCTTGGCCTAGTGCACGTTTGCTGTTCTTTTCAGCCCATTCACTTATCTTCATCTCCATGATACATCCAAATAGCTTTGCCGTCAAAGCACCAACCATTGTAGTGCGATAGTTGTTCACATTGTTTACATCTCCTCCTTTGTGCAAAGGTTTGATCCAATTTTCGCTCCAATAATGAGGCATGCCATGCTGAAGTGCAAGGTTAAACATATCGCATGTCCAATATCGTGTTTTCTTGCTTGTCCATTTAATCATTTCATCCTTGACACCTTGAAAGTCCCCTACCTTGCGAGTAGCAAGTTTCTCAAGCGTGCAACATACATCTTCAATGGTAAAGAAGGGAGGCATAAATGGAAGGGAGCTACAACACTCCATCTTAAACATTGGGTTGCTCATAGAGGTTCCTCAAGAGTCAAGTCACCAAAGCTCTCAACACACTTGCCTTTTAGATTTTGCCAAAACTTGCCACATGCATGTGCTTTCTCTTGCACTAAAAGAAGTTATTTTTTGACTTCCCACCTTCTCCTCTTTTTTTGAACAAGTTCTTTGTATGTATGTGAACGTTCCAAGTGATCTTCCTTGTCTTTGCTTGCATCCAACCTTAGCAAGTGTTTTCGGGCTTGACTACATTCCATGTCAAACCATTTCTTCTCGGTGCTACCCTTCTTAGATCTTTTGCAAGACATTTGTTTCACCGAAAAGCCTTCCTTCGCACAAGAGCAAATTACTTCTTTGAAAACTTTTCACTTGCATTCTAATGTTGGGCTCTCTTGATGCTCTGTCATGCTTAACATTTGGTCCACCATATCAGCATACATAAGTGCTCGTTTTAAGTCTAGATGTAGGTACAAATGATTCACACCACGATTGGAGGCTATATGCTCGGGTTTTTTTCCAACTTGAGGTCAATACATAGCATCCTGTGATCCGATTCCGAATTCCATTCACCAAGTGTAAAGCTTTGTATGCATTCTAGAGTGGCTTCCGAAAATAACATATAGTCAATCACGCTATCACCATTGTGCTTTCTACATGTAAAGTCATTGGTGCCTTGCCATAAAAATACACCATTTGCAATGAGCATTCTGGTACTATTGCACATATGTAGAAGTCACTTTCCATAGTGATCCAAATCTTTTGTATCATTAGAAATTCAATTACACGTGTATGAGTCATCCATTCTTCTTGAGACATGAGGCATGTCGACTTGTTGTGTGTCGTGTTGTGATGTATTTGTGCAAGCATTCATGTCTCCAAAGACAACGACTTCACCCTGGTCCTTGTAATGAGCAATGTCTTCCTCTAGTTCAACAAAGGGCTAATCTCTATCCATATTGTCATAATAATCAATATATAATTCTCCTAAATGATTTTCTCATATTAAACTGATCATTTAATGTGGGGAAGTGCCAAGGGAGAAAAAGCTAGAATGTTGGTTAAGCTAGCAGACCGGCCACAGTAGGGATCCAAAGGAGGGAAAATAGGGATCCAAAGGGGGGGCCATCTGCAAAAGAGCCATGTGAAACAATGGGCTAAAAAGACCCTAAGGTTCAGCCCATTAAGACTTCCAAAATGCTAAGGTTCCAAAATTCAAAGGTTGTGTCCAAAGGTCAACCCTAGGGAAAATTGGATGCTTTGTGTGTGCCCTAAAAGTCTTTGCACATCCCTACATGGGAGGGGGCGAGCCCCAAAGGTAGGGGATGAGAGAGAAAGCCACACACACACACACACAGGCTCCCTTTACACAAAGGGAATGAGGGACACATGTCAGCTCCCTAAGCCAGATGCCCACAAGGTGTGCCCAATTCCTATTGGAAGACCCTTGAAGTGGACCAATGAGAATTAAGCTAGAGTAAATGTAGTTTAATTAATTTAAAAACATTTAATAAAAGAAACCAATGAGAATTAAGTCTCCTAGAAGACTATTGGGCAGTCTCCCAAAGGGTCCAATAAGCATTCAGAAGCCTCATGGCTTGCCTGATTCCTATTGGCCAGGAGACAAAGGGGTCCAATGAGAGTTTTGTTTAATTATTTAATTACCTAAAGCTCTCACAAAAGGGGAAAGGGGGACACATGTCAGAAGGCTATCACTTATGCTGCTTAATTCCTATTGGCTTGACCTGGGGAGGTCCAATGAGGCAAAAGCCAGACCTAATTAGCAGCTAGGGCTCGCCCAAGAGAGAGAGAGGGCTGATTTTTGCTGGGCATTGACACACACACACTCACACTGGACCATGTGTGAAGGAAGAATACTCTATCTCCTCCCAAGCTTTAATGGAGAGCTCATCACCTACTCCAAGCTTGTGAGATAGAAGCCTACATCAACACTCTCTTGGCATGTGGATGCAAATCCAACCAAGAGCCAAGCTTCAATGCATGCTCATCTCCTCTACCAAGCTAATTACTAAGCTAAGCTATGCTAATATGAGCGATTATGTGAGGAGACGTACATCTTTCTCGTAAGATACTCCTTCTTCCTCTCAATCTACTCTCATACCCTGCTAGCTCTCACCATCTTCGAAGGTGTGTGAGGTCTTGGGTCTGAGAACGGGGATAATTCAAGTTGTGTTTGATTAAGTGTTTTGCTTGGTGTATGAAGCTTCCATCTTCATCGCACTAGCTAGTCTTGAAGGAACACAAAGAATTGTATTGTACAATGTCTCTCTTGATGGGAGAAACCATAATACAAAGCCTTTTGGAGGGGGGACTGGCTCCATGCAAATCCGGTCCTCAACTGTTGTCAATAGCTTAATTGCTCTCTCTTTTGAAAGTATTGTCGATGCTATCTAACTAGGTGTTATGTTTTTTGTTGCTCTCTCCACCCAAGCACTCTTGTAATTCTCATTAGGAAGCTATTCTAATGAAATGCCCACTATGTTCATGCTGATTTCCGCTACACAAAAGTTATTAGGCCATTAAATGTTACATTGGTATCAGAGCTCAAGGTTTCTCTTTTCTTGCTCAAGAAGGGAGGTCCTCAAGCTAGCTACAAATGGTTGGTATTATTAATTGCCTGTGAGTAAGTAGAATAGGGATTTTTCAGCCTTGCAGTGTGCCTGCCTTTGTGCAGTTAACGGGGCATCACCGTCGAGAGCTATGGTCTTTATAGTGGAGTCCTACGGGGCTTGCCTACAGCTTAACCACTATTGAGCTATTAAAAGCTTGACAGGAGCCGGTGCTGTCTTGGTGTCGAAAGACCCTCTCTTCTATTCCTTGCAATTAATGGTATTCGAGCCGCGGGTACAGTAGCTTGAGTGCTTTTTCTAAAGGGGTAAAGAGGAGTAGCAACTAGGGCTTGAAGTGCCAAGGTACACCTAAAAAATTTTACACCTAAAAGTTGTTAGAATGGCTGACAATAGTAAAGAGAGTGAAATTAATGTTGATAACTTTGATTTTGCTCATGAGCAAGCTACTAATGATGCTTCAATGCTTGTTAACTATCTTGTCTCTAGGCTTCAACAAGCCATGGGCAATCCATCTCTCCAAAGTGAAGTGCAACGGCAGCTCCGTGCCCACAGGATTCTCCAAGCTCATCACCATGACGAGAGAACACCTAGGAAGCCTCCTTGTGAGACTACCAAAAGAGGTCTCTCTCCGATTCGGGAAGAAGAAGAGAATCCATATGAAGGGCTCAAGAATTTACTTCTTGATGATGCATCTCCTTCCCAAAGGAGAACTCAAGAGCCTCCACCGAAGGAACGAGAAAGAAGCGAGTCTCCCGCCACCTCGGCGGAGATGGCTCCACGAAGACGGCGGGCTAAACGCTCTCCATCACCACCAAAGCGGAGAAGACCATCATATTCTTCTCCTCACCACAATTCAAAGAGGGATGATAAAAAGCAAGAGAAGAAAAAGGCGAGAAAGAGGACACCCTCTTCTCCATCTTCTTCATCCTCTTCCTCTTATGAAAGCTATGGTGAAGATGACAAAGATCAAGACAAGAAAAAGGCGAGAAAGAGGTCACCCTCTTCTCCACCTTCTTCAAATTCTTCACCTTCTGAAGAAAGTGATGGTGCAACTTTTGAACCATCAAAAAGAAGAGGCCATAGGAAATCCTATGCCGCATGGAAGAGGTCGTCCAAGCTGAAGAACTTCAAAGAGGGAGGGAAGAGCATCTCTTTCCTTACCTATGATGGCACCTTCGGTGCTACAGACAAAGTTTTGGCCTTTATCCAGCAATTCGATGCGGCGTTTGGAGATGAGGGCTTCACGGAGTCCTCTAAGCTACGTCATGTAGCTATGCACTTTCAAAAGTCCGCCAGACAATGGTGGTCTAGCCTACGAGCCAACGGTGAAGCTCCACGAACATGGAAGGCTTTAAGAGCTTCCATTATGAAGCAGTTTTTGGCCACCGATGCCAAAGACAAAGTACTCACCGAATGGCGAAGCTTAAAGCTCTCTCCCAATGAATCCATCCACAAATATGTAGACAAGTTTTGGGACCTACAACTCAAAGCCACTGTCTTCAAAAAGTTGGATTTTGGAGAGCAAAAGCAACAATTTTGTGCGGGCTTAACCGAAGAAATGGCGGAGTATGTCAACTCCCAAAGGCCACGTACCATATCGGCGGTAATACACCATACTATGGTGGCCTCGCGAATCAATTTCCAAACGGGGGGTAAAAGAAATAATAAGCCCCCGGAAAACAAGGGTTCCAATGAGCCTAAGGGGAAGGACAATGTCCAAAAGTCTCCTAAGGGCAATTCCAAAAAAGCTAAAGAGAAGGGAGTTTACAAAGGAAAGAATAAACTCTCTCCTGAAGAGCTTGAGCGTTATCGTAAGGATAACCGGTGTTTCAAGTGCGGCGAACAAGGGCATGCGTACCGCGCTTGTCCCCAAAAGAACAACCGCCAAGATCCTCCTAGAGCTTCTTTGGTTGAAATCCAAGAGGAGGAGATTCACCAAACTCACCACAAAGGATCTCCTCTATGCCATGCTTGGGGAAAGGTAAGAGAACATGATGCTTTTATTCTCTTTGACCCTGGTTCTACTCACAATTTCATATCTATGGAGTTAGCCACCAAGCTAGGCATACAATCCTACGAGATGGGAGATATCCTACCCGCAGACAGTGCCTTCAAAGGGCAAGAAGCTTCAGTTACTCCCTTAATCGGGAAATTGAGGCTTCATGTCCAAGGCTATGTGGACAAAGAGGACTTCTTTATCTCTCCTCTCAAGCATGAGGATGTAATCCTAGGGGCACCATGGTTTGACCGCCTGGCTGCCGATGTTAAATTTCCTGAAAGGAGAATCTCCTTTAAGTTCAGGGAAAAGGACATGTATATAGATGCTAAGGAGATGGGTAACACCATCCCCATTGTACATACACCAGCTTTCAACAAGTCAATAAAGAGCTCTATTTCCGCGTACATGATTTTTGTTAAAGATTCTCAAAATGAACCTAATGCTTTAGCAAAAGAAAATAAAAGCAACCAAAAGGAATTAGAGTTATCCAATTTTCTCAAGGGGTTTCAAGATGTTTTTATTGACGACATCCCTTGTGAGCTACCTCCTAAACGAGGTAATGACGACCATGCAATTGAACTTCTTCCAGGAAGTTCACCGCCTAACAAACCTCCTTATAGAGTTTCTCAAGCTCAACAAGAGGAGATTATGCGGCAAGTGCATGAGTTAGTTGAGAAGGGCATGGTTAGGCCTAGCTCATCTCCATTTTGCTCACCTGTGCTATTAGTACAAAAGAAAGACGGCACATATCGTATGTGTGTCGACTATAGAGCACTAAATAGGATCACTATCAAGAATAGGTTTCCCGTTCCACGGGTAGAAGACCTATTTGATAAGCTACAAGGATCGACCTACTTCAGTAGGATTGACCTAAAAAGTGGCTATCATCAAATAAGGATAGTTGATCAAGACATTGTAAAGACCGCATTTCGTACTACATTTGGTCTTTACGAATACATTGTCATGCCTTTTGGCTTGACCAATGCACCAGCCACATTCAACCGCTTGATGGAGAAGCTGTTCAGGCCTCATCGAACCTTCACTGGAGTGTTCTTTGATGATATTATCATCTACTCTAATTCATTGGAGGAACACAAGCAACACCTCCAGGTAATATTTCAAGTTTTAAGAGAGAATAAACTTTATGTTAATCGAAAGAAAAGTGAATTTTTCTTGCAAGAGATTCAATATTTAGGTCACATTATCTCTCAAGATGGAATCCAAATGGATCCATCCAAGTTAGAAGTAATAAAAGGATGGCCTAAACCAAGGAATCTTCATGAACTAAGAAGCTTTATAGGTATGTGTGCATACTATAGACGCTTCATAGAAAAGTTCTCACGAATTGCGGGACCATTACATGACCTAACAAAGAAAAATGTTAGGTATATGTGGTCTGCTAAGGAGAACAATGCTTTCGAAAAGCTTAAAGAAAAGCTTATCTCTCAACCTGTGCTTACACTACCGGATCTCTCAAAACCATTTGAGGTCCAATGTGATGCTTGTGGTGATTGCCTTGGGGCTGTTCTGCTCCAAGAAGGGCACGCCATAGGCTATGAGAGTCGAAGGCTCGACCCTGTTGAGCAAGCTCTACGCATATACGAAAAAGAACTCCTTGCAGTTCTACATGCCTTAGACTCATGGAAGCACTATTTATTGGGGACTCCTTTCATTCTGCGAACGGATCACCAAAGTCTTAAGTACTTCATGACGCAGACCAAGCTTTCCGACAAACAAATGAGGTGGGCAAATTTCCTTTCGCAATTTCATTTTCATATTGCTCACATTGCTGGCAAGCATAATCAAGTAGCCGATGCACTCTCAAGACGACCAAGAGTGAATGCGGTTTCCATAGCAACTCACAATGATCTATCTTCAATGATAGATGAGTATGCTATTGATCCCGATTTTAGAGATGTGATTTCAGCCCTTGCACTAGGGAAGAAAGAAGAACCATTTACTTTACAAGATGGTTATCTTCTCTATGGCAATAGACTATGCATTACTAACTCACTACGTGAGAAAGTAATGTATGAATCTCATGCTCCCCCATATGCGGGGCATAGAGGGATTCAGTCTACCCTAAAGGGAATTGAAACATATTTCTATTGGCCTACCATGAAAGTGAACATACACGAGTATGTTTCCAAATGTGTGGTATGTCAAAAGACAAAATTTGATAGAGGGAAGCAACTTGGATTGCTTCAACCCTTGCCAATCCCTAATTCACCTTGGGAGAGCATATCCATGGATTTTATCTTTGGATTGCCTAAGTCTATCCATGGGAATACGGGAATATGGACGATAGTAGACAGGTTCAGTAAACAAGCTCATTTTATACCTGTCAAAAAGACTATCAAAGCCCATCAAATGGCAACCCTCTTCATTTCACAAATTTTCAAGTACCATGGCTTGCCAATGTCCATAGTGTCGGATAGAGATCCTAGAATGACCAGTAATTTCTGGAAGGGTCTCTTTGAGAATTTAGGAACAAGGCTAAACTTCTCTTCGGCCTATCATCCACAAACTGATGGCCAAAGTGAAATAGCTAACCTAACCATTCTTGATCTACTAAAAGCCTATGTAACGGAAGTAGATCAAAGATCCCAATGGGAGAAGTACTTACCCTTAGTAGAGTATGCTTACAATAACACTGTACATACTTCCACAGGAAAAGCACCTTTCGAGGTAATTGAGGGAAGATCAAAAAGTCCCTTGCTACTTAAGGTACATGGGAAGATCTTCGCTGCAGATGAGTATAGCCGAGACCTACAAGAATCTTTCCAAAAGATTAAGGATGCTATCTCTATCTCACAGCAAAGGCAAAAGGCTGCTGCTGACAAGCACAGAAGAGCCCAAGCCTTTAAAGAAAACGATTGGGTCTTGTTAAAGTTTCCCAAGGCTCGATTAAGGCACACGACGGGCAAGAATCCTACGGGCCACCAAAAGTACTATGCTAAACTAGCAAAAAGGTATTATGGTCCCTTCCAGATTCTTAGGCCAATCAATGAGATGGCCTATCAACTTAAGTTGCCCAATCATTGGCTCATACACAATGCTTTTCATGTGAGCCTATTAAAGCCTTACAAAGGAGAGCCACCTCAAGAACCAACTATTGAAGACCCACCGGAGATCGAAGACCACGAGGAGGTGCTGCAGCCCGAGTCCATTCTCCGACATGAAGACAAGGTATTAAGAGGCGGTAAGACTATCCGACGATATCTTATTAAGTTTAAGAATTATCCTTTCGAAGATGCTAGATGGATGCAAGGCATACAATTAAAGGATAACCTAAACCTTGTCAATGCTTACAATGCTTCCCAAGAGTAAGCAAATGTACAAAATGTTAAAAATGAACAAAATTTTTGTCTTATAAGACTCTCTTTTTCTTTATTTGTGCACAAAAATAAAGTAGTATGCATGCTTAGATCAAGTTTGCGGAGACAACGTCTCCCAAACACCAAGTAGAGCTTGTCACTCTACTATGGAAGACTGATAGGACTAATGTGCAGACATGCTTGCGGCAGCCTCAGGCTCTCAAGCGCCAAATGGACTAGTCATCCATTATGGAATGATGTCGTAGGGTAACATAGGGATCCTCTACCCGCTAAGAAAAGGACTCATGCATATGCTTTATCTTCTCTACACCATAGTCGAGGACGACTATGATTTCAAGAGAGAGAGGTAATGTCATAATAATCAATATCTAAATCTCCTAAATGATTTTCTCATATTAAACTGATCATTTAATGTGGGGAAGTGCCAAGGGAGAAAAAGCTAGAATGTTGGTTAAGCTAGTAGACCGGCCACAGTAGGGATCCAAAGGAGGGAAAATAGGGATCCAAAGGGGGGGCCATCTACAAAAGAGCCATGTGAAACAATGGGCTAAAAAGACCCTAAGGTTCAGCCCATTAAGACTTCCAAAATGCTAAGGTTCCAAAATTCAAAGGTTGTGTCCAAAGGTCAACCCTAGGGAAAATTGGATGCTTTGTGTGTGCCCTAAAAGTCTTTGCACATCCCTACATGGGAGGGGGCGAGCCCCAAAGGTAGGGGATGAGAGAGAAAGCCACACACACACACACACAGGCTCCCTTTACACAAAGGGAATGAGGGACACATGTCAGCTCCCTAAGCCAGATGCCCACAAGGTGTGCCCAATTCCTATTGGAAGACCCTTGAAGTGGACCAATGAGAATTAAGCTAGAGTAAATGTAGTTTAATTAATTTAAAAACATTTAATAAAAGAAACCAATGAGAATTAAGTCTCCTAGAAGACTATTGGGCAGTCTCCCAAAGGGTCCAATAAGCATTCAGAAGCCTCATGGCTTGCCTGATTCCTATTGGCCAGGAGACAAAGGGGTCCAATGAGAGTTTTGTTTAATTATTTAATTACCTAAAGCTCTCACAAAAGGGGAAAGGGGGACACATGTCAGAAGGCTATCACTTATGCTGCCTAATTCCTATTGGCTTGACCTGGGGAGGTCCAATGAGGCAAAAGCCAGACCTAATTAGCAGCTAGGGCTCGCCCAAGAGAGAGAGAGGGCTGATTTTTGCTGGGCATTGACACACACACACTCACACTGGACCATGTGTGAAGGAAGAATACTCTATCTCCTCCCAAGCTTTAATGGAGAGCTCATCACCTACTCCAAGCTTGTGAGATAGAAGCCTACATCAACACTCTCTTGGCATGTGGATGCAAATCCAACCAAGAGCCAAGCTTCAATGCATGCTCATCTCCTCTACCAAGCTAATTACTAAGCTAAGCTATGCTAATATGAGCGATTATGTGAGGAGACGTACATCTTTCTCGTAAGATACTCCTTCTTCCTCTCAATCTACTCTCATACACTGCTAGCTCTCACCATCTTCGAAGGTGTGTGAGGTCTTGGGTCTGAGAACGGGGATAATTCAAGTTGTGTTTGATTACGTGTTTTGCTTGGTGTATGAAGCTTCCATCTTCATCGCACTAGCTAGTCTTGAAGGAACACAAAGAATTGTATTGTACAATGTCTCTCTTGATGGGAGAAACCATAATACAAAGCCTTTTGGAGGGGGGACCGGCTCCATGCAAATCCGGTCCTCAACTGTTGTCAATAGCTTAATTGCTCTCTCTTTTGAAAGTATTTTCGATGCTATCTAACTAGGTGTTATGTTTTTTGTTGCTCTCTCCACCCAAGCACTCTTGTAATTCTCATTAGGAAGCTATTCTAATGAAATGCCCACTATGTTCATGCTGATTTTCGCTACACAAAAGTTATTAGGCCATTAAATGTTACATTGGTATCAGAGCTCAAGGTTTCTCTTTTCTTGCTCAAGAAGGGAGGTCCTCAAGCTAGCTACAAATGGTTGGTATTATTAATTGCCTGTGAGTAAGTAGAATAGGGATTTTTCAGCCTTGCAGTGTGCCTGCCTTTGTGCAGTTAACGGGGCATCACCGTCGAGAGCTATGGTCTTAATAGTGGAGTCCTACGGGGCTTGCCTACGGCTTAACCACTATTGAGCTATTAGAAGCTTGACATGAGCGTTTTATACTTATCTTCTTTGACAATGGAAACATCTTTCAAACCCTTTTTGATCATACATGCTATGCCTCCTTGGCCTCTACGTTGCTTTGCATTTTTGGTCCACATCAAAGAATGCACATCATATTTGTCAAATCCAAGAATCTGTTGCGCATCATGCTCCCATGTTTCGACAAGAAGTATCACGTCGGAGTCATTGGTTAGCTCATCAATGCCAATTCCTTTATTCCATGGATAGCCATTACAATTCCAAAAGCTTATTCGCAAGCGTGAGTTGGTCTCATAGATCATGTGTCCCTATTTGTTGGGTTGGGTGGACACATGATCTACGAGACCACACTTGGGTGATAGAAAGGTTATACCATTTTCCTCTTTTTACTAGTGCACACACACACACACACACACACACACACACACACACACCCAGAAAGAAGAGAGTTTTAACGTCGTAGGAAATTATCCTGCGAGAGAGAGAGAGAGAGAGAGAGAGAGAGAGAGAGAGACATGAAATAAAATGTTATATTAACATCTTCTAAAGGCTAAAATGACCTATGAGACACAAGAGTTACATCAATGTAAATCTGATAGAACTAGATAAAAAGAAAGACACCAACTAAACAAACTAAACAGAAACACTACTAGAGCTATAGTAGGTAGTGTCAATTGATATTGTGCTAATTCTTTCTATCTTTTGTGTTGTGTATGTCCTTTAAGCTACCTTATTTTTGTGGTAATTTATCATGTTAATGCTCTTGAGTCTCTTTCTCTTGCTAATGGCGGGGTAGTCATGTGGAAGTGGGATGGAGCATTACCTATAGGGGGTTTGGATGCACGCCTACACTCACACATACACACACATTGTCGTGGTTCCATAGAACATGGTCGTGTGGGAATAGTTCCTTCTTTGACATGTAAGTGTATCTATCAAAACAAGTCACACACCCCAAGAAAGGCAAAATGCCCATCAAATAGATGTTGCTAGCTTGCATACACACACACAGATTTTATTATCGTCCTTGCAGGTCAAATATGACCTATGGGACCAAAGTTACATGTGATGTAGTATGTGTATGGCTGATGAGTGACTCCGGATGCTCCAAAATTATGGTGATGAGAGTCGCAATGGAGAGCCCACACTGTCGCTGGGAGAGGAAAGTGTGTAGGTCTAAGTCATGGCTAAAAATGTGAGAGAAGCAAGTTCGGATGTGACCAAAAGCTAAGCACTCTAGTAGTGTGTGGTACTCAGACTCTTGAACTTGCAGTGAGCATAATGTGCACAATTGATTTGACTCTTCTCCATTGCCCCAACGCCCTGTCTCGCATCAAAGGGAATGGGAGCTAAGCCGAATGTTGGTTGCCGTAGTGCGTACCGCCGACAAGGGGATAGGCTCAAGCATGTAAGTGCGAGTACGGTTTCCTCTTTCAGCGAAGAAAATGGTTTTGCAGTTGGGGGCAATATGGGTGGTGTAATGTATGAAGCATGACCCACATGATTTCTTCCAAGCCGTAATACATTGGCATTGTAGAAAAGCTTCATTCACTTGGGAGTCAATTGAAGCATCATGTAGCAAGTGTAATGCATCCCATCTCCCAAACCACTTCCTTATGTCTTGCATCCATCCCGTACTCAAGATCTTGCTTTTATGCGTCTTTTGAACTTTTTTGCTTGCTTCCCATGCAATTGTAGGAAGTTGATGTGAAGGGTTTTGACGCATCTTTATCATGTACTCCACAACCCTTTCCACGCCCATAACCTCGATTGGGAGAGATCCCGAGTCAAGAAGTAGGAGCATATATGGTGTTTGTGTCTTAACTTGGAGAAAGTTTGTAAGAAAACTCTTTTGGACATTCTCAAACTCTTTCCGAGTAGACTTTGAGATGCTCCCGCCCAACACTTCAACTCCATAAAGAAGAACCGGTGTCACTAATACATCAAAAAGGTACATCTTGAGAACCCAACACTTGATGTTTCCCGCACTACACATGTTCTTAAATGCATAACATGCTCTCCTTCTTGCTTCCAAACGATGCGTAGCACATTCATGCCACTTGTGATTGGACGGAACTTCAAGGCCAAGGTACTTAAAGCTCTCAACCACTTCAAGTATCTCATTGTTGTACACAATGCATGGATTCTCCTTATGGTTGGTTTTCACAAGCATAACCTTTGTTTTAGATTCATTCACAATCATCTCACTAAACAAGCAAAAGTTCTCAAGGACAATCATAAGCTTTTGTGCATCTTCTAAAGTGTGTGCTAGAAGCACTACTACATCCGCATACAACAAAAGCATGATTACTGCATTGAAAATAGTGACCTCTTCAATGCCTTCTTCTTGCATAAAGTCAAGTACCATTTGTTCCGATTGATTGATACATAGACCAAAGAGAGTTGGTGACCATGAACATCCTTGTTTAACCCCAATAGTCCTTACAACTTTTTTTGAAATTCCTCTTTTCATGTACAATTGACACATCACCTTCTCATAGATTCGAGAAACCACAAGCATAAACTCACTTGGTACTTGGAGTTCTTCCATCCTTCTCCCCAAATTGCTATGTGGAATCATATGGAAGGTTTTCTTAAAGTCCACAAAACAACAATACAATCGCTTGCCTTTCAAAAGACTTTCCTCCATGAGAACACGAAGAATGACAAGATGATCAATGGTGTTATGGCATCGACAAAAACCCGCTTATCCTTTTGCATGCTTGTCATTCTCTTCAGTCTAATCACTCAATTTCATCTCCATCATGCACCAAACAACTTTGCCATAAGAGACCCAATCATTATAGTCTGGTAGTTGTCTACATTCTTTACATCCCCTCCTTTATTCAAAGGCTTAACCCAATAAGTACTCCAATCATAAGGTATACCATGTTGAAGTGCAAGGTTGAATATATCACACATCCACTCATGGGTAAAATATCCCGTCCATTTGATCATCTCCGGCTTAATACCTTGAAGATCTCCCGCTTTGCAAGTGGCCAACTTTTCGATCCCACCGCATACAGCCTTAATAGTAAAAAAGAGGACATACATGGGAATGAACCATGAAATGGCACTTTTTCTACATTTTGGTTGCTCATATAATTGCCTACAATATGTGTATATATCCACAAGACTTAAGTTATCAAAATTCTCAACCCCTTTGCCCCTCAAGTTTCTCCAAAATCTTCCACATGCACATGCCTTTTCTTGGACTTGAAAAAGTTGTTTCTCTACTTCCCATCTTCTCCTCTTCTTTTGAAACAATGGCTTGTATGTATGCAAATGACTTTGATAGTTGTCTTTGTCCATTGTTGCATCAAGCTTTATCAAATGACTTTCGAGCATCTTGACATTCTTTATCAAACCACCTTTTGTGTGATCCAACTTTGTTGATACCATGGAGATGCTTTATGGCAAAGCATTCTTCGGCATAGGAACAAATAACAAATGTCATTCTCTCAAACGAGGAGCTCCTTGCCTACCCACTCTATGTGCTCCATAGACCATAACTCGGGACATGCCAAAGTGGGTTTTGAAGAAATATTCGATAACAATGGCAAGAGAAAGAGGCGTCTCTAACTTCTCTTTGAGAATTCCACGAATAACAATGTTCTTGGAACGTCGCTCGCGTTCCTACAACTCCTCCACATCCACATTCTCAACATTCTTTGCTTGAGCCATAATTTGCACGAGCGAGGAATTAGAAACCACATTGTTACCACATACATCAGCCCAAGGCTTGTTTGTGCATACATCTTTCATGTCGCATACATCCCGGCTCATGGTGTCAAATTGCTCCTCTTTCAATACATGGTCATGCTCTACTTTGCTCATGCGCTCCTTCATAGCATTCAAGTCCACAAGAGAGCATTTACATTCCTTGACTTCCTCTTCAGGTTGCATCAAACATGTTGTTTGAATCTCAAGTGTCCTCTTGAGATTCTCATTCTCAACCACACGTGCCCTTAGCATGTCATTCTCCATTGCAAGTGCTCATAAGTCTTTGCCTTGTTTGCTTACGGTCTCTTGCAACGATACCAAGTATGCCATAATCATCGTTTCCCATGTTGTTGGTTGAGTGGTTGTGTTGCTTCTCCACACTTAGGAGATTTTGAAACATTTTCCACAATGGTTGTGGAAATTGTTGAAGAAGAAGAACCCTCGTGAGTGCCAGAAGGCATTGTATGTAAACTAAGAGATGAGAATCAACTTTCCTGAACCTGTTCACTTCAAAACTACTACTTCAGAAATGCCTTTCATAGCTCTAAACTTTTTTTGTCTTTACATCAATGTGTAGAGGGCATCGTGCTCTTCGATTGAGGCTATAGATCACCCAAATTGGAGTTTGAATGAAGAAGTTATGATCAAAAGAGTAAATTGTTGTCTACTAGGTCGAAAAAAGGTAGAGAGAGAGAGAGCGAGAGAGAGAGAGAGAGAGAGAGAGAGAGAGAGAGAGAGAGAGAGAGAGAGATTTTATTATCGTCCCAAAGGTCAAATATGACCTATGGGACCAAAATTACATGTGATGTAGTATGTGTATGGCTGATGAGTGACTCTCGATGCTCCAAAATTGTGGTGATGAGAGTCATAATGGAGAGCCCAAACTGTGGCTCGAAGAGGAAAGTGTGTAGGTCTAAGTCATGGCTGAAATGTGAGAGAAGCAAATTTGGATGTGACCAAAAGTTGAGCACTCTAGTAGTGTGTGGTACTCATACTCTCGAACTTGCAGCAGTGAGCATAATGTGCACAATCCATTTGTGTGTGTGTGTGTGTGTGTGTGTGTGTGTGTGTGTGTGTGTGTGTGTGTGTGTGTGTGTGTGTGAGAGAGAGAGAGAGAGAGAGAGGATACACAAAGAATGATCTTTTTACGTCTATAGGCCAAAGTCAACCTATGTAGGACAAAAGTACAAAGTAACAAATGTGGTCATGTGGAAGGGTGTAAAGGGTGATCCATGGCATATGAGTAAGAGGAGGATGGAGCTCTACCTCTAGGGGGTATGGGTGCACGCTCGCACTCAAACACATTGTCGTGGTTCCACAAAATGCGATCATGTGGCAAGGGCGGAAAGAGTTATCCTGTTTGACATTTTACTATATTTTAAAAAGAGTAGCTGACATTTCTTGTTCATAACGAGCCAAACACCCCAAAATGGGTAAAATATCCGTCAAATAGATGTTCTTAGCTTGCGCGCGCGCACACACACACACACACACAGAGAAAGAGAGTGAGAGAGAGACGTGTAATGCAGATAGGTCTACAAGTGGTGTTGCCTCAGTGCTATGAGAGGGTCTTGTCGTCCACATGTCTCATCGCAGATTAAGCGAGGAGTCCACAAATCCTCAGATGTTTGATTGTTGTTATGATATTTTCATAAATGAAAACCAAATTATGTGTGTGTGTGTGTGTGTGTGTGTGTGTGTGTGTGTGTGTGTGTGTGTGTGTAGCTGTTTTATTTTGATAAAAAAACACAAATGAACATAAAAGTTCAAAAGATAACTGGCTTTAGACAAGTGACCAAGGGTAGAATAAAAACAACTCAATCTTGGCATTATTTTTGTACAAAGCTAGAAGAATGAGGTCTCATTCTAGTGTTTAAGTACAAAGGTTGATCTATAAAGATTGCTCCATAAAGTGGCAAAAGTCTGGTATATCAAGGACGAACAACATCTAAGTCAAAAAAATATCCAAGAAAGGATATAGTCCTCACCTGCATCCATTCAAACAAGACAACAGATATGTTAGCCTTGAATGCGTTTTACAAGTGTCAATGGACTTTATCAGTTGTTATCTATGTCAAATCTTACAACCTTTCTAACTTAAAAACCATTGTCCAAACTGAGTCATTTATTTCAGTGAAAAAGTTTCAAGGTGTGAGTTTTTTTAAGGTTCTTTTTAAACTTGTAATTAAAAAGATCATCACTCCTTTAAGATACAAGTGCAATAATATAGGTTATAGATAAGGTTATTATATACACCTTTTTTCAAAATTTTATTTAAATAGCTATTTATATAACTCAAATTCAGATCGAAAGGCCACCACCCTTTCCGATCCAAGTGTCTTACTTCTAGTTTTTGCTCATAAAGCATTTTGTATCTTTTATACCCAACATCTTGTGAAGTACTTTAATTTTTTGCTTGTATGAGTCAGATGGTACCAAACATTATCCCAAAAAGAACTATGTAAAGTCCATTCCAAAAAAACCTTTCAATTTTGCATGATTAACACTAGTAAGTCACCACGGCAGAGTGTCATATACCCTAGAGAAGAAATAATCCATGTTTATTGTGCGCTCCTTGCCGCACTGTCGAAGCAAGGGCCTTGCCTAACACTGTGTGCGAGCCATAGACGGCTCCAAGCACACAACTAGCTTAACTAGTAAGCTCAAAAGAGGGCAATGGTGTGTCACTCACCGCTCTATGCTCCTGCGGTGGAGGATTCCTCGCCGCGAAGAAGAAGGAGACGTCACTACGTCATGCTCAACCGCTTCACCGCCGTCGTGCCGCCGCAATGCTCGAACTCTCTCTCTCTCTCTCTCTCTCTCTCTCTCTCTCTCTCTCTCACACACACACACACACACACACACACACACACACACACATACACACACACACAAGGAGGTGAAGAAGAAGAAGATGGAGATGGAGATGGAGATGGAGCAAGAGCACTCTTCTATTGCACAAATGAGAGAATAAGTGAATTTTAGGTTTAGTTGGCTTTTATATCATCTCACCCCATTCACACTTGGGCGCCCATGCTTAGCCAACTAATCCCTTGAATGTCCCAGTTAGCGTGCGCCTCTCATCGGCGATCACTCTTACCCTTTTCCTATTGGTCCGACAAGCCCGGTACCTGACTCTACCAAATACATAATACACGTCCGTCGTAGGTGATGGGGTGTCCGTGAGCCGTGAGGGTTAACATGCCCCCCTTCCTGATGTAGATTCCGTCCTCGAAAGCTATTGAGTTGAAGCTCGTTCGTCGAGGTGGAAGAGCATTTGAGATGAATGTCCTTAGCCTTCTTCAGTCACTGCAAAATCAAACAACATTGGCACAATAATTGCATTCTCATAAGTGATTAAAAAGCATATGCAGTTTTAGGTAGACAAATTGATTGGTAAAAGAATTTCAAACAATTTGTCATCAATGAACATTAAATTGCAATGTAATCAAATGCATAAACAGATGTAAAGATAAAAAATTAAACAAGTCTGGGGTCGCTAATTTGACAGTCGAAAGGCACTAGAGATCAAATATTAATACCATGGGTAAGCTTCTTAATTTTTTGTGGTCAATTAAGTTGTTTAATCACAAGGGCCAAGTATTCATGTTCGAGGGTTGACTAGAGGCTATATCTAGAAGACCTTGTAGTTAAGCTACCATAAAAGGACTTTCTCATGAAATCATCGCCTGACTGATTACTTTTTCTTTGACCCCCCAAAGTCTTTTCACAGTGATTCAATTTGATGTGTGTGCTTCTTTTGTATGCCTTGGGTTTTTTGCTTTTTAAGGTAAAAGCGCCCACACTGGGAACCTCTAGGGCTCTAGTACCATAGGCAATACATGTGAGTGAAGTACCAAATCAAGCTGAGATTTCTCTTCCAGCTTAAGATTTTACAGTGTGGCACTTTGATTTTTTGTTTGTTCATTTTCAGCATTTTAATTTTGTAACTTTGGGGGGTCATATAACACTGATACACCTCCCCAGGCTCATCACACTAGTAAACTCCCTTTATAATACTTAAGCTAAAGGTCAATAGGGTCAAGCCCACTAGAAAGCCCTAGTACATTTCACACAATGCTGCCTAAATCGGATTAAGAACCTAAGTAACCATTGATTATTAGGAAGGCATTCCCCATGGTATTAAGAGAAGATCTCTAACACCTAACTTGGTCAAACTAGCTTAGTCGGACTGCTTGATTTTTAAACCTAGACAAGTGATTATGACAAAAAATTACACTGAATTAAATGTTTGATACTAAGCAAATGCGGTGAATATTAGGCTACCAATCACAATTAAAGCAGACAATCATAGATGCAAAAAAGATAAGGGGCAATGGTAATGGACAAGAAACACCTGTTTGTGTCGATGGTGGCGCTTGATTTGAAGAGTGAGTCGAGATAAAGATTCCATGAAGGTCCAAATCCTATCAATAGCAACACGCTCCTGTACACACTAGGAAACAAAAGGAATACCTCCAGGAGGCACATTAGTGGGAAAAGGTACCAACACTTATTGAACACAACAAAAAACATAAGGAACCCTAACCTAATTATTTGCACTCCCCCTAGAGAGTCAAGGGAATAGGATATTGTAGAGGTTGGGGGGAAACCCTAAGGCTAAACCCCTATCCTCGTCGTCGAGATAAACAAAGTCGTCATCCATAAGACCATATGTGCCATCTGTGTAGTCCTGTAAATTTTCTTCTTCATCATAGGTGCCCACGTTTACTAAGAAGGTCACTAGATGCCTATAGTCATCTTGGTCAAAAGGGTAGGCTTGTGCAATGGGAGAAACGCTCTCTACTAAGTATGGATCAGGCATGGTCAAGAGACGTATCAGCCATTCTAACTCCTCAAAATTCCTCTCACATGCTAGCGTACCTATCAAATCCCATTCACATGCAAGCACTGGAAAGACCATGTGAAATATTTGTGAAAAGTAACGAGGGTACCTCTCACCCAAGGCAGGAGTGGATGACTCTAGCGTACTAGCCATATCTGTACACGCAAATAGATGATGATAAGAGTGCAAATATTACAAGGGTCGTGTTCTTGTGCATAATTTGTTTTTATGATTTTGTGTTATGGCTCTTGCTCTTTTACTTTTTTATCTCGTTTTTGTGAGTATAAGGCTTTATATATACATTCCCTAAGATTGGAGATTAACAGGTCAGGGAGAAAGGTTGAGAGGGAAGCAAGTGAATAATGGATGTCCACAAACACTCCCCCCTTACTTGGGTAGATCATACCGTTTGAAATGATGTCGTCACCCTTTGAAACCAATTGTTCCAATTGGTAATAGGTGAGGATTACCAATTGGTAATATGTGGTAATAGTAGTTTTTTATTACCCTAGGTGCCTCGTCAAGTTGCAAGGGTGGTAAGGTACTCTCCCAGGATCGAACTTGAAGTGGTTCATCAGGTGATTCTTGAACACTGGGAGGTGTGGATTCTTTTGTAGCTTCATGGAGGTCCACTACTATAGATGGAGGCTGTGTAGAAGCTTTTACCTCTATGGATGTATTACATGAGGAGCTAGAAGCTTCATGGAACTCCCCCCTTCCTGAGCTAGGTGGAATAAATTGGTTTTGCCTTAGAGCCCAAACTAGCTCTGGACTAGGTGTGTAGCATTCTGTGATCTTTCCCTTCCCACGGTCTGCCATTGGCTTTAGCGTTACACTGTTTGACTCATATGGGTTTGTTGTCGATAGGGAAGGATACATTTTACGTTTAGGTACCCAGATTTGCTCATTTCCATCATAGTAGCCTTGGGCTTCTAATAGTCGTTTTGGAATCCATCGTGATTTGGTCTTGACTCTTCTAGGGCGCGCTCTTGGTTTTCCAGGGAAATTTTTTCTTGGAATGGATGGTCGTGCAGGTTGAGTACTTGCAATATTACTGCTTGCTACAACTACCAGTGTTGAAGTGCTAGGTTCATGGGTAGCCGGCAAAGACGAGTTAACCACCTTGGCTTGTGAATGTTGGCTATCCTTCAACTTTGCTAGAGTTTGCAACGTAGGTGACTTTGCTTGAATGATAGGGGTAAGAGTCGGCGGTCGCGTCATGACACTATCAGTATCCCAATCAATAGTGCATTTGGTTGCCAACATCCACGTGCGTCCCAGGTTTACGTTGCCTTCCATAGCTCCCACGGGCATGACTAGAAACCTCTGCACTATGCTTCCATTGTCATAGACAACAGGGGTCTGAAGGACTCCGAGAATAGGAGTTTTCTTTTTATTAATGCCCTTGACTTGCATCGTACTCAGGGATAGGGTTGGTTTCCCTAATTGACACCAAACTCCATAGGACAATAAATTGTGTTTAGCTCCCGTATCTAATAAGGCATTGTATAGTACTATCCCATAGGGGCTATTTAGCTCAATTGGGTATCGTAGGCGTGGCTCAGATTCTAATGAGTCGTCATCTGTGTCCTCAAAAAATGCTTGCGTGATTCCCAGATTAGCCTCTCGTTGGCGTCTAAGACGTTGTTGTCGTTCTCGAGCCTCAACTCTTGCTTGGATTTTTTTAAGCTCTACTTGTTCCTTGGCAGCCTTCTTTTGATGGATGGCTTGCAACTCTTCCTGGCTTAAAGGATCATAATATCTTTTGAATTTACTCCCATTAAGGAATCCAATGGTTTCAACTCCATCTAGAGTCTCCACACGAATGGTACCTTGCGGGGTAATTTCACACACTCGATATGGTCCCTTACCAGCGTATTTCAATTTCTTCTTTTCATTACGTACCCCGTACATAAGAACTTTATCACCAACCTTGATGTCTTTATCCTTTAAATGGCTATCAAACCACTTCTTTCTCCTATCCTTCTCCACTAGAGCATTTCGCACAGCTAATTGCCTCTCTTCATCTAGCCTTTCCAGAATATATAATCGCTCCACTAAGGGGTTACCATCCCAACCTTCTTGAGAAGCTACTCGAAGACTAGGAATGACAAACTCCCATGGCATAACTACTTCTTGGCCATACACCATCTTAAACGGTGTGCAATTAATAGCAACTTTATATGCAGTACGATAAGCCCATAAAGCTGATGTAAGCTTTAGGTCCCAATCAGTGCGATGAGCCTCAACTGTCTTTGTCAAAATGGAGATGAGAGTTTTGTTGGTACTCTCAGCTTGGCCATTTGCTTGGGGATAATAGGGTGTAGACTTGTGGTGAGATATCATGAAGTTTGATGTGAGTTCTTTTATTACTTCATTTATAAAATGAATTCCATTGTCACTCACAAGTTCAAAGGGGCATCCAAAACGTGTGATAATGTTCTCAAAGAGGAACTTAGCTGTTGTTTTTGCATCCGCCTTTTGTGTTGCTTTTGCTTCAGCCCATTTGGTTACATAGTCGGTAGCCACAATGATATATCGTGATTGCGTATTACGTGCAGCCGGACTAATCGGTCCTACAAAGTCTAAGCCCCACTTTTCAAATGGTTGGGTTACCTTGATGGGATGTAGAGGCATCCTATCAGTTCTTTGTGGCTTCTTGAAGCGTTGGCATTCATCACATCCCTTTGCAAAAAGTGATGCATCCTTAAACAAAGTGGGCCACCAATAGCCTGATTGTAAGATCTTTCGGGCAGTCAACTTTCTTGAAAAGTGACCACCAGCTACGCCCATGTGTGCCTCTTGTAGAATATATAAATACTCATCCTCGCGGGCACAGCGTCTAAGAACATCATCTTTTCCTCTCTTATAGAGAGTTCCCGCCAGTAAGCAATAGGGTTCGCATTCCTTGATTAATTTTCGAGCTATATCTTTTCGCAGCTCTTTGGGTGGAAAACCATTAACTAAGAAGTTAACAATCTTTTCACTCCATTCAGGCATTGTCTCAACAATGAACAAAGGAGTATCAAGCAATTCATCATCAACCCCCGTAGGAGCTTCGCCATTAGGGATACGAGATAAATGATCCGCCATGACATGTTTCCTCACAGGCCTCACAACAACGGTGAAGTCAAACTCAAGAAGAATTAACAACCATCGTGTAATTCGACCTGTGGAACACGGCTTGTTTACCAAATATAGCAATGCTTGATGATCAACATAAAACACAAACTTGGTAGCAAGAAGGTAATAGCGAAATTTCTTTACTGCGTAAATCATAGCTAGACCTTCACGCTCTGTAGTAGTGTAGTTCATCTCGGCATCATTTAATTGGCGACTTGCAAAGCTAATAGGGTAGTCCAATTTATGTTCTCCTGGTTGAGTTAGAACACACCCAATAGCAAAATTTGATGCATCAATATGCACATGAAAAGGTACATTCCAATCAGGTGTTCGCAAGATTGGAGCACTTGTTAGGGCCTTCTTTAATAACTCATAAGATTGATGACATTCTTCCGTCCAATGAAACTCGATAAGAAGCTTGTACAATGGACGCGCTATCTCGGCAAAGTTTAAAATAAACCTTCGACAATAACCAACATGGCCCATAAATCTTTGAACTCCTTTATAGTTAGTAGGTGGTGGCAAATCGGCAATGGCTTTAATCTTACTCTCATCTGTGGATATCCCGTTCTTGGACACTATATGCCCTAGAATGACTCCATGCTTAACCCAAAATTTGCATTTGAAAGGGTTCAATGAGATGCGATAAAATCTGCACCTTTCAAATATTTTTCGTAGATATAACAAATGCTTTTCCCAAGAAGAATAAACACAAAGGTCGTCTAGGAAAGCTTCACAAAACTCCCTTAGAAATTCTTTAAACGCAGTGTTTATTAATCGTTGGAATGTAGCAGGGGCATTTGTTAAGCCAAAAGCCATAACACAAAATGCAAACACTCCAAACTCTGTGATAAAAGCCCTTTTAGCTTGGTCCTCTAATGCAATTGTGATTTGATTGTAACCAGAGTACCCATCTAAAAAGCTATAAGCTTCCTTGCCCGCAACTCTCTCAAGCACATGTTCTGAATATGGCAAGGGATAATGATCTCTCCTAGTAGCTGCATTAACTTTCTTGAGGTCCACGCACACTCTTAGTTTCCCATTCTTTTTTGGCACAATGACTATTGGAGAAACCCATTCTGAGTGCTCAATAGGGTATATGAATCCACATTGGATAAGTTTTTCAATCTCCTCTTGTACAATTTTGGCGTACTTAGGATTCATTGGATAGGGTCGTTGCTGGACGGGTTTAGCAATGTTGATCATGGGAATTGTATGTTGCACCACAGAAGGTGGAACGCCCTTCATGTCATGATATGTCCAAGCAAAGATATCCTTGTATTCCTTGAGGAGCTCCTTAAGTACAGCCTCTTCAGTTTCGGTAAGGTCTTGAGCAATAAAGACTGGTTTAGACTCCTCACCTGGTTCTGCTAATTCTATCTCTTTAACTACCGCTAGACCATCATAGACTCCACTGCTTCCATTGGTAGGTATTCGTTGGGCCTTGGCATACACAACCCTTCGCTCCCCCGTGGTATAAGATTTAAAATGTTCAGGAGCCGTATGTAAGTCAGCAGGCTCTTGTCCTGAGGGAGACCTTTCTTTTAGTTCTGCCTCCTTTTGTTGTTGTGCTAACTCTCGGTTTTGACGTCTTCTTATAGTTCGACTCAATTTCGGCTCTGTAACCTCCAATTGAGCGAGGTCAATGGGTCGCGGGCTGCACCACATGACACTCTGGAGATGTTCACCCCAATTGTCTACTAGCTTTCGATGAGCATCACATGCCCCTAGATAGCTAAGCCATTCTGCAGTAGATCTTTCCTTGTTTATCCTAGCTCTCACATTTGCTCGATATCGTTGTCTCTTATATGACCTTTGTTTCTTGTTAAGGTTTTGATTTTGGTAAATGTTTGAACTCGACTCGCCTGATAGGTCTTCGCTTGTATCTTCTTCACTCTCATATAAATTACCATAGATGGTCGTACTAGGCCTTGAGTGTTCAGTTTCTATACTTGGTTCACTCGATGTTTCCTCAAGTTCTGAATCCATTTCTCCCTGAGATTCCGTTTCTGATGTGTATTGGCCTGAAGCCTTTGAGGAATCATCGGTTTCACTCTCAGCTAGGTGTGCCTCTTTCTTATCATCGGATGTTACATGCGCTACACCTAACATGTTTACTGGTGCAATGTGTGGTATCTCTTCCCCATCTGGTGTTAACCAAGTTGTTCCTCTAGCTCCCCATGTATCTATAGTTGCCGCTAGGTGCACCCAATCGACATTGTCTGACTCAGCCATTCCGGGTAGGATATCCATATAAGGAGAGTTCTCCCCAATATCCGTGTCTTCGTTACATGTGTAACAATACTGTAATGGAGCTGAGTGAATTGTTGTGTCTGATTGATTATCGATGATGAATTTATTTCCTAGAGGATGCGTTCGACCACTTAAAAGATCAACTCGAATGACAGAGTCTTGGAAATGTAAGTAGACGTGGTTTTTGGACCAGCCATGCACCATTTTTGCTTCCCTCATGAATGGACGCCCTAAGATCATCTCAAATGACATAGGATGCTTGGAAAAATCCATAACAATGAAAGTCTGCCTTACCTTGTGTCCCAAGACCTTGATCCTGAGATCCTTTAGCATTCCAATAGGCGTAACAATAGATCCATTAGCCATTTTTACCACTACGCTTGTGGCTTCAAGGTGAGGTCGCCCCATAGACTCCCAACAACTCTTTGTCACCATGCTGACTCCCGCACCACCGTCAAGGACCCCCTTTACAGTTAATCCTTTAGTAGTGATTGGTAGAGTAGCATTAGATTCATCACCTTCAAAGTATTGCCCCAACTTGTTAACGGGTACTTCAATTACAGATTCATGTCCCGCTAGGTCAGATGGTGGTGCTAAATGTTCCTCATCATTCATTACTGTGTTAGGTTTGTTCATATGTGCAAACTGTGGTAATCCGGCCTGTAATTCTCCATTGAGGAAGGCTCGAAGAGCTGAGACTAGCTCGGGGTCTTTATATAGTTTGGACATGATGGTGGTTCTAACTTCTTAAGACATGAAATCCATCAATTTGGCAACATTTAATGGCATCTTGTGGGATGTAGGACCCTGACAAGAGAATGGTGAAGATGGAATCTCCACTTCCTCAAGGGGGTCGGACATTCCCTCACCAAACTTTCTCTCTAGTAGGAAAGGTGTGTGTCCACTTTCAGATGTCCTACCCTCACTCTCTTCCCGAATGATACTGGGTATAGCTAACGGCCTGTAGTTCTTGTGAGGTTGAACTTGTGTGGGAAACACTGTGTCCAACATCTGGATATGTTTGGGTTCAGGTTCTAATGTTCGTTGCGTTTCTTCCACCAAACCCCTCAGTTGTTGGACTCGTTCAATTTCCACTGTTGGGTTTGGATAGGTTCCAATCTTTCTCTTGCAATCCTCATTTTTTGTCTCTTGTGGCTTATCTTGGGGGTTCGCAACTGGGTGGTTTAACTTTGAATACTCTTTTGGTGTTCATCGTAATTCCCTCTCGTGATCCTCCTCACTAGCTTTTTTCTTTGTAGTAACAGTTTTGGTCTCCGTGGTCTCTATCGAATCTGAGTCATCCTCAGGGTCATTCATATACACGGGATCCTCTCCTGTCCCTATGTTAGTCTTTGAACTAGGTTTTGAGCTAGAAGCATTAAGGGATTTCTTTCTTCGTGTTTTCTTCTTTCTCGCTCGGCCAATGGATGCAGCATCTCTCTCTTCGAGGATGTAATTTTGCTTTTGGAGCATCGACTATGTGAGTGCATTCACTGGTGCTATGTTTATAGTTGGTGGTGTCCCATCAACAATCTCTATTATGTTCAATGGTGTGATTTTCGGTGCGTTTGGATTGTTAGGACACTGTGCGATCAAATGATCTATGCCACAACAATTACAAGTGAGTATTGGCATTGCCAATGCACTCCCTTGACTTGTTTGCATTAGTGCAGCATTCTTTTGCATTCTAATGGGGCACTCAGCTACTCAATGTGGTCCACCACATTCGTAGCACTAAAGAGGTGGTCTCCTGGCAAAACTATTAATGTTTTGGCCTCTTGCTGCTAGCGCAGTAGCTTGATATACCGGTTTGATTTCTCCCCAATGGTCTTCCATATAGTACATGGGACACTCCTCAAGCATGTCGACTCCATAGGTGATACTAGAGTCTATGTCCTCTTCGCAATCTACATAAGTACTAGATGATTCGCAACCTATTTGGTTCATAGGTGTAACTCTTGGATGAGGGGGTTGCGGTCCTAGCACTGGAGGTGGCAACGGTGTGGTTTGGACCACATTTTGGGTTCTAGGGACCATGTGCTGTAATGGCAACTGTTGCTCCATGGGTGGGGTAGGCATCAATGCAGGAACTCGAGGTGAGTCTGCCCAAGCTATAGGCGGTCTATTTTCCATGATGCGTTTAAGCATTAGGCAATCCTTTGCTTGATGGCCATACCTACCACACGCGTTACAAGTCCCGTTAAACTTTACTCTGAAAGTAGGGCATTCACTCGTAGTATGTGGGCCCAAGCAAATTGAGCACCATTGTTGCTCCCTTCTTGGATACATATGAGTGTTTTGTGGAGCACGATTACCCCTAAGGCTTTCTTGGATGGCCTTGGTGAGATCTGCCAAAGTCATCTCAGATATCGTTTTCTCTTTTACGATTGGATTTATCTTCATTGGCTCATGCCCTTACGCTTGCGAGCTACTAGACTTCGGCTCGGCGGACACTCTTTCTCCTGCAATCATTAAATTATCCTCCAATTGGATTGCATTCATGGTGACTGCTTCCCAAGTAGTGATACCTCTAATGACTAGGCCATTATAGATACTTTCATGTCGTAGTCCCCTAATGAATCTATCGAGCAATTGGTTGTTGTTGAATCTCTCGTTTGGATTGCATCGAGAATTCAAATTCTTTAGGCGACTAATGAAGTCTCTCACGGATTCACCTTCTTCTCGTTGGGCTTTCTGGAGCTGAGAGGCTACACCCCAAAGTACTCCCTCTCGTATGTATTCTTTAAAGAACAGTCTCCTAAGAGTAGAGTAGATCGTTTTCTCTTCTACTCTTAAGGGTCTATACCAATCTCGAGCCTTTCCGCTTAGGGTCAAACTCAAAGCCTTACACTTATGTAGCTCATTGTGCTCTTCCAAGGAATCGCACACATGTTCAAAGACTTCCATATGCTTTCTAGCATCTCCGTCTCCACTGAATTTCTGTGTGAGCTTAGCTACTTGAACTGCCTTGCTCCTAGGCTCTCTATCAGGTGCACTACGCATGTTTTCCGCAATAGAGCGACCGATAGTTTGAGCAAATGCTGCCAAATCTCCTATTTGAGCAGGTATAATGAATGTATCTGCTCCTGGAACCACATGTGAGATGGAATTTGGCCTTGGCCTCGGCATACGCGCGGCTCTTGGGTCCCATATTTCGTATGGTGGTGTACCAGATGGTGGTCCAAAGTTTACAGGCGTGGCCCTAGGCATAGGGGGTGCCTGATATGGCATGTTATTATTAAATGGCATGGCTCCACTTGTATAAGAGCTTGGATAATGCCATTGTGGATTGTAAGCTCTTGGAATAATCGGAGGTGTAGGAGCTACATGAGGCTGAGGTACGACAGGTGCACACGATTGATACATACATGTAGGTATAGTTGGGGGCACTGTTCTACTAGGCATTGGCGCAGTGTTAACAAATGAACTCCATGGTGTACTTCTTGTCATGCTCACCACTGGGATATGCATGGTAGCCATAGTGTCATTAAGAGAAAGATGAGCTAGATCTGGGAAGGTAAAGCTGCCACTTGTGGGCTCAGATTGTACTGAAGCTCCTGGTGAAACAACATATGGAGGATCAATGGGGCTCACTGAGGGAGTCTCCATTTGTGATAGGGTTGGTTGGTTGGCCTTTCCCGTATCCAAGAATCTCATTAGGCCTGTTGAAGGCATGTTGATCCCTGTGTTTTGTCTTTCTAACTCGACAATCCTATGGAGGACATCACAGACTTTCTCTTGTTGCTCATCTATGCTAGTAGCACCCGATGTGGATTGTAGAACATCTAACCAACCCACATGATAGGTGTGTCCTGTGTACCGATCAGTTAAAGCTTTTGCTTGTAGGTCATACTCCCAATTGTCGTTTAGGAATATCCCATCTAGGCTTGGCGTGCTGGAGGTTTCCCTCGAAGTGGAAGCATTATTGCTCCCCATCGCTTGCCCCTCCGTGACTGCTACCTTGGGAGCACTCGGTTGCTCGGCTGGCATGATTGTTGTCATAGGAGCCTCTGCTTTCAGGGCTCGACTTTGTTCTAGCCTTCGTAGGTTCTCAATTTCCCTCTCCCTTGTTGCTTGCATATAGCGTTCGATCTCTTGTACTTCGGCAAGACTCCTACCATCGGGTAGTAAAACCTCAGAGGGAGATAGTCCTAAAGGATCAGGAGGTGCAGTGGATGGAACATTCACATGCACACTCTCAAGAAGCATAGGGTCTATTTTAGGCATGAATGACGAATTTACCTCCCCACTCCCTTCATTTATTTCATTAACTGCATGTTCGGAGCGAGTAGCTCTACTAAGGGTCTCTTTTAAGCGGCTAAACACTCTAGACCCGGGCCGTGGGCCCATGGCATGCATGTCTTGACTTGAACTATCAGGGTTTGGTGTAGGATACCCCTCCATGACTTCGTAGTCAGAGGAAGAATCACTAGACGCGATATGAGGATCTTGGGTCGCGCTACCTTGAGTCCCGGCCGAAGGTCCAGAACCTAGGGTGGAGGAATAATGGATGCCCGCGTAAATGGAGGCACTACCAATATGCTCGTGCTCCAACACTCGTCCAAAGCGTAGGTTCATATGACTTGGATCCCCTAGAAGTGTCAGTGAGTGCCCGTGAAGGTTGCTCACCTAGTAATTTTGGGTGTTTTGCAACCCAAGTCTTTTCTTATTTATTTATTTTTTGATTTTTTGGTCCTTTTTTTTTACCCAGCTATAGAATAGAACGTATGATAGCTCAAAACGAGCGTCTCGGTCAGAGGGACGTGCCGTGCTTTACAGCCCTCCGTTTGGTCACTTTATGCCCTCGGAATCCCTAAAACCGTCAATTTCTAGTAGGGAACTAAGCCCAACTTAGAAAGTCTAAGGGTGCAAGTGGGAAGAGAAGGGAGGAGAGTGGAGGACTTGCCCCATATTCTCTCATTCCCTCTTGAGGGGGTAGGGTATATATATAAGAGTGGGTCTAGTATATATCATAAGATTGAGGACTGAGGCCTGGGCTTGGGCTTGGGCTTGGGAGAACGATCCCGATCAAAATTTTAGTGTAGCCCCCCAGTCACTCATGCTTAAATATTTTCGGTTTTTTTTTTTTTTTTAAAGGCGACGACCGCGCGCGGTTTAGGTGACCCTTTCTTGGCCACACACACTGTCAACACCTACCTAACCTCTCTGTCACCAGCTCACGGCCAGCTCACTACCTTATCTACTTACTAACAGTGCTGCTAACCACTAACTAATCTGTTAACCACTCTGCTAACTGCTTACTGACAGTGGGCTAACTGTCCACCTACTTCCTCTCTCACTACCTTACTGTGCAAAGATTGTGTGCAGGCAAACCTTGACAGAAAATTGTGTACAGGCTGTGTACAAACAGAAATTGCTAACTGCCTTCCTACTTATTCATTCACTGCGAACAAGCTAACGACTACTAATTGTGCAAAGACTGTGTGCAAACAGAAAACACAACATTATGCAGAAATCACTGAACTTGCAGACAATACAGAAATTAACAACTTGCAGAAAAATAACTGATTCCTCTTCCTCTTCCTCTTCTTTCCTACTACAAACAACTCATAGGAGAAGCACAAAGTGCCTCTTGGGCTTAGTGTAGGGCGATTCCCCGGAAGCGGCGCCAAAAATGTGCACTCCTTGCCGCACTGTCGAAGCAAGGGCCTTGCCTAACATTGTGTGCGAGCCATAGACGGCTCCAAGCACACAACTAGCTTAACTAGTAAGCTCAAAAGAGGGCAATGGTGTGTCACTCACCGCTCTATGCTCCTGCCGTGGAGGATTCCTCATCGCGAAGAAGAAAGAGACGCCGCTACGTCGCGCTCAACCGCTTCACCGCCGTCGTGCCGCCGCAATGCTCGATCGCTCTCTCTCTCTCTCTCTCTCTCTCTCTCTCTCTCTCTCTCTCACACACACACACACACACACACACACACACACACACACACAAGGAGGTGAAGAAGAAGAAGATGGAGATGGAGATGGAGCAAGAGCACTCTTCTATTGCACAAATGAGAGAATAAGTGAATTTTAGGTTTAGTTGGCTTTTATATGAGCTCACCCCATTCACACTTGGGCGCCCATGCTTAGCCAATTAATCCCTTGAATGTCCCAGTTAGAGTGCGTCTCTCATCGGCGATCACTCTTACCCTTTTCCTATTGGTCCGACAAGCCCGGTACCTGACTCTACCAAATACATTATACACGTCCGTCGTAGGTGATGGGGTATCCGTGAGCCGTGAGGGTTAACATTTAGCCTCGAAACCCACATGCCATTGTACCCATGGTACAGGTTGTGCCAGGCTAAAAACAGGCTAAAAACCCACTAGGTCAAAAAGAAGGGTCAACCGAAAGAACGTAGTATTGAATGATCCAAATTACCACCAAGTCATCATGATTTGTTTAAATACATCAGTATTACTATTTCTAGCTACCTTGGATTACTGCGCAACAAATCAATAATAGACAGTTTGAGCAGCCTACTACACACCGAAGCAGGTGTTGAAGCAAATTTTCATTATGATTACCAAATGGTAACACGGGGGGAAAAACATAGCACTCCCATGAGATAACCAATATCATAAAACGACTCTTTACTGTATGTAGAAAACAATTGTGTATCGATTAGTATGATGCAAAAAACGAACATGTGTTAAAAAACCTTCCTGTTATACAAAGTAAAAAATGGTACGTTATTCCTAAAATGAGACCCCATTTTTTGGCCAATGTAGAGGAAAAAAAATGACAAGAATGTAATTTTGCAGAACATAACCAACTTCACAATTTACCGACCTAAGATGCCGCACCATGTTCAACCAACTCCATAGCACCACGGTAAGCAGGCACACAGAAATCCCTCTCTCCTTACTTTCACATACACACAAAGAATGTAAAATCAAGGCTAAGTGAGGAGCCAAAGCAACCCTCACCTCCTTATATAGAAGGTCATGCAGGTGGAGGCGTCAAGGAAGGCAACGTATGGAAGACCTTCACTTGATCTGCACATTCAATTTAGCCCAATTCTCAAGGCCTAGGGAAATGAGAGGCAGCCGCCATGATCTTCACCTATTGTGGGTTTAGGCTAGAGGCAGGCTATCATAAGCAGTAAGCAAGTAGGTGGTTTTAGAGAGAGAGAGAGAGTTAGTAGTTGCAGAATACTTAGCATGATAAGCTATTATGCAAATGCACTACAAACAAGTCATAAAGTCCTCTACATATTGAGAGTAATAAGTGGCAAGGCAAGCGCCGCGCCCTGCAAGGGGTAGAGTTCCATGTAATTGGCAGTAGTTCCACGATAAGGTAGTAGTCCCATAAGGCAATAACCCCAGAAGGGGTTTTAAGCTCTAGGTTTGGGGGGGGGGGGGGGGGGGGGGGGGGGGGGGTAATCCAAGCTATGTAGCTTGTTGTCAAAGAATGCCAAAGTCATCCAATCAAGGATATACTCCCATGAGAAAAAAAATAAGAGGCAACCATGTATAAAGCCAAAAACTATCCACCCAGGGGGGTAGGTGAAAAAAACCCCTTTTATAAAAAAAAAATTAGCACAGTGTTCTTAAATTTGTAAGGTTGGAATGAAGGTAAGAGAGTATAAGAGTGCTCTAGGTGCACGGAAACCATAAGCCGATGAGGGACAATTTTTTAGGGGAAAGGAGGGCATGGTCTAATTAATCAAATCATGTAGCACTACCGCTGTGTGTGTGTGTAGGTAGAGTGAAAGTTAGAGAGAGAGAGAGAGAGAGAGTAAAACAAACAACAAGTTTTTTTTAAATGGAGAAAAAAAGAATGACAACATTTTTCAAAAATAGAGAGAGAGTATTTTTAGCTAGAGAATATCATTCTAGAGAGAGAGAGAGAGAGAGAGAGAGAGCTCTAAAAAGAAAAAAAAAGCAAAAAAAATTAATGCTTTGTAGGATTAAAAGAGATATATTTTAATAATTCAAAAAGGTAAAGATTGAAATAAAATTAAAAATATTATATATATGTATGTATGTATGTATGTAGTTAGAGGGGGGGGGGGGGGGGGGGGGGGGGGGGGGTTGTTAAGGAGTAGATTGATAGTTACAATGAGATCGAGAAATAAAGAGACCTATACAAGAATTTATAAAAACAAAACGGTATAGAGCAAGGTTTAATATAAGCAAAAATTGTAAATACAAAGATCAAAATTGGCCTTAATGTCAATGTGACCTTAAAGATATATTTGCCACATCTTTAAAAAATCAAAATTCGAGGGCAAGCTACCACTATTGATTAATAGTAAGGTTATGCCAATTTTGTGAGTTTACTTGTTGACTCTTTAGTTAATCCAATTGGGTGTTTTAGAGGCAAGTTGCAACCACACTTCGTCTTTAACTTGGAGCTTCAAGGAGGAAAATATAGATAGAATAGCCATGGTTTTATTATACTATCTACCAAATTTGGCTGGCTCTAGATAGATAGGTTATAGGATATGTAAAGGGACAACCCCAAGAGGGTAAGAAATGTAAGTTCCAATCCAAAGAGGCCTTAATGATCTACGTAATGAGCCCTATGTTAGTACTCACACTGGGCTAACAAAGCTACTTCTTTTTTAGCCCAAAAATTGTAACTATCTCAATGTTGAACGTAAAATACATCATCCAAGTCTTGTACTTTTGATTATTCTTACGGAGATGTATAGTTAGTGGTCCGGGCTATGAGCTTCCGGATTGTAAGTAAGTATTACCTAGATATGATCTCAAGTCCCTTTTACCCCAAGTTTGAGCCAATTTGTCATTTTTGAACCTTAGTTAAGGTATAAAAGCCAATTTTTATAAAAACATTATCAGTTTTTTGAATAATGAAACGTCTGTATGTTGTAGTCTTTGAGCTCTGTGTACTCTCCCTCTTTCTTCTGATGCTCATATCTCCCTAACGGATTGTCCATTTGAAGTGTTGTCTGCTTCTACGCATTCACATGTGAAAGCTCTACATAACGAAGTAAGTCTCTCACAATAGTTATGTGAGTTTGTTACTACTAATCCTCTTGCTTATCAACTCGTAAATCAAATTAAGCATAAAACTACATTTTTGCTATAGGAGGGGTATTGGGCATTATGGACTGGAATCGACTAGGTCAAATCTTGCTGATAATAAGCATTTTTTTCAAGTGGCCAAAAAGTGGATTTGAGACATCAAGTATGTGTGTTTAGGCTTTGCCTACTTGTCCTATAACTTTGGTTCAGTTTGGAGGTTATTTGCTTGTGACGAGTAGCTTTTGTTGTCTGACATACAATTGAGTGTTGCATCAAGTGCATTGGGATTGAGTGTGTTTTTCGAGATATTGACAACCTCTTGTAGGTTCCATACAACACTAATCGTGTCACCTACATCCCATAGATTAGCATTTATGTATGTGGTTCTTGACATGTCTACAATAAGATAACGTGAGGCTTGAGATCCCACCCATATATCCCATATATGACCTTCTACCACAAAATGAAAACTATGATCACTAATTTAGCTTAAAAGATCTATTGAGTCCATGGGATAAGTCATTAGCTCAAAAACTGGTACTCTTAAGAGCAATGTTATGCCAGAACGGTAAGCTTACTTATACCCAAAATTGACCTTAAAGATTTATCTGTCGAGTCTTTAATCAATCCAAATCGGATGCTCTTGAGGTAACCGCTCTTGGAAGCGACAGGATAGATAGATAGACCTCTACTTCTTCTTTAACTTGGAGCCTCAAATAATAAAAGTAATATAGATAGACATAGTTTCCTACGAGCTTGTGTGACTCGCCTACGGAAGGTCTCGCTTGCTCTTATCAATGGGCCGCTACGTGGCTCATTGACAATTGTATTGCAGCCATTAACATAGCCATTTGCAAGGGTGTGGTGGGATTATTAGCCTCAATGCACTTCTTTGAGAGCACAATCATATCCCCATGCTACCACCACATTGTAGTGAGGTTGATAATCCCACCCTACCCTTGCAAATGGCTATGTTAATAGCCATGTGTGTGTGTACCAATGGTCCACATTGACCTTCAAAACATCAACGGATCTATTGGAGTAGTTGTTTTATAGATATAGGCTATGACATGGTGGTTGATGCTCTAGAGTGGCTTTATCATTGCTACATAGTTGGACTGTTTTGCGGGCCATTAGCCAGATTGGCAATGCCGACAAACCTATTGGGGAGTGCCTTAGTGGCTAAGTTTAGTAAGGTCCATGTAGATGGGTACTCTAAAGGCTCGAGCAATCATAGGTTTTGTGAATTAAATATGTAGCATGCACACACACCTACGATCGGCACGCGCACGCGCACGTGCATGCACACACAACCCCACTAAGATCCTTGATAAGGCTTGCGCTAGTCGTTGAGGCAAGGCTTCTCGCGATGGGTGTGAACACACACTACTGGAATTAGGGTTGCAGGGAAAAGCACACAGCTTGGAGAAGACGAAGGAAACTCAAGGCACAAAACAGAGAGTGTATTACTTAGTGTGCCATGGAAAGATAGATATCCCTAGAGTGATGGATGTATATACAATGCATGGGGGGGAAACCTCCTAAAGAGGGAAAACATGTATCGATGGTCCTAGTGTGTTCACACACATCACTACCACATCTATATGGTAACAAATCCCCCCTGAAGTGATGCGGTGAACGAGAGCTGGCACATGCGTAAAGGGAAGTGCCATGCCCTGAGGCATGATCATTCCACAAAGAGGAGTAAGCCCAAAGCTTTGCGGAAAGCTTTGAATTTCTCACGACAATGATTTTGTGAAAAGATCTGCAAGGTTGTCCTGTGTTGGCACATAAGCCAAGCTAATCTCTCATGTTGAGAGCCTCTCCCTAACATAGTGGTAATGCACCTTAATGTGCTTTGTGCGAGCATGAAAATTTGGGTTTCTCGCAACCACCAATGCGCTCTAACTGTCGGTGTAGATAGTGTTGGCAGTGTCCTATCCAACACCCAAATTATCCATAAGGCATCTGAGCCATACACACTCAACCGTATCTGTGAGAAGACTGCCCTGTACTTAGCCTCACAACTAGAAGTGGTCACAATAGGTTTCTTCTTGCTCAACCATGATATACATGAGTTGCCAAGCATGAAACAAAAACCACTTGTGGACACTCTCGTGTCAAAACAACCAGCCCAATCCGAGTCTGAAAAGGCATGTAAGTCTGACGACAATGATCCCCCTTGGGATAAAACAAGACAAGATGTAAAGTGCCACTTAAGTAGCAAAAAATCCTCTTGACAGCTTGCCAATGCTTAGACCTTGGGCTATGCATAAATTTGCTGACCTATGAGATTGCAAACTGAATATCCGGCCTCGTGTTGCATACATAAATGAGGCATCCAACAAGACTTTGGTAAAGAGTGACATTTGCAGGATCACCAGCATCATGAAGACTCAATTTCAAACCTGTTTTCATGGGAGTGGCAATAGGTTTGCAATCCTCAAGTCCAAACTTACAATAGCAATGTCTCTATGTAACTTTTCTGACACAAGGCAATACCACCATCATACTGCTTAAATTGTATACTTAAGTAATAATGAAACAACCCTAAATCTTTCATCTTGAAAGTAGTATTCAAATCAGCCTTAAATTCAGCAATATGCCTCTCATTTGGTCATGTGATCAGCAAATCATCTACATAATGAACCACAATGAGAAGTACATCACCCTCACGCTTTACATACAATGTGCTTTCTGTTGCACTGCAAAAAAAAGGGGGTTATCGACGTATATAGCGACGCTTAACGTCGCTATACGCGTCGATATATGTGTCCCTGTGAAACTGTCGCAAAGAGCGTCGATATACGCGTGGAAAGGCTTTATTAGCGATGCGGATAGCGACGCGTATATCGACGCTGGTATAGACGGGTATAGCGACGCGTATATCGACGACCATAACAGTAAAACATTTTTCTTGGGCAGAGGGCAGGTAGCTTGGCCTGTGCCCAATGAGAAGATGGACACAGGCACCACAGCCAGACTTCCTGCCCTCTGCCCAAGAAAGCGAGCAGCACCAAAATCAACCGTGCTCCCGCAGAAATTTCGGTAGAGTTCCCTTCGTTTTTACATAAACTTTTCAAAAAATATATATCATGTATACGCCTCCTACATGCTATCCATGTAGGATCTCACATGAGATTTAAGGCCAATGACCATAACGAACCATAACCATAACTTAAAAGCATAACCATAACCATAACTTAAAACCATAATCGACCAATATAACCACTTTGATCATAACCAGAAACAAAATTAACAATAACCATAAGCATAACCAAAAAGTTAAACATAACCATAAACAAAACCTGAACCATAACTATGTCTATACAAAAATAGGAGAAATAACCATGTCTATACAATGACAATGACAATAACCATAACCATAAGGAAAACAATAATTGTTTGAACAATATTCATAACCATATATATATGTCTATACAAAAGGAGACACAGAAGCGTGTCTGTGTCTCACAAAGCATATATATGAAATCCGGGCCACTGATGACTAGGCGTCACAACCTGCACATAGAACAACTCACAAAATTAGTATTCACATATACTTACTTAATTAAATCAACTCACACATACTAACGTCTCACCTCAAGCGATCAGCGAGACTGTAAGGCCGCCCAGTCTACAGGCTCTCCTGAAGCATCAAGATCATTCAATACTTCATAGATACCTCTGCGATATCCATCTGACTCCTCCTGACGTGTCGGGGCTTGATGCATCGCAAGATTCTACGTTTATACAAAAATCAGAGTAATAAGAATACATGATTCATCGCGTTTTAAAAAACGCCATAGTTAAGATTGGATTAGAAACTCACAAACTCATAGCAAAAGGTGTCGGAGCCTCCGCTACCAAGATAAGATGTCCCCCTGGTCATCTGTCGTATCTGCGCAGCCTCACGCTGCTGTCTGAACCGCGTGGCCGCTGTCCGCTCATCCTCCCTAATCTGAAGCCACGTCTCGTATGGGATGCCCGAAGGCTTCGGCGAGCCAGTCCTGAAAGCCTTCCGAGCTGCATCTCGTCAATGTTTCACGGTGTCCCGTGCAACACCCTTGATCCAGCTCCTCAGAACAACGTCAGAACCCGGAGCAGGCTGGTACTCTCTTAGGATGGTCTCCACTATGTAAGTGACTTTGTCCTTTTCTTGCTGATCCCAAGACGTCAGAATGTTGGTCGAAAACTGTAGCTCCGCGAGCTGGCGAATCCGCTGTCTCATCTCAGTCCCGACTCTATCCATGTCAACAGAACCATCTGGCCGTACAGTATAGAGCTTGGAGGCACTAGGATCGTGTACCCCCCAAGGTGTTCGAGGTGTGCCAAGAGGTGTGTCGAGAGGTGTGCCTGAGTAGGACGGGGGTCGTGAGCGAGGAGGGGTCGAAGCATCTGTGGACCTTCCTCCACAGCAACCACCACCTCCACTTGACGATCATCGAGATCAGCGAGTGCGCCTGTGCTGCGGAGATGAGGACGTACCCGCCTCTGCCCCACGCCTAGGTGTCGAAGCAGCCGTGATGGGAGAAGCAGGCATCGTACCCATAGGCGTCCTCCCCCCCATAGGTGTCCCCCCCCTAGGCGTCGGACCCTCGGGTGTGAAGCCCGGAGGCATAGTACCCGTGCCTCTGGCTACCCAGTACTGAGAAGACTCTGCTATCTGAGCATGCGTCATCCGTGTAACGAAGCCCATGAATGCATCTGCACTCATAGAAGCGGGATCTGGAAACTGGTCTGCCATACTAAAGTCCTGCACAAAGAAAGTAAAATAAAGCGTCAGAACATAGTTGTTTAAATTAACTTTAAGCTTAATTTTAAATCAACATCTTCACACAAACACTTACAGGCCTAGGCCTCGACGAGTGAGGCATCATCGATAAGATCTTGCACCGTTTCATCGTCTATCCCAAGTCGTTCTGGCAGATTTTCTTCATCCATTGCATCTTCATCTACAAGTGTCAATTCTGGCTCGTCTGCGTCATCCCTCGTATATCTGTCAACTTCCTCTGTCATACCTTTATCCATCTCATCTAATGTCACAGTAGTATGGACGTCGTCTGACTGACTTTCCTCCAAGAGATCTTGCCCTTCAAATACTTGTTTATTTCTTGGAGCAACCTGAACCACAAACCACCACTGTCGCTCTCGATGGTCCGATACAAAGACCACTTGCTCGCAATGTTCGGGGAGAGCAAATGTGTCGCTCGCATCTGTCCAAACCTTTGTAGAATCTATTTGCACAAGTTTGTTTCCATCTCTGCGTACCGTTGCATTGCGACCAGAAGTAATCACCTTGAACCACTTCACATCCAACAAAAACATCTCAAACCGCCTGAAGCTTACTTTCAGGATATCTGACACCAGACCACAGTAATCTAGGTTGCTAGTGCTCTCATTCGTGTCTCTGGCACTAGCCCTGCTCTTTCTCATGAAACTAACCATTACCCCACTGTCAAACGTGTTTCTTCTGCTGTCAATTTGTTGTGTTCTGAAATGCTTTCCATGCAACCACATTGCCATGTATGTATAGTACTTCCAGTCACATCCAATAGCCAGCTCTTCCTCTTCTAGAGATATGGGTTCTCCGATCTGTCGAGCTGCTCTCACTGTCTTGTCCAACCATGCCATTGTAGGGAATTCAGGTAGAGGAGCGAGATAGTCTGGCAAGGGTAAACCTCTAGTCGTTCGGCTTCGCCTGAAATCTTGTCGCTCCCTATTGCGTCTCTCTTTCTCTTCTTCGTACATTTCAAGCCATTTTTGCATCGGCGTTGAATTTAGTATGCAGAACTTCATGATCTTTTCTCGCATGGCGTCGTTCATTTTCTTCGGCACCCCTTGCCCTTGCGGCTCCTCTCCCACCAGTCTTGCATCCTCCTCATCGCTCCACAGTCGAGGCATTTATGGGTCAGAAACAGATAGAAATTCGGTCGTCAATACAAGAGACTCTTGCACCAGCCATCCTTCTGCCATGCTCCCCTTTGGACGTGCTTTTTGGCGAACAAAACCCTTAAGAGTTTTCATGAACTGCTCTAGAAAGAACATCCAACGGCTGTGGACTGTACCTGCCACTGCAACCTCATCTACTACATGGACGAGCAAGTGCATTTGGATAGTTAGACAACTCTTGGGTAGATACTTCTCAAGCATGCAAACTGCCTCAATGGAGTTAGCCCTTGCGACTGCAATAGATTCCTCATGTATCTCCTTGGAAGAGATCCACCGCACTAGCTCTGAAATCTCGTATATGCAGGTCCGCACTTCCTCCGTTAAACACCCCTTGATCGCAATTGGAAGAATGAATTGCAAGAACTTATGCCAGTCGTGCGATTTCAGTCCTGACAGTTGATCGTCACGGGTGAATGCTGTCTTGAGACATCGCATATATCCTGTTGGCGTCCTAAACTCTGAAATCACCCTTTTAACTTGTCGCTCTTCGTTTTTTAGCAATACCCATGGCGCTCTTGGAAGTTTTATTTGGCCAGTTGCATTGGTGAAAAGCCACAGCTCTGGCATCTTTCCAACTGACTGCAAATCATCTCGTGAAGCTCGATTGTCTTTCATTCCCATGATTGTCTTCCAGAGGAGCTCTCCCACATTCTTGAATATATGCATTGGATCCAGCAAATGGTTAATTAGTAGATCATCCCAATATGGCAACGTATGGAGAATGGACAAATGTTTCATTCCTGGAACAGGTTGCCCCTCATGTTGCTCCCATCGGCGACGCCACTCTTGTACATGCATAGGACGACATTCGATGCGACCAAGCTAACCTTCGCGCAAGTGATGGCCATCTGGAAGATAACGGTGGTGGCCTTGATAAATTGTCTTTCGAAGAGAGGCAGAATAGCACACATCCAAGGACTGCCCGCAAATTGGACATGCATTGTATCCCGAAGTTATTAGCCCTGCATATATTAAAGCATGAATCAGGCCAAGGCAAAGTGCTTGGGAATGGCGAGAATTTTATAAATCAAGAACCATTACCAGAAGCTTCTCCGTATCCTAGCCAATCATGCATAGTCCACATAAGAAGTCCATGGATCCTTGCATGATGTTGTCCTAGTGGTTCAACCACATCTGCTATGTCTATCCCATGCCATAACTTCTAGAGCTCGTCAACTAGTGGAGCTAGATAAACATCCATGTTTTTTGCCTTGAACTTACCAGGTACAATCAAGCTTAATATCAAATGACCCTTCTTGATGGCAAGCCACGGCAGGAGGTTGTAATTGATAAGGAACATAGGCCAAGTGCTCCATGACGAGCTTCTCAAGCCAAATGGATTGACTCCATCCATTGCCATGCCCAAACGTAAATTGCGTGGTTCACTCTTAAAATGTGGCCAGGTATCTTCAATGTGCCTCCAGGCCTTTGAATCAGCAGGCACCCTAAATATTGCGTTAGTGGATCTATTTGTAGAATTCCACCGCATCAACTTTGCAATGGAACCACAACGAAACATGCTTTTTATCTTAGGAATAATAGGGAAATGCTGCAACACTTTAGCTAGCACTGTCTTGCCAACTGCATCTTGTTTGTAGCGCATTGCTCCGCACTTAGGACACGACAGACAATCTGCGAATTCATTGCGAAAAAGAATGCAATCATTTGGACATGCATGAATCTTGTTGTAGTCCAAGCCAACTGAGGTCAATACTTCCTTTGCGTCTGGCCTGGAGGGGGGCATTTCATTGCCAGCCGGGAGAAGTTGCTCCCGCATAATCCTTTTTCTCTCTCTCTCAGATGTAGATGCTATGTCGCGAAAATCAATGCCCGTTCCGTAAGAGTCGTATCGTAGATTCTGTACGGTTTCTTTAGCAAACTCTCCGTACTTGTGCACATGCTCATTACATATCCTACGCTTGCGCAGGATTTGATACTTGCAGAGCGTGCACGAGCATGCAATCTTTTCCTCCATGTTAGTTGATGACGTTGCCATCTACAATGATTATGAATGTTGTTTTAATATATATACTCCTCACAATGTAAACTACCTCGCATTCTCTAGTCTTGCCCAATCTCCGTACACCTCGGTCCAGAGGTGTACGGAGATCAGGACCACGGGGTCAAAATCTCGTCTTTATTGGTCAAATCCTATATAGGTAGACACATACGTGCACTCCGAGGTGTACATGGCAATGCATGTAGCGGGCAAAACCCCTTTGCCTCTTTTAGTTCCATAGTTTCTTCAACATCATACGGCTACCTATGGCTTGTGTAGTTGACGTTAATTCAAACCCATTGACCTACGGCTTGTCATACGCGCTCTTGACATTGCTTTAAGACTACTTAATGAACTACGGATGGTTTCGGTATTGATAGAAGCCATTTCCAAAGTTCGTTTGCGTTTTTTCGTAGAAAAACGCAATCGGATTTGACCTACGACTTGTGTATTTGGCGTTTCTTCTATCCGTTTGACCTACGGCTTACCATACGCGCTCTTGACATTGCCTAAAGACTACATAATCATCTCCGGATGGTTTCAGTAGGCATAGAAGCCATTTTCGAAGTCCGTTTTGCATTTTTTCGTAGAAAAACACAATCGGATTTGACCTACAGCTTGTGTATTTGGCGTTTCTTCTATCCGTTTGACCTACGGCTTTTCATACGCGCTGTTGACATTGCCTAAAGACTACTTAATCGTCTACGGATGGTTTCAGAAGGCATAGAAGCCATTTCCGAAGTCCGTTTGCGTTTTTCCATAGAGAAACGCAACCGGATTTGACCTACGGCTTGTGTATTTGGCGCTTCTTCTATCCGTTTGACCTACGGCTTGCCATATGTGCTCTTGAAATTGCCTAAAGACTACCTAATCGTCTATGGATGGTTTCAGTAGACATAGAAGCCATTTCCAAAGTCCACTTGCGTTTTTTCTACGAAAAAACGCAACCGGATTTGACCTACGGCTTGTGTAGTTGATACTAATTCAAGCCCATTGACCTACGGCTTTCCATATACGCTCTTGAAATTGCTTTAAGACTACTTAATGAACTATGGATGGTTTCAATATGGATAGAAGCCATTTCCGAAGTCCGTTTGCGTTTTTTCGTAGAAAAACGCAACCGGATTTGACCTACGGCTTGTGTATTTGGCGTTTCTTCTCTCCGTTTGACCTACGGGTTGCCATATGCACTCTTGACATTGCTTAAAGACTACCTAAACATCTACGGATGGTTTCAGAAGGCATAGAAGCCATTTCCGAAGTCCGTTTGCATTTTTTCGTAGAAAAACGCAACCGGATTTGACCTACGGCTTGTGTATTTGGCGTTTCTTCTATCCGTTTGACCTACGGGTTTCCATATGCGCTCTTGACATTGCCTAAAGACTACCTAATCGTCTACGGATAGTTTCAGAAGGCATAGAAGCCATTTTCGAAGTCCGTTTGCGTTTTTCCGTAGAAAAACGCAACCGGATTTGACCTACGGCTTGTGTATTTGGCGTTTCTTCTATCCGTTTGACCTACGGGTTGCCATATGCGCTCTTGACATTGCCTAAAGACTACCTAATCGTCTACGGATGGTTTCAGTAGACATAGAAGCCATTTTCGAAGTCCGTTTGCGTTTTTCCGTAGAAAAACACAACCGGATTTGACCTACGGCTTGTGTATTTGGCGTTTTTTCTATCCATTTGACCTACGGGTTGCCATATGCGCTCTTGACATTGCCTAAAGACTACCTAATCATCTACGGATGGTTTCAGAAGGCATAGAAGCCATTTTCGAAGTCCGTTTGCGTTTTTTCGTAGAAAAACGCAATCGGATTTGACCTACGGCTTGTGTATTTGGCGTTTCTTCTATCCGTTTGACCTACGGCTTGCCATAAGCGCTCTTGACATTGCCTAAAAACTACCTTATTGTCTACGGATGGTTTCAGTAGGCATAGAAGCCATTTCCGAAGTCCGTTTGTGTTTTTCCGTAGAAAAACGCAACCGGATTTGACCTACGGCTTGTGTATTTGGCGTTTCTTCTATCCGTTTGACCTACGGCTTGCCATACACGCTCTTGACATTGCCTAAAGACTACCTAATCATCTACGGATGGTTTCAGTAGGCATAGAATCCATTTCCGAAGTCCGTTTGCGTTTTTTCGTAGAAAAACGCAACCAGATTTGACCTACGGCTTGTGTATTTGGCGTTTCTTCTATACGTTTGACCCACCGCTTGCCATATGCGCTCTTGACATTGCCTAAAGACTACCTAATCATCTACGGATGGTTTCAGAGAGGCATAGAAGCCATTTCCGAAGTCCGTTTGCATTTTTCCATAGAAAAACGCAACCGGATTTGACCTACGGCTTGTGTATTTGGCGTTTCTTCTATCCGTTTGACCTACGGCTTGCCATACGCGCTCTTGACATTGTCTAAAGACTACCTAATCATCTACGGATGGTTTCAGTAGGCATAGAAGCCATTTCCGAAGTCCGTTTGCGTTTTTTCGTTAAAAAACGCAACCGGATTTGACCTACGGCTTGTGTATTTGACGTTAATTCAAACCCATTGACCTACGGCTTGCCATACGCGCTATTGACATTGCTTTAAGACTACCTAATGAACTACGGATGGTTTCAGCTAGCTGTTTTAGCTGCTTAGTCCACACCCAGCAGTTTAGGATTCCATAATATCTTATTTTGTCATTTTGTTATTCTAACCTAGCATCAGTCTACCACATTGTAACTTTCTGGTCTCATAGGTCACTTTGGCCTTTTGAAGAGTTAACATAACATTTCATTTCATTTCTTTCTTTAATTTTAATTTTTTACGCAAACCATAACTCTCTCTCTCTCTCTCTCTCTCTCTCTCTCTCTCTCTCTCTCTCTCTCTAGTTTTAATTTCCTACGCACATTTTTCTCTCTTTAATTTTCTACACGCACACACACTTCTCTCTTTCTCTCTCTCTCTCTCTCTCTCTCTCTCTCTCTCTCTCTCTCTTTCTCTCTCTCTCTCTCTCTCTCTCTCTCTCTCTCTCTCTATCTCTCTCTTTAATTTCCTACACGCACACACACTTCTCTCTTTCCTACACACACACACACTCTTCTCTCTCTCTCTCTTTCCTACACACACACACACCGCTCTCTATCTCTCTCTTTAATTTTCTACACGCACACACACTTCTCTCTCTCTCTCTCTCTCTCTCTCTCTCTCTCTCTCTCTCTCTCTCTCCTACACACACACACACCGCTCTCTCTCTCTCTCTCTTTCCTACATACACACACACACACACACACACACACACACCGCTCTCTCTCTCTCTCTCTATCTCTTTCCTACACACACACACACACACGATGTGGAGAGAGAGAGAGAGAGAGAGAGAGAGAGAGGGGTTAGGGGGGGAAGAGTGCCATAATACCTCGCAGCAGGTTTCGGCCAAGATCTGAGAACGCGCGCGTTGAGGGCGAAAATGGCCCCTTCACGCAGGTTCGGCTTTTTTCCCCCCAAATTACTTCCGTTGATACCTGCGCCGATACCTGCGTCGATATACGCGTGGAAAAATTAGATTTCGATGCGTATATCCACAGTCATATTGACGCAGGTATCGACGTGTATATCGACGGATGGTAAGTACGTCGATATGAGCGTGGAAAGGCACGGGCGTCGATAACTTTGGGTTATGTTGTAGTGTTCGACTGTTACAAAAGCCTCATTTGACCAAATGAGTGTTAGCCTTCTCATACCAAGCACGAGGATATTGCTTCAACCCATACATAGCTTTGTTACATTTGCACACCTTATCCTCTTGTCCTTTCTTGACAAAACCGCGAGGCTGCATTACATAAACTTCCTCAAATATGTCACCATTCAAGAAAGTAGTAACAATGTCTAATTGATGTACATCATGCCTTTTTGCTATGCATAACCCTTTGCAACAAGTCGAGCCTTATAGCGATCAATCTCACCATCCGACTTGTGTTTCAACTTGTAAACCCACTTTGTACCAATGGCCTTTTTGTCAGGACGCAAATCACATAAAGTCCATGTGTCATTTTCTATAAGTGCATCATATTCTGATTGCATAGCAGCCATCCAATTTTCTGAATTTTGTGCTTCATCAAAAAACAGAGGTTCCTCAACATGATGTAATCTAGACACAGCTAGAGCATAACAATCTGATGCATAAGATGCATGGCAAGAGCCCGAACGAGTATGATTAGATAAAGGTGCATCCAATTTACTGTCATGCAATGTATGCACCATCCATTTTGGCATACCTCTAGCCTGCTCATTTTCAGCCCTTTCCTTATCAAGTACATCATGTACATCTACATCAGTAATAGGCTGATCTATAACATTTTGAGAAACCCCCATAGACTGTACATTTGCCTCATTGGAATTTACATTCGAACTTCTCCACTGAAAAGAGGCAATAACACAAATGTCTTGTGAGCTTACATTACTATCTCTAGTACATGACAACAAAGGCTTAACAGAATCTTCCACAAACACAACATCATGTGAGACCAAAATACGTTTTGTTTGCGGATGGTTCAACCTATAACCTTTGCTTTCAGCACCATAACCAACAAAAACACATTTGATAGCCTTATCCTCTAATATTTTGTGTTGCGCTAGTGGCATTAAACCATAAGCCAAAGAGCCAAAAACACGCATGTGCTCAATAAATGGCTTTCTATCATGCCATGCTTCATATGGATTCATAGACTGCAACGCTTTTGTAGGACACTTGTTGAGTACATAAGTGGCACAAATGGCAACGAATGTGGTAAAGCTTGACTCTTGACCATACATCGTGCCATTTCGCTAAGAGACCTGTTTTTGCTCTCAACAACACCATTTTGTTGAGGCGTATACGGCACTGTACATTAGTGTTTTATCCCACGACTAGCCAAAAATGAATTAAATTCATGAGACATATACTCACCCCTCGATCGAAACGAAGGGTGCCCATAGTACATTTCGAGACATTTTTAGTCATAGCAAGAAATTGCTTGAAGCACATAAATACTTCGGACTTAGCTTTCAACGGATATACCCATGCATGCCTAGTGTAGTCATCAATGAAAGTCATGAAGTACAAGCAATTTCTCAAGGACGAAGTTTGCATAGGCCCACAAACATCACTATGCACAATCTGCAATCTACATGTAGCACAAACTGACCCATCCTTTGGAAACTTAGCATGCTGCATTTTACCCAAAATACAACCTTCACAAACATGTTTGATAGGTGCTTCAAGAGGCGGCAAAGAAGCAACCATATCAGATTTTTGCAAATGCAGCAAAGTGGCAAAATTCGGATACCCAAAATGAAAGGACATGGGGACTGGAACATGCTCATCACCACCCAGCCATGCCCTATATAGGCCCTTGGCCTTCTAAATATAGGGACCCCCTTGACTGCATGTCCGTCCTGACCTTTGGCCCTGGTCCTTGGCCATGACTGGTCCTACCATTGTCCTGACATTACTCCCCCCTTGGAGAAGCATTTTCATCCACAAAAACACAAGTGATGGTATCTTCATAAGAACACTAATGTTTTCTACCTTAACATCCCTCATGGATCCAACGGTTCATTTGAGCGGAACCTGGTTCAGTAGGAGGTTCAATGAAACCAAGAGTAACATCTTGATTTTCTACATTGTTGTCCATTTGAAATCTGATGGTACCGGTTCCTATCCAAACATAGTGTGTAGACTCCATTTAGAACGCTCATGAGCATGGTAAACGAGTTTATCACAACAAAGATATACCAAAAAGAGTACCTCTTGTCACTTTCCATGAAAGTAACTTGCTGACATAACTCATCAGCCAAGTTTACGTCCTTGACTTGTTTCCAAATTTCATCATCAGTAAACAACCCCACCCTAACGAGTGTTCAAGGTTGACAACCTGAGTTATACATGAAGAGACTACACCCAGTTGTTGCAATCATGCTTTAACTTATAGTAAGCAAACTCTAAAGTAGAGCAATAAATACTTACTGATTGGATCGCTTGGTGCTAACGTACGCACTTTGCATATCCTTCACCACCAGATTACACTTTGTAATCTGTCTATCCCCTTGGATAACTGACAGTACTGAGGTGTGTTCCCTCACACTTTGTAATCTGCCTATCCCCTTGGATAACTGACAGTACTGAGGTGTGTTTCCTCATGGTTTACAAACAGTCGTTCCAAATGACTGGTAATTGGGAATCACAATATCGTGTAACATTGTTGAGGAATCAACAATGTCCGAAAAAACCATCGTGGTTAACCTGAAAAATCCACAAACACTCAAACCGAGCCATGATCTCTATTGGTGATTAGTAGACCCAAAAGTAATCCCCTAGAGATACTGCACATAGAGTGCAAAATACTTCGTAAGCAACAAGTTGAGGAATATGCATGCCATTCCAAACAAGCCTTTGCTAAACACTAGGGCCCATAACACCTAGTGTGTATGCATTTAGAAAAAAACAAATCCGAACCTGTATATTTATGGTGATCCTTGCCAATACTTATGGCAAATGTGATGCACCTAGCAAACATTAAAAAGGAATGTAAATAGGTCTAAAAAGAAACTAAATACTTTCAGTTGCAATCTTGTGCCAGCCTTGCTGAAACATCTGAACCATAATAGAAGGTGAAACATGGATCGCTTCTAGGTACAAACAATGAAACTTTTTCATTAACAACTTAGAGCCTTGCAATATGTATAAACAACCATCTGTAATGTTGTTTAGCAATACTTGTACCTCGACAAGTCATTCTAAGTATCCGACAATTTATGGCCACAAAAGTGTTCTTGATACGTCGTGCTCAAAATGATCTAGAAAACAGATGTGACCAGCACCTAGGGACTTTGTCGTGACACATAATTGAAATAATGACACCAGTGTAAGTCCAGAGACTCATATTCTCCACATGTGGAATATGTCTCATGTAAGGATGTGTAAAAAAGAACATCCTTCAAGTACAAGATGTACTTGTGTGTGGAGGTAAGTCTAAATACTCTGTGACAAGAGTGAGAGGGACCCTCATTCATTGCTCCACACTGGCTAAACCGAACTCCTTGAGTCCCTAGACCATGTTGTATCCCATGTGCCAAATCGAATCCTACAAGTGTATTCGTAATAGCATAATGTACATTGGACACTACGACCCAAAATACTTGTTTTGACATTCCCTTGGCATGGCCCTGAAAGATTCAAGCGTATTTAAACGACTTGAGAAAACCAAGCAATGCATACTAAAAATTGGAATAACACCAAATCAATAGATGCGTACCTGGAGATTGAACTGAATGTTCACTTACCCGTATTCAAATATAGAGGAACACGTCGTCTACATGTGAAAAAACAAGCAACATTGCAAACCCATTGGGTAGAAGTTACGTAGTCAAATGCCTTGGTAAGACCCTTTGTAGAACTGCGCAACTAGCAGGTAACGGTAAGCAACCTAGTTAACCGTGTACACAATGATGAGAATCAACTTAAAAAGTTGAATTTTTCCGCTATCGCGTGGTAGATTGCGGAATTCTTTCCTTGAAAGTATAATGGAAAAATCAAACTGTGATCCTCCATGACCGTGGGATGATTTAATAAGCACCTGCGGAATTGTACCCCAAAACTGGGATGCCATAGACACTCGTAGTGCTATAGAGAGAGCAAGAAATTCACACAAGTGACATGCCTAGCTCGTATCAACAGCCATGCTGTCTCAACTGTTTGTTGACTCTAGACCCCATGGTATAGATCAGCTGATGGAAGTACAAGAGTATCGAGAACTCAACTTGAGCGTTGGACTAGAAACATATAGTGCGAAATGACACCTTAGACATCCATACTGACAAGAATCTTACTTGTCCAGTAATGTCGATGTATACTTCCCTGGGTAGAGCTGTTCGATCTTGAAAACAATCACCCAAAGAATGCCAATAGTTAGGTCCTATCATTGTCCTGACAATGGCTCTTAACCAATGTAGCTCATAGCCATGATGCAAATTAATTTTCAATGGAGAAACCGATGAATACTAATTTGGGTAGCATCTTAGTCACGTGTTAGCTGAGAGGTAGAGCATCTTGGCTCAGGTTGACTCCCAAACAAAACATGTATAAAAAGCTTCTTAGAAGATTTTCATTATTCCCTAAAAGAGATTCATGGAAAGAGAACGAGAGCATGCTGGGCAGAGAAACTTTCCTTAAGGTTTTAGAGTGTGTACCCAATCTGTGTCCTCTGACGCATCTTATGCCGGACTTGCAGCTTATCTTATAAGCATGCAACAATCTGCCTGTATAACACTCTCATCGAGAGACGAAACAAAAAAACATAAGCCACATGGGTCATGACTTTTAGAAAAATGACTTAATGTGGCACTTTGCCTGTGAAATAAGTCAAAATTTTAGGTTCTTTTTAGTGTTTTTGTGTATTGATAGCAACCAACAATCATATTAATAATCCATCCTTAGTCTGTCCTTGACAAAGTTGTGAGTGTGGTAGCGGAAGCGTAATGCATGAAGCGGTAGAATTGAATCCATCAACCTAGCATGCCTTGCATGCAGAATTGTAAGCCCTTGCGGAGAGTCATGGCCTCAACTGTGAGAACCAAAACTATAAGTGCCTTGCACATTGTAGACTGGCAGGGATTCTTAAGTGCCTTGCACAGTTTAGACTGGTAGGGATGTTGTGAGTTGATATTCCCTATTGTGCCAGTTCCCCGAATCCTTTTTTCCTATAAAATTGCCAAAGCACCTTGCTTTACACAATGACAGTAATTGCCAAGTGTAAACAGGAAAAAACAAGAAAAACTTAAACTTGGCTAACCTGGTCGTTGTTGTAACCAGTTGGCCCGATATTCTGTGGAAGAAAACTCGCTTAAAAATGGCACATAACCCTAGCCATATCTACTGCACCGGTGGAAGCTGTCTTGTGTACAGATACGTCCCTTGGATCATATACGTTCGTCTTTCACGTAATGAAATAGCCTGCAAGCATTTTGTCACGTCCGTCCGAAGTTTGTATGCTCATAGCATAGATCGAATGTGGCGAGGTGCAATGCAAGATGCATAAATAGAAGCCGTTTGTTTCAAGCAACCTTTGCTTGACGAGTTGGCATTGTGAAAATTCATGTGATGGTCAACAGTGCATTCAGCTTCTAGCTCTGGATGTCAATGTTTTTTCCACTATGCTTCATGTACCTATATTGCATGTTGCGTAGGAGGGTGCAAGAGCTTGATTATGCCTCCAATGCATGGAGCCGTGCTCCCAGAAATCATGCTTTACTCCATCTCGAGATAGCACAACGAGGAGAGATAAAAAATTAACAACCGACGTAAGGCACAAATCGGTTTATTGGAGTGTCGAAATTGAATGAGAGAGAAAGAATCCGTGCTTCACGGATAATGGACATGCCATGCATGTCAAAAATTGTGTCAAGAATCTGCATAGAAGCAACCTGCAGTGCATTGTTAACCCTCACGGCTCACGGACACCCTATCACCTACGACGGATGTTGTAACCTACGACGGACGTTGTATTATTTACTTGGTAGAGTCAGGTACCGGGCTTTTCAGTCCAATAGGAAAAGGGTAAGAGTGATCGATGGTGAGAGGCGCACTCTAACTGGAACATTCAAGGGATTGATTGGCTAAGCATGGGCGCCCAAGTGTGAATGGGGCGAGCTCATATAAAAGTCAACTAAACCTAAAATTTCACTCATTCTCTCATTTGTGCAATTGAAGAGTGCTCTTGCTCCAGCTCCATCTTCTTCTTCATCATCTCCTTGTGTGTGTGTGTGTGTGTGTATGCGTGAGAGAGACAGAGAGGGAGAGAGAGTGTGTGCGATCGAGCATTGTGGCGGCACGACGGCGGCGAGGCGGTTGAGCACGGCATAGCGGCATCTCCCTCTTCTTCGCGGCGAGGAATCCTCCACGACAGGAAGCGTAGAGCGGTGAGTGACACACCAACGCCATCTTTGAGCTACTAGTTTAGGCTTGTTGTGTGCTTGGAGCCATTTGTGGCTCGCACACAGTGTATCGGCAAGTTCCTTGCATTGACAAGTGCAACAAACGCGCACATTTTTGGCGCCGTTGCCGGGGGATGCCATACACTAAGTTTGAATGGCACTCTGTGCTTCTTTTGTGGTGCAATTTCAATTGTAGGAAAGGTAAGGAAGGAGGATGTGTGTGTTGAGAAGAAGGATTTTGTGTTGCTACTGTGTATTTCTTTGTTAATGGAGTTTTCAAAGGTACTGTGTTTTTTTCTCTATCATAACGAATTAGTATTAAGGTTGTTATTTCTGTGTAATGCAAAGTACAATAAGTAGGAAGTAGATCTGTGAGAGCTAATAGAGTGTGTTAGTGTGTAACAGTTTTTTGTTTTGTTTTCGGAGTCGGGCGGGGCAAGCCCGGTCGCTCCCCTTATCCACCATAAAAGTGAACAAGAAGAACGGCCAGGACTATGCCCCGAGAAACCGAAGGCAATAACAGTAGGTGTATTAGATGTAAGTAGGTAGGTAGAGTGTGTGTGTGTGCTCATGCGCAGGCCGCGGCGACCTTATCCTTTTTTTTAAAAAAAATTTAAAATTTAAAAAAATTAAAGGTAGAACCGGGATCGGGAATATCTCCCAAACCCAAGCCCAGACCCAAGCCCAAGCTCACGCTCAGGCTTAGGCATCTATCGCCCTTTAAAATTACATATTTTAGCTTCACAAGTAGCTAAAAATCAACTTTTTTGAGGACCAACGGAGCTTCAGGTGACCGAAAATTGTGTTGTAAAGCACACAGCAACCCTCAGAGTGATACGCTCGTTTCGAGCTATCACACACTTTAATCAAAAAATTGATCATTAAAAAACAATATAAAAAAAACGAGTAAAAACGAACGCCTAAAAAAGTAAGCGATTAACCTTGAGGTTATTCACCGACACTTGTAGGGTGCCAAAGACACATGCATCTGCGCTCTAGTCGTTTGCTAGAGACGGAGCAACTAGAGAGAATTTCGACTTATGCGAGTTCTCAATATCCACCTACTTTAGGTTCCGGGCCCTCAACGGGGACCCAAGGTAGTACAAACCAAGACCCGAACATAGCGGCTAGTGACTCTTCCTCTGACTACGACGTCATGGAGGGTTTCCCAATGCCTAATCCCAATAGCTCAAGCCAAGACATGCATGCCATGGGCCCGCGGTCCGGGCATTGTGCTTAGCCGCCTGAAAGAAACCTTTAGTAGAGCCACTCGCTCCGAACATGGAGCTAATGATGTAAATGAGAGGGGTGGGGAAGTAAATTCTCCATTCATGACCAACTTAGACCCTATGCCCTTAGAGAATGTGCACGTGAATACTTCATTCACTACACCTCCTGACTCTTCAGAGCTATTCCCCTTCGAGGTCATATTACCCGATGGTAGAAACCTTGCCAAAGTGCAAGAGGTTGAGCGATATATCCTTGCAACGAGGCCCAAAGGAAATTGAGAGCTTACGCAAGGCGGAGCAACGAAGAGAGTTAAAAGCAAAAGCCCCTATGTCAATATCCTTGCTAAGAGAGCAATCAAGTGCTCCTCACTTAGCAACCGCTAAGGGCCAACCCCAAGAAAGCAACATTGCATCTAGCTCAAAGGACACCCCTAGCATTTCAATCCTAGATAAAGCGTTGGGAGTACGAACTACAAACGAAAACTCTAACCGACCTATACACAGGTCACACCTATCACATGGGTTGGTTAGATGTCCTACAATCCACAATGGGCTCTACTAGCGTGGAGGATCAACAACAAAGAGTTTGTGAGGTCATCCATAGGGTGATTGAGTTAGAGAGACAGAACAAGGGGATCAACATGCCTTCAACGGGTCTCATGAGATTCTTAGATACAAGAAAGGCTAAACAACCGACCTTATCACAAATGGAGACTCCCTCGATAAGTCCGATGGATCCTCCATATGTTGTTTCTCCAAGGGTCTCAGTGCAATCTGAGCCCACAAGTGATAGCTTCACCTTTCCAAGTCTAGCTCATCTTTCCCTTGACGACACCACGGCTACCATGCCTACCCCAATGATGGGCATGCCAAGAAACACGCCATGGACCTCATTTGTTAGTAAAGCACCACTACATGGTAGCTCAATGCCTGCAACAGTACCTACAAGTGTGTACCAATCGCATACACCCATGGGTCCTCGTACTCGTGTAGTCCATACTCCTCCCATAGTTTCAACTACCTATGCTCCACAACCACAACAGCCAAGCTCTTATTTCCATGGGACTATACCGGCTAGCATTAGCATGTCACATCCGACGTCTGCTATGCCTAGGGCCACACATATGAACTATGGACCACCACATGGCACAACATCGTACCCAACGTGGAACCCAAGGGCTTCCTATGCGCCAAGCCCAATGCCAATACCTACTCCACATGTAGGGCTTCACCCACGGTGCCTGCTCACTTAGGTGACTTGGCAACATTTGCTCAAGCTATTGGTCGATCTATTGCTGAGAATATGCGTAACACGCCTGATAGAGAGCCTAGAAGTAAGCCAGTACAAATAGCCAAGCTCACACAAAAATTTAGTGGAGATGGGGATGTGAGAAAGCATATCGAAGTGTTTGAACAAATATGCGATTCTCTAGGAGAACACAATGACCTGCATAAGAGTAATGCTTTAAGCCTAGCCTTAAGTGGGAAGGCAGGGGATTGGTATAGAACTCTAAGGGTGGAAGAAAAAACAATTTACCCTACTCTTAGGAGACTGTTCTTGAAAGAATACATACGAGAGGGAGTGCTTGGGGGTGTAGCCTCTCAGCTCCAGAAAGCCCAACGAGAGAAACGAGAGTCGGTGAGAGACTTTATTAGTCGCTTGAAGCATTTGAATTCTCGTTGTAATCCAAATGAGCGCTTCAATAATAATCAATTGTTGGATAGATTCATTAGGAGATTACGACTTGTGGATATCTACAATGGCCTAGTCATTAGAGGTATCACCACTTGGGAAGCAGTCACCACCAATGCGATCCAATTGGAGGATAATTTAATGATTCAAGGAGAAAGAGTGTCTGTTGAGCCTAAATCTATTAGCTCGCAAGCATCGAGGCATAAGCCAATGACCCTAAAGCCCATTGCTAAGGAGCCAAAGATATCTTAGATGACTTTAGCAGATCTCACCAAGGCTATTCAAGAGAGTCTTAGAGACAATCGTGCTCCGCAAAACAATCATATGTATCCAAGAAGGGAGCAACAATGGTGCTCAATATGCTATGGACCGCATAGTACCAGCGAATGCCCTACTTTTAGAGTAAAATTCAATGGGAATTGCAATGCCTGTGGAAGGTATGGTCATCAAGCTAAGGATTGCATACTATTTAAGCGCGCGATGGCCAATAGACCAACCTTAGCATGGACAGACACACCTCGAGTGCCTGCATTGATGCCGGCCCCAGCTCTTGAACAAACAGCACAACACATGGTCCCTAGGGCCCATAATGTTGTTTAAACAACACCCTTACCACCTCCAGTGCTAGGACCGCAACCACCACATCCGAGAATCACTTCTGTGAATCAAGTGGGTTGTGAGTCATCTATTGCTTGTTTGGAAGGCTGTGAGGAAGATATAGATCCTAATATTGCCTATGGGATGGATGTGCTTGAAGAAAGTCTATAATACTACATGGAGGACTATTGGGACAAGTCAAACCTGTATATCAAGTAGTTGTTCTTGCTGCAAGAGGCCAAAATATCAATTACACTGCTAAGAGACCACCTCTTCAATGTTATGAGTATGGAGGTCCACATCGTGTAGCCGAGTGTCCTATTGGCTACAAAAGAACACCACACTAATGCAAACCAATCAAGCGAGCACGTTCACAATGCCGATACTCATGTATAATCAATGTGGCATAGATATTTGATTGCCCAATGTCCAAATAATCAAAATGCACCGAAGATCACGCCATTAAACTTGATTGAAGTTACCGAGGAGCCATCACAAAGTACACATGTGGTACCAGTAAACGTACTCACACGATCGATGCTCCAAAAATAAAATTATATTCTTGAGGAAAGAGACACGGCATCAATTGCCCAATCTCAGAAAAAGAAGAAAACACGAAGAAAGAGATCGCAAAAAGCAGCGAAGTCAGACCCCAGTTCAAAGACCAACATAGGGACTGGTGACGACCCCGTATATATGAATGACGTTGAAGAGGATTCTGATTCAGGTAAAACCATGGAGACCAAAATGACCACTAAGATAGAAACCAACAAGGAAGATCTTCATGAGCCACAATGGCCAGGATCCAAGAAGAAGATAGGAACTTATCCAAACCCTACAGAGGAGATTGAGAGAGTCCAGCAATTAAGGAGTTTGGTAGAAGATACCCAAAGGGATCTAGAACCAGCACCTAGGCAGAGTCAGATTACAGACACCGTGTTCCCTACGCAACAACAACCTCACCAAGTCCATAGACCCTTAGCCATACCTAGTGTCATCCAAGAAAAAAGTGACTTAAAGTCATGGAAAAGTGGGCGACTCACTTCTTGATGGAAAGAATGTTTACAGAGGGACTACATGATCCTATCGAAGAAATGGAGATCCCATCTTCCCCACGTCAAGGGACTGAAGTCCAAAAGGTATCGTTAAACATTGCCAAATTGATGGATTTCATGTCTTCAGATGTTAGAACCACCATCATGTTCAAACTATATAAAGACCCTGAGCTAGTCTCAGCTCTTTGAGCCTTCCTCAATGGAGAACTAAAGTTTGGGCTACCACAATTTGCACAAATGGATCGAGTTGGGGAGATGCCAATATAGGAGGAACACTTAGATCCACAACCCAACCGAGATGAGAACCTTGTTATAGAAATACCTGTTAACAAGTTGGGACCGTACTTTGAGGGTGATGAATCCAATGCGACCATACTAATCACTACTAAGGGATTAACTGTGAAGGGAATCCTTGATGGTGGCGTTGGGGTTAGCATTGTGACTAAAAATTGCTGGGAAACTATGGGAAGACCTCACCTTGCAACCACAACCATAGTAGTGAAGATGGCCAATGGGTCTATTGTTAAGCCTATTGGGATGCTAGAAGATCTCAAGATCAAGGTCTTTGGACATAAAATAAGGATTACCTTCATTGTTATGGATTTCTCCAAGCACACTATGGCATCGGAGATGATCTTACGACGTCCTTTCATGAGGGAAGCAAAAATGGTGCATGACTGGTCTAAAAACCATGTCTACTTGCAGTTCCAAGATTCTATCATTCGAGTGGATCTTGTGACGGGTCGAGCACATCCTCTAGGAAACAGGTTTATAATTGATCATAGATCTGACACCACAGTTCACTCGGCCCCATTGCAGTATTGTTACACATGTAAAGTGAACAATGATGTTGGGGAAGATTCTCCTTATATGGACGTACTACCTGGGATGAGTGAGTCGGACAATGTGGATTGGGTCCACCTAGAAGCAACCATAGACACTTGGGAAAATAGGGGGACGACCTGGGTAACACCTGAGGGGGATGAAATGCCCGTACCCTTAAATATGCTACAAGCAATGCATATAGCTTCTGACAAGACTCGTCCTAATATAACGAAGAAAACATACAAGTGGGTTCCTAAATCTTCTTTAGCGACCATGGTTGATGCTAAAAAAGAGAAGCCTTGTAAGAAACGTCCTACTCGCTCCAAAAAATGTAAGAAAACGTGGTGTTGGATTCCTAAACGACTATTGGAAGCCCAAGGCTACTATCAAGGAAATGATCAAATATGGGTGCCAAAATTTAGATTGTGTTCTTACCTGTCACCTGACCCATGTAAGCCCAATCCCGTAGCTCCAAAATGAATCAACGATCGTGGAAAGAAAAAAATCATCAAATGCTACACACCCACTCCAGAGCTAGTTTGGGTATCGAAGAAAGAACGATTTGTTCCACCTACCTCAGGAAGGGGGGAGTCCCATGAAGCTTCTAGCTACTCATGTAATGCATCCATAGAGGTAAAGCTTCTCCACAGCCTCCACCTACAATAGTGGACCTCCATAAAGCTAGAAAGGAATCCACACCTCCTAGTGTTCAAGAATCACCTGATGAACCACTCCAAGTTCGATCTTGGGAGAGTACCTTACCACCTTTGCAACTTGACGAGGCACCTAAGGTAATAGAAAACTAATGGCAAAAATCCTCACCTATTATCAACTGGAACAATTGGTTTCAAAGAATGACGAGCACATTTCAAACGGTACGATCTACCCAAGGAAGGGGGGAGTGTTTGCTAACATCCATCATTGAATTATTTCCCTCTTACCCTTCCTCCCTGACCTCTCAATCTCCCAATCTTAGGGAATGTATATATATAGCCTTATATGCACAAAAAACAAAAAGGATAAAGAGCAAGAGCAATTAGCAAACGAGTATGCACAATAAAAGTCAAAACATTGACCCAGACCTGCACATTCACATCCGGTACATTGAAACAAAAACCTATGTCATAAAACACCTTTGATCCTCATCACTCGAGTGATGGAGGGTAGGTAGAACTAGTACGATAGGAGTGTTTCTATTTGAGAGTTTAGTGATTAGCAAAGTTCTTTCTTCCCACTGATGTGCCTCCTAGAGGTATTCTTTGTGTTTCCTTGTGTGTACAGTAATGTGTTTCTGTGGTTAGGATTTGGACCTTCATGGAATCTTTCTCTCGTTCACACTTCAAATCAAGCGCGACCATCAACACAAACAGGTGTTTCTTGTCCATTAACATTGCCCCTTATCTTTTTGCATCCATGTTTGTCTGCTTTGATTGTGATTGGTAGCATAATATTCAGTGCCTTTGTTTAGTATGAAACATTAAATTCGATGTAATTTTTGTCATAATCACTTGTCTAGGTTTAAAAATCAAGCAGTCCGACTAAGCTAGTTTGACCAAGCTAGGCGTTAGAGATCTTCTCTTAATACCATGGGGAATGCCTTCCTAATTATCAATGGTTATTTAAGTTCTTAATCCAATTTAGGCAGGATTGTGTGAAATATACTAGGGCTTTCTAGTGGGCTTAGTCCCTATTGACCTTTAGCTTAAGTATTATAAAGGGAGTTTACTAGTGTGATGAGCCTGGGGAGGGTAACAGTGTTATATGACTCCCCAAAGTTACAAAATTAAAATGTTGAAAACGAACCAAAAAAAAATAATCAAAGTGCCAAAATGTAAAATCTCAAGCTGGAAGAGAAATCTCAGCTTGATTGGATACTTCACTCACATGTATCGCCTATGGTACTAGAGCCCTAGAGGTTCCCAGTGTGGACGCTTTTCCTTGAAAAGCAAGAAACCCAAGGCATACAAAATAAGCACACACATCAAAATTGAATCACTGTGAAAAGACTTTGGGGGGTCAAAGAAAAGGAAATAAGTCAGGCGATGATTTCATAAGCAATTCCTTTTATCGTAGCTTAACTACAAGGTCTTCTAGGTATAGCCTCTAGTCAGCCCTCAAACATGAAATACTTGGCTCTCGCGATTAAACAACTTAATTGACCAGAGAAAATTGAGAAGCTTACCCATGGTATTAATAGTTGAGCTTTAGTGCCTTTCGACAGTTAAATTAGCGACCCCATATTTGTTTTATTTTTTACCTTTACAGTTGTTTATGTGTTTGATTATATTGTAGTTTAAAGTTTATTGCTGACAAATGGTTTAATTTTCTGTTACCAATCAAATTGTCTGCCTACAACTGCATATGCTTTTTAATTGCTTATGAGAATGCAATTATTGTGCCAATGTTGTTTGATTTTGTAGTGACTGAAGGAGGCTAAGGACATTCATCTCAAAAGCTCCTCCACCTCGATGAACGCACTTCAATTCAATAGCTTCCGAGGACGGAATCTACATCAGGAAGGGGGACATGTTAACCCTCATGGCTCACAGACACCCTGTCACCTACGACGGGCATTGTATTATTTACTTGGTAGAGTCAGGTACCGGGCTTGTCGGTCCAATACGAAAAGGATAAGAGTGATCGCCGATGAGAGCACTCTAACTGAAACATTCAAGGGATTCGTTGGCTAAGTATGGGCATCCAAGTCTGAATGGGGCGAGCTCATATAAAAGTCAACTAAACCTAAAATTCACTCATTCTCTCATTTGTGCAATTGAAGAGTGCTCTTGCTCCATCTCCATCTTCTTCTTCTTCATCTCCTTGTGTGTGTGTATGCGTGAGAGAGAGAGAGAGAGAGAGAGAAAGAGAGAGAGAGAGAGTGCGATCGAGCATTGCAGCGGCACGACGGCGGCGAGGCGGTTGAGCGCGGCGTCTCCCTCTTCTTCACGGCGAGGAATCCTCCACGACAGGAAGCGTAGAGCGGTGAGTGACACACCAACGCCATCTTTGAGCTTACTAGTTTAGGCTTGTTGTGTGCTTGGAGCCATTTGTGGCTCGCACACAGTGTATCAGCAAGTTCCTTGCATTGACAAGTGCGACAAACGCACACATGCATCATCATTCACTGCTACCTTGATTGGACAAGAATAATTATGGAAGTAGAATTAACTTGTGCAAATTTCTGGAATATCTTCTCCAATTAAATCATACATAAAACGAGGAAACCTTAAAAGCATAAAACCTCAAACCTGTTGATTAGTTTGAATCCTTGTGCTCTGGTTGAACCTTGGTCCAGTCAAACCACGAGCACATCCCTTGGAGCATCTTGAGAACATGTTATTTGTCGAGTTTTTTCTTGAAAGTTGGCTAACACTTTGTGTTGCCATGTGCATGTGTTACTAGGCCAGTTATGGCTTTCAGCAAAACACACCTTGATTTGCAGATCTATGTGACATTCGGATATTGTTGAAGGTTTGCATGCTATAAACCGAATGTTTTCCAGTCTTGTTCTTGCGTTTTGCATGCCTAATATGCTCGAAGGCTTGTGTTCGAGCCCACCATGGCAAAACCCTGCACCATGGATGCCTTTCCATGAAGTTGACTAGCCATGGCGTTGCATAGAGCCCCAACCTGCTGATTCTGTCGACTGAAGCCGTGGGCCAAAGCCCTTAAGTGGGGGGATCACTGATCGGCATGGCCAATTTCAGGGCAACTGGCAAGAGCCCGGAGTTGGGGATTGTGCAGAAGCAAGGCTTCTATACCTATACATCGTTTAACCCCATTATGTGGTGATGCAGACACTAATGCTAGAGGTGGAGATTGTCACAAAATGGCAATCAAACCTAGCAGGTGTGAGCCTTGCAGTTCTCACATGATTCTCCATTGGTTGCAAATTCGACAAGGCCCTTGGCAGCATGAAGTAAAGTAATTATTGAGCATGTGCTTGATAGCTCTCGTATGCTATGGCATGAATGATCACTCTATCATTCATAGAACCAGGCAGGTCAGACATACATAACTTGTATGTGTTCTACTATTTTTCACTTACATTTACAATTCAACAAGGTTGATTTTTTGTGCATGATCGACAAGGTCCAGTCTCTTTGCTATGACATCTGTTGTCAATAGCATTTGTTGGCAATGAGGCCAGCCATAGTTCTATGAAGCAAGGCTTCAATTTATACATGTTGCATTCAAGCTGGCCACGTTTGGCATATGCTATGAGCAAACAAAATTGGGCAAAAATAGGCAATGTGTTTGCAGGTTATTTCATTATGTACCAGACGGGTGTATAGGATATACGATGGCGTCTGTGCAGATAGGCTATGAGCCATTTTGGAATGAGTTTTTCCTTCCAAAATTCATGACAAATGATTGCAGCAACAATGACCAGGTTAGCCAAGTTTAAGTTTTTCTTGTTTTTTCCTGTTTACACTTTACTTGGCAATTACTGTCATTGTGCAAAGCAAAGTTCTTTGGCAATTTTATATAAAAAGAAAGACTTCTCCCTTGTGCCAAGGTACTGCCCAATGACTTGGCATCACAGGTAGTGGCACAAAAGTTTGGGGAACTATCAAAATGGGAATATCAACTCACAGAATTCCTACCAGTCTAAATTGTGCAAGGCACTTATGGTTTTGGTTCTCACGGTTGAGGCCATCACTCTCTGCAAGGGCTTACAGTTCTGCATGCAAGGCATTCTAATGAGGTGGATTCAATACTACCGTTTCATGCATTACGCTTCCGCTATTACACTCGCAACTTTGTCAAGGAAAGATTAAGGATAGATTGTTTAATATGATTGTTGGTTGTTATCAACACACAACAACACTAAAAGGAACCTAATTCTAGGACTTATTTCACGGGCAAAGTGTCAATGCTCAAACGTCCTCATACAATCACGACCCCTGCATAGTAGGTGGGTCGCAATGAGTTTTTTGTTCTTCGGTTACCTCTCTCGATGAGAGAGATACACCGGAAAACTGTGGAATGCTTATACGATAAGCTGCATTTTAGGCATAAGATGCATAAGAGCACATAGCTTGGGTACACACTCTAAAACCTTAAGGAAAGTTCCTCAACCCAGCATGCTCTTGTTCTTTCTCTCTCTCTCTCTAAGGGAATAATGAAAATCTTCTAAGAAGCTTTTGATACATGTTTTGGTTGGGAGTCAACATGAGCCAAGGTGCTCTAACTCTCAGCTAGAAATTGGCCAAGATGCCATTCACATTAGTTTTCATCGGTTTCTCGATTGAACACTAATTGCCGTAAGAGCTAGGAGCCACACACAGGCTGGCTAAGAGCTAGGAGCCACACATAGGCTGGCTAAGAGCCATTGTCAGATTTTGGGTAGGACCCAACTATTGGCATTCCTTGGGTGATTGTTCTTATGATCGAACAGATGCCCAATGGAGTACACATCGAATACATCGACGTTAATGGACGAGCAAGAGTCTTGTCATTTCGGAGGATTAGGGTGTCATTTTGGCACTATATGTTTCTAGTGCAAAGCTCAAGTTGAGTTTTTGATACTCTTGCACTTACAGCTGATCTATACCATGGAGTCTAGAGGCAGCAAATAGTTCAGAAAACATGGCTGTTGATACGAGCTAGGTATCTCACTTGTGTGGATTTCTTACTCTCTCTATAGCACTACGAGTGTCTATGGCATCACAGTTTTGGGGTACGACCCAGCGGGTGCTTATTAAATCACCCCATACGCATTGAGGATCACAGTTTGATCTATTCCCGTTATACTTTCAAGGAAATAATTTCGCAATCTACCACGCGGTAGCGGAAAAATTATGTACACGGTTAACTAGGTTGGCTACCGTTACCTCCTAGTTGAGCAGTTTCTACAAAGGGTCTTACCAAGGGGTTTGACTACGAAGATTCTACCCAACGGGTTTGGATTGCGAAGGCAACACCTAGGGTTGAATACGGGTAATTGAACTTTCAGCCCAATCCCCAGGGCCATGCCAAGGGCATGTCGAAACAAGTATCTTGGGTCGTAGTGTCCAAAGTACATTATGCTGTTATGAATCCACTTTTAGGATTCGATTTGGCACATGTTGTCACATGGGATAAAACATGGTCTAGGAACTCAAGGAGTTCTATTTAGCCAGTGTGGAGCAATGAATGAGGGTCCCTCTCACTCTTGTCGAAGAGTGTTTACAGTTACCTCCACACACAAGTACATCTTGTACTTCAAGGATGTTCTTTTTTCAGACATCCTTAGTTGAGACATATTCCACATGTGGTGAATATGAGTCTCTGGGACTGATACTGGCGCCCCCTATTTGAAATATGTGTCACGACAAAGTCCCTAGGTGCTGGTCAAATCTATTTTCTAGACCACTTTCAGCACGACGTATCAGGAGCAATTTCAGTGGCCAGAAATTGTCGGATACTTAGAATGACTTGTTTAGCTACAAGTATTGCTAAACAACATTACAGATGGTTGTTTATACATATAGCAAGGCTATAAGTTGTTAATGAAAAAGTTTCATTGTCTATACCTAGAAGTGATCAATGTTTCATCTTCTATTGTGATTCAAACGTTTCAGCAAGGCTTGCAAAAGATTGCAAGTGAAAGTATTTAGTTTCTTTTTAGAACTATTTACATTCCTTTCTAATGTGTGCTAGACGCATCACATTTGCCATAAGTATTGGCAAGGATCACCATGGATATACAGGTTTGGATCTGTTTATTGCTAAATGCATGCACACTAGGTGTTATGGGCCCTAGTGTTTAGCAAAGGCTGATTTGGAACGGCATGCATATTCCTCAAGTTATTGCTTATGAAGCATTTTTGCACTCTATGTGCCATATCTCTATGAGATTACTTTTGGGTCTACTAATCCCCCAATAGAGGTCATGGCTCGGTTTGGGTGTTTGTGGATTTCTCAAGTTAACCACGATGGTTATTCCGGACATTGTTGATTCCTCAACAATGTTACAGGATATTGTGATTCCCATTTCCCAGTCATTTGGGATGACTGTCTGTAAACCATGAGGAAACACACCTCAGTATTGTCAATTATCCAAGGGGATAGGTAGATTACAAAGTGTGAGGAAACACACCTCAGTACTATCAGTTATCCAAGGGCATAGGCAGATTACAAAGTGTGAGTAAAAAACACACCTCAGTACTGTCAGTTATCCAAGGGGATAGGTAGATTACAAAGTGTAATCTGGTGGTGAAGGATATGCAAAGTGCGTACATTAGCACCAAGCAATCCAATCAATAAGCATTTATTGCTCTACTTAGAGTTTGCTTACTATAAGTTAAAGCATGATTGCAACAACTGGGTGTAGTCTCTTCATGTATAACTCAGGTTGTCAACCTTGAACACTCGTTAGGGTGGGGTTGTTTACTTATGATGAAAATTGGGAACAAGTCAAGGACTTAAACTTGGCTGATGAGTTATATCAGCAAGTACTTTCATGGAAAGTGACAAGAGGTACTCTTTTTGGTGCATCTTTGTTGAGATAAACTCATTTACCATGCTCATGAGCATTCTAAATGGAGTCTACACACTATGTTTGGATAGGAACCGGTACCATCAGATGGTTACAAATGGACAACAATGTAGAAAATCAAGATGTTACTCTTGGTTTCATTGAACCTCCTACTGAACCGGGTTCCGCTCAAATGAACCGTTGGATCCATGAGGGATGTTACGGTAGAAAACATTAGTGTTCTTATGAAGATACCATCACTTGTGTTTTCGCGGATGAAAACGCTTCTCAAGGGGGGATTAATGTCAGGACAAGGGTAGGACCAGTCACGGCCAAGGCCAGGACAGACATGCAGTCAAGGGGGTCCCTATATTTAGAAGGCCAAGGGCCTATATAGGGCATGGCTGGGTGGTGATGAGCATGTTCCAGTCCCCTAAAATTGGCCATGCCGATCAGTGATCCAACCGTGCAAAGCAGCTTTGCACGCATAAGCCAAACTGGGAACAGACCTTGCCGTTGCATCAAAAATCAATCTTTGAAATGCTATCCGTATAAGTATACCAGTGGAAGGACATGGGGACTAGAACATGCTCATCACCACCCAGCCATGCCCTATATAGGCCCTTGGCCTTCTAAATATAGGGACCCCCTTGACTGCATGTCCGTCCTGGCCCTTGGCCGTGACTGGTCCTACCATTGTCCTGACACAAAACGTGCATGCCATAGTTTTGCATACAAAACAACCCTTAAATCTGCAATTGCATTTGCAAAATTTTATCCACACTTGTCATACAAAGTGAGCTTATACATCCCAGGACACAAAAGGCTAGATGCAACAATTTCATCACCAAAACTGAGATCGTGAACTGTACATCTGTCATCCGCAAATTTGACTACGAGAAGCAACCCTGGCAACAAAACTGGGAGCATCCTCAACATCGCCTGCATCCACAGTACCAGGATGTACATCAATGCCCATGAGCTTAGCAAGCCAGATTTTGAGACTTGAGAGAGTCGCATAGAAATTGCAACAACCCAAGTGTTGGAGGTACACAGGGGAAGGGAGCAAAAGCAACCAATGGCTATTCATCAACTCTGATGTTAAGCCTTCATTCAATAACCTTGCCCAACTACTTTGAACTGTTCACCCTTTTTTGTAACAAAATGTGGTCATGTTGTTGAAAGGGTAATCCATGGTATAAGATCTTTCAATGTCTATCAGAGGCCAAAGTGGGCCAATGAGAAGGGTCGATACATGGCTTAGGCAAGAAGATCTTCCAAATGTCTTTTACAAGCCAAAGTCACCCTATGACAAAGTAACAAAATGTGTTCATGGTCATGTGCAAAGTGTGGAAAGGGTTATTGAGGAAGAGGGGGATAAAGCTCTACATCTAAGAGGTATGGGTGCACTCGTGCATTCTCTCTCTCTCTCACACACACACACACGTGCGCACACACACAATGAATCATGGCTCCACAAAATGTGGTCATGAGGAAAGGGACAATAGATGTTGCTAGCTTGCACGCGCGTACACACACACACAGATAGAGATTTAATTATCATCCACAGAGGTCAGATATGACCCATGGAACCAAAACAAAACATTACATCACTTCTTTGAGGTGAACATGTTAGATACATATCAATTAGGGACTAAAAGTTCTTGGGAGTTCAAACGCTTGGATAATGGCTTTACTACAACAATAAATTGCCCATTTACCTTGTTTACAGGCTTCATGCATCTTCTTGCGCTCGCTTGCTTTAAGCTTGAATTGATTTGTGGTCGGTTCCTCGGTGATCCGAAGCTTTGTCCCCTTGAGACAGTAGGATTGTCATTGTCATGCCAAGGGTAGGACTAGACGGGCATGGCCCGGGCAATGTGCCGGACACACATGCAGTAAAGGGGTCTATATATGGAAGAGGGCCAGGGGCCTATATATAGGATGGTTGGGAGGTTATTCGCATGTCTGTCTACCCACTGTCCTCACACTGGTATCAGAGCAAGGCGGAGCGGAGGGAGCAACATGGAGCCGAGGAGGAGGAGGTGCTCGTGCATGGGGCTACATGTCATCTCTTGCTCTCGTAATCTCTCTCTCTCTCTCCCGATCTCAAGCTCCGACGGCGAGAAGAAAAGCTTGCAAGGTCACCATGGCCGCGGGAATAGGCTCTGTGCAGAACCGACAAGATGAGGCGCTGGCGGGAAGCCCCGCTTATGGGATGGGGGAAGGAAGAAAGACCTGCACGTTTTTGGGCGGATATGGCACCAAAACGCTGCGCCTTGACATTGCAGAGGTTTTACGTTTCATGGCCGCAGCGCTTCAGGGCCGGTAGAAGCCAGCGCAAGCATCATCAACTTCCTCGCTGTTTGCTGTGCTAACGCCATGGCTTCTAAAGATTTCTTTCATACTCAAGAGGGGTGGGCGCCCTATTTTTGGGCACCCATCCCCTTGGTAGGGGCAAGGCCCCACGTCCAGGCATGCAAAGGTCCGATTGGGCATGCAAAGGAGCCATGGCTCCGAAGGGACATGCGATTCAAGGTACGATCTCGGCAAAAGGAGAAGCTCGCTCTGAATTTTCTGCATACCTCATGTGTAGAAAATTTACAAGCTACATCTCGAAACCTCTCCATGTCGGGATTGAAAGCGGAGTCCAAGGCATGCATGAAGAGCAGTGCTCGAGAAGCAAGGCGTTTAGTTTGCCATGATGCAAGGTTTCTAACTTCGACATGGATTGGAAATCACATGCAAGGCATCACTAGTGGCGGACGTCGATTGTTTTTGAAAGGAATCCGGTCGACTCCCAGATTCAAGCAGTACCAAGTCTGGTACAGATTTGGACACAAGACTCGAGAATTTATGGATCCCACGGGAGAGATCCAACACCATGCACGACAAGGTCGTGGGTTGGCATCTTGGCGAGGCTTCAAGGTGCATCTGCTAACGCTCCAGGTATTTTTGTTTATGTTTCGGCATTACTTTTTGCATTCTTTACAATCATCTGCACTTTGTTTGGTTTTGTGAATTCCAACTGGTGCAATGGTTGCCGCCCAAGAGATAGGTAGAATTTATCAAGCAAGGCTTGAATGATTCTACGGCAACGCTATGGGAGTTCTCACAAGATTCCAAATTGGTTGCGCATTGGGCAAGGCCCTTCGCAGCAAGAAGTAGAGTAGTATTGAGCATGTGTTTGATAACTCTAGTATGCACTAGCATGGATGATCACGGCTATCATTCATAGAGCCAAGCAGGTACGAGCTGCATAATTTTCACGTGTTCTATTATTTTTCCATTACATTACAATTCGACACGGTCAATTGTTTGTGCATGATCGACAAGGTCGACTCTCTTTGCTATGACATCTGTCGTCGCTGATAGCATTTGTTGGCAATGAGGCCAGACATAGTTATATGAAGCATGGCTTCTCCTGAGTACCTTGATAGAGCACGCTCGTCATAGGTTACATTTTGCTTCAAAGGCACGGCCAAGGACCAATTTTTCAGTATCTCAAGAGGACATGCATGGCCTATTACTAGATTTGTTGAGGGAAGCAAGTTGCTCGCCATGGCTGACTCCTTGTCACTGTTTCTACAAACTGACAGAGGATAATTGCCACACAATACTGGTTAATTTCACTTGAAATTGCTCGACAAGGTCGATTCTTTTTGTTATGATATCTGCAGCCACATCCGTTGGCTGTCAGCACAAACATATTTCTATGAAGCAAGGCTTCAAATCAGGCTTCTTGCATTGACACTCCCCATGTTTGGCATATGCTATGAGCATACAACTTGGGAAGGATATGGCAAACTGTCTGCAGGATATTTCATTCCGTACACGATGGATGTATCTGACATAAGAAGACGTAGTTGTGTACACGACAACTCCCACTCGCACAACAAATATGGCTATCAACCATCTATGAGACATCATATATGGCTATGAGCCATCTATCCGACAGCCACATATGGCTATGAGCCATCTGTGAGCAAGTTTTCTCCTACAAAATCTCGGGACAACTGGTTACAGCAACAAGCAGGTTAGCCAAGTTTAAGTTTTTCTTGTTTTTTCCATGTTTACACTTTCCTTGGCAATTACTATCATTGTGCAAAGCAAAGTGCTTTGGAAATTTTACACGAAGCAAGGCTTCTCCCTTGTGCCGCGTTACTGCCCATTGACCTGGAATCACAGGCGTTGGCACACAAGTTTGGGGAACTGGTATGACCAGCAGTTTGCTCCCATTTTAGGTGTGGTGATATCCCATTATGATGTACCACTACCAATGCAGATTGTGCAAGGCACTTTTGGTTTCGGCTCTTACGCTTGAGGCCATCATATTAGCCATGGGCTTACGCTTTTGCATGCAAGGCATGCTAAGCAAGTGGCATGGAGTCCACCACTTCATAGATTACGCTTCCGCTATCACACTCGCAACTTTGTCAAGGACAGACTAAGTGATGGATTGTTGAACCTGATGGTTGGTTGCTATCAACACCCAACAATACTAAAAGGAACCTCAATCTAGGACTTATTTTATAGGCAAAATGCCAAAGCTAAGTCGTACTCATACAATCACGACCCCTACGAGGTAGGTGGGTCGGAGTGAGTTTTGTGTTTTTCTGTTATCTCTCTTGATGAGACAGTCATACCGAAAACTGTGGAATGCTTATACGATAAGCTGCAAGTCAGACATAAGATGCGTAAGAGCACACAGTTTGGGCACACACTCTAAAAACTTAAGGAAAGTTCCTCAGCCCAGCATGCTCTTCTTCTCTCTCTTTCTCTTTAAGGGAAAAATGACAATCTTCTAAGAAGCTTTTGATACGTGTTTTGCTCGTGAGTCAGCCTGAGCCAAGGTGCTCTACCTTTCAGCTAGCACGTGGCTAAGATGTTACTCAAATTAGTCTTCAACGGTTCAATGGAGCGTGAGCCAAGGTGCTCTAACTCTCAACTAATTTGCATAAGGGCTATGAGCCACACAGGCTAAGAGCCATTGTCAGGCCAAGGGTAAGACCCAATTATTGGCATTCTTTGGGTGATTGTTTTCAAGATCGAACAGATCTACCCAGGGAAGTATACATTGATGTTAATGCACAAGCAAGAGTCTTGTCATTATGGATGTTTAGGGTGTCATTTTTGCACTACATGTTTTTAGTGCGACACTCAAGCTGAGTTTTTGATAATCTTTAACTCACAGCAGCTGATCTCTACAAGGAAGTATAGATGCAACAATCAGTGGTGACAGCATGGCTGTCCACACGAGCTAGGCAATTCACTTGTGTGGATTTCCTGCTCTCTCTATAGCACTACGGAGTGTCTATGGACATATTATTTTGGGGTACGACCCGACGGGTGACTGCTACATCACCCCATAGGCATTGAGGATCATAGTTGATCTGCATTGAGGATCACAGTTGATCTGCATTGAGGATCACAGTTTGATCTCTTCCAGTTAGCCTTTCAAGGAAAGAATTCCACAATCTACCACGCGATAGTGGACAAATTCAACTTTTTTTGGTTGATTCCAATCATTATGTATACGGTTGACTATGTTGATAACCGTTACCTGCTAGTTGAGCAGTTTCTACACAAGGTCTTACCAAGGGGTTTGACTACGTAGATGTTAACCAAAGGGGTTGGATTGCGCAGGCAACACCCACGGTTTCCAGTGAAAGTCGTATAAATACGCTTGAATGTTTCAAAGCCATGAAAAGGGCATGTTGCAACAGAGTATTTTGGACCGTAGTGTCCACTATACATTCTGCTGTTACGAACCTAGTGTAGGGTTCGATTTGGCACATGTTGTCACATGGGATACAACATGGTCTAGGAACTCAAGGAGTTCAGTTTAGCCAGTGTAGAGCATGATAATGAGGGTCCCTCTCACTCTTGTCGCGGAGTGTTTGCAGTTACCTCCACACACAAGTACCAACTCGTACTTGATGGATGTCGCTTTTCTTGATATCCTTGTTTGAGACATATTCCACATGTGGAGAATATGAGTCTCTTGGACTGACACTGGCGCCAACTTTTTACCAATGTGTCACGACGAAGTCCCTAGGTGCTGGTCGCATCCATTGGTTCGACCATTTTAAGCACACAGTATCAAGAGCAATTTCAGTGGCCAGAAATTGTCGGGTACTAAGTACAAACTTGTTACGATTACAAATGTTGTGAAACCCCCTTAACGGAGGGTTGTTTCTACATATAGCTAAGTATGCTATGTACATGAGAATGTCTCATGGTTGGTACCTAGGTGTGACTGGGTTGTCACATTCTATTATGGTCCACCTTTTGTTGCAAAATATGCTATATTCATGAGAATGTCTCATGGTTGGTACCTAGGTGTGATCGGGTTGTCACATTCTATTATGGTCCAAATTTGTTACAAGACTTTCACGTACGTACTGTGGAAAGTCTCGTCATGGAATTGCAGTTCGGATATGTTTGTGTTAAATGCATGCACACTAGGTGTTATGGGCCCTAGTATTTAATAGGCATGCAAATTCATGGACATTATTGTTTCTGCAATTTTTTGCACTGCCAGTGCAATCTCTCTTGCAGATTTCGTATACATTTACACCCTGCCATCAAGGTGATGGCTGAGTATGGCTGTTCGTGATTGGCTGCTTGAAACTCCAATCTGCTTTCAACCTAGTTGGTTGTCTCCATTCCATATCGAGTATATGGCTAGACACTCAATGATTGAGTCATAGTTTGTCATGCTTCTGGCATGGCAAAGTAGACCGGATAGTCTCTCTTCCCATCAGGATGGGCTAGTATAGCCCCCATCGCCATGCCAGAAGCATCAACATGCACATGAAAAATAACATTCCAGTTTGGCTGGCGGAGAACTAGCTTCCTGCTTATCGCATCTTTCAAGCACTAGAAACTGTGTTCACATTCCTCAGTCAGCACATAATATTTCAAAACGCTACATCAAGAAAGGTGCAGATGGCCATCGTCATCGCTGCCAGTGGGGGGGGGGGGGGGGCACTATCAAGGGATAGCTAGAGATAGCATATCAAAACACAAGGGAGGACGAGGGGTCGTCTAACTATTTTTGCCTCTGTAGAGATGTCGTTGCATATCAAAATGTAGTGCACTATAGCGTGTAAGGTCTATTCGTGAACCAAAACTGTAAATGCTAAGTGTAGCGACCTTCAATCAACAACAAGTCCATGTAGGCAACACAAGGACCACGACGAGAAAACTCCCTCCAACATTTTAAAACACTGTTAGAGGAGGGGAGGAATGCCAAGGCAGAGGATGGGGGGGGGGGGGGGGGGGGGGGGGGGGGGGGGGGGGGGCGCCGCCGACAAGAGAGGGAAACCTCTTCTCAATACTTCACCTTGCTCCATTAAGGCTCTGCTGCCATGTTAAAGTCGATGATGCGAAAGCGTAGAGACCATGGAGAGAGAGAGAGAGAGAGAGAGTATTTTAACATCGTAGGAAACTATCCGGTATAATACCACCAAAATCATTAGAATCTATATACATTCTCTTTTCCTTGTAGAGGTGAAGTAGATTCTCCTTTCAGGGAACTTCATGCTGACAGCCAAGCGGTTGAATTGTGGTACCCCTAGGATAGCATCCTCATGTTGGAGAGGAGATGAAGAAATCTTCTTTGTCAACATAGCTTTGGACATGAAGCCTCAACTTCCCAATTAAGGGCGTGATGAAGGCTTATTGTCCCTTGAAATCTCCATCAACAGTGACCGTATCTCCCATCTCGAAAGCTTGTATGCCCAACTTGGTGGCCAACTCCTTTGATATAAAGTTGTGAGTAAAGCCAGGGACAAAGAGAATAAGGGCATCATGCTCCCTCACTTTTCCCCAAGCATAGGAAAGGGATGAGCCTTTGCAATGAGTATCCTCTTTTGGAGCTTCAACCATGGAAGCTCTAGGAGTGTCATTCTGTACATTTCTTTTGGGGCAAGAACGATAACCATGTCCTTGCTCCCCACACTTAAAGCATTTATGGCCTTTACAAAAGGCCTCTAATTCTTTAGGAGAGAGCTTATTTTTACCTTTGTAAGCTCCTTTGTCCTTGGCCTTGTTGTTGCTGGTGTTGCCTTGGGAAGAGTTTTGAGCATTGCTCTTCCCTTTAGCTTCATTTCGATCCTTGTTTTCCATGGGCTTGAAATTTCTTCTCACCCCTTGATGGAAATTGATCCTTGAAGCAACCATAGTGTGGTGGATGACTTCGGTGATAGTTCTAGGCTGTTGTGAGTTGACATACTCGGCGATTTCTTCACGTAATCGCGCACAAAATTGTTGCTTTTTTTCGGCGAAGTCTATTCTTTGAAAGACTGTAGCTTTGAGATGTAATCCCAAAACTTGTCTACATATTTGTGGATAGACTCATTGAAGAGTAGCTTCAAACTTCACCATTTGGTGAGCACTTTGTCCTTGGCATCGCTCTTGCAAGGAATTGCTGCATCATGGAAACTTATAGAGTTTTCCATGTTCTTGGGGCTTTGACATTTCCACAGAGACTAAGCCACCATTGACGGATAGACTTTTGGAAGTGCATAGCTACATGGTGTAGCTTGGAGGACTCTATGAATCCCTCATCTCCAAAGGCTCCATCGAACTATTGGATGAAGGCCAAAACTTTGTTTGTAGCACCAAAGGTGAGAAAAGAGATGCTCTTAATTTCCTCCCTTCTTGAACTTCTTTAGTTTGTAAGACCTTTTCCAAGTAGCATGGGACTTGTGATGTCCTCTCCTCTTGTATCACCCTCTTTCTCATCTTTTTCTTCCTTTGGTTCCTCCCTTCCTTTTCAGAATGACAAGGAGAAGGACTATGCAACGATCGTTTCCTCTTAGAAGGAGTTGATAACCGTTGAGACCACCGTCTTCGTGGAGCCACATCCTCCAAATCACTTCTTTCTCTTTCAGTGGTCTCCTCTTCTTCTTCTTGCACTGGAGAGAGTCTTCTTTTGGAAGTTCCATTAAGAGGCGTCCTAGGCTCTCTCTTGTCTTGGGGAGTTTGAAGGAGGCCATCGCTGTGAATTTGTTGGGTAACTTCGGCTTGTAGGGTAGGGTTGCCCATAGCTTGTTGCATCATAGTGACAAGGTAGTTCACAAGCATGGATGCATCTTCAATAGCACCTTCATGTGCAAAATCAAAGCTATCAACATTCATTCTACTCTCTTTATTATTGTCAACCATGCTAATTAAACTTATGTAAGTAGTACTTTGTGCTTTGGTACCCTCAAAACCGTAGTTGTTATCCTTTCTCGACTCTTGAAAATCGGCTCTCAAGCAACGACACCCGTGGTTTAGAGATTGTTGATTGCAAAGAGTAGTGGAGAGGGTCTAACAATGCCCAATGGATTATGGTTCCGGCCAAGTTTGCTATTAGCTCAATAATGGTTAAGCCAAAGTCAAGTTCTGAAAGACCGATCCATTATTAAGTCTATAGTCCTCAACGGTGTCCCTCGAACTAAGTTCTTCCCACCGAGAAAATAGATCCATGTCCCACTTACCCTCTTGCAATTAATAAGTCCAACCTTTTGTGGACAACGTAAGGACCTCTCTTCTTAAGCAAGAAAAGAGAAACTAATAGCTCCGATACCAATGTAACGGAATTGGACTTGTAACATGGAAAGTAGCGCGGAATTAAAATAACTATAGTGATCATTTTTAAGAAAATTTTTCAAGAGCATAAAGAGTAGACTTGATAATAGATAACAACATATTCATTATACCTAATTAGCTTGGCATGAACAATACTTTGCAAGAGAGAGAATTAGAGAAGTTGACAACAATTGAGGACCGGATTTACGGTCCCCCCTCCAAAAGGCTTTTGTATTATCGATTCTCCCATAATGAGAGACTTGGTACAATACAAGATTTGTGTTCCTCAAGACTTGATCAATATTGAAATGAAGATGGAAAGCTTCATGCATCAAAATTATGCCCGTAATCAACTTAATGAAAGCATTAACTTGTCTCCGGGGGGCCTCGGTCTCATTACCTCAAACACCTTCAAAGGTGGAGAGAGTTAGCAGGGAATGAGGGTAGGGGAAGGAGAAGTAACATACGAGAAAGAAGTACCTTCCTCAGCATAGATTACTCTTGTAGCTTACCTTAACATAGTAATATAGATGGTAGAAAAGATGAGCATACTAGTGAAGCTTGGCTCTTGGTTGGATTTGCATCCATAGCCAAGAGTTGTTGGTGTAGGCTCTCAACTTCTCAAGCTTGGAGAAGGAGATGGAATTCTTTGCTTCACACCATCAAAGTATGTGTGTGAGAATGAGAATAACGATAACCCCTTCCACCTCATGTGTCAAGCCATGTGAAAAGCCTCTTGCAACCTTTGTAAAGAGAAAGCCACTTGTATTGTGCATTGGCAGCTACCTTTTGTGCTCATGTGTCAAAAGGCTGCCTATTTGTAAAAGCCTATCTAGAGGCAGGTTCTACTGAATAATAGTAAGCTTTATCATTTGCAAGTATAGTCTATATTGTGTTGTCCAATAGTTTCTCTCTCAAGCTCTACACTAACCTCTCCAAGCATTATTATGCCATGAATGGCACACTAAACCATCCACCTTAACCCTACAACTGGTATCAGAGCATGGCTTAGAGTAGCATTTCCTAATCTATTTTAGATCCGAAGCATCCTCACTATGCTAAATTGCATTGGCGTCCTCTCTTGTCTCGCCATTGTAATCATTAAATCAAAGCTCCTTTGTGTCATTATTTAGGTCAATTTGTACGACTTTTTCACTCTCTTTTTTGCATTAGCAATTACTCATTTTTGTTACATTGCTAGTGTGTCTGTGTAGTCCTTAATTAGGCCATTCCATTGAGCCGTTGACTACTTGGTTTGCATGGAGTTCGACCCATAAATTTTTTCTCCAAAATCTAATGGTTTTTCTAGTTTTTCAACTTTGAACTCCCCTACCCACTTTTGTGTGTGTGTGTGTGTGTTAATCTAAGTTTTTTTTTTTGGTGAGCCCTGTTTTGAGTGGTGCGAGCCCACTCTAGACAAGACAAAAAAAAAAAACTATTCATTTTGCAGCACTGCATTTGGCCGATTATACAGCTGTTGCACGTGCCTTCATCATCGTCCTCAACCACGGCCACCTGTCGTCCCTGTAAGCGGCCTCGTCTGCTTGTACTGCCTCCAGCACACCATTTGCACACTCACTTGCTTGGCTCCTTACTGTAGCCCGCATGTTCTCAGCCAGGCGACTATCAAACCCGCTTGCAATCAGCTAATCTCGGAGCCCCCTCGTAGCCTACATTCGGCCTCTTGAGACTTGCACACGAGTTTAAAGCAAATAAATCCCCCACAGTCTCGTGCAGCCCACCATTTGCTGGTAATTGAGAGCCGCTCAACCTGCTGCAGCAATTCGCCACTAATTCAATGCCATAGCCTCGACAACTTCCCCACATAGTGTTTGTCACTCTTGCGAGTCGCTATCGCACCAGCCTCACCAATATCGGTTGCCGCTGCGCCACACACCACTACAAGCTCCCTTGCTACTCACCTACCTGTTGCTTATCCATTGCAAGCTTTTCCCTAAGAACTGCAAACTCGTACTTTAGCTGCTCTACCCACACATCCTGTATCGTGGGCATCATCTCCACCACTCCGGCTCATCACATGCATCAAGAATTCCCCTTGCCCATGCTGTGCAGCTTTTCCCGCCTGCTTCAACACGGCCCTTCAACAGCTACTGTCACGCGTCTTGCTCAGCTACAACAACTCACATCAGGATTCAGAGCCTCGCCTCCTACAAGCTTGAGATTAAAGGTTTGCTCACGTCCTCAGGGCTTGCCCTTCTTTGCTTCGCCTGCATGTGAGTTCACCACTACCAGCCTCATTGGTAACTGCAGCTTTTATAGCTCGATCGTTGCCACTCATCAATTTTTTTAAATTGTCACCTCCCTTCCCACGCTATAAGCTTTACAGCTCCAAGGGGAGCTCAACTTGGTGCTAGGGTTTCAAATTGATGCTCAATTAAAAAGCGGGGTTCACACACAACACCCAAGTACTCAAGCATTTCATACCAAAAGCTCTACAAGTCAACCATCAAACAATCCTTCGAAGATTTTTCGTTGAGCTCCAAAGCTTGAACAGTTGCGAAGAGGTGCTTCTCAAAAGAGAAGAGTGACTTCACATTCAGTCCATTTTTCGAGAATTCCATTATGCATGCAATAAATGAATACATTTGTATATACTGTCAAAGGATTAGACACTACCGGCCTAAAACCAATAAGACCTTCCTCATGTGCTATTAATATGTGCACCCATGACGTATATATTATGCGTGCACAACCATCAATCACTTGTGATGCACTAATGTAACTAGCATAAAACCATCAATAAATGAACAATAAAAATCATCAATCAACACCACTAGTGCAATGTATGTGTATTGTATGCAATCCGCCATCATGGAGATTGAATCTTTGTCAAAATGGACCAACAACAAGAATGAAGAAAATCAACATCAACATGCAGATGATGAAAGACGATGCAAACGAAGTCAGGACATCAAGACGAAGGGACATTCTCCATCATATTCCAAATAATTTAACAATCATTCTACATAGCATAAATAATGAGGGATTTTCCCACGTGGTTTTTCCCTCTACTGTACATATATGTGCATTGGATTAAAATATCGATGACAACAATATCATCACAATGTGGCACAACAACAATGACATATTGGCTACTACAACAACTTGCAAAAAGACCAAAGTACAACAACTTTTGCAATTTTGTGCGGGGGTAAAATCCTCCAACAAACAACAAATGACATGTGTTGTGAGCATTATCTCTCTTGTGTACCTTACCTTCTATTTGTGCCAGGGGAGGCTTGTGAATTGTGTGCCTCACCCTAGTGTGTTTTGGGGGGAGGATTGTGTGAGTGATATGCAACCAAAACCCACATAAGGGAGGATTTTTGGGATGCGAGTTTTGTTGCATGTTGTGTGAACAACCCCTTCCACCTCATGTGTCAAGCCATGTTAAAAGCCTCTTGCAACCTTTGTAAAGAGAAAGCCACTTGTATTGTGCATTGGTAGCCACCTTTTGTGCTCATGTGTCAAAAGGCTGCCTATTTGTAAAGCCTATATAGTGGCAGGTTTTGCTGAATAATAGTAAGCTTTATCATTTGCAGGTATAGTCTATATTGTGTTGTCCAATAGTTTCTCTCTCAAGCTCTACACTACCCTCTCCAAGCATTCTTCTGCCATGAATGACACACTAACCTATCCACTTTAACCCTACAAAGCTCGGTTTCTGCGTACATTATTTTTGTCAAAGAATCCACTAATGATCCTAATGTTTTAGGTAAAGATGATAGGAATCAAGAGGGATTAGATTTTTCTAATTTCTTAAATGGATTCCAAGATGATTTTATCGAAGACATCCCTAGAGATCTACCTCCAAAACGAGGGGACGATGACTATAACATAGAGCTTCTACCTGGGAGCTCACCACCTAATAAGCCTCCTTATAGAGTTTCTCAAGCTCAACAAGAGGAGATTATCAGGCAAGTGCATGAACTAGTAGATAAAGGGATGGTGAGGCCTAGTTCCTCTCCCTTTTGTTCACCAATCCTTCTAGTGCAAACGAAAGACGACACATATCGCAGGTGTGTGGACTATCGAGCATTAAACAATATCACTATCAAAAACAGATTTCATGTACCACGGGTAGAAGATATGTTCGATAAGCTATGAGGTTCGACCTACTTCAGTCGGATTGACCTTAAAAGTGGCTATCATCAAATAAGGGTAAATTATGAATGAAGATATCATAAAGACCGCATTTGCACAACGTTTGGTCTTTATGAATATCTTGTCATGCCTTTTGGCTTGACAAATGCTCCAGCCACGTTCAACCGCATGATGGTTGGAGAACATCTTTCGACCCTACCGTATGTTTACTGGAGTGTTCTTCGATAATATCATCATCTACTCCTAATCCATTGAGAAGCGTAAGCAACACCTCCATGTAATTTTTCAAGCTTTGAGGGAGAATAAACTTTTCATTAATCCAAAGAAGAGTGAATTTTTCCTTCAAGAGATTCAATACTTAGGTCACATTATCTCTCAAGATGGTATCCTGGATCCAACAAAGTTAGAGGTAATAAACATATGGCCTAACCCAAGGAATCTACATGAGCTACGAAGCTTTATTGGCCTAACCCAAGGAATCTACATGAGATACAAAGCTTTATTGGTATGTGTGCATACTATAGACGCTTCATAGCTAAGTTCTCCCAAATAGCGGGACCATTACATGACTTGACAAAGAAGAACGTTAAGTAGGTATGGTCTGCCAAGGAGCAAAATTCTTTTGATAAGCTTAAAGAAAATCTTACCTCTCAACCTGTGCTTACACTTTTGAACCTCTCAAAACCATTTGAGGTCCAATGTGATGCTTGTGGAGATTGCCTTGGAGCAGTATTGCTTCAAGAAGGGCATGCCATAGCATATGAGAGTCAAAGACTCCATACCGATGAGTGTGTATAGGGCATCTACGAAACGGAGCTACTAGATGTCCTACATGCCCTTGATACATGGAAGCGCTACCTTTTGGGGACTCCATTCATCCTATGAACGGATCACCAAAGTCTTAAGTACTTCATGAGGCAAACCAAGCTCGCCGACAAACAAATGAGGTGGGCAAATTTTCTTTTGCAATTCAATTTTCATATTGCTCACATTGCTAGCAAGCACAATCAAGTAGCTGATACACTATCACGACGGCCAAGGGCCAATGCGGTGTCCATAGCAACTCACAATGATCTATCTTCCATGATAGATGAGTATGCTATTGACCCCAATTTTAAAGATGCAATTTCAGCCCTTGCCTTAGGGAAGAAAGAAGAACCATTAACTTTGCAGGATGGTTATCTTCTCCATGGAAATCGGCTATGTGTTACTCACTCTCTTTGCCGAGAAAGTAAAGTATGAGTCCCTTGCTCCTCCCTATGTGGGGCATAGAGGGATTCAACCTAATCGTCGAGGAGTAGAGACATATTTCTATTGGCCTACCATGAAACTGGACATACAAGAGTATGTTTCCAAATGTGTGGTATACCAAAAGACCAAGTATGTTAGGGGGAAGCAACCTGGATTACTCCAGCCATTGCCAATTTCTAATTATTCACCATGGGAGAGCATATCCATGGATTTTATCTTTGGATTGCCTAAGTCTATCCATGGAAATTTGGGAATATGGACGATAGTTGACAGGTTTAGCAAACAAGCACATTTCATACCTGTCAAAAAGACTATCAAGGCACACCAAATGGCAACCCTCTTCATATCCCAAATTTTTAAACACCATGGCTTGCCAACATCAATAGTGTCGCATAGAGATCCTCAAATGACCAGTAATTTTTGGAAGGGTCTCTTTGAGAATCTAGGTACAGGGCTAAATTTCTCTTCGACCTATCACCCACAAATGGATGGCCAAAGTGAAATAGCCAACCTTACGATTCTCAATCTACTCAAGACTTATGTTATAGAAGTAGATTAATGTGCCCAATGGGTGAAGTTCTTACCTCTTGTAGAGTATGTGTACAATAACATTGTCCATACCACTACTACAAGGAAGGCTCCTTTTGAAATCATTGAGGGAAGACCTAAAAGTCTCTTGCTACTTAAGATACATGGGAAGATCTTCACCATTGATGAGTATAGCTGAGACCTACAAGAATTTTTTCAAAAGATTAAGGAGGCTATATCCATCTCCCAACAAAGGCAAAAGGCTACCGTTGACAAGCACAAAAGGGCCTTAGTCTCCAAGAAAAATGATTGGGTCCTACTCAAGTTTCCCAAGAATCGATTGAGGCAAACTACGGGCAAAAATCCTATGGGCCACCAAAAGTATTATGCTCAGTTAGCAAAAAGATACTATGGTCCTTTCCAAATCTTACAACCAATCAATTAGATGGCCTATCAACTCAAGTTGCCCAACCATTGGCTCATCCACAATGCTTTTCATGTGAGTGTACTCAAGCCTTACAAAGGCAAGCTACCAAAAGAACCAATAATTGAGGACTCGCCACAGATCAAAGATGAAGAAGAGGTGTTGCACCTCAAATCGATTCTTCGACACAAAGACAAGGTACTAAGACATGGTAAGATTATCTGATCTTATTAAATTTAAAAACTATCCTTTTGAAAATGCTAGATGGATGCAAGGAACACAACTTAAGGATAGTATGAACCTTGTCAATGCTTACAATGCTACAATAGAGTAAGCAAATGTAAATGCTTTCTTAATGAACAATGTTTTTGTCTTATAAGACTAGTCCTCTTTTGTGCACAAATTTAAATATTATGCATGCTTAGAATCATGTGTGATGACGATGTCAATCAAACACCAAGTAGAATTTGTCACTCTACTTTGGGAGTATGATATGGACTAAAGAGTAGACATGCTTGCGGCAGCTAAGTCTCACAACCACCAAATGGACTAGTCATCCATTCTGGAATGATGTCGAAGGGTAAAAAGGGATCCTCTACTCTCTAAGAAACGTAGACTTCTACCTCATAGTCGAGGACGACTATGGTTTCAAGACAGAGATAATGTCATAAAATCTAATATCTACCTATTCCAAAAAGACTTTCTCATATTAAGCTGATCATTTAATATGGGGGAGATGAATGGGAACAAGAGGTAGATTATAGACATGTGCATATAATGGAGCTTAGAAGACCTTAGAAAGACCTCCAAAGGTTAGCGTTAAAAGTCCTTAGACCTAGGACCTTAAGCAAGTTGGGGCTGACCTTGAGGTAGGAACCCTAGCCAAGCTTGAGGTGCTTGTCGTGCTTGCTGACTAAAGTGCTTAAGGTGTTTGTGGGAACCTTGCCCAAGCTTGAGGTGCTTGTCATGCTTAAATGACTAAGGTGCTTGAAGCGTTCAATTCAAACATGATCTCTTAAGAAGCATAAAAGACACATGTCAAGATCCTCCCCATTTGTCCCCCATGATGTGCTTGAATCATATTGGATAGGCTTTAAAGGGGTCCAATGAGAATTTAGATGCATTCAAATAAAAAATAAAGCTCTTTCTCTCAAAGAGGGAAAAGAGAACACTTGTCCAAATGATATAATTAAATAATACAAAAGAAAGAGAGAGAGAGAGAGGGGGGGGGGGGGTCGACAAAGCATGAGAGGGGGGGATGATTTGGGAATCCTTATTCTCATTCTCACACATACACACACTTTGAGGGTGTGAAGCAAAGACTTCCATCTCCTTCTCCAAGCTTGAAAGTTGAGAGCCTACACCAAGAACTCTTGGCTATGGAATGCAAATCCAACCAAGAGCCAAGCTTCAATGATATGCTCATCTTCTCTACCATCAATATTACTATGCTCCGCTAAGCTACAAGAGTGATTTATGGTGAAGAAGGTACTTCTTTCTCATATGTTACTTCTTATTCCTCTTCCCTACCCTCATTCCCTGCCAACTCTCTCCATCTTTGAAGGTGTTTGAGGTCTTGGGACTGAGGCCGGGGACAAGTTAATGCTTTCATTAAGTTGATTAAGGGCATAATTTTGACGCATGAAGCTTTCCATCTTCATTGCATCGATTAGTTCTTAAGGAAAACAAACCTTGTATTGTACCAAGTCTCTCATTATGGGAGAATCTATAATACAGAAGCCTTTTGGAGGGGGAGATCGGCTCCAAGTAAATCCGGTCCTCAACTATTGTCAACTTCTCTAATTCTCTCTATTGCAAAGTATTGTTCATGCCAAGCTAATTAGGTATAATGAATATGTTTCTATCTATCATCAAGTCTTCTCTTTATGCTCTTGAAGAATTCTCTTAAAAACAATCACTATAGTTATTTTAATTCCGCTACTTCCATGTTAAAGCCCAATTATGTTACACGCGTGCACACACACACACACCCCTGAAAAGAAGAGTATTTTAACGTCGAAGGAAACTATTTTAAGAGACCTTAAAGATCTATCCAAGGAGGAGAGTTGAACTCAAGATCTGTTATTCAAGAGGGAAAGAGGCACGAAATGACATAACCAATCTGCCATACTTTGGGGGGGGGGGGGGGGGGGGGGGGGGGGGGAGAGAGAGAGAGAGTCTTCTTAACCAACCAACCTTGGCAATGAATAACTGATGCATATACAATGGGGGCAATGGGTTGCATATATACCCACTTAAGTAAATTGTCCTACCCAAACTTTGACGAAAAGTGAAATAAATACCTAATGCCAAAAAAAATAGTGGGATCACATTGGCACTTGAAATGCCATAACTTTTAACACATTCTTATGAATTTCTTTTAGTTGTTGGCTGTGAAGCATTTTATCATGTTCCTAAACATAAACATGACAAGCTTGACTCCAAATCAAGAAAATGTATATTCTTGGGTGGTGAAATGGAATATCGTCTTTGGGATCCTGAAGCCTGATTTTTTTTTTGAAGTAATGATGTGTAAGAAACCTGTGTCTACTGTTGAGATTTGATATGTGGTGATTCTAGAGGATGGGATAGTGCATAATAGAGTACATAATGTACCTTAACCACAACCACAACATGTGGAAAACCCTCATGTGTTACAAGAAAGAGTGGAACAACCTAATGTGCCAGTTAGAGAGATCTACTTAGGTTTCTCATTGTTGTCATGCAGCTCCGCTCCCATGCTAATAAAGATGCCAAAAAAATGCACATCAAGTTTGTTTGAAGCTTATATGTTTAATGAACAGAGATTAAGGCTTGGTAAACACTCCAAGTTCAATGTTGAATGTATGTCAAATGCGGTTGAAAGGGCCAAAACATGCCTTAATGATGCTAAAAAGTGTTATGCTTGAAGTGGGCACGGATGGGATATTGTGACCTAGAACTAAAGTGCTCACTTTGTGGAGCGCGTCGGTCTTTTCAGATCGGTGATCGGAGTCCCGGTCGCCAAGATATTAGTCGATAAAGATTCACCGGGGATCGGTTTCGTACCACTCCGATCCGCTCGTACGGAGTGCCATCTGGGAAGTTTTGAGCTGCACCCAGGGTTTTCAATGCATTAGAATAAGTGCTTGAGGAGTCTCATGCCAGGATGCCATTTTATGCAGTGCTTGGCCGACAGTGGTCGTGATTGGCAATACCCGGCTAGCAGGAATAAAACTCTGACACTTTTATCGGATGTGATGGGAAGGCCTTAATTCAATGCAATCACTCATACTTGTGTCTAGCAAGCTAATGGCTCTATTCGAGGCCATTTATGGGCACGAAAATTCACGAAAATATCGCTAGTCAGGGAATATTGGAAATAATGATGTCGTCGGCATGTATACCAAATGTGGTGTTCGAAGCAATGGAAGATTCAATTGATATGCGTGTTAAATGAGGTGCCCTTTGAGAGCCGATTGGAGATGTCATGCTTAGCATTGCCTTGACCGGCATGTGTACCCAATATGGTGCCTTCATTTTTTTTTTGTGGAGAAACTCCTTCCAGACATGTATGCATAACGTGGTGCCCAAAGACCGCCCACTAAATGGCTATGCCCGCCCACTAAGTCCGGCCATCCACCTTGTAAATTAAAGGGGGTTAGGGTGTGAAGCGAGGAAAAAGGAGGGGGCCAAGGGCGTGGCGGCAACGAGAAGGGAGTGGCGCAGAGGAAGAAGAGCTCGCGCCCGCATGGGTGGTACTCGGATGGCGGCGCAATAGAAGGGAAAGATGACGAGCAGGCGATGACGCTCCCTTTCGGCACCAGTGGGGTCATGATCTGAGCTGCCTGAAATCCGAAGCTGCCACGTCATAGGGTGGCTACCCATTAGCGACCTCACTAATGGGTAGGCCAAATTTAGAAAAGATTCATGCAACCAATAGAATGAGAGGACGACTTCCTCTTGAGTCTCTCCTCCTCATCTCATTGAGTTTTCTCTCTCCGGGAGAAGGAGCAATTAAGCTATCTAAACCTCATTAAGCAAGCCATTAGGAGGGTTTTTCATAGGACGCTCTTGGGCAAGCAATTAAGCTATCTTAAGCTATCATCGATTTCTTAAGCGAGAACCATGCTAAGTTTTGTAAGCTCTCTAAATATCGAGCTTCTAATCCTAAGCCAATTCCCTAAACCAAGCCAAAGATTCTAAGCCCATTAGCCATTCGAATTGGGAAGAAAACCTTCCATAACCCGTACTAATCCTAAGCTAAACCTCCCTAGTGATTGGAATCTCATTGAAACCCAATAAACCTAAACCGTTTCTTCTCAATTCTAAGCCGATTCATCCTAATCCTGAGCAGATTCAACTCAATCCTAAGCCGTTCTATCATAATCCTATCCAAAAACTTGATAGCGATGGTAATTCTAAGCAGCTCTTATGCAGCAAAAAAAAAAACTCCCAAAGCCATAGCTGAAGAGAAGATTAGGCTCTCTCTCTCTCTCGATCTTGAAGCAACAGGAGGGAGCGAAGCAGGTCATTATTGTTTTTCTTGATCAACACCTGGATTAAGCCAGGTTTCATCTTGTAAGGAGCATTAAGCCTCCATTAACAATTGATTAATGATGGATATTGTTGATTAACTGGTATTAAGCGAACTGATTGTTTTGAGCTTTGTTACTGCTAATTGTGTCTGCTGCACCTCTTTTCCCCGCACCTCTCACATCCAGGGGCCCGGTGCCTTCCCGGCTCACCTTTCGCACATTTATATCCCGACATCGTCCTGAACATTTTGTTCCATCTCTTGACTATGTGATGTTGACAGATTGAGGTGAACCTTCATGCTATTAGGAAGCTGTGTTTGCACATGATTAGCTTAACTGGTAATTGGCTATGCAATATGAGATGATTTCTTTGAAGGAGAATGACACTTGGGACTTGGTACCTCTGAAAGAGGGCATGAACATTCTGGGTCTACAAAATGAAAATTGCTTTTATTAATGATAAGCCAATTACAAGACCAAGGGTTTTAAGATGCAAAAGGGTGTTTTTTTTTTAATGAAATATTTTCACTGGTTGTGAAGATGACCACTCTTTGCTTAGTGCTTGCATTGGTAGCCGTTGAGGATATGAAACTTATTCAAAGAGATATCAAAACAACATCTTATGTGGGGATCTTTGTGAAGACATTTATATGCAACAACCACAAGTGTTTGTTATTGAAGGCGAGGAAAAGATGGTTTGCAAGCTTAGAAAATCTCTTTATGGTACAAAACAAGGATCCCGTCAAATGGTGTCATAAGTTTGGTGCTTCTATGCGGCCTCAAGGTTTCAAAAGGAGTGACGAAGATCATTGCCTCTACACTAAAAAGGCTATAGATGATAATCTTTTTATATTGACCTTGTATGCACACGACGTGTTTATCACCAGGAAAAGTACTAGTGAGATAGATGCATTGACATCAAAGTTGCACAAGAAATTTGATATGAAGGATTTAGAAGAAGCCAACCACTTTCTTTGTATAAGGATTGTCAGAAATAGGAGCAAGAAAATGTTTTACTTATCTCCAATTGAGTACAATTCCAAGGTACTTCAATGTTTTATGGAGAAGGGGAAGGTATCCAAATAGCCCATTACCTTCATATGTAAAACTTGGTCAAATTGATTGTCCTAAATCAAAGGAGGAAAAGGCTAAAATGGCCAAGGTTCCTTATGCATCTGTTGTTGGTAGCTTGATGTATGCCATTATTGCTACACATCTAGACACTGCATTTGTATTGGGAGTAGTTAGCAGATACATGTCTAATCCTGGTAAGAAGCATTGGGAGGTTGTGAAAGGAGTGATGAAATATTTGAGCGATACAAAGGATAAATGCTTATGCTTTGGAAACAAGGAGGCATGTGTCAAAGGATACACAGATGCTGATTATGCAAGGAATGTGGACAACAAAAGGTCCACTAATGGCTATGTTTTCACATTTTCTGGGGGTGCAATATCATGCAGATCTCGTTTGCAAGATTGCATTTGATCAACCACTGAAAGAGTATGTGGCCGCCTATGAAGGTTCCAAAGAAGCTATTTGGCTTGCTCGTCTAGTGGGAGATTCGGGTGTTGATGTTGAGATTCTGATATTGCATTGTGACAATCAAAGTGCTACTAGCACAAAATCATATGTTTGATGCAAAGACAAAGCACATTAAGATCGAGTATCATTTTGTTTGGGATATGCTTGAGGGCAAGTGCATCCAGCTTGTCAAGGTACACACACATGACAACCTTGCTCACCTTCTCATGAAGGGATTACCTCCTGAGCATTTTGCATACTGTCGTGACTTGATCAGTATTGGTTGGAGCCATCATAATCTACTTACCCTTTTCTTTGCTTATTGGCACATTGGCCTTTAAGTGGGATGTTGTGGGGGATAAAGGCCATTAGGCCAATACCATCACATACTAATTGCTCACTAACACTAATTTGATTGGGTAGAGCCATCATAATCTACTTACCCTTTTCTTTGCTTATTGGCACATTGGCTTTTAAGTGGGAGGTCGTGGGGGATAAAAGCCATTATGCTAATACCATCACAGACTAATCGCTCACTAACACTAATCTCATTCTTTCTAATTGATAATATAGAACAATAAGGAGCTCACACATAGTGTGAGAAGAAGCTCCACCAAAACCTCTCTCTCTCTCTCTCTCTCTCTCTCTCTCTCTCTAAACTCTAATCTCTCAACCCTTGCATTCCTTCCGCATTGCACACTCATGAATTAGTAGTATTATGTACATGTCTATTGTCTCTTTGGTAATGGGGGGGATTGAGAGAAAAAGGGTGAGATGCATGTTGAGGATGCTTGGGACAAGGTAAAGCTACACCTCCTCCTCCTCTCTCTCTCTCTCTCTCTCTCTCTCTCTCTCTCTCTCTAAAGCATCAACATGCATGCAAAGCACTTCTCTAAAGAAAGAGAAGAACGTGCGAACTCTATTGACAATTTTTTCACGCTCGAGAGGACACAAGAATGTGGTAAATTCTGGAGAAATATTAAGGGCAAGCACGTTGAGAGTTTGCATATTGCAAGGTGTGATAATGTTAACGACTACTAGACTAATGATTGGTGCTCTTATGACAAAGTTGTTTGAATATGTAAAGGAAACGAAGATAAGTGAATGGGTTAAAAAGAATGGCAAACATGCATATGGACAAGCGGGCAATGATCATCTTATCACTCTTCGAGTTCTAATGAAGGAAAGCTGAATGAAAGTAAAAGATTGTATTGTTGCTTTGTGGACTTCAAAAAAGCTTTTGTTGTGGTCCCTTGAGAGAATCTTTAGAGACGTATGGAGGAACTCCAAGAGCCAAGTGAAGATATGCATGCAATTTTTTGTATTTTCAAGAAGACGATGTGTTGAGTGCATATGGGAGAGGGAGTTTTAGAATTATTCACAAGTACTAGTGGTGTCAAGCAAGGATGTCCACTTTCACCTACTCTCTTTTGACTACTTATCGATTAATTGGAACACATGGTACTCGAGTCTATGCAACAAGGAGGCATCGAAGAGGGTGTGATTGGGAATTTGGTGATCCTTTTGATGTATGCAGATGATGTAGTGCTTCTAGCCCATACTTTAGAAGATACACAAAAGCTTATGATTGTATTGAAAAACTTTTTCTTACATAGTGGGTTGGTTATGCAGTAAAACATATCCTCGTGTACTTGAAAGGTACATCGTGCACGTGCTTACGCTTTGGGAACACTAAAGCATCTGTGGTTTGTTATGTACATGCAAATTATGCATGTAATGTAGACAACATGAAGTCTACATCTGGTTAAATTTCCATATATGATGGAGGGGCTATTTCTTGGAGATCATCCTCAAAATTGTATATCCTCTTCAACTACAAAGACCGAGTATATTGCATTGTCAAAGACAAGCAAGGAAGCATTGTGGTTGTCACGTTTAAAGGGAGATGTGGTGGTCAATAAATTCAAATGTTGTATTGTGATAGTTAGTGTTACCATATACATGTGGTAGTGATGTGTGTGAACACACTTAGGACCGCCGGGGCATTTTTTCCCTCTTTAGGAGGTTTTTTCCCCTGTGCATTGTATATACGCCCATTCATTCTAGGGCTATCTATCTTTCCATTGCACACTAAGAATACACTCTTTGTTTGTGCCTTGATCTTCCTTCATCTTCTCCAAGTGATGTGCTTTTCCTTGCAACCATAATTCCAACAATTGGTATCAAAGCAGGTTGCGTCCTCTAGGGTTTAGTTGCCAGCAGCTCCAACACATGCCTACTCACTTTCTCCAATTTCAGTGAGCTTCGGCGAGCGTTCGTAGGTCGATAAATTTTTTGGGAGACCTCGTAGAGCTTAGTCTGCTCAAATTTTTTATTCGGGCTTATTTCGGCCTCCGTTTCCACTACAGGCGCAATACTGCACTGGCTATTTCATCATTCTGTGCAAAATTTTTGTCGGTGTCGTTTTCTGCATAACAGGTCCCTTATAGTCTTCTACGGTTTGTGCTATATAGCACGTGTTGTTCCCTCTTCGTTTATCCTCTTTTCGAGCAGTTTTCACATCAGGTGCAACATTTACCATGGTTGACAACAACACATATGTGTTCGAGATGTTTGTTGCTGAGGACAGATTGGATAGAGACAATTACCCTATGTGGGCTTACATGATGCAACATGTTCTTGTGCCAAAGGGAGTCTGGAATATTGTGCAGGGCATTGATGTACGTCTTGGTTATGAGGATGTAGGTGATGTTGAGGATGTTGCAGGTCTTACTACAAGGATTGTTGCTGTTAAAGTTGTTTTACCTACGGTAGAACAAGCTCGTAGGGATGTGAAGGATGCACAAGCTCGTGTGTTGATTGCGTTTTCTATGAAGCGCACCATTACTCCTCACATTCGTTCAGCGAAATCTACAAAATAGGCTTGGGATATTCTGGTTGGTCTTTATGCAAGTCGCAATGAGGCTAAAATTGCATTGATGCGTAAAGAGCTGGAATCAAAGAGTATGCATGAGGAAGATGATATGGACACTTTCCTTGCTGGTGTTAAGGATATCAATGAGCAACTTATTTCTGTAGGTGCTCTTAGATAGTTCCCTTGTGCAGACTGTTCTTGATGCCTTGCCAGACCCTTACCAGACTTTTGCTAGTACTTGGAGATTTATGACCCAAGGAAATCCTGAAGTTGTCAAGTTTGATGCATTGTGCACATTGCTATTGCAAGAGTCACTTTCAAGAAAAAACAGGACTAGACAACGTGTAATTGAATATGCTTTTATTGCTGCTCAAAGAAAGGGTGGTAAAAGCAATGCAACCACTTCTTATGGTTCTTCTGCGAGTGGAAAATCACATGTTCTTGCTTCTGCTGGTAGCAATTTGTATGGAAATTCTAGTGATAAGGACAAAAAGAAGATGCGTTGCTATTATTGTAAAGCTAATGATCACTTGATCAAGCAGTTTCCTGATTTGAAAGCCAAAGAGGCTAAGAAGAAAGAGGGTGGTTCCATTGCAAATGCTAGTTCCACTACAAATGCAGCCATTGTTGAGTCTTTTGTGAAAGGAGATTATGATGCTGATGTTGATGCAAAATAGGCTTTTAGTGCAGAGTGCACTACAAACCTGTTGTCCATGTTGCATGCATGTCAGTTGTTGTAGATTCACATGTGTGGTATTACGATAGTGGTGCTACAAAGCACATTACCTCCCATCGTGAATTGTTCACCTCTCTCGAGTCTCTCCCTCATGGGAATATAGTCAATGGTGCCAACAATGCTTCTTATCCGGTTTAGGGAATTGGAAAGATTGTGCTTACTGCTGCAAATGGCAGTTCTTTCACAATTGTTGATGCACTTTATGTACATGGGATCAAGAATAATCTTTTGTCTGTATCTGCACTTGCTAGACTTGGACTTGTAGTCAAATTTGTGTATGACATATGTACATCTCATGATCTCAGTTTTGGTGATGAAATTGTTGCATTTGGCCTTTTGTGCGGTGGGCTATATAATCTCACTTTGTATGACAAGTGTGGACAAAATTTTGCAAATGCAATTGCAGATTCAAGGGCTGTTTCAGATGTAAAACTGTGGCACCCACGTTTTGTGCATCTGAATTTTGCCAGTTTGCTGCGTTTGTAGAAATTTGATATGGTTTCTTCTTTGCTGCCTCTTGAAGCACCTGTCAAACATGTTTGTGAAGGATGTATTTTGGGTAAAATGCTAAGCTTCCAAAGGATGGGTCAGTTTGTGCTACATGCAGATTGCAACTTGTGCATAGTGATGTTTGTGGGCCTATGCAAACTCTATCCTTGGGAAATTAATTGTACTTCATGACTTTCATTGATGACTACTCCAAGCATGCATGGGTATATCCGTTGAAAGCTAAGTCCAAAGCGTTTATGAGCTTCAAACAATTTTTGGCTATGGCTGAAAATGTCTCAAAATTTACTATGGGCACCCTTCGTTCGGATCGAGGGGGGGAGTATATGTCTCATGAATTTAATGCGTTTCTTGCTAGTCATGGGATAAAACACCAATGTAAAGTGCCTTATACACCTCAGAAAAATGGTGTTGTTGAGAGGAAAAATAGGTCTCTTACAGAAATGGCAAGATGTATGGTCAAGAGTCACGCTTTACCACAGATGTTTTGGCTCAAGGCTGTCATGTGTCCCCCTTATGTACTCAACACGTGTCCTACGAAAGTGTTGCAGTCTATGACTCCATATGAAGCATGGCATGCTAGAAAGCCATCTATTGAACACATGCTTGTTTTTGGTTTGGCTTATGGTTTAGTGCCACAAGCATAGTGAAAAAAATTGGATGATAAGGCTGTCAAATGTATTTTTGTTGGTTATAGTCTTGAAAGCAAAGGTTACAGGTTGTACCATCCTCAAACAAAGCATATTTTGGTCTCAAGTGATGTTGTGTTTGTGGAAGATTCTGTTCAGCCTTTGCTGTCATGTACTAGAGACAATAATGTAAGCTCACAGGGCATTTATGAGACTTTGTTGCCTCTTTTCAGTTATGGAAACACGAATGTAAATTCCAATGAGAAAAATGTACAACCTATGGCGGTTTCTAAAAATGTTACAGATCAGTCTATCACACTAATGCATATGTACATGATGTACTTGATGAGGAAAGGACTGAAAATGAGCAGGCTAGAGGTATGCCAAAATGGCTGGTGCATACAATGCGTGACAGTAAATTGGATGCACCTTTGTCTAGTCGCACTTGTTCAGGCTTTGGCCATGCATCTTATGCATCAGATTGTTATGCTTTGGCTGTGTCTAGCTTACATGATGTTGAGGAACCTCTGCCTTTTGATGAAGCACAAAATTTAGAAAATTGGATGGCTGCCATGCAATCAGAATATGATGCACTTATAGAAAATGACACGTGGACTTTATGTGATTGGTACAAAGTGGGTTTACAAGTTGAAAAGCAAGGTAGATGGTGAGATTGATTACCATAAGGCACGACTTGTTGCAAAAGGCTATGCGTAGCAAAAAGGCATATATTATGAAGAAATTTTGCTTCCATTTGTGGTATGACAACTGTTTGTTTCCTATGTGCATTGGTAGCTTATTTTGGTTGGGATGTACATCAATCAGACATTGTTAGTGCTTTCTTGAATGGTGACATATTTGAGGAAGTCTATGTAACGCAGCCTCACAGTTTTGTCAAGAAAGGACAAGAGGATAAGGTGTGCAAATGTAACAAAGCTTTGTATGGGTTGAAGCAATCTCCTCGTGCTTGGTATGAGAAGGCTAACACTCATTTGGTCAAACGAGGCTTTCGCACAGTACAACAAAAAGCACATTGTATGTAAAGCGTGAGGGTGATGTACTTCTCATTGTGGTTCTTTATGTAGATGATTTACTGATCCACTGGACCAAATGAGAGACATATTGCTGAATTTAAGGCTGATTTGAATGCTACTTTCAAGATGAAAGATTTGGGGTTGTTGCATCCATTACTTGGGTATACAATTTAATCAGTGTGATGGTGGTATTGCCTTGTGTCAGAAAAGTTACACAGAAACATTGCTATGTAAGTTTGGACTTGAGGATTGCAAACCTATTGCCACTACCATGGGGTGAGTCTTCGCGATGTTGGTGATCCTGCAGATGTCACTCTTTACCAAACTGTTGCTGGATGCCTCATTTATGTATGCAACACGTGGCTAGATATTTAGTTTGCAGTCTCACAGGTCAACAAATTTATGCATAGCCTAGGGTCTAAGCATTGGCAAGCTGTCAAGAGGATTTTCCGCTACATTTGTGGCACTTTACATCTTGGCTTGTTTTATCCCAAGGGGGGATCATTATCGGCAGACTTACATGCTTTTTCGGACTCGGATTATTGGGCTGGGTGGTTTTTGTTTCATGCTTGGCAGTTCAGAGAGCGCATTGACAGTTGCAAGGAACTCAGTTTTTCATGCTCTCAACAGGAGAGATCATCTTGGCTTATGTGTCAACATAGGACAACCTTGCAGATATTTTCACAAAGGCATTGTCTCGTGAGAAGTTTGAAGCTTTCCGCAAAGCTTTGGGCTTGCTCTTGTTTGTGGATTGATCCTGTCCTTAGTGCATGGCACTTCCCTTTACTCTTCGTGCCAGCCCTCGTTCACCGCATCACTCCTAGGGGGGATTTGTTACCATATACATGTGGTAGTGATGTGTGTGAACACACTTAGGACCATCGGCCATTTTTTTCCCTCTTTAGGAGTCCCCCCCCCCCCCCCCCCCCCCCCCCCCCCCCAGCATTGTATATACGCCCATTCATTCTAGGGCTATCTATCTTTCCATTGCACCCTACGTAATACACTCTCTGTTGTGTGCCTTGAGCTTCCTTCGTCTTCTCCAAGCGGTGTGCGTTTCCCTGCAACCCTAATTCCAACAGTTAGAGCGACATTACTTTGGCAAATAATCTCGTGTTTCATTAAAAAATGAAACACGTAGAGGTGAGCTATCACTTCATACGGAATGTGTTGGCGGATCGAGCTTATCAGGGTCTATGTAGATGACAATCCTAAATATGCTCTTACAAAGAGCTTAACTATGGAGTGGTTTGCACATTGCATATAGCTGATGGGTGTGGGGTGAAGCCAATGTCATGCTTCACAATAATACAAGATTTTGTACATAGTTTGTTTTACTCCACTTAGGCCACATTGACCATTAAGTGGGAGATTGTTGGAGCAACGACCAATATGGATAAATGGACACATTCATACTAACTTACAACTAACTTTATTCTTATATCGAATATAACAAGGAGTCAGTGAGCATTACTTCACTGCAGATTACTCCATACACCGTGTACTCCTCTTTTTCACTGCAGACATCGTGTACTCCTCTTTCTCATTGCAGACTCCACCATACATCGTGTACTCCTCTTTCTCACTGCACACTCCACCATACACTGTATACTCCTCTTCCTCACAACACGTATGCATCTACACTCAAACACAATTTAGCAAGATGGTAGTATTGATTGCAACAAGGCAAGACTTGTTGCAAAAGGGCATTGATCATGAAGAAGATTTTACTCCCACTTGTTGTATGACTACTATCCGTTTTAGTTGTGCATTGACAGCTTAAATTGGATAGGATGTATAGCAGTCGGGCATAAATACCACTTTTTTCAATGGTGACTTGTATGAGGAGGTGTACATAATGCAGCCTCATGGTTTTGCCAAAAAAGGATGTGAAACAAAGATGTGCAAATGTAATAAAGCATTGTATGGTTTAAAGCAATCTTCTTGTGCTTGGTATTGATCATAGATAATCATTTGGTTGGACATGGATTTCAAAATATTCCAATTGAGAGCACTTTGTATATCTATCGTTATTGTGTATGTGGATGATTAATTGCTCACTGGGTTGGATGATATACATATTGCTATTTGAATGCCACATTTGAGACATCAAAATTGGGGCTTTTGCATCATTATTTTGACATTAAATTTAATCCGTGTGATGAGGGTATTGCATTTTGCCATACAAAGTATGTGGAAACTTTGTTGAGAATATCTTGATAATTGCAGACCAATTGCCACTCGTATGGAAACAAGATTGAAGTTAAGTCTACAGTTGGAGATCCTACAAATGTTACCCTTTACCAAACAGTTATTGGTTACCTCATTCATGACGCATTACAGATCGTGGAAGAGTCCAATAGACCACCTCAAACATGAGTAGCAGCCCCCTCTCTTGACAACAACATCGGGGTGTGTGTACTTCCGTCGGACAACAATCACTGATTGGGTAGCTTCCCATGGATTAAACCAAATAGGGCTTGAACCCAACAATCACCCCCTCACACCCAAACCACTGACAATGGGCTTAGTACAGACCATGGAAGAGTCCAATAGACAACCTCAAACATGAGTACAAGCCCCCTCTCTTGACAATAACATCGGGGTGTGTGTACTTCCGTTAGACAATAATCAGAGTGGGGACAACAAGAACTCAACCAAACAAACAAATATGGAAGGTCTTACTACATTCCCGTGTGGCAATGTCTATATGCATACAATTAGGACATGATAACAACAAATGAAAAAACTAAAAACAAAACTATGACAGGAAACTGTTGTTGCTGATTTAAAAAAATCTTTGAAGCCTTGTACCATGTTCTTGAAGGTTGTTTGTCATGTATCCAAAATATATTGTAATATGCTTTGTCAAGAGAAGTCGCTAATTTGACCGCTATGGCGTACACACCCGTGTGGCAACCCACAAAAACAATATCTTGCCGGGCTTGGTACCAAGGTACTTGACAATGAGATTCCCATGACCAGCAACATAGCCAACGTGATTCAAAATAGGAGTACCACCAGCTTTTACGCCCAAAGGGCTCCATGCTAATCACCTTCTCTTGAGCCTTTTCTACACCACCGTTGAGATTAAACACTGCTAGGGGCTTCAATATCGATATGCCACCCGCTGTACAACGTTTTGATATGTTGTAAACATTGTCAACATCTTGCTTGCTGCATTGCCAAGTGATTCTCCAACTTTGCAACATGCTTTGAAACACCAATGTGCTTAGCTAGCGGCCATTGTCTACTATAGTTTAGAATGCCTGCCACATAATTGCTTGCCGAGTGGTCAATCGCGTGTTGAGAAAGCACCGCCTAGAAGTGTTTCGATATGCCACCCTTCTCGCCTATAACCTGCAATTGACGGCATTTTAAAATACCATAGCGTGACAACCTCTTGGCGCTCTGATTGTAACCCTAACTTCAACATCTGGTTGACATAACTTTGATTGTGAATTATGTTTTTCTTGTGACAACTTGGTTTAGTACTTGTATGACTTACTGCATCACAATATAGATTATATGGAAGACTCGAATGTGCTTGTATATTGGGCTCGCAACCTTCCCCTACATCTACTTTCGTGATTGCTATATGGTCGGAGTTGCTGTAGAGGATTGCAACTATGGAGGGTGAAGGCGGAGTATAGCCATGGAAAGATGAGCGTGCAAAAGAACAAGGGAGAGAGACTTCAACGAGTAAGAAGAACCAAAAAACAATATGCTTTTATTGATTGAACTTATTACATATGTATAACTAGACTAAAAAGAGATCAACCACCCCTTGTACCATGCAAAGTCCATAAAAAGGAGTGATCTAAATTTGTCGCTAATTGGGTAGCTTCCCATGGGTTAAACCAAACTGGGGTTGAACCCAACAATCCCCCCCTCACACCCAAACCACTGACAATGGGCTTAGTATAGACCGTGGAAGAGTCCAACAAACCACCTCAAACACGAGTAGAAGCCCCCTCTCTTAATGTCATAATAATCAATATCTAATTCTCCTAAATGATTTTCTCATATTAAACTGATCATTTAATGTGGGGAAGGCCAGGGGAGAAAAAGCTAGAATATTGGTTAAGCTAGCAGACCGGCCACAATAGGGATCCAAAGGAGGGAAAATAGGGATCCAAAGGGGGGGCCATCTGCAAAAGAGCCATGTGCAACAATGGGCTAAAAAGACCCTAAGGTTCAGCCCATTAAGACTTCCAAAATGCTAAGGTTCCAAAATTCAAAGGTTGTGTCCAAAGGTCAACCCTAGGGAAAATTGGATGCTTTGTGTGTGCCCTAAAAGTCTTTGCACATCCCTACATGGGAGGGGGCGAGCCCTAAAGGTAGGGGATGAGAGAGAAAGCCACACACACACACACACAGGCTCCCTTTACACAAAGGGAATGAGGGACACATGTCAGCTCCCTAGGCCAGATGCCCACAAGGTGTGCCCAATTTCTATTGGATAACCCTTGAAGTGGACCAATGAAAATTAAGCTAGATTAAATCTAGTTTAATTAATTTAAAAACATTTAATAAAAGAAACCAATGAGAATTAAGTCTCCTAGAAGACTATTGGGCAGTCTCCCAAGGGGTCCAATGAGCATTCAGGAGCCCCATGGCTTGCTTGATTCCTATTGGCCAGGAGGCAAAGGGGAGCAATGAGAGTTTAGTTTAATTATTTAATTACCTAAAGCTCTCACAAAAGGGGAAAGGGGGACACATGTCAGAAGGCTATCACTTATGCTGCTTAATTGTAATTGGCTTGACTTGGGGAGGGCCAATGAGGCTTCAGCAAGAGCAATTAGCAAGAGGGCTCGCCCAAGAGAGAGAGGGGGCTGATTTTTCCAAGGCATTATCACACACACACTCACACAAGCTCATGTGTGAAGAAAGAGAAGACTATCTCTTCCCAAGCTTTAATGGAGAACTCATCACCTACTCCAAGCTTGTGAGATAGAAGCCTACATCAACACTCTCTTGGCATGTGGATGCAAATCCAACCAAGAGACAAGCTTTAATGCATGCTCATCTCCTCTACCAAGCTAATTACTAAGCTAAGCTATGCTACATATGAGTGATTATGTGAGGAGATGTACATCTTTCTCGTAAGATACTCCTTCTTCCTCTCAATCTACTCTCATACCCTGCTAGCTCTCACCATCTTCGAAGGTGTGTGAGGTCTTGGATCTGAGAACGGGGATAATTCAAGTTGTGTTTGTTAAGTGTTTTGCTTAGTGCATGAAGTTTCCATCTTCATTGCACTAGCTAGTCTTGAAGGAACACAAAGAATTGTATTGTACAATGTCTCTCTTGATGGGAGAAACCATAATACAAAGCCTTTTGGAGGGGGGACCGGCTCCATGAAAATCCGGTCCTCAACTGTTGTCAATAGATTAATTTCTCTCTCTTTTGAAAGTATTGTCGATGCTATCTAATTAGGTGTTATGCTTTTTGTTGCTCTCTCCACCCAAGCACTCTTGTAATTCTCATTAGGAATCTATTCTAATGAAATGCCCACTATGTTCATGCTAATTTCCGCTACACATAAGTTATTAGGCCATTAAATGTTACACTTAACAACAACATCGAGGTGTGTGTACTTCCGTCGAACAACAATCAGAGTGGGGACAACAAGAACTCAACCAAAGAGACAAATATGGAAGGTCTTACGACCTGCCTGTGTGGCAGTGTCTCTATGCATACAATTGGGACATAATAACAACAATCAGAGTGGGGACAACAAGAACTCAACCAAACAGACAAATATGGAAGGTCTTACCACATTCCCGTGTGGCAGTGTCTATATGCGTACAATTAGGACATGATAACAACAAATGACAAAACTATGACAGGAAATTGTTGCTGATTAAAAAAAATCTTTGAAGCCTTGTACCATGTTCTTGAAGGTTGTTTGTCATGTATCCAAAATATATTGTAATCTGCTTTGTCAAGAGGTCACTAATTTGACCACTATGGCGTACACACCCGTGTGGCAACCCACAAAAACAATATCTTGTCGGGCTTGGTACCAGGGTACTCGATGATGAGATTCCCGTGACCAGCAACATAGCCAACGTGATTCAAAATAGGAGTACCACCAGCTTTTGCGCCCAAAGGGCTCCATGCTAATCACCTTTTCTTGAGCCTTTCTACACCACCGTTGAGATTAAACACTTCTAGGGGCTTCAATATCGATATGCCACCCGTTGTACAACATTTTGATATGTTGTAAACATTGTCAACATCTTGCTTGCTGCATTGCCAAGTGATTCTCCAACTTTGCAACATGCTTTGAAACACCAATGTGCTTAGTTAGTGGCCACTGTCTACTATAGTTTAGAATGCCTTCCACATAATTGCTTGCCGAGTGGTCAATCGCGTGTTGAGAAAGCACCGCCTAGAAGTGTTTGGATATGCCACCCTTCTCGCCTACAACCTGCAAACGACGGCATTTTAAAACGCCATAGCGCGACAACCTCCTGGCGCTCTGATTGTAACCCTAACTTCAACATCTGGTTGACATAACTTTGATTGTGAATTAGGTTTTTCTTGTGACAACTTGGTTTAGTACTTGTATGACTTACTGCATCACAATATAGATTATATGGAAGACTCGAATGTGCTTGTATATTGGGCTCGCAACCTTCCCCTACATCTACTTTCGTGATTGCTATATGGTAAGAGTTGCTGTAGAGGATTGCAACTATGGAGGGTGAAGTCGGAGTACAGCCATGGAAAGATGAGCGTGCAGAAGAACGAGGGAGAGAGACTTCAACGAGCAAGAAGACCAAAAAACAACACGCTTTTATTGATTGAACTTCTTACATATGTATAATTAGACTAAAAAGATATCAACCACCCCTTGTACCATGCAAAGTCCATAAAAAGGAGTGATCAGAATTTGTCACTGATTGGGTAGCTTCCGATGGGTTAAACCAAACTGGGCTTGTTGGGTTGAACCCAACAATCCCCCCTTCACACCCAAACCACTCACAATAGGCTTAGTACAGACCGTGGAAGAGTCCAACAAACCACCTCAAACAATGAGTAGAAGCCCCCTCTCTTGACAACAACATCGGTGTGTGTGTACTTCCGTCGGACAACAATTAGAGTGGGGACAACAAGAACTCAGCCAAAGAGACAAATGTGGAAGGTCTTACCACCTCCCTGTGTGGCAGTGTCTCTATGCATACAATTGGGACATAATAACAACAATTAGAGTGGGGACAACAAGAACTCAACCAAACAGACAAATATGGAAGGTCTTACCACCTTCCTGTGTGGCAGTGTCTATATGCATAAAATTGGGACATGATAACAACAAATGACAAACTTAAAAACAAAACTATGACATGAAATTGTTGCTTATAAAAAAAATCTTGAAGCCTTGTACCACGTTCTTGAAGCAAATCTTTGTTGTCTGCATGACTTTCGATTGATCCAAAATCTATTGTAATCAGCGAAGTCACTAATTTGACCACTATGGCACCACAAAAACAATATCTTGCAAGGCTTGGTACCAGGGTACTCGATGATGAGATTCCCACGACCAGCAACATAGCCAACATGATTCAAAATAGGAGTACCACCAGCTTCCGCACTCAAAGGGCTCCATGCCAGTCACCTTTTCTTGAGCCTTTTCTACACCACCGTTGGGGAGGACGGCGTTTTGAGATGCTAGGTTAAACATTGCAACGTAACCACTGCTGGGGGCTTCAATACCGATATGCCACCCGTTGTACAACGTTTATATATGCTGTAAATGTTGTCAACATCTTACTTTGCTGCATCGCCATGCTATTATTGATTGAACTTCTTACATATATACAACTAGAGTTAAAATAGATCAACCACCCCTTGTACCATGCAAACTCCAGAAAAAGGAGTGGTCTGCATCTGTCTGTGATTGGGTAGCTTCCCACAGATTAAACCAAACAAGGCTTGAACCTAACAATTGCTACATACTCCTTTTAGCAAGTGGGATACATCAATAGGCTCCTCTAGGGCAACAGAGGGACAGAGAGTACTCCTTTCTTAGCCTGTGGGCACGTTCCTTAGTATTTTTTAGTATGGATCATGGCTACATTACGTGGCACTATGCACCTCCATGGTGGTTCATATGCACTCATCCCATATCTCCCCTTGATGGATAGCTAGTACACACACGGCACTCCTCTACCCTATGGGGAGATAGCCTTTCATTGAACACAATATATGGTCTCACATGACGCTCTTCTTACATGGAAGAGTGAGGGAGGCACAACTCAAGGGCGATTGATTTGTGAGTCGTGACCTATATGTCTACCACATTCATTGTTTTGTAGCATTTGAAAAGGCCATCAGCAGTGTGCTGTTAGTTTTCTTTTTCTCTGCGATATCTATTTTAGCCAAAAAATATATTTATTCTCTGTGAACGAATATCGATTTAACTATTTATGGGGTTTACAGTTCAAAAAGCCCTAAGAGACGCGCGGTGTTCAAAAATTTGGCAGTGTAAATTTCTGCGGTCGTCTGGGCGAACTCCTTTGGCCGAAGCTCAGCTGTTCTGCTTCAGGTAAGAGAGAGAGAGAGAGAGAGAGAGAGAGAGAGAGGTTTTGTGGTATTTTGCGTATACACAGAGCCCTTCTTCTTTCGCAGATTAGAGTTGTAAGATGGCAGCTGCAGTTGCGGCTTCAGGAGGCAGCTTACAAGGGCCTTTGACAGAGCCTCAGGGAGCTCCAGGAGTTGACACAGCAGGGGTCCCTTCAGGGCAAAAGAGGGCTCGCGAGGATGAGGTAGTTGCTACAGGTGACAAGAAGTGGCCAGGATGGCCAGGGGATAATGTGTTTAGATTGGTGGTTCCTGTTTCCAAAGTAGGAAGCATTATCGGAAGAAAAGGAGAGTTTATCAAGAAAATGTGTGAAGAAACTCGGTCGCGAATCAAAATTTTGGAGGGGATACCTGGAACTCCTGATAGAGTTGTAAGCGAGAAAAGCTACTCCTTGTTTTCTTTGAGCTTTGCCTCTCTGAGGTTGCAGAGATCCTTCTTTTTGCATGTTGGATGGGCCAAAAGTTTTCTGAAAGCTCGATTGTTGTTCATGTCATGTAGGTTATGGTGTCTGCAAGAGAGGAACCGGAGGGGTTGCTTTCTCCTGCCATGGATGGCTTGCTCAAAGTCCATAAACGTGTTATAGATGGCTTGGAAAGTGAAATAGATGGTTCTGCCATGCGGACAGGATTAGTCTCAACAAAACTTTTGGTTCCGGTGACTCAGGCTGGCAGCCTAATTGGGCGACAGGGCACAACTATCAAGTCTATCCAGGATGATTCTGGTGCAATCGTGCGAGTAATCTCTTCAGGTAAGTTGTTTTCTGACTTAATGAAGGTTGGACTGCATTTTTTTTTTTTGAAGTAGGAGATTTTGAGACATAGGCTGAATGTACAAGAAGTTAGTGGCAAGAATTTCAATGTTAACATGAGCATTAGTGCTACACAAGGCTGGTGAGCACATCTCATGAACTCATGTGGCATGTTTATGTTGTGGAGGTTTTTGTCCATCATCTCTCTAGGTGTGTATGTACGAATGCATAGATATATGTGTGTGAGGGTATGCATAAAGTTTGTATGTGTGTGCACACACAAATCAATATTTCCAATGTATGTGTTGGTGATGGGTTGTGTATTTGTTCATTACCAACATTGATCATGAGTTGCTGTGCTTTTGTAAAATCTCTGCGAAGGTGAATGGGCTTGGGATGGTTAATTTTGTGTGCTATTCAGACATACGTTTGCTACTTTTGCAAGCTGTTTTTGGAATTTCTAGATATATGTCTTACTTTTATCTCCTGTTTGTGTATCAGAAGAACCACCTATTTGTGGACTTCAAGATGATAGAGTTGTGGAAATTCAAGGTGAGGGGCCAAAGGTTCAAAAAGCAATGGAACTGGTGGTGTCTCATTTGCGGAAGTTTTTGGTTGACCGCTCCATATTGCCTTTATTTGAAGTGAGTGTCATTCTTAACATTTTTGTAGAGTGAATAACATTGAAATGAAGCATAACATTATGCCCTGACATTCAGAGGGCCGTTCAATCTCAAGGCCAACAATCGCTGCCTCAGGGAGCATGGGGTCATAGTTCTGCAGCTTCTCTTCATGGTTCTTCAGGAGGGGGACTAGGTGGCACATCTCATTATGGGCTGCCAGGTTCTGGGGTTTCTGGTTTGGGTGGCACATCTCACTATGGAGCCCCAAGTTCAGCTGGACCAGGATTGAGTGGTGCATCCCATTATTCCACTCCGTCATTCCAACATGAGAGCTATTACCCACCTGCAGATAACTTTGACTCACAAAGTCACCACCATGGAGTTTCAATATATGGTAGAGACCCGAGCCTTGGGGGTATCAACACTCAACTATCGGCACCACCAGCCCCCGTGATTACACAGGTTTGGTTCTTTTCTTTCAAATCAAATGGGCACTTCACTTGGATAGACTTCTATTTTTATGTTTTAAATTCTTTCTAAAAATCTGCAACATGCACTGATGGTGGTCAAAAGACCTATACCTTGATGGTGGTGAAAGGACTATAGGTATAGGTCTTTTGACCACCCTCAGTGTTAACATGTTTTTGAGCTTTTTTACTGATTTGCATAGCCGTCTCAAATGGGGTTTGAATGTTTTAGTTTGTTGAAAGTCCAGAAAGTTCGAGTTGCTTGCTTTACAAGAAGGTGATGACTCAGTAAAAGGTTTGAGCAAGGTTTGAAGCTGGTTGAGGCTTTTTCTTTGTAGAAGATTTATTGTTGCATGGAGACAAGAAGTGTGCCCTGGAGGCTGCCGAAGTCATGGCATACCTGCCTCGCAAGCTCTTCTACAGGTTGCTTCGCAGTTAACAAGTCGTTGGGGTTAAAGAAAAGGCGTGGGCTGCTAGCTAAGTTGTGATCAGCAGCCTAGACTTTGCCCATGAGTGATGTCTCTATGCACTACTTATCTTCTCTAAGGATTGTCTTGGCCCTTCTTGCATTGAAAACTGCATTGTGAGCTGATTCTTGGTTCTTGTACAGATCAATTTGGGTGGTAGGTTTTTTAATCGTGTTTTTTTCTGTTTGTTTGTAGCCAGAAAAGCTTTTATAAGAGATCCTCCCAACATGGGTTTTAGTAGCTTAGGCAACAGCAGCACGCATTGGGCAAAGATTTATTTAGTCTTTTCTTTTGGTTGCACAAAAAAGTTAATATTTATCTTCCCGCATTTTTGTATCCGCTATTACTTCTTGCATGTGTTCTTACCTATTACTTGAGTAGAAGCCTCTTTTGATATTGTTCTTGCTATGACTTGCGTGCTACATGATTTTTCGTTAGTTAGCAAGCTGTTCTCTTACTGAAAATTTTGGGTAAACATCCTTTTGTGTAAAGAAGGGGTAGTTGACTAGCTTATCTTCACGCTATCATGATGCCAAGGCAATCAATGGAATGGGAGTATTGTTTGTTTTAATCATTATAAAAATTAGAGAGGCTTTTTACGGGTGAAAATAGGCATTTTAGTTTATTGTTTTGTTGTTGTGATTGTTTCTTGTTTGTTTGAAATGGTTTTTTGTTACTTGTCTGTTGCGTATTGGGGTGTTACGGTGTGCTTGGGCTTGTGCTTTCCTCTATCCAACAAGTTTTGTGCCGACGACTTTCATCTTGTGGGTCCAAAGCATTCTATACTATCTTCTTGGAGTTTCCCTCTTCAGATTTGGATTACAAGAGATATTTTCAGCAAGTGGACTGTGCTTTACAGTGGTTGAGCCCTCCTTTGCAGCTCCGGTTTAGTGCTCTTGGCTCTTTCTTATGGTTTCCTTTAGTAGATCTCTCAGTGATGCCAATTGCTTCTTCTGTGTCATTTTTGTCATTGATTGCTTATTCAACTCGTTCCTATGTGGTTATCTTTGTCTTTGGTGTGCTGTTGCAGAGAGTACTTGTGGTGGGGAGTGCCATTTCCCTCTTGAATAACAGGTCTTGAGTTCAACTTTCCTCGTCAGATAGATCTTTAAGGTCTCTTGGGATAGTTTCCTACCACGTAAAAACAATCTTTTTCTTCTTCTCCTCCCCTTGGCTTGCCAAATTTTCATCTCTCTAATATCAATTTTTTTGGAAAGGATGAGTGTTATGTCGTGCTTATAGAAGAGAAGGTATAGCTAAGACACCGTCGGGATGGGCGTATGGTGTCTGGGCGGGCATAGTGTAAACCTACATTGGCCACTTTTATAACAGGGAGGCCAAGGCCTCATTTGTAGTTATCGACCCCCACTGACAGAGTGCCAGTGGGGAGCATGTGAGGCTAGGAGTGCGTGAGGTCACCTCGAGGAGGTGAGGCCAGGTGGTATGGGACGCTTGGGCTTATAGGTGCTCGCCTACGTCCTTGGACACTGGCCCAGCACGGGGGTGTTGCCGGATGGTGGCCATGGTCGGGTGGTTCGTTCGACACATGTTTGTAGGTGGTCCGTGTAGTCAAGATATCCTCTCCGCGTATTCGTTTCAATGAGATGGCTCGAAAGATCATTATTTTGGAATTTCAAGAATTCTAAAAAGGACGAGATGACTAGATGGAATCTGATTGTGGAAGTGGATTTGTGCTAATGCATGCTGGAGAATCTACTATGTAGTGGGGATGGTCATTGGCATGCATGCATGAAGCTAGTGTCTACTCAAGAATCGGATTTCTTTTCATACGTGTAATTGGGGGCGATTACTCTCTTCTAAGGTGGGATTATGCCACGACTTTGTGACTTGGCATGATTGTACCGGAATTGAAGAGGGAGAGCATTAGCGGAGCCGACTCAAATTAGAGTTCTGTATGCGAAAAGCGCGATGCAATTTGCAACGGGAATTGCAAGCTGCTAATGTGGCTTTATATATACAAGGTGATGTGGTAGATTTTAGTAGTTGATCCTTATTAATTGAGATGATTAAATGTCACGTACACAATTAACCCTATGTGCATGTGGACAAGCTACTTCATGACAAGGGTTCAGTTCAGCTTAGGAAGTGTTCTGGCACCTTTGTGAGTCTGTTCGCAGGCCGTGCATATCCATGCACTTAGAGTAATTGCATTTCCTCTGGTTGCACACAGCATGATTATCAGATTACAGTTGGTACCCATCAGGAGCATTTTACAGTGCATAGAACCCATTTTCCTTATTTTAGCCATTTTTCACTTATTATTATTAAGTGACTTTGTTGGGAAACTGGGTAAGGAAATTTGGCTAAGTTAATATATAAGAAAGCTAGAGCTAGTACTTTTTGGCAGAAGAGGCACAGGGATCCGGTGTCTGGCAATGCACCTTCTTAGCAAGACCCCCGGCAGGAACTCTCAGCTTTTTTCAGCCATCAAGACAGCCTAGCGTTTTCAGCATTTGCAGATCAGTCCCAACGTTTTGCAACTTGCAGATCAGCCTGGTGTTAGCAGATTCACAATAGATTCCCTAGCGTTTTTGCAGCAGAAAGCAGATAAGCCTATCGTTTTTGCATTTGCAGACTATCATCAGCGTTTGCAGATTCTCGACGACAAAACCATTCATTGCATCAACGTTTTGCATTTTCAACAGTTAGACTCCGCATCACAACCCCCAAACCTCGTAGATCTCACCTTCCTTGAGCAGATCCTCGTCGCACGGTCAGATCAGCCTGCGTATGCAGATTTAACCCGCTATTCGTAGATTTCCGCATCTGTGTTTTCAGCGCATCGTCGTCGCTCGTCACCGACATAGAGTCAAAATTCAGCAGATACAAGATTTGCAAATCTCAGCACTCAGCGTTTTCAATTTTCAGCCCGTCTCGTCGTCGTCATTATCGTCATCAACATCGTCGGCCAGACCTTTGCATTTAGACCATTGTAGAGATTTGTGCAATCAATAGTAGACCGCCCTCGCCATAGAGAGTGGGGCCCTTGGAGGAGGGTTTGACAACATTTTGGTGTTGTATTCTTCTCTCTCTCTCAGTCTCAGCACCTTCATTCACAGTGTCTTCCACTTTGTTTGTGATCATTGCACTCTCTCACTAGAGGAACAGAAAGCTCTCCCTTCTGTAGTAAAAGGAACCCTTGAGCATAGTTCGGAGCACTCATCTTGAGCAAAGTTCAACATTCACTTTCGTTGCACCTTACATTGGTATCAGAGCTTTGGCAGTGTTCTGTATCACTCAATGAAAGAACCACAAGATTTTTTTTTTTTTTGCTTGTTGCGGTCGCACATAACCCAAGTCCACTTGGGTGTGCTGATTCCTAATCGTGCTTTTGAAGAGTGACAGGAAACCCAAGAAAGAAGGGCTTGTCTAGCCTCCCCTTGTTTCTCTTTTCACTCATTGAGAGCGGACCGTGCATTAGCGGCCGACCAATCGACGTGAGGTGGGAAAAAGCAACCTTGGTGTGAGCGCAAGGCCTTGAAGGGGTGCGTCTGTAGGAAAGAGTAGAGCTCCGGTAAGAGAAGATCCTTCTCTAACACAGATTACAAGCTAAAGAAGAACCTCAAGAACTCAAGACCCTCAAGAACTCAAGACACCCAAGAACCCAAGTTCCTCGTGAACTTAAGAACCCAAGACTTCAATGTACGGTCCTCACCTGAAGCGGAATGGATACTTCGCATAGAGGTGATGAGCCTGGAGGTGGCGCAGAAGAATTTTCCCCAGCAACAGGACCTACCCCTTGCCCATCTACGCCAAGGATTGCACCAAATCCTATGGAGGCTTTGGTCAAGACGATGATGGACATGAAGATATGACAAGAAGCGCAACGCGCTGCCTTGGAGCGCGAGCGCGAAGAAAGAACGGCAGCCTTAGAGCGTGTCACAAACAGGAGCGCATAGCAATATAAAATCCATTCAGATAAATAGGATTTATCACTTTATGTAACTAAGTCAGACTTTGTAAATAATTAATTTATTTACGAGAAAAGAATTATCTAATTAGTTGTGTGCACACCAGAATAGACCTAGCAGTTCCAAGGCCTCAGGTGAGCCTAAATGTGGGCTAGAACACCTCAGAGGGACCTTAGCAGAAATTACCCTGAAGCCCTAGTGATTGGGAAATCGGGTCTTCAGAAAGGGGTAAGCAGTAGCCTCAGATTTTAGGCTCAGAAAAATACGCGCGTCAGTACAAGCACATGAATGAGATGGGGTCCTTAGAACAGTGACCCTAAGGCTAATAAAGCTAATAAAGCCTTAGGGTAAGTTTCGTGAAATTAAATTTAACGGTCCGTGCTCGGGCGAGCGGCCGGACAAGTGTGAACAGGTAAAGGCGATGCAGTGCCGGTGCGGCATTGCGCCGGCAGACCTTTGGTGTTCTCATAAAAGAATCATTGGTAGCAGTTGTTAGTTAGTTGCACATTTTTAATTAATGAGCTAGAAGTTTTTAAAGTCAAAAGTAGAATGGTTTTTAAGTTTTTAAAGTAAGTGTGTCAAGTGGCACACTTACCAATGCAAACTAACTCTCTCTCACTCTCACTCTCACCCTCTCTCTTCCTAGCGCCCCCTCTCCCTGATGGCTATTTAGGAGCCCCCCCTCCCCCATTTTCAGGGCTGGCAGTGCACCTACCCCCCCTAATGTGAGCGCGCTCTACGCGGTGGAGCCCTCCATTGAAGCTTGAGAGCAGCCCCTTGCGACATATGTGGTAGCCTTGTGCTCCCATTGTCAAGAACAAGGGATCTCACAGTCATAGACACCTTCTGGTGAAGTTTCATCGCGAGAAGCTGCCGTAGATGCTCTCTTAGCAGAGTGCGGCTGCTGTAATTCTCTGTTTTCAGCCCCTAATCACCTCGATTAGGGCTGTTTTCTGCAAATCAGCCATAGAAATTCTCTTCTCTTTCCTTATCCTAAGTCTACACCAAGTTTGGCGCGATTCCATCGCGAAGAAAACCTCTGTTTCGGCGTAGGGGTGTGCACAGGTAAGAATTTCAGGTTATGTACAGAAAATTACAGCAAGCATGTGTGTGTGCATTTTGCTTGTTTTCTCTTTTGTGTTCGATGCATGAATGAACGAGCATGAAGGCAATACATAACGGAAGATGGACTCTCCTCTGTGAGAGCTTCCGATGAGCTGTTTTGGAAGATAGACTCTTTTTTCGAGAGCTTCCAACCAGTCTCGCAGAAGATGGGAAATCCCCTAAGCAGAAAGAAAGTGGAAACACTTTCTCAGTCAGTAGTCAGAACAGAACAGAAGAAAGAATAGAGGACGGGCGTATGCCCCGTTCCTGTGCTTGTAAAGATTCTCCCTTAGTAATAAAGATATTCTCTTTATGGGGGGGGGGACCAGCCCATCTTCTGGTCCCCAATGAAGTGTCAAGTTTTCTCGCTCCCTTTAATTCTCTTGAGTATTTGAAGTGCAATTAAACGTCAGTTTACGCTTCCGTATTTTTGTGACACTTTATATGAAGCCAGAGGATATAGAGAGAAATCAATAGAGAGAGAGATAGAGAGTGAGAAGATCGATACAGTACTGGGGATCAGAAGATGGGCTGGTCCCCCCCCTCCCCCCCTTAAAGAGAATCTTTTATTAGGGAGAATCTCTTTTTTACTAGCACAAGAACCGGAGAAAACCCCTCCGTTCTAATTCTCTGACTTGATGGTCGTTCCTTCTTGTAAGGGAAATCCAAGAGACCAGCTCTCAATCCTTTTTTTGTTTGTACTCGGAGTCGAGACTCGACATACAATTTCCAAATTTTGTTCCCGGAATTTCCAAGCGTAGGCCGAAGCCTTCACGCTTCTCCTTCGCGATGAAGTACCTGCAAACACACACACAAACACGGGACAACAATTCGTATGGCGAATCCACAATAGATACCTGTCGCTCTTTCGCGGGAAAAGCAACTTCTGTGCTTCGTAGTCTCGCGATCTCTTGCGTCTTCTGGCGACAGAGTCTTTCCTTGCTGGCGCTACAACTCTTCCTCTGAGTGGAGGCATGTGGTGCTTTTATAGCTCCCTGACCACAGCAGGAATAGCTGAGCAGAGGTTGGCCGCGTAGAGATTCCATTGTTTTTTTTTGTTTTTTGTTGCGCTGCTCTACCCGAAATAGGGAGAGAGAATTTGTTGGTTGGTTTTGTTGCTTTATTTTCTAAGTGGCTGCCCACTTATTAAGTGGATGGCCGGCATATTTTAAAATTGGTCTGAACCTCCCCAAAAACTCAATAAAACCTTGTAAGTTAAAAACAGTGCTTTTCACAGCACTTCTCAGGCGTCCCTGGATGCAACTACATGCACAAATGCAATGCAGACATAGATTCCTCGCGGGAAAGCGTTCGCTCTTTCTAGAAAACTCGTTAAAATATTCCGCTTTTTAAGAAAAGCTTCTCAGAACCCATCTTTATTCTTGTGCTTGCGTCTCTACGCATATTCCTCTTTTCCAGTTCGGATCTCCTCTCGATTATGGATATCCCCTTTCCGATGCACCTGTCACCCACCTTGTGACGCATCAGGAATACCCATCACCTAGTCCTTTCTTACCGAACTTACAATACAATCCCCTTCACGATGCTCTATGTCATCCATCCTATGACGCATCAGAGATGTCCGTTCCCGGATGGTCGGATACTTCTTACTGATGCTCCTTGTCACCCATCCGTTGTGACGTATCATAAGTTCCCGTTCTTGGTGGCCTTATAAATATTCCCTTTTTACAGTGCTCTTGTCATTACTTTGAATGACGCACTAGGGATACTCTGTACTCGGATGTCTCCAGTTCAGTGGGAAAAACCTCACTTAAAATTCCCATAATTTATTTAGAGTTATTTTTCTTTGCGTTCTAAGCAAGAAAACCCTCTTACTTATAAATCCAACAATTCATTCAGAATTATTCTTTTGTCAGATAAAGCCAATTTAGCAACATCTCTCTCACTTATAAACAATTATCCTCAACTATAGAGGTCCAACTGAACTGTCCGAAGAGAAACCGGAAAAATTTCAAATCTTGCTCAATGGTGAGTTGAGCTAGTCCTTTCTCAAAAGAGGACTTATAAATTAAATTAAACAAAAATTCAATAATTCAATACTTACCTTATCAGTTCTTGTCCGTCCTCTAATACCTCGAGGATATCCTTCACCAATCATAAACTTACGAGCCGTGTAAGAACTCCTCATTTGCGTCTTTCCAAGAGATCGGAAGTTTCCTAATTCGAGAATCTCTTAACTCAATTCCACCTTCTCAATCCCGAGAAGAATAATCCTCCTAGAGATCAATCTAGGTATCTGTCCTTGCGCATAATCTTGCGCTATTAGTCCTAAGGATATTAAACCTCTTATGTCCTCCCAGATAGGAAATGCCCAGTCATAGAGCATTAAGCTCGATGTCTTTCTTTCACAAATAGAGTTTGCGATCACATTAAAGAAGGTTCTTGTTCAGGGCCGTCGCTCAACGTAGGCGGACGGTTCCAATCCGAAGATTCCTTGTGCACGGCGACACTTCTTTCTAATCTCTTCCTCTTGCGAGTTATTACCACTAGTAGCGTTTTCCACTACTTGCTTTGACTCGCTCGCGTTCCCATTGGACAAACCGATCCCAATCTTCTTGGATGCCTTCCTCAAAGCGTAGATGTAAAGAAATTGTCGGAAAATTCAGCCTTGAATTGAATCCAAGTCTTGTTGTAAGTTCCTTGTAGAGCTTTGGTATACCACGAAGTACTTGTAATTCCCCTTGAGGTGTTTCGTCACATGCCTCACCTTCGACGCTTCTGAGAAATTGCCATTTGCAAAGGCAACCTCAAAGTGTCGAATTAAAGCGGTAGCTTTCAGGACATCTTCTCTTCCGTCACAAGTATCAAACTTGACCGGAGTGTTCCTAGGTCTAGAGACCTCCTTCATATCCTTCCCGAAATAACGGAATTTCTTGGTGTATTGAGATTCATGGATATGTCCTGGGTTCTGAAGGATCTTGAGCATTCCGCTCCTCGAATTCTCTAGGTTCTTGAGCATCATGCTCTTGTCGCCTTCTCAGAGAATCCCACGTCTTGTGTCGACTTCTTTTAGAGAGAAAAATTTTCTCAACTCTGTGAGCTTTTCCTGCAGGGCTCAGGGTTTCGTCTGCTTACTTCTCTCTTGGCTTGTCATGGCTTCTTCCCCTATCTTTCTAGAATCGTCCTCCTTTAGAGAGAAAGAGAGGAGACCATGCTCTGATACCATTGTCACAAACAAGAGCGCATAGCAATATGAAATACATTCGGATAAATAGGATTTATCACTTAATATTGAAGCCAGAGGATATAGATAGAGAGAGAGATAGAGTGAGAAGATTGACACAGTAGTGGGGACTAGAAGATGGGTTGTTCCCCCCCTTCAAGAGAATCCTTTATTAGGGAGAATCTTTTTTTACAAGCACAAGAAGCGAAGAAAACCCCTCCGTTCTAATTCTCTGAGTCGATGGTCGTTCCTTTTCGTAAGGGAAATCCGAGGACGAGCTCTCAATCCTTTTTCCGTCTGTACTCGGAGTCGAATTCCGTTCCTAGAATTTTCAAGCGTAGGCCGAAGCCTTCACGCTTCTCCTTCGAAATGAAGTATCTGCAAACACACACACAAACACGGGACAACAATTCATATGGCGAATCCACACTAGATGCCTGTCGCTCTTTCGCGAGAAAAGCGACTTCCGTGCTTCGTAGTCTCGCGATCTCTTGCGTCTTCTTGCGGTAGAGTATGAGTGAAGGCATGTGGTGCTTTTATAGCTCCCTGACCACAACAGGAATAGCTGAGTAGAGGTTGGCCGCGTAGAAATCGTGGCCTTATTTTTTGTTGCGTTGTTCTACCCAAAATAGGGAGAGAGAATTCATTGGCTGGTTTTGTTGCTTTTTTTAAAAAGAGGCTGCCCACTTATTAAGTGGACGGCCGGCATATTTTAAAATTGGTCTGAACTTGCCCATAAACTCAATAAAACCTTGTAAGTTAAACAATGCTTTTCATAGCACTTCGTAAGCGTCCCTGGATGCAACTACATGCACAAATGCAATGCAGACATAGATTCCTCGCAGAAAAGCGTCTGCTCTTTCCAGGAAACTCGTTAAAATATTCCGCTTTTTAAGAAAAGCTTCTCAGAACCCATCTTTATTCTTGTGCTTGCGTCTTTACGCGCATTCCTCTTTTCAGTTCGGATTTTCTCTCGACTATGGATATCCCCTTTTCGATGCACCCGTCACCCACTTTGTGACGCATCAGGAATACCCATCACCTAGTCCTTTCCTACGAACTTACGGTACAATCCCCTTCATGATGCTCTATGTCACCCATCGTATGACGCATCAGAGATGTTCGTTCTCGGATGGTCGAATACTTCTTACTGATGCTCCTTGTCACCCATCGGTTGTGACGTATCAGAAGTACCTGTTCTTGATGGCCTTACTTTTCACAGTGCTCCTGTCATTGCTTTGAATGACGCACTAGGGATACTCTGTAAGTCGGATGTCTCCAGTGAGAAAAACCCTCACTTAAAATTCCAATAATTTATTTAGAATTATTTTTCTTGGTGTTCCAAGCGAGAAAACCCTCTCACTTATAAATCCAACAATTCATTTAGAATTATTTTTTTGTCAGATAGAGCCAACTTAGCAACAGAGCGTGAGCGTGCTTGGCGGCTTAAGAAAGAAAGCCAGAATTGGATCGCGAACGCGAAGAGAGACGAGTGGTGTCACGTGAGACATCCAACCCTATGTGTCCGTGGACAAGCTACAGCATGATTAAGGTTCAGTTCAGTCAAGTCAGTCTAGAATAGGAAGTGATCTGGCACCTTTGTGAGTGTGTTCGCAGACCGTGCATGTCTAGACACTTAGATTAGATGCATATCCTCTTGTTGCACACAGCATGACCATCGGATTCCAGTCAGATTCCATCAATAGCATTTTTATAGTGCATAGGCCTATTTTCTCTATTTTTGACATTTTTCACTTATTATTTTTAAGTGACTTTTGTTGGAAAGTAGGAAGGCAATTTTGCTAAGTTGGATAAATAGAAACCTAGCGCTAGCACTTTTTGGCAGAAGAGGCAGCAGGAGCACCTTGCTCAATAGGCAACTTCTCAGCGAGACCAACACTCGCAGCAGCCTTAGCGTTTTCAGCCGTTTGAGGACCTAGCGTTTTTGCATCAGATCAGCCTTGGCTTTTTGTGCACAGCAAATCAGCCCCGGCGTCATCACGACACAGTAGATCAGCCTAGTGTTTTGCATTTGCAAAACAACCGACGACAGGAGAAGACCATTTCAGCCCTAGCGTTTTTGGATTTGCATCATACCCCAGCGTTTTGCAGATTCACCATGACGGAACATCAAGAACCACCAGCGTTCTCAGTTTTCAGCCTTTACCTCTTGCAGATCAAGTCCCGAACCTCGTAGATCTCACCTTCCCGTAGCAGTTCCTCCCCGCACGGTGGGAATCGGGATCCGTCGAAGTTTGCAGTTTTAGCTCGGAAAACGGAGATTTCAACATCTGCGTTGTACCGTGATCATCAACATCGTCATCGACATAGAGTCAGAATTCAGTAGATAGAAGATTTGCAGATTTCAGCCCTTAGAGTTTGCAGATTTCAGCCAGTCTCGTCGTCGTCCTCATCGTCGTCGGCAAGTCCAAGCATTGTAGATATTTGTGCAATCATAAGTAGACCGCTCTCGCTATAGAGTGGGGCCCGTGGAGGAGGGTTTACAATGTTTCTGGTGTCGTATTCTCCTCTCTCTCTATCCCCTCAGTCTCAGCACCTTCATTCATAGTGTTTATTCACTTTGTTGTGTCCCATTGCACTCTCTCACTAAAGGAAGGGAAGGCTCTCCCTTCCGTAAGTAAAAGGAACCCTTAAGCAGAGTTCAGAGCACTCATCTTGAGCAAAGTTCAACATTCATTCCGTTGCACCTTACATTGGTATCAGAGCTTTGGCATTGTTCTTTATCACTCAAGGAAAGAACCAAAGAACCACATAAATTTTTTTGCTTGTTGAGGTGGCACGAACCCAAGTTCGCTTGGGTGTGTCGATTCCTAATCGTGTTTTTGAAGCGTGACAGGAAACCCAAGAAAGAAGGGCTTTATCAGCCTCCCCTTGTGCCTCTTTTCACTCATTGAGAGCGGACCCTACACTTAGCGGTTGGCCAATCGACGTGAGGTGGGAAAAAGCAACCTTGGTGTTAGCGCAAGGCCGCCAAGGGGTGCGCCCGCGAAAAAGAGCAGAACTCGGGTGAAGAGAAGATCCTTCTCTAACACAGATTGCAAGCAAAAGAATACCCTCAAGAATCTCACGAACCTCAAGACCCTCAAGAACCCAAGAACCCAAGAACCCAAGACCTGCAAGAATCCAAGTTTCTCGTGAACTTAAGAACCAGAGATCATAATGCTTGGTCATCACCCGAAGTGGAATGGATACTTCGCATACAGGTGGTGAGCATGGGAGTGGCGAAGAAGAGTTTTCCCCACCAGGAGGTTTTCCCGACCCTCCCCCTTCCCCATCTACGCCACGAGTTGTACCAAATCCTATGGAGGCGATGGTCAAGTCGATGTTGGAGATGTTGGCACAACAACAAGAAACGAATCGCGTTGCAATGGCACGACTAGAAAGAAAAGCAGAACAAGGAGCAATTCGCATTGCCTTGGAACGCGAGCGCAATGAACAAAAAGAAAGAAAAGCAATACAACAAGAAGCGACTTGCATTGCCTTGAAATGCGAGCGCGAGGAATGAAAAGACAAAAAAGCACGAAGAAAGGAGGAGGCCGAAGCCAGACGAGCTGCCTTGGAGGCCGATCATGAGGTTCAAAGAGACCTACGCACTCAAGAATTGGTTCGACAAGTTCTTGCCTTGAAGTCTGAACCGTAAGCGGGGATGCAGACTCCAACAACCCGGTCACAGAGAAGTTGACTTTCAGTAAGTATGATGGTAAGATGGATGCTACGGTTATTCATTCTTGGTTGCATCGATTTGTTGGGTCTAAAGGCCCTCTTATAGCCTCTCTTACTCATTTATTCATTCTTTTATACTTGGGTGTGTTCACACCCAAAGGCCATTTAAATGGTCATAAGTTTGCACCCTTACATAATAATAAAACATAGGGCTTTTAGTTGTGCGCCCAAGAAACACAATAAGAAATCGTACGCTCTCTCCCTCTCTCTGCACAACGCTCGTGCTCTCTCTCTCTCTGCTAATGGGTTCTTCTACACCCATCGCTAGCCCCTCTATCACTTCAAACTAATAAGAAATCATACGCTCTCTCCCTCTCTCTGCAACAACGCTCGTGCTCTCTCTCTCTCTCTCTCTCTCTCTCTGCTCGTGGGTTCTTCTACACCCCTCGCTAGCCCCTCTATCACTTCAAACTGGTATCAGAGCCAAGTTCCCTACTCCCGCGCACATTCCCTCGCAAGAAATCTTCATTTTCTCTCTCCCGTGCAGTTTTCTCTCTCTAAAAACAGTAAGCGCAGGTGTCTTCTCTCTCCTCCCCGGACTCAAGGAAGACAATACCTCAGCCCACAAGTGCTTATATGCTGAAAACAGGTGGTCATTTCGGGCTGTTTCTTTGCAGAAACAAGTTTTTTTTGTTGATTACAGCAAGCACAAGTGTTACAGGTACATTTGGGACACTTTGGGCAACACCAATCCACCCGGAGAATTGGGGGTTTTGCCCTATTTGCTGAAATTTCAGTAAATTTATGCAAGTTGTCACTTTAAACTTGGGGGTCTTGCACATTAGTGCAAGATTATTCAAGTCTACGCCTATAGGTGTAATTACAGGAGAAATTCTCTAGGATTCGAGTTGAGAAATTGAGGGCTTTTGCTGATTTTTCTGAAATTTCAGTAAATTGTGCAGTAACTTCTGGGGCTTTTGCAAATGTGATGCAATTCTGGACATTTTGTGTCATGTATTGCAATTTGTGGTACAATTGAGCAGAGTTTGAGACCTCTCTCACATAAATAGGAGGTTTATGTGACAATAAACACATGTATTTACTTGTGGATGCTTCCCATTGAATCTATGTATTGTTGAAAATACATTTTGCAGCAGCTTTACCTCAATTGCAGGTTTGAGGTTGTTGCAAATGCACTTTGGTTTTACTGCTGAAGTGGGAGCATTCATGCACAGGATGTATGCTTCATGTGTGTGCTGAAATTTCAGTATTTACTACTGAAATTTATCTCTTTTACTGTTATACACTTTGGATAACGTGTTTGTAACCCAGTGTTACGTTTCCTTGCACTTCTATAGTGTTCTCTGAGCCTGTAAGAGGTTAAAATTGCAACTTGCAGCCTGCTATTATAAAATTACAGCAGTGAATTTTTGGTCTATTTTGCATCGAAATGGCTTTCAATGCATCTACAAGTAGCAGTGAGTCAAAGTCTTTGATGGAAATCAAAAGATTTGATGGCACTGGCTTTGATTTGTGGAAGGAAAGAATGCAAGGCATTCTATTCCTTAAAGATTGCGAAGATGCATTGCTCGCAGCAAAACCTGAAAACTTGTCAGATGCAGATTGGATTGGGCAAAGATGAACAAAAAGGCTATTGCTTATATCAAAATGGTTGTGTCAAATGATGTGCTTACTGATATTAAGCGTCTTGACACTGCACATGCTATCTGGCAGAAGTTGACTAGTTCGTATGAGAATAAAACTCTTGTGAATCAAGTTCATCTCATGTGAAAACTTGTAAACATGGAATTGGATGAGGCAAAGCCTGCATCTGAGCATTTGAATGCGTTTACAGGTGTTTTGAGTCAACTTAGGATTCAGGGTTGCAACCATTTGATGACAAGTTGAAAGCTATCTTTCTTTTGATGACTTTGCCTGACAGTTGGGAAGTGCTTGTTGTGTCATTGTCAAACAATGCTGCTTTAACCTATGATGGTGTAAGAGGCTCCATTCTCAATGAGGAGATTAGGAGGAAAGCCAGTGGTGAAGGCAGTGGCACAGCTTATCATGTAAGGGGCAGGTCAGAGAAAAGGAACAATGTAGCTAACAGGGGCAAGAGTAGAAGTAAGAGCAAGGGAAAATCTCAAGATATAACTTGCTATCAATGTGGATGCAAAGGGCATAAAAAGCTTGATTGCAGATTTTACAAGCAAGAGCTTGAGAGGTAGAAGCAGCAGCAGGGTAAGAAGAAGAAGGATGCAAAAGATGTTAAAGGTGATGATGACACCTCCTCTTCTTCCAAGGATGTTGGCAAGGCCAATGTGGCCTCTAGTGTGGTCATAGAGGATATTGTTGATGTGGACGAAGCACTTGTCGTAGCTTCGAGTGTCTTTGATGATGTTGTAGCTATGGCAAGTGATATGTATATTACGAAGCCAGATCTTATTGACGCTTTGCTTTCAACACATGATGGGCTGTCCCAGTCTTGGATAGTAGACAGTGGTGCCTCATTCCATGTAACTCCTTCTTTGGAGTCTTTTGCCACATACACTGCAGGTAACCTTGGTAAAGTTTACTTGGGTAATAACTATGCATGTGACATGAGGGTGTTGGCACCATTCACTTGGCTTTGGAAAATGGCCAAGAACTTGTTTTGCATGATGTTAGGTATGTGCCTGACATTAAGAACAGTCTGCTATCAGTTGGGCAGCTGGATGTAAAGGGCTTCTTCACTACTTTTGGTGGTGGCTCTTGGAAAATACAAAAGGGTTCTATGTTGATTGTGAAGGGCAGCAAAAGGGGAACTTTATACTATTTGCATTGCAAGGCCTTACCTGGCAAGTTTGTTGCTATGGCTGAAGTTCATTGTCCAATGGAACTTTGGCATAAGAGACTTGGCCATATGAGTGAGAAAGGACTACAGGTTCTCTCCTCTCTTGGGAGATTTGATGTAAAAGGTCCTTGCCTTGAATTTTGTAAAGATTGTATCTATGGTAAACAAGTGAAGTTCTCTTATTTGTTTGGTGTCTCTAAAAAGTTGCATGCTCTTGATTTAGTACATTCAAATGTTTGCACTATGCCTGTGAGCTCACATGGTGGTGCACGCTATTTTGTATCTTTCTTTGATTATTTCAGTAGAAAGACTTGGGTGTATGTACTTAAAAACAAGAGTGATGTTTTTGACGCTTTTAAAAGATTTCATGCTTTTGTGACCACACAAAAGGGTCTCAAGTTAAAGGCCATAAGAACAGATAATGGGGGAGAGTATGTATCACGTGAATTTAATGGTTTTTGTGAGATGTATGGTATTAAAAGGGAGTTAACAGCCCCTTATAATCCATCATCTAATGGCGTGGCTGAGAGATATAACCGCACAATTTGTGAGAGGATACGTTGCATGTTGTCTACAACTAATCTTCCGCAAGAATTTTGGGGAGAGGCTTTGAAAACTGCAGTTCATGTATGCAACCGTTCTCCAAATCGTGCTTTGGACAATGGCATCCCCGAAGAGGTTTTGTTTGGCAAACTTGCTTCATATGACCATTTGCGTGTTTTTGGGTGCAAGGCATTTGTACATGTGCCTGTAGATCAGAGGACTAAGCTAGACATGAAATCCATCAGAGGCATCTTCATGGGTTATTGAGATGAGGGTGAGATGGGTTACAGAGTATGGTTGCCTGATTACAGGAAGGTTGTATGCAGCCGAGATGTAGTATTTAATTAGGCTAAATTGCTCCAAAATGCTACACATGTAGACCATGATAAAAAGAGGGTCAAATTTCATAATGACAAGCCCGTCATAAAGCCTTTCTTGGCTGAAAATATGGTGCCTATTGATGCTGAAAATGAGCAGCAACCATTTGTGCAACAGCTAGAAGAGAATGGACAGCAAATAGATGCACAAAATGGGGTAGAGCACAATGACCAGCAGGCTGAAAATGATTTACAGCAGGGTATAAATGCTGAAAATCAGCCGCTAAATGATAACGGAATCATTCCTAAGGATGTAGACCCTTTATCGGCAAATGTAGATCATTGGGTGAGGAGATTTACACGTCAGAGACGTCAACCAGAGAGGTTTCAACCATCTTTGGATTGTGTTTTGTTGACTGATGAGGGAGAGCCTCTTACATACAAAGAGGCCCAGTTTTGTGACGACAAAAGTAAGTGGGAGCTTGCTATGAAATCTGAGATGCAATCATTGTATGCAAATAATACATGGGAGCTTGTGCATTTGCCCAAAGGTAGGAAAGCTATTCCTAACAAGTGGGTTTATAAGATCAAATGTGTTGATGACAAACCCAAATACAAAGCGCGTTTAGTTGCTAAGGGTTATGCACAGAAGAAAGGCATTGACTTCCAGGAAATCTTCTCACCTATAGTGAAGATGTCTACTCTCCGTGTGTTGTTTGCTCTATGTGCTATCTTGGATTTGGAGCTTGATCAAATGTATGTGATCATTGCTTTCTTACATGGTGTCTTGGATGAGGAGCTGTGTATGTTGCAGCTTGAGGGCTTTGTCATTCCAGGGAAAGAGCATTTGGTATGCAAACTAAAACGCAGCTTGTATGGGCTGAAACAAGCTCTTAGACAATGGTACAAAAAGTTTGATACTTTTATGCTCAATCATGGTTTCAAACGCAGTCAAGCAGATCAGTGTCTTTACACTAAAAAGGCTCCTGATGGTAGTCTTATTGTGCTAGTCCTATATGTGGATGACATGTTGATTGTTGGCAAGCATAAGGAGACTTTGAATGCTTTGAAAAAGGAGCTGAATTCAGCTTTCTCGATGAAAGATTTGGGTGCAGCTAAACATATTTTGGGTATGCGTATTAGGAGGGATAGAAAGAAGCGTCTTTTATTCCTTTCTCAAGACAAGTACATCAAGAAAGTACTTGAGAGATTTAATATGGCTGATGCTAAACCTCTTGGTGTGCCCTTACCTACGCACACAAAGTAGCAAGCTTGATTGCCCAAAAGATGATATAGCTGCTGATGCTATGAAAGGCATTCCTTATGCTTCAGCTTGTGGTTCATTGATGTATGCAATGGTTGCTACACGACCAGACATTGCTTATGCAGTGGGAATTGTTAGAAGGTTTATGTCTAATCCTGGCAAACCACATTGGGAGGCAGTGAAGAGCATATTCAGGTACTTAAAAGGTACGCTGGACACATGTATATGTTATGGCAAGGGTACACTATCATTGCGTGGATTCTGTGATTCGGACATGGCAGGTGATCATGACACTAGAAAGTCTACCAGTGAGTATGTATTCACACTTGCTGGAGGTGCCATTTCATGGTGTTCAAGGTTACAGAAGATTGTGGCACTGAGCACTACAGAGGCTAAGTATATTTCAGCCACAGAGGCTTCTAAGGAAGCTATTTGGCTTGGTAGGTTGGTAAGAGACTTTGGTCTTCTTGCATATGCTCCAGTGCTTGGTTGTGATAGTTAGAGTGCTGTATGCCTGGCTAAGAATGCCATATTCCATGCTCGTACCAAACACATTGATGTGTGGTACCATTTTATACGACAGGTATTGGATGATTGCCTTGTCACACTGACAAAGGTCAAGACACAGGATAACCCTGTAGATGTTCTGACTAAGTGTCTTGCTAAGACACAACATCAACATTGCTTACACTTAGTGGGAGTTACTTAAAGGTACCAAATCGGGCCTTTAAGTGGGAGGTTGTTGGGTCTAAAGGCTCTCTTATAGCCTCTCTTAGTCATTTATTCATTCTTTTATACTTGGGTGTGTTCACACCCAAAGGCCATTTAAATGGTCATAAGTTTGTACCCTTACATAATAATAAAACATAGGGCTTTTAGTTGTGTGTCCAAGAAACACAATAAGAAATCGTACGCTCTCTCCCTCTCTCTGCAATAGCGCTCGTGCTCTCTCTTTCTCTTTGCTCGTGGATCCTTCTACACCTATCGCTAGCCCCTCTATCACTTCACAATTTAATTCTTATTTTGCGACATCTAAGAAGACAGGGAATAGCAAGGTTTTGACGGTTATTCATTCTTGGTTGCTCAATTTAATTCTTATTTTGCGACAACTAAGAAGACAGGGAATAGCAAGGTTTTGAGGACCGCTATGTACCTTGCGGTGATGCCATCAATTGGTACCACGCATGGCAAGAGGCACAATTAGCCGCGCACCTAGAGGAAACCGACGAATTCACGCCCCTTTCCTTCAATTGGGCTGATTTCCAAGACAAGCTCAAGGCGCAGTTTATGCCACCTCAGTACCTCGCACGATTGAAGGACGATTGACGCGCTCTCAAGTAAAATTGTATGCCAGTTATGTCCTTCTCTAATCATGTTTTGCAGCTAGGTACCCAATAACGCAAGTCGGATGATGAGCGTAAAGCAGCATTCCTTTACAGATTGGACGAGTATATCAAGTACGATGTCGAGGTGCTCGATCCAGTCGATCTCGACAAGGCGGTAACGATTGCTCTCGCACAGAAGATGAAGCACAACAAGGAAAAGCCTAAGGAAAACAAGACTTCCACAAGTACCTCTCAGACTTCTGAGAATCCTCAGAACGATAAGGAATGGTAAGAACGGTAACTCTTCTAACCAATCTTCTAATAGTCTCTCAGAAAAGAATTCTTCCAATGAACCCAAGGGTAAGGCTAACACTATTGCTAAACCTAAGCTCACTCCAGATGAAAAGGTAACACAAGGAATTTTAGGAGGATACATCACGTCGGAAGAGCAAAGCACTTATTCTACGGAAGGTCGTTGTTTTCATTGTCACATTAAGGGTCTCATAAGAAGAACATGTCCTAAGCTTGACTCTAATGAATCTAAAGCTTGACTCTAATGAATCTAAAGAATCCACAAAACCCACTTTCTCTGTCAATGCAATCAATGACAACACGAGTGTGCCTCAAGTTTCTCCCGATCCTCCCATTGACGAGTCTCTCATTAAATGTTATGGTCATATGACGTGACAGCGTTTTGTCATATTGTTTCACCCAAACAGTATGCATGATGTGATTAGTCCCTCTCTTGTTGAGAGCCCGCCTAGAGGTTAGACAGAAATCGCCTCTCAAGGTTTTTGGCTTCGCTCCCGGTATCGACTCTCTCATCACGAAAGAGTGCCTTGATGTGTTGTTTACAGTTCAACAAGCTGCTTTCCGTAGGAAATTTTTTGTCTCTCCTCTCTCAAGATGTGATATGATTTTGGGCATTCGATGGTTTCGTGAGCAGAACCCTCTGATTGATTGGGCGGAAAATACGTTCATTTTCAATGCCAAAAGTGACTCTCCAATTGTCATTCGTGGAGAGCAAGTTGTTCATTCTCCCTCTCTCATTGCTAATGTGCAGGCGAAGATTGAACGGGTTCAGGAGAAGGAGACTCTCAGTCCCTTCTTCTCCAAAGCACGACACACAGAATTTACATGATGATACGTATGATGATTTGAATGATAATGATGAGCATGATGATTTGGATGACACTGACAAGCATGATGATTTGCATGATCAAGATGTGATTTCTCACAAGCATGATGAGTTGCATGAAGATGATGTGATTGTTCACAATGACGATGTGTTAGTTGATACTTTCTTGAGTGAAGCTAACCTCATTGCAGATTCGATCAGTCACAAAGAACCGATCTTGGCTTTCGAGTCGAGGTCCAAAGGACCCCTTCAAGAAGAACCGATCTTGGCCTCCAAAGCCGTGCTTTGTGCTTCGTGCTCGGCCTCCAAGGCGTGCTTTATGTTGCCGCTTCCTCCTTTCTTTGTTCTTTTCTTTCTTTTCGTTCATTGCGCTCGCGTTCTAAAGCAAGGCGATTTGCTCTTGTTGTGCCAACGCATTTCGATGAGCTTCTTGTTGTTGGGCCATCATGTTCATGCGAGTCTCTTCTTGTTTGGCAATCATGTCCATGCAAGTCTCTTCTTGCTTGGCCATCATGTCCATCATCTGCTTGACCATTGCCTCCATAGGGTTTGGTACACTTGGTGGCGTAGATGGTGAAGGGGGAGGGTCGAAAAAATCTCATGGTGGGGAAAATTCTTCGTCGCCTCTCTCATGCTCATCACCTGTATGCGAAGTATCCAGTCCGCTCCAGGTGACGACCATGCACTATGATCTTTGGTTCTGAAGTCCTCGAGGAACTTGGGTTCTTAAGGTTCTTGAGGTTTTCTTTCGCTTGTAAACCGTGTTTGAGAAGGATCTTCTCTTCACCCAAGTTCTACTCCTTTCCAAGGGTGCACCCCTTGGCGGCCTTGCGCTCACACCAAGGGTGCTTTTTCCCACCTCACGTCGCGTGGCCGGTTGCTAAGTGCACGGTCCGCTCTCAATGAGCGAAAAAAGACACAAGGGGAGGCTGGACAAGCTCTTCTTTCCCGGAATTCTTGTCACTCTTTAAAAACACGATTAGGAATCGACATGCCCAAGCGAACTTGGGTTCGTGCGACCGCAACAAGCAAAAAAAAAATCTTGTGATTCTTGTGGTTCTTTCCTTGAGTGATACAGAACACTGTCAAAGCTCTGGTACCAATGTTAGGTGCAGCGGAATGAATGTCATACTTTCTCAAGATGAGTGATCCATATTTGCTCAAGGTTCCTTTTAGTTCTTATGGAAGGGAGAGCCTTCCGTTCTTAATGGAGAGTGCTATGATTACGAACAAAGTGAGTGGACATCGTGTGTGCGCTCCTTGCCGCACTGTGGAAGCAAGGGCCTTGCCTAACACTGTGTGCGAGCCATAGACGGCTCCAAGCTCACAACTAGCTTACCTAGTAAGCTCAATAGAGGGCAATGGTGTGTCACTCAACGCTCTATGCTCCTGCCGTGGAGGATTCCTCGCCGCGAAGAAGGAGACGCCGCTACGTCGCGTTCAACTGCTTCACCGCCGTCGTGCCGCCGCAATGCTCGATCGCACTCTCTCTCTCTCTCTCTCTCACACACACACACACACACACAAGGAGGTGAAGCAGAAGAAGATGGAGATGGAGATGGAGCAAGAACACTCTTCTATTGCACAAATGAGAGAATAAGTGAATTTTAGGTTTAGTTGGCTTTTATATGAGCTCACCCCATTCACCCTTGGGTGCCCATGCTTAGCCAACTAATCCCTTGAATGTCCCAGTTAGCATTCGTAGCACTGAAGAGGTGGTCTCGTGGCAAAACTATTAATGTTTTGGCCTCTTGCTGCTAGCGCAGTAGCTTGATATACCGGTTTGATTTGTCCCCAATGGTCTTCCATATAGTACATGGGACACTCCTCAAGCATGTCGACTCCATAGGTGATACTAGAGTCTATGTCCTCTTCGCAATCTACATAAGTACTAGATGACTCGCAACCTATTTGGTTCATAGGTGTAACTCTTGGATGAGGGGGTTGCGGTCCTAGCACTGGAGGTGGCAACGGTGTGGTTTGGACCACATTTTGGGTTCTAGGGACCATGTGCTGTAATGGCAACTGTTGCTCCATGGGTGGGGTAGGCATCAATGAAGGAACTCGAGGTGAGTCTGCCCAAGCTATAGGCGGTCTATTTTCCATGATGCGTTTAAGCATTAGACAATCCTTTGCTTGATGGCCATACCTACCACACGCGTTACAAGTCCCGTTAAACTTTACTCTGAAAGTAGGGCATTCACTCGTAGTATGTGGGCCCAAGCAAATTGAGCACCATTGTTGCTCCCTTCTAGGATACATATGAGTGTTTTGTGGAGCACGATTAGCCCTAAGGCTTTCTTGGATGGCCTTGGTGAGATCTGCCAAAGTCATCTCAGAAGAAGATGGAGATGGAGATGGAGCAAGAGCACTCTTCTATTGCACAAATGAGAGAATAAGTGAATTTTAGGTTTAGTTGGCTTTTATATGAGCTCACCCCATTCACACTTGGGCGCCCATGCTTAGCCAACTAATCCCTTGAATGTCCCAGTTAGAGTGCGCCTCTCATCGGCGATCACTCTTACCCTTTTCCTATTGGACCGACAAGCCCGGTACCTGACTCTACCAAATAAATAATACAATGTCCACCGTAGGTTACAACGTCCGTCTCGTAGGTGATAGGGTGTCCGTGAGCCATGAGGGTTAACACCGTGCGTGCAAGTGTATGAGACAGAGATAGAGAGAAGAGAGATACGACACCAGAGACGTTGTAAAACCCTCCAAAGGCCCCACTCTCGTCGGCGAGAGTGGTCTACTTATGATTGCACAAATGGGTATAATGATGATGTATGGGACTGATGCAATTCTAGGCTATGTCGGTGACGACGACGAGGATGGCGACAATGACCTAAGTGCTGAAATCTGCAACCTTCTGAATGCTGTCCCAAAAACGCTATCTGTTGAAAATCTGGGGCTGTTTGGAACTGCTGAAAAATGAAGATTTGGCTGTGTTTTTGGGGACCGAAACTCTTGACAAAAAACGCTGCTATATGCAGTGTTTTAGGGCTGAAAATGCCAATTAACCTGCTCCTGAAAACGCTAAATTACCTGCTGTAATTTAGGGCTGAAAACGCAAGTTGATCTGATGTGCTGCAAAAACGTTGGGATCTGCAGCTCTCTGGCGATGGGGAAAACGCTGAAGGATGGGGGAGGAAACTGTGTGTCCTATGCTGAAAATGCCAAGGCAATGCTGGCGATACTGCAACAAAACGCCAGGGCTTATGGATGGAAAAATGCCAAGGGCTTATGGGTGCTTGAGGGTTCTTGTTGAGAAGGTGCCTGTTGAGCGTGTAGCTCTTGCTGCCTCTTCTGCCATTTAGTGCTAACTTTGGTTTGCTTATATATTTTCTTACTCAAATTGCCCTACCTACTTTTGTTGGAAAGTCACTTTAATTATAATATAAGTGAAAAATGTCAAAAATAGGAAAAATAGGCTAAATGCTCTGGAAAATTCCTATGATTGATTCTGATGGGAATGCTTATGATCATGGTGTGTGCAACCAGAGGATATGCATCTAATCCAAGTGACTGGGCGTGCACTGTCTACGAATAGACTCACAAAAGTGCCAGATCACTTCCGATTCTAGATTGACTTGACTGAACTGAACCCTGGTCATGCTGTAGCTTGTCCACTGACACATAGGATTGGATGTGTCACGTGACATTTTCACTTATTAGTTTTAAGTGACTTTTGTTGGAAAGTAGGTAGGGCAATTTTGCTAACTTTGTATAAATAGAAACCTATCGCTCGCACTTTCTAGCAGAAGAGGCAGCAGGAGCACCTTGCTCAACAGGCAACTTCTCAGCAAGACCAACACCAGCAGCAGCCCTAGCGTTTTCAGCTATCTGAGGACCTAGCGTTTTTGCGTCAGATCAGCCTTGGCTTTTTGTGCACAACACATCAGCCCCGGCGTCATCACGACACAACACATCAGCCTAGCGTTTTGCATTTGTTGAACAACCGGCGACAGCAGAAGACCATTTCAGCCCTAGCGTTTTTGGATTTGCATCATACCCCAGCGTTTTGCAGATTCACCGCGACGGAACGTCAAGAACCACCAGCGTTTTCAGTTTTCAGCCTTTAGCACTCGTAGATCAAGTCCCGTACCTTGGAGATCTCACCTTCCCGCAGCAGTTCCTCGTTGCACCATGGGATCCATCGTAGTTTGCAGTTTCAGCCCGGAAAACGCAGATTTCAGCATCTGCATTTTGAGCGCGTCGTCGTCGTACCGTCGTCATCGACATGGTCATAGACATAGAGTCAAAATTCAGCAGATAGAAGATTTGCAGATTTCAGCCCTTAGAGTTTCCAGATTTGAGCCTGTCTCGTCATCGTCCTCATCGTCGTTGACATCGTCGGCAAGTCCAAGCATTGTAGAGATTTGTGCAATCATAAGTAGACCGCTCTCGCCATAGAGAGTGGGGCCCTTGGAGGAGGGTTTACAACGTCTCTGGTGTCGTATTCTCTTCTCTCTCTAACTCTCAGTCTCAGCACCTTCATTCATAGTGTTTATTCACTTTGTTGTGTCCATTGCACTCTCTCACTAAAGGAACGGAAGGCTCTCCCTTAAAAGGAACCCTTGAGCATAGTTCGGAGCACTCATCTTGAGCAAAGTTCAACATTCATTCCGCTGCACCTTACAAGTGGCCTTGGAGTTAGAGCGTGAGGCGCAAAGAGACCAACACATGCAAGAGTTGATCCTACAGATACTCACCTCGAAACCCGAGCCGGTCAAAGATGTTGGTGGTTCATCAAGGGACGCAAGCCGAGATTGGGACTCCAATAACCCCGTCACCGAGAAGTTGACATTTAGTAAGTATGACGGTAAGATGGATGCTAATTTTATTCATTCTTGGTTGCATCAATTTAATGCTTATTTTGTGACAACTAAGAAGACAAGGAATAGCAAAGTTTTGACGACAGCCATGTATCTTGTCGATGATGCCATTAATTGGTATCAAGCGTAGCAAGAGGAGCAATTGACCGCGCACCTGGAGGAAGCTGAGGAGCAATTGACCGCTGCACCTTACATTAAAAGCATTAACTCTTTGGGAGCACCAAGATTTTAAAGAAGTTGACTCTTGAATCGCTTAGCTCTTCTAAATGGCTCTCTTCTGAGTGAAGGTGAAGGGGATGGAGTACGGGCATTGTATTGAGTTTAAGCAATATAAAGAACTACGAAAAGGGGCGCGATATTTGGGGCCAATGCTCTGTTGGGGTGAAACTTCGCTACTCCCTGTCTTGTGTGTCGTGCATCTCTTTTTGTTCAGTTGTTATTTGAAGTGCTTAGTTGTTCAATCTGTTCTTTTGTTTGTACGTGGCGCCCGTCCCTGTTGCAATGGTATCAAAACTTTAGGCATGTGCTTTTTTGAAAGCATACCGGTCCTACCAAAGGGCAGACAAAGCAAGTTTGCGCTTCCGAAGATAACACGAAATTTTACTAAAGAATCTTCGAGTCTCGACCTCGGACTTATTAGCCACTCACACCCTTACTTCATCGCGCATTGGGCGCGCTCTTTCACAAACGGCTGACGTGTCAAAGTCTTGAAGAATGGAGCCAACTTGCAGATCTTGGCCGATGGGCCTAAACCCTAAGAAGAACAAGTAACAGAAAAAGAAGTCCTACCAACTTATGGGGACCCCGTCCGATGGGGGTCCCAATGACAGGAAGGAATTAAAATAAAGCAAGACCCACCTACACACACACAGACACACACACACACACACACACACACACACACACAGAGCTGATGACGTGGGAGCAGTACAGACGCTCCGCGTTTCACGTTGACAATGAGATTTCCGCAAAACGCGTTGATAGTGCTGGCGTGGCCGTTGTACGGATTTTCGTAAATCGTGTTGACAGGTTTTGGTGCTTTTTTGGGCTAGTTGCTTTTGAGTTTGAAGCTTTTCACTATAACTGCTTTTCAGGCCAAGGGCCTTTAAATATGAGGCTAGGGCTCATTCTCTGGCATGCTTCCTCGAGAAGGTGCATAGTCTGGAGTACCGGCTTGTACTGCATTGATGCAATATAAAGAAATATCGAAAGAGGCGCGAAGGTTTGGGGTCAATACTCTCAGGGGTGGAATTCCGCCACTCCTCTCTCTCTCTCTCTCTCTCTCTCTCTCTCTCTCAGTTCAGTTGTTATTGAAGTGCTAAAAGTCTGTTCAGTTTGTCCTTACTATTGGCACGTGCTGCCCGTCTTGTGAAACGCTCCCTTGTTCATCGTTGTGTCTTAAGAGGCATAAGCCACGGGGAATTACTCAGAAGAGTCAAGGATCTCTCGAGCCACCGTTTTTTTCTCAGAGGCAGTGCTATGCATGTCAAAGTCGATGATGTGCAAGAACACTTCCTAAGCTGACCTGAAGCTTGGACCTGAAGTAGTTGGTCCACATGCACATAGGGTTAGATGTGCACGTGACATGCCCTCCTTTTTAAAGTGAGGTATTGGTACCGAGCTGCATGGATTCCTTGTAGTCTGCCAACAACTTTGGGTAATCTTCGAAAAACTCTTCATCGACCCACAGTTCCTCGTGGGTTCCTCGAACCTTGAACTTCAAAAAATACTGTCTGACTTGCTTCTTTGAGCCACGACGAAACCGATGCAATAAAACTTGCTTCGGCTCCATGACTTCAGCTTCATCGATGATCTCGGGCTCTTCTTCTTCGGAAATGTCCTTCGGAGGTGTTCTCTGAAACACTTTCAACCAAGAAACATGGAAAACATTGCGCATTAACCATGAGTTAGACAATTGCAATTTCATAGAAACTTCATTTATCTTTTTAATGACAGGAAATGGACCATACATTCTGAAAGACAACTTAGGACATTCCTTTCCAACTTGCTTAAGACGTTGCTTCATGATTCTTAAATAAACCCAATCCCCTTCCTTGATAGAAACATCTTGATGATGCTTGTTAGCCTGTCGTGAGTAAGACTCCTGAGCCATGCTTAGCCGAAGCTTCAACTCTCAAAAATCTCATCCAACGACTGATTTTCAGCATTGGCATCAGGCATTTGACTGACCGATGTACCCATGCACCAGACTCCACCAATCGAGCACTATTACGAAGACATCAATCACTGATCATATTTCTATTGAGTGTCTTCGATACAAATCATGATCATTGTAACCATTTAGTAATCACATCTACATTGCGTCGATTTTTTCACGGATGTCTTGACATAGTTACCAGGAACGGGAAATGGGAACGGGGAACGGCAATTGCCTTAAAATGCCATTCCTTGTTATGGGTACTCACATTTGAGACACAGAATATGGATTTGGAATGGGAACTTAGAATGGGAACGGGAAATGGAGACCCGAAAATGGCCATTCCTTGTTACTGTGTCTTGATCTACTAAATTTTCACTATCAGACTCATATCCTTGCTTTTCACATTTCAATCAAGCAAACCTTGCCCATGACCATTTCCACAAGATGATACATCCTCATAGCATACAATTCACAAAATCACACACTTAGTTCACACTGAACACTGTGTTTCAATCATTCAATCTAGCCATCTCATTCTGTTCAAAACTATTGATGCTCTGTGCAACCATCTCATCCTTTCGGAACTCTCGATGCACTCACAACAATACCCAATTATCTCATCCGGATAGACATCTTGATGCACTAGAATTTCATTCAGAATTCATTCACATGTTGTTCACTTAGCCATCACATCAAGATCTTACTGATCTCTAATAGATGTCTAGATGTACTAAGTATAACCCATTCATTAGACAAAATGTTGCATACATTATATCTTTCTACATGTCTCTATCAATACTCACATGAAAGAGCACATGTTTACAATTCAATTAGGGAATTTTCTAATTTAATGTACTTATGTTCTTAAAGTCTATCCGCAAAATACTCTCAGTCCGTCCGTAAAATCTCAAAGAGAAATTATTGACTTTATTTAATCTATGTAATCTGTGACAAAGGAGTTGAGTGACTCCCCTCTTATGCAGTCCGCACTGCACCAGATTGAACATGTTGATTCATCGGTAACTTTTGGCATAGACACTGCTAATGACCCAAAAGCTTCAAGATACAGCTCTGTCTGAACAAAATTTGTGATGTTCTCCTCTTCTATCCATCAAGGGCCAAAAAGTACCCTTGACCAAATCATCTAGTGGACCTATCTTACCTTTCTCTGTTTTCTTGTGCCTTGTGACCTGGTTGCACCGCTGGCCTCCCCCGTCCTTGGCACCTCAATCTGGATCTTTGTAATTCTTTGATCTAGCAGCTAATTCCTGGTATGTTCTTGCCATGTGCTGTGGGACCTGTTGGTAGCCGCACTGGCCTCCCCCTAAGATCGAAATTGTACAATTTAAGTTTGTGTTAAAATAAGTGTATTTCCATTCATTAATCATCAAATCTATGCAAAATCTATATTTATTCTGTCTGTGTGAACCACAACAAAAAAAAGCGAAAGCTGCTTTGTAGAGATGCTCTATCTTTGTCGATTGGAGCGGGTCGCCGTGGGAGTCTCTCTCTCTCTCTCTCTCTCTCTCTATTGCAAGCGGGCTATCGGCAACAAATAGTGTAGTGAGGATCTGGGGAGTATTGGGGTTGTTGGAATAAAGGAGGAATCTAATTTCACGAGAGCCAGTATGTTAGTTGTAATCAGCAATTTGTGACAATTTTGACAAAATTACACTAAATTCTTTCAAAAAATTCGCCTTAAAACTTATCGCAAAAATCTTAATTTGCAAAGATTTTTCCCCAAACAAAATTTGCCTACAATGTTTACCTCATAACCTACCTAGATAATGAGCATGGCTTATAAATCTTGCGTCTAGCTTCACTAAATATTTATGACAAGCTGGTCGAAAAACAGGACACTTGAGTGTCCAATTATTGAACTAGTGTTAGGTTTGTTGTCAATGTTATATCCAGGGTGTTGGGTTATCATGTGATTGGACACTTGAGTGTCCAATGACAGGACTAGTGTTAGGTTTGTTGTCATTCTTATATCTTAGGGTGTTTTCATTGCCGGTTTGGGTTATCATTTGATGCCTACATGCTTATGTAATGTCTATTGGCCTTGAAAGGTATACCTAATGGCTTCAAAATAAATATATTGAAAGGTATACCTAACCAGTTTGGGTTATCATGTGATTGGACACTTGAGTGTCCAATGACAGAACTAGTGTTAGGTTTGTTGTCATTGTTATATCTTAGGGTGTTTTCATTGCCAGTTTGGGTTATCATTTGATGCCTACATGCTTATGTAATGTCTATTGGCCTTGAAAGGTATACCTAATGGCTTCAAAATAAATATATTGAAAGGTATACCTAATGGATTTAAAATAAATATATTCACTACTTACATTGAGTGAAAAGACTCTCTAAACAGAAGAAAATGCTAAAGAAATTAAACAAAGAAAATCACAAATGTAGTAATGTGCACAAACAGTATCATCTCTCTTTATATAAAAAAATAAATCTTTTGACTTTTCAATTCCATGGATCTTTTCATTTCCTAAACTCACCCTTCATTTATGTCCTCTTAATGTTTTGAAAGGTTTTTTAATTTTTCGAGATTGGGGAGATTTAATGCGCATAATGACAGGCAATGACGAAGCACATAGATTTGCAACAATATTACCTAAGAAAGATGAATACAACATTGTGAGAGAGAGAGAGAGAGAGAGAGAGAGAGAGAGAGAGAGAGAGAGGAAAAAGCTAAAAAGAACTTTGGGTTATCATTTGATGCCTACATGCTTATGTAATGTCTATTGGCCTTGTAACTTACAAAATAAATATATTGAAAGGTATACCTAATGGCTTCAAAATAAATATATTCACTACTTACAGTGAGTGAAAAGTGAAACCGGCCTGTACAATCCAAAAAGGGCAGTAGACTTTACTTCAAACCTTGATTTAGCTTTCACCCATTATTAGTCGTCTATTCTACCTGTACTTTCAAGACACAACACGGGGGAAAGGGATACAAGCTGCTAGAATGCACCTGTATGAGAAGACCGACCCCAGATTGGCGCCTAACTTAGGCGCCCCTTTCGGTATTTCTTTATTGCTTAAAAGAGGGAATAAACGCGGTGGTTCCCTACAAGCTGCCCCGCTTGGCTGAATTTCAACTGTTCCGGCCCGATTTCGGCAGCATAACTGCACTAGGACCCTTCACAGTCAGTATTCCCACGCATTGAATGACTTTCCCAACGCATACGGACACTTTGCAAAACTTGGCGAGAATCTGCAGCGCGCTGAATTCTCTGTTTTCAGCCCCGAAAATGCGCCAGATCACTTGTACAGCGGTCCCCTCGCGTCCCCGAACCTCCTGGGGGTATTAGGGATCGTTTAGGGCCAAAACCCTAAACCTGCAAAAATACACAGCAGGCTTAATTTACTATTTCGGGCTCCGTTTCGCGTGCTGGTCTCATCCGTAGCAAGTCCTCGAGCTCCCGCACGTGTAGGGCTACTTGCCCTTTGAATCGAACGAGATTTCTGGCGTGAAACCACTCCGAATTCACCTGTACCTGCGGGGGATTAGCCACTAGCTAATCCAATACCTGTGCAAGAGGCTCTTGCCTCGACAATCGCGCATGAACCCACACAATTGTACATTGGTCAATTGAAAAGCTCACTAGAGAGGCATAACATACTGCCATAGGGGAGAGAGAGGGCAGTGCGTAGCGTGCAGGGCATCACTCCTGGCACCGCATTGTACATAGGAGGGAAAGCAAGCACTCCATAGCTCTTAACCTGTGACCGGAAACTTGAAAATGAGCTCACAGCTGAAAATCACGTTTTTGCCTTCTCTATAAGTAGTAAACTGGCCTCAGAGTGCCAAGTGTCACTCATTTGTGCATTTTCCCGCTTTAGACCCTCGGGTCTAAAAATATCTCACATGCAGTCTCTGTTGACTTGGCCACAGAGTAACAAAATGATCCCCATGTCAAACTGCACGTAATGATGCAAAGACATTTTCAGGTCCCAAAATAGCAGTTCCCTAAATTTTAGGAGATGCTGCCATTGTATCTTGCTAGGTCATCTGACCCTCTTTGTACACTGCAGCCACACCCAGAACTGAAATGTAGCCTCTGCAACAAAGGATTCTAGTTTGGCTAGTCAATGACCCCACTTGGCTAACCATTGTCCTTGTCCAACCTTAGTGCTCTCTTGCCCTCAGGCTTGGACTCCCTCTGGACAGTTCCACACTAGCTATGCAATGCAAGGCAATTAGATTTCCCGAGGGGCGTTTTTCAAAAAGTGGAAATAAATAAATAATAGGAAAGAAATCAACAAAAAGGATAGATAGTAGTCGCACGTTGGTGACAAAAAGACCATCTAAACATAAGAAAATGCTAAAGAAATTAAGCAAAGAAAAACACAAATGTAGTAATGTGCACAGTACCATCTCTGTTTACATTAAAAAAAAAAATCTTTTGACTTTTCAATTCCATGGATCTTTTCATTTCCTAAACTCGCCCTTCATTTATGTCCTTTAGATGTTTTGAAAGGTTTTTTAATTGTTCGAGATTGGGGAGATCTAATGCACATAATGACAAGCAATGACGAAGCACATAGATTTGCTACAATATTACCTAAGAAAGATGAATACAACATTGCGCGAGAGAGAGAGAGAGAGAGAGAGAGAGAGAGAGAGAGAGAGAGAGAGAGAGAGAGAGAGCGAAAGCTAAAAAGAACTTATGAGAAAACGCTAAGGGAAAAATGAAAGAGCAGATAACCACCTATTTATATGGACGCAAAAGGTCTTTTGACTTTCCATCTTCATTTGTCTTTTGACTTTCCACTTTTATTCGTCTTTTGACTTTTCGCCTTCATCTGTCTTTTCATTTCCTAAACTCACCCTTCACTTATGCATTTAATATTTTGAAAGAATTTTTATTTTTTTGAGATTGGGGAGACCTAATGCCTACACGCTTATGTAATGTCTATCTGCCTTGTACCTTGTTTTTCGAATACAAAACGATACATGCCCTCCCTTCTTGCGCCCGCATGCGCGCGTGCACACACACATAGAGAGAGAGAGAGAGAGAGAGAGAGAGAGAGAGAGAGAGAGAGAGAGAGAGAGATGTTCTACACAGGTAACTCAAAAGATGCAAATTCCATTATCCTATGCCGATGCAATTATTGGAACTGCTGGTGCTAATATCAGCTATATGCGGAGATCAAGTGGGGCCACAATTACTATTCAAGAAACGAGAGGGGTGCATGGTGAGATGACTGTAGAGATACATGGCACTGCTCCTCAAGTCCAGGCAGCACAACAACTTGTGCAGGTTTGTCTTATGTTTTTGAAGGGAAACAAGAAGTTAGGTTAATCTCATGAATTGCTATAGAGTGGGATGTCTGCAATGTATTGCCTCGTTACTACTGATACATAGTTTTGATGCTAACTCTTCCAGCTTTCATGGGAAGGGTTAAGGCATTGATGATAATATCCTCAAACCTTCTGTGTTGTGAAGTTGAAAGGATTGATGTTATTTTCTTTTCCAGAATTTTATGGCTGGATCTTCTGCACCAGTTTCTTCATATAGTGGAGCCGATACATCTTATTCTTCTTACAATACCCAGAGTTATTATCCATCAGCATCAGCAAGTGCCTCAGGTTTAGCCATGAATAGCTACAGCTCATCATACAATGGGAGCCATGGATACTAGCTGAGTCTGCACTATTGGGATATGGAGAGAACATTGGTCCCTAACCTTGAGACCTGTCAATTCCTCGGTAGAAATCGGTAGCCAAGGTTGATGTAGTCACTCACCAACTCAAGTATGGAGAGGATGTATCTTGAAGATCTACTAACATGAGTTTGGGGACCAATGGTTTGTATATACTTGGTTGAGTATCAATGTTCTCGGAGCGTCCTATTTATCAGTGGTCTCGGAGCATCTTGTAGGACCAACTTTACATGCCAGGACAGAGATTAGCAATGAGAACTGTGTTATTGACACATTGATTGCTATATGCAGAAGTTTAAGGTTGTTTGTCAGCATCAGGTAATGGCAATATTTGTTTGTAATTGGGCTGGGACTTCCATTATATGTTCTGCATTTTGCCCCCCCATCTGTTTTGTGTTCTAGAGCTGGGCCCCAATTTTGATGGATCAGAAACTTAGCTAAGTAATGAATTCTGAATGTTGTGCAGGATGAGTTTCGTCTAAGATTTTGCTACTTTTTAATTTGTTCTAATGTTTCTAAAAACTTGGCTATATTGCACCCGGAAGTGCCCTTGGTATGCTTCCTGGTATATGACTATTGAACGACACAAATATCTGTTGAGCACTCCGAACAATAAGTACCTGACTTTGTTGTGTGTATAACAGTCTTGCTGTTGCTCGTGCTATTTACAATGACTTTGGCCTCACTATATGGATATTTAGTATAAGTGAAAAAGTATTGCCATGATTGTTGTACAAGATTTGGTTATATCTTTTTGTTTTAGGTGAGTCAGCGGTCGTCTCTGGATGATCAGACACTCACACGGCCTTTTGAAGGACGAGGTGTAGTTAGTCTTGGTATTTTTGCATGGATTAGAGGTTTTGTTACGGGCCTTGAAGAAGGTACTTTGCATCTCAAAGGTTACGCAGGAAGGCCTCGATGGTCCGCCAACATTATGCTCCTACCAGCTGAAGTACTAAACTAATATTGTGGATTTTGATAGTTCCGCTGTCAGCATTGGATCTTCTGTTGAAAAACTCATGGGTCTGTTCTGATTTGGTGGGTTTGCTGTGTTGTCTGTAAGGTAGGTGGTTACAGATGCTTGCCAAGTATCTTTCTGTGGCAAGTTTATTTTGAGGATTGTGAATGTCTTCCCTCTTCGGAGAGGTTGCTTTAGTGTCCACTTCGAGACATCGGACCAAGCAAATGAGGCTCTTTGTAATTGCACTGAGCATTTAGTCTATCGAAGATCTTGTTGTGGTAGTGAGAGTGCTGGGGCCTTCTATAATATTGCCACATTTTCAGTGATTTGGAGGGGACTTGGAAGTCGTGTTGGATGAGGGGAAGGGACTATCCGATGGTTGCCAAACCCCTACCCTCAAGAGTTATCCTTCACCCCTCTTGTGAATGTTTCTCATTGATCACTAAAACCAAAAAAGTATTGAAACAGAGAAAGATAATTTTTGAAGCGAGACCCAGGCTCCAAAATTGTATGATTACCTTCACTCCCGAACTATTTTAACCATCTCTTGCTTGTCATATAAGATATTGCTCCACTTTGCTTTATGACAACTTCTCTCCTACTCAAAAGAGCGAGGCGTGTGCCCGTGTTGTATCACCACATTCCTCTCCAGACCTTGATGGGCTAACCAACAAATTGTACTACTTTACTGAGGAGAATTTTTTTATCCTCTAGATGTACCCAAAGCTGAGAAAATTGTGAATGCTGAGAGGTTGACAACCATGAAGGCTAGTTGCTGTTTACACTTAATTGACTTTTGGAATACCTTCTC